>NC_133575.1:65212536-65837536 GCF_048773025.1 Camelus bactrianus | reverse complement strand
ACAAGTCAGTCACAAGGGAACAAAAATTTTTTGGTTCCACTTATGTGAGGTAACTTGAATAGCCAAATTCCTAGAGACAGAAAATAGAAAGGTTGTATCCTGGGGCTGGGGTGAAGGAAAGTGTAGTGTTTATTGTAAGGTGCCAGATAAGGAGTCAGGGACAGCTAATGCTAAAAAATCCCAAACTCCCCAGTAGGTTTCAGGAAGGCAACCTTAAAAGCAAGGTGAGGGATTCGAGTAGCAGGGTATGTGATTAGCTTGTGCACAATTCTCTGATTAGCTGATGGTGAGGGTGATGTTATAGGAGTTAACATTATCAATCCTCAGGCTCCAGTAGGTCTGGAGGCTATGCGCTGAAGGTCATCAAATAGTTAACTTCTTCCATTTTGTGGGGTTTTAGCATCTGTAAACCAACTCAGGAAATGTGCATCAGATACTGTTATCTAGCTACTTCAGAGAGGAACTAAAGCAGAGGACTTAGGGGGAGGGGTTGGCCCAAGAGAGTTTCATAGGTTACAGATACAGAATTTCAACTTGGGAAGATGAAAAATTTCTAATGATACATGGTAGTGATGGCTGCACAACAATGCAAATGTACTTAATGTCACTGGAATGTACATTTAAAATTTGTTAAAACTGTAGGTTTTGTGTAATATATATTTTACCACATAAAAAAAGAAATGCGGGCATGAATATTGTCCCACAAAGGCTTACATTTTGTTGACAGGAAGAGAAAATGCATGAACTATTTAAAAAATATATTATCAATGGTTAAGAGTGTGATTCACTTTGGAAATGATTTGAGAGTTCGCAGGAAAGTTAGAGCATTCTGAGGTAAACTTACCTGATAAATCTTCAGCCAGAATAAGTTAAGCCGTATTCTAAAGAATGTATATGATTTGAATAGATGGAAAAGGACATGGAGAATAATGCAGAAGTTAAAATTAACCTCACATTTTGAAGGAATGTCACCAGGAAGAGACCCACACCCAAGAAGAGGCTATCTTACTTACTTTTTTTCCCACATTACAATTTGTTAGTCTATGCCCACAGCTGCACTTGCTTAATAGAACATAGACGGGCACATAAGCAAAACTACAGAGCCAGCCCCAGCCAGAAAGGCCCACGATGGCCTCTGTCAGCTGCCCTGATCCAGTTCCACCCTGACCACAAAGGCAGTGCCTGTGCAGATGAGAACTGAAGTGTCCAAAATTTGCCATTGTTTTATTACCATGCTAGGATTTCTGCCCAAAGCAAGGACTTGTGCTTTGCTAGACACAATTAGTGCTGGGTGCAAAGCCAAAGGATTGTGCATGCTCAACTGTTTCTGGAAATTTCTGCTTCTTTCCACAAATTCTGATTGTGCACCCATCTCACACCCCTTAAAAGTTTCCTGCTTCCCTCCCTCAGGAAGAAAGAGTCTTTAGATCATCAGCTCTCCCTTTTCCATTCTTTGATCAATGAATACATTTTCTGTTCTGCTTTGCTGAACCTGATCTTATTTAATTGGCACAAGTGGCACTGGGCAAGGAAAGGACATAGTTAGGATCTACTGGAATCAAGAGGGTCAGTAACAGGAAGACATATCTGGCCAAGATGAAGTGAGAATTCTGGAGAACAGTGAGAGAGAAGATAGGTTAGAAAGAGTAGAGCAAGACTGTAGAAGGCCTTATGGCTAAGACTGTAGAAGACTGAAACTATATTTAACACTCAGTGGAGAACCACTGAGAGTTTGTGTACTGCAGAATGACAGGATTTTAAAAAATTACTTCAGAATAGTTATTTTAGTATTTCCTGACTTATGGTTTATAATTGTTCCAATAACTGTTAAATATGCTTTATTCCCTAAAAACTAGTTTACAGCCTTGTATGTCTCCTAATGCAAAACTCCAGAGCTTCAAGGTCTCTCATATTCTGATATCCTAAAACAGTCATTACAAATGTTCAATATATTTTAAAATCTATGTTTTGAGGCTGACAGATTTTGCTCCAGCTTCAGAAAGATTGAACTTCTTGTGGATTCTATAAAGTGAATATAGTTTTTTTTTAAATCAATTACAACTATCTGAGAGGTTTTCTTTTTCAGTGAACAGTATGTCTATAAAATACTTAATAATCAAAGGCATTTGAGAATATGATATATTTGAATGAATTAATGAAATAATTTAAATTGTTATGGCTAAAACATTAAGTGTACAAAGTCTTTTAAAAAATGTGGAGATGGAAGCTTAAGTAACTTACTAAGATTCGCAAGATGCCATCTTTTTTTTTCTGATGATCCTTCATTTCTTATTTTGTACAGTTGACTTATTCTTTGAATTATGAAATAACTGAGTTACATTCTAGTTTTCCAATATTTTGCAGTATTCTAATTTCTTGTGCATATTCTATATGCAAACTATTAGGTTCCTCTTGCAAGACATGACTAACATGTCTGCCTATCAATATTTAACACGTTACTAATGGAGGTGTTAGAGCAGGCATATAGCTAGGTATGAGCAGAGAAAAGGGGACGTAAGCCAAATGGCAGGAATTGGACAAAAGAGGAGAAAGACACTGGGCCGAATACAGGAAATCATACATCATGTAAACAACAGGGGTCCTTGGGCAGACAGAGAAAAACAGGATCCTCCAGACTGATAAGAGCTCACACATTTTGGGGTGACAAATATTCTTGAGACTGACAAAGAAAGTGGAAAAAAGCAGGAATCTCCAGTGTCTGAAAGTAACATTTTGCTCATTACAGTAAAATTAACCTTGCAGATTAGAAGTACCCATCATGCACTGATGCCATGACACTTCCAATCCAGACTAAATAAAGACAAAAATCCCCCTTCTTTTGGGAAAGTGGAGTTGGGATGAAAATCTGGGAATATGACCCTTCCCCTCACCAATGCATATTCCACCCATTCATTTTTTTCCTATTAATTTTTACATTGTATGTAACCAACTTGCCAAAGAAACTCAGGGCAGCTGCTCACCTGAACCTGCCCACTTTCCCCTTGAGAGTGTGCTGTCTATCCCTTAATAAATCCCCACTTTATTTTCTTAACCTCCGTTCCTCATCTCTGAATTTTCTTTGACAAAAACCTCATCACTGGTAACAGAGGGATGGTGTTGAACAGTTAATAGGAGACTAGGTATGGCTTTCTCACCAAAATGATTACTAACTTAAGTTGTCTTTTCATTGAAACTAGCCTTACATAAAGGTAGAATGAAAGTTTTTATGTTTGTATTTTGATGGCCCTGGGTCTGGAGTATATCAGTCCAATTAGACTTCCTCCACTTGCCTAAAACAGAACTTAAATTCTGCTTTTCCTCTCTGGGTCACTACTGTAAAAGTTGTGAAGCTTGATCAAATCCTTCCTAGATGTCAAAGTCTATGATCCCTGTTAACATGACAATACTTTGCTTTAGAAGATCATGGTTAAGCTGAGTTGTTACTAGTCTTGAGCTCTGAATGAAGGAAATGATATCAGGATTGGATAAACCAGGCAGAGTGAGGAAAAGTAGAAGAAACACATTGGGTCAGTGACTGAGGCTTAAATATACCCATGGAAGGTAACTTGGGTTCTAGCCAGCCAGAAAGGCACACTTTACTAAAATTAATATCTTAATGTAGCTCTACACCAAGATCACATGGATCTAAGGTAGGAATGCCCAGATTAAGTTCTCTGAAAAATAATATAGATAGGCAGGAACACTTTTTCCCTGGACTGGGGGCAAGTGGCTGCCTCACACTTTAGAACTCTATACACTATTGATGTGATTGCAAATTGACACAACTATTGGGGAAAACGATATGGAGGCACCTCAAAAATTTTTAATGCAACTAATATTTGATTCAGATATCTCACTTCTGGATATATATAAGAAAATTGAAAGCAGGTCCCTGACAAGATATTTGTACAACCATGATCAAAGAAACACTATTCACAATAGCCAAAATATATAAACAAACCAAATACCCATTAATGGATGAATGTATAATAAAAACATGTCACATATACAATGGAGAATCATTAACCCTTAAAAAAGGAGGAAATCCTGCCATTTGTGACAACAGGGATGAATCAAGAGGATATTATGCTAAGTGAGATAAGTCAGGCAGAGTGAGAGATATACTGTATGATGTCACTTATATGTGGTATATAAGAAAGTTGAACTCAGAAGTAGAGAGTAGAAAGGTGGTTGCAAGGTGGTGGGGGTTGGAGACAAGGGGGTATGTGTCCCAAAGGATACAAACTTCCAGTAATAAAACACATAAGTCTTGGAGATCTAATGTACAGTGTGGTGATTATAGTTAATAATAACATACTTATACATGCAATTTACTAAGATAGTAGATCTTAAGTATTCTCACCCCCAAAAAGTAAATATATGAAGTAATGGATATAGTAATTATCTTTATAGTAGTAACTATTTAACAATGTATGTCAAACATCACATTGTACACCTTAAGTGTATATAGTGTTTGTCAACCATACCTCTATAAAGCTGGAGAAAAATGGTCCTTTCTTTTCTGTTCCATCTCTTCCCAGGAAGCCACATCTTTAAAAATATTTTTCCTAACTTTTAAAGTGAAGACCAGTGATCTCAATAAATATGGAATATTTATTCTGAAGTTTGTAACTATTTTGATTATTTAGACTTTTATCTAAGGGCCAAATGTCACTATGGATATAGATAGAGTATTCAGGCTGACCAAATAAGTTGACTCTAAGCCATAGATTTCATCATGTGCAGGAGTACAAATGTGATTGAGCAAAGTATATTGTTAATGTTGTCTCCCTCTAAGCTTCTTACTTCCAAATGCATGCTGCATGCATCTGTTCTTTATTTTAGTAATTTTATCAATACACTGATATTTCTTCACTATTTCTCATAGATTCAAGTTAAGTGCCTGGATTTTTAAAATAAAATATTGAAATTCATATTAGTGAAACTGTGCATTTAAGTCATATCCTGCTTTCTTTTCATGCTGGAATTGTGAATTATAATTTGATACTTATAATCTAGATTTAAAATAATTTCAAGGGAGTTTAGTGTGATGCAGAGTTTTTCTGCATATGTCTGTATGTATGTATATGTGCATGTGTACATGCACATGTGCAGGAATAGGAGACAAAAAAAGAGAAGTAAAAGAAATATAATGTACTTTGAAAGAAAATAGAGCAATACATGTTCTTATCTACACAAAACAATACTTAGGTAATAAAAATAGATTTTAAGTGTTTTCGGTTCTATAATCAATTATCCAGATTATTCTTGTTATTTTACTTGCATTTTTTTGCCCAAGACATTGTTCTAAATAAGCACCTTACCTGCACAACCTAATTTATTTCCAACAATACATTATAATACATAAATATTGTTTTCCCAATTTAATAATAAACATGAAAAATAAGGAGGTAATTTAATTTGCCCAAGATTAAATACTTAGACTATCAGTGGGACCAAGACTTGAATACAGACTGTTTCAGTCCTGTGTTCACCAATATTTCTCCAGTGCTCCACTTGTGCTTCTCTCTCACCCATTCCTTTTCTATTATGGATAGGAAATTAATCCTTATGTTCTTTTCCCTATACAATTGTGGATTTTTTTTCCATTCCATTATTTTTAATTTAGTGTTATTTTACAGTTTTACAAGAGCATTTTGTTTAAGAAACAATTCAGATCTCAATTCTTCTCATTATCACTATAAGGAATTCATAACATTTTATTTGGATGACCCTTTCCTTCTTTACTTCACATGTTAATAGTTGTCTAGTATTTTGGTATCACTTTATTTTTAAATCCCCCTTATTAGTCACTGTTATTCTCATAGCCAATTCTTATTATAGATTAAGCTACATGTTTAAAAATTTCTGTTCTCATCATTGCTTCTTTTTATAAAATGGACTTTAAAATACAGATATAATTCACATACAATATAATTAATAAATTTCAAGTGTATAGTATAGTAGTTTTGGCACGTTAACAAATTAGCACAAATGTAACCATAATTCAATGTGAAAATATTTCTGATACCCTGAAAAGGTACATGGTAAACTTTGTTTTTCACTACCCATTCTTACCACTTTCCTGACTCCCTGGCCTTAAGCAAGCACTAAACCTACTTTTTTTCTACATAGATTGGCTTATTCTGGATTCTTCATATGAATAGAATGATGCAATTTATTGTTCATGTGACTGACTTCTTCCACTTAGCACAATATTTTCAAGGTTCATCCATGTTGCAGCATGTGTTAGTATTTCATTCCCTTTTATTGTGTATTTTCCTTTTATTACTGAATTCTATTGCATGGATATATCCAGTCATCAGCTGATATACATTGAAGTTGTTGACACTTTTGGGTATTGTAAATAATGTTACTATGGATATTTATGTACAAGTTTTTATGTGGACATATGCTTTTGTTTCTTCTAAGTTGATGCCTAGAAGTGGAAATTCGAAGTCATATGGGAACTTTATGATAAACTTTTTGATAAATTGACAAAACTATTTTCCAAAGTGTTTGCAGTATTTACATTACTATCAACAGCATATGGGGATTCCAATTTCTCCACATCCTCACCAACTGTTGATCCTGTCTGACTTTTTTTTAATTGCCATCCTAGTATGTGAGAAGTAGCTTCTCACTGTGGTTTTTATTTACATCTTTCTAATGACTAAGAATACTGAGAAAATGTTCATGTTCTTATTAGCCATCTGTATATCTTCTTTGGGAAAATGTTTATTCAGACTCTTGCCACTTTTTAACTGGGTTATCTGTCTTTCTATAGTCTGGATACAATTCTATTATAAGTTATGTAATTTGCATATTTTATCCCACTTGAGATTTCATAGAGATTGTATTGAATTTTGAGATTAATTTGGGGAGTGTTGCCATCTTAACAATATTAAGTTTTATGATCCATGAACATGAGATTTCCTTCCATTTAGTGTGGTCTTTAATTTCTTTCAATTGTGCTTTTTAGTTTTCAGAAACAGTTTGCACTTTTTGATATATTTTTCTAAGTATACAATACTTTTGATGCTATTGTAAATTGAATTTCTTTCAATTTCATTTTCAGAATTTTCATGCTAGAGAAAATGTAATTGATTTTTGTATATTTATCTCATATCCTGAAACTTTATTGAATTCATTTAATGATTCAAATAGTTTTTAGTGGTTCCCTTAGGATTTTTTATATAAAAGTGCATGTCATCTGTAAACAGAGATTCTCTTTTCCTTTCCACTATGATTGCTTCTTAACGTCATTTTATTGCCTTATTTCCCTGGTTAGGACATCCAGTATGATGCTGGGTATATGTGTGCAGAACATGCATCTTTTTCTAGATCCTGAGCCTGAGGTATCAGATAGGAAGTGTGATATCAGCTGTGAGATTTCCTTAGGTGCTCATTATCAAATTTAGGAAGTTCCCTTACATTTCTTATTTGTTGAATTTTTATCATGAAATTATGTCAGATGTTGTCAAATCCTTTCCTTGTGTCTCTGACATAAGGTAAGTATTGTTTTTTTTTTATTCTATTAATATGGTTTATTGTAATAATTAATATTTGTGGGTTAAATTAACCTTTCATTCCTGGAATTAATACAACTTGGTGATGATATATAATCCTTTTTATATAATGTTAGATTCAGTTTTCTAATAACTTGCTGTAGATATTTGCTTCTAAATGTCATGTGTGTATGCCATTTTATTATAGTGTCTTTGCCTGGATTTTATATCAAGGTAATCCTGGACTCAAAGAATGAGTTTGAAAGTGTTTCCTCATTTTCTAGTTTTGAAAGAGTTTGTAGAGAATTGGTGTATTTATTTTTTTCAACATTTGATAGAATTCACCAGTGAAGGCATCCAGAAATTAATGTGCAATTTTGGATTACTGATTCAGGCTCTTTACTCTTCATAGATCTACTTGTTATTCTATTTCTCCTTGGACCAATTTCAACATTTCTGTTTCTTTGTGTAATTTGCCCATTTCTTGAAAGTTATCTCATTTGTTACCACATAGGTGCTCACAGTATTCAGTTAAAATCTTCTCTGTCTGTAAATTTGGTAGTGATGGCCATTGTTCATTTTTTTCCTCCTGATTTTAGTGATTTTAACCTTTTCTTTCTTGGCCAGTCTAGAGATTTGTCAATTTGTTGATCGTTTCAGAGAGCCCACTTTTTGTTTCATTCATTTCCTCAATTGATTTTCTAGTCTCCATTCCATTTATTTCCACTCTAATCTTTATAGTTTCCTTCTTTCTGCTTGCTTTGGTATAGTGTTCTCTCACCCAAGGTGGATGGTTAAGTTTTTTTTTTTTTTTAAATTTGTTATCTATCTCCTTTTTAAATGTAGGTTAAAACTTTTTTTTTGATGTAGTTATAATTTTTCCTATAAACATTACTTTAGCTGTATTCCAGATGTTATTGTATGCTGTGTCTAAGTTTTTACTTGTTTCAATATATTTTCTATCTTTCAGTGAATTCTTCTTTGACCTATTGGTTATTTAGGATTGGGTGTCTTTTTTTTTCATATTTGAGATTTCCCTAAATACTTATTTTATTAATTTCTAATTTTACTTAATTGCAGTTATAGAACATATTTCCCATAGGTTCAATTTAAATGAATGGAGAAGATTCCATGGTTCACTGTATGATCTATTCTGAAATATGTTCCATGTGTATTCCAGAAGAATATAGATTCTACTCTTGTTAGGGAGAGTGTTCAGTAGATATCTGTTAGGTATAATTGCTTTCTATCACTTTTTCAAATATGTTTCCTTGCTAATCTTCTGACTAGCTTTTCTATTCATTAATGAAAATGAGACATCAATGTCTCCAACTATTATTTTCGAATTTTCTACTTTCCCCTTCATTTCTGAAAGTTTGTGCCTTGTGTATTTTGGAGCTCTGTTTTTAGGTGCTGTATTCATTTTCTAGGGCTTTCACAACAACATATCACAGACTAGGTGGCTTAAACAAATGAAATGTATTTTATTTTGGAGGCACTTTTGGTTGCTTCTAAAGGCTGTGAGGGATGATTATGTTTCAGGCCTCTTTTCTTGTCTTGTAGACAGATGTTTTCTCCCTGTATCTTCCCTCTGTCTGTGTCCAAATTTTTTCATCTTATAATGACACCAGTCATATAGGATTAGAACCAATTCAAGCAATATGCTTTTAATTTAATTACTTCTTTAGACAATATTTCTTTATAAATGGTTACATTTTGAGGTATTGAGGGCTAGGACTTCAATGTATAAACTTTTTGAAGGAATGAAATTCAGCACCTGACTGGTGCATATGTGTTTATATTTCTCATATATGTGATGAATTGACCCTTTATCATTAAAACATGTCCTTTGTTTCTAGTAAGAATTTGTGTCAAAGTCCATTTTGTTTGATATTATTATAACAACTCCTATTCTCTTTTTGATACTGTTTGCATGGTAAATTGGTTTCAAACTTTTTATGTCAAACCTATTTGTGTTTTGTGTCTTATATGCAGAATATATATGTATCTTTTTTCCCCTAATTTATTCTGCCTATCTCTGCCTTGAAATTTGAGTTTTTAATTCATTTTCATTTATTGTAATTCCTGATAAGGTAGATTTTATGTCTACTATTTTGTTATTTGTTTTCTCTATATAATATTCACCTTTTATTCATCTGTTTCTCTATTATTCCTTCTGTATTAATAGATTTTTTTCTAATACACTATATTAATTCCCTTGTGGTTTTTTAACCATATTTTTGGAGTTATTTTTTTTTAATGGGTTGCTCTGTTTGCTACAGCTAACATCTTTTGTTATAACTATCTTGGATGAATAACAACTTAAATTCAAACATATACAAAGAAAAATTTTTCCTGTGTAACTTCATTCACTCCTCTCTTCTTTGTGTTACCATAAAAACTGTGTGTTTATACACTGCATGATGAACAACACAGATTAATAATTATTGCTTTATACAGTTATCTTATAAATCACATAGGAGAAACAGTGTTACAACAAAACTTACATTGATTTTGTCTTTTATATTTATCTATGGTTTTACCTTTACTCATGTGTTTTATGTCTTCATGTGGATACAAGTAACTGTCTAGTGACTTATTTTCATCCTAAAGAGCTATATTTAGTCTATTTTGTTTAGGATTTTTCCTAGTAATAAAATTTATGTTTGCGTTTATCTTGGAATACCTTAACTTGTCCTTAAAATGTCATTTTGAAGGATAAAGAATTTTTGATGGACTGTCATTTTCTTTCCTCATTTTAAATTCTGCTATCTTTTGGACTCATTTATTTCTAATAAGAGTCAGTTGTTAATTTTATTGAGAACCTTTTGTATATGATTAATTGTTTCTCTAGTGCTGTTTTCAAGATTCTTTGTTTTGTTCTTCAAAAATATTATCTGTCTAGATTTTGCTGTCTTTTATTTTATTCTACTTGGTCTTCATTCAGTTATTTAAATGTGTAGCTGAATATTTTTCCTCAAATTTTAGGATCTTCAAACTATTATTTTTAAAGCATTTTTTCTTTCTCTTTCTATATCTCTTCTTATGGGTCTCCCACTATGCATATTTTGGTAACCTTGATGGTGTACCATAAGTCTCTAAGATTCTGTTTTTTCTTTCTGCTCTTTTTTTGGGGGGGTTGTTTCGTTTTTTGGCTTGTGTGTGTGTGTGTGTGTTTTTCAGAATGAATAATCTCAATTCATCCCTCTTCACATTCACTGATTATTTCTTCTGCCTGCTCTGATTTGTTG
This sequence comes from Camelus bactrianus, assembly GCF_048773025.1. NCBI lineage: Eukaryota > Metazoa > Chordata > Mammalia > Artiodactyla > Camelidae > Camelus > Camelus bactrianus. The sequence goes on along the minus strand of NC_133575.1, from coordinate 65,826,777 downwards.
TTGAGGTCCTTTAGTGAATATTTTGTTTATGTTATTCAACTTTTTAATTCCATAATTTCCATTTAGTTATTTTTATATACTCTGTTTATAGCTCTTTTCTATTTAGTGAGACATTGATCTCATTTTTCTCTAATTCTGTAGACATGATTTCCTTTATCCTTTCAAAATATTTAAAATTGCTGATGCAGTCTTTGTCTAGTAGGTCCAATGTCTGGGCTTCCTCAGGAAGTTTCTATAAATTCCTTTTTTTCCTATATATGTCATGAATTCTTATATTTTGCATATCTAATATTTAAAAATTGATAAATGGATTTTATAAATAATACAATGTGCCAACTCAGTATATCAGATTCTCCCCTGTCTTTAGGTTATTTTCATTGTTCTTTGCTGTTGTTAATTTTTATACTTCTCTGAAATAATTATATTAATTATATAAAGTCTGTTTTTTTTTATGTGACCACTAAAGGCTCTGGTCAGTTATCTCAGTGGCAAGATAATGGTTGGACATTTGAATCATTAAACATCTGAAAACAACTTGTCTCCCAATTTTTGCATTGTGGCTGTGTATACTAGGGCACTCCTTCAACATTTAGTCAGTCAATTGACAACATTGTCTTACCCTTTGTTTCCTGCTTGTCCATAGACTCAAGGAAAACCAGAGCTGACAGCATAAAGCTTCTCCAGGTTTTTTCTCTTCATGTGCACAGACTTGAGTTTTCACATAACCCTGAGCATACACACAAGTATGCATGTGGCTTTCTATATAGCCAGGAATAAGTTGAAGGTTTATAAAAGTCTCCTGTGGAAATCTTATATCTTAATTTAAGTTCTTTGATTAGCCTACTGTTTGTCCTAACTCTTGCCTACTGCCTCAGGAAACTGTAATGTTAGGAAACTGCCATCAATAGTTTTGAACAAACATCCCTGGAGAAAGAAAGCACTGGTTGAATTCATTGTCTAGCTAAATAAACACAAAACTTTTGAGTGAGATCTTCTAGAGAAATCCTATACAAGTCAAATAATTATCATTTTCTTAAAGGAGAACTTAGAAAGAGCTCAAGCCCCATTCTGTCCCTTTCAGTGACTTCCAGGGTACTGTTTTTCAGCATTATTAGGGTCTGTTAATTTTCAAGGCTACCATGGAGCTGAGGAGTAGGACAAATGAGTAGAGAAAATTAAACATCACAAAGCTTGCTGTTCTTATCAAGATTTAGGTAGTTTTCTTGAATAAATAATCCCTAAATCGTTACATCTTTTGGTTAATTTCCAAAGGTGTGAAGAATTTGATTCTTTAAAGTTTTTCAAATATTAATGTTTTCTTTATAGACAGATAATTTTTAGTGGTCCTTACTTTGACATTCTCACGAACATGACTAGTAGATTTCCTTGAATAAATGATTCTTCATTGATTGTGTGCCACTAGGACAATTTCCAGAAATTAATAATTATTTTAAAATTAATTTTTTATTGGTAAAATTGTTATTTTACTGAGTGATGGTCCACTAAGCTCCTTATTTCATCACATGAAATTCCACTCTCTTACTATTTATTCTTGTATCTTATATTGCTTTTTTTAATGTTATTTTTAGAGCAATTTTAGGTTCACAGTAAAATGAGTGGAAGGCATATTGATTTCCCAGAGCCTATCCCATTAACAACATCCTCCACTAGAGTAGGGCATTTGTTACAACTGATAAAGCTACACTGACCCATCATTATGACCTAAAGTCCATAGTTTACATTACAGTTTACTCTTGGTATTGCACATTCCATAGGTTTGGAAAACTGTATAATGACATGTGTCCACAGTTATAGTATCATCAGAGTGTAGTTTCACTGCTCTAATAATCCTCTGTTTTCTTTTTTTTTTTAACATTTTTTATTGATTTATAAACATTTTACAATGTTGTGTCAAATTCCAGTGTAGAGCACAATTTTTCAGTTATACATGAACATATATATATTCATTGTCTCATTTTTTCTATGTGAGCTACTATAAGATCTTGTATGTATTTCCCTGTGCAATACAGTATAATCTTGTCTATCTATTCTACATTTTGAAATCCCAGTCTGTCCTTTCTCACCCCCCGCCCCCTTGTTAACCACAAGTTTAAAAATAAAAAAAAAATTAAAAACCATAAATACAAAACAGAAACAGACTCATAGACTTAAATAATCCTCTGTTTTCAAATTATTCATCTCACCTTATACCTAACCCTTAACAATCACTAATCCTTTTACTGTCTTCATTGCTTTACCTTTTCTAGAATATCATCTTGTTGGAATTATACCATATGTAGCCTTGTCAGATTTTTTTTTCACTTAGTAATATGGATTTAAGTTTCTTCCATGACTTTTCATGGTTTCACAGCTCATTTTTTTTTTTAGCACTGAACAATATTCCATTGTCTGTATTATCAACTTTTATTTATCCAGTAACCCAATGAAGGACATCTTGGTTGCTTCCATATTTTGGTAGTTAATAATAAAGCTTCTACAAACAGCTGTGTACAGGTTTTTGTGCAGACATAACATTTCAACTCTTTTGGGTAAAAACCATGGAGCAGAACTACTGGATCATGTGGTAAGAGTGTGTTTAGTTTTGTAAAAAATTTCCAAGCTGTCTTCCAGAGTTGATGTACCATTTTGCATTCCCACCAAAAATGAATGAGAGTCCCTATTGTTCAATATCTTTGCCAATATTTGATGTTACTGTTCTGGATTTTGACCACTCTAATATATGTATACTATTGTTATACTGCCGTTAATTTTGAACTTTCCTGATGACATGTGATGTAGAACATCTCTTTTATGTGCTTATTTGCCCTTGTATATCTTCTTTAAAGAGGTGCCTGCTAAGGTCTTTAACCCATTTTTAATAGGATAGTTTCTGTATTGTTGAGTTTAAATAATCATTTATATATTTTGAATAGTAGTACTTTATCAGATGTGTCTTTTTAAAATATGTTCTCCTAGTTTGGACTTGTCTTCTCATTCACTTGACTTTATATTTTGAAGAGCAAATGTTTTTGATTTTAACTAAGTGCAGATTATTGATTCTTTTTTAAACATTTTTTATTGAGTTATAGTCATTTTACAATGTTGTGTCAAATTCCAGTGTAGAACACAATTTTTCAGTTTTACATGAACATACATACATTCATTGTCACATTCTCTTTCGCTGTGAGCCACCACAAGATCCTGTATATATTTCCCTGTGCTACACAGTACAACCTTGTTTCTGTCATTCATTATGCCTGTGTTTTTGTATAAAAACATCATCACCATGCTTAAGGTCATCTAGTTTTTTTTCCCCTATTTTATTTTCTAAGAGATTTAAAATTTTGTACTTCACATTCAGAACTACAATCCATCTTGAGTTAATTGTTGTGATAGGTCTAAGGTTTGTGTCCAGGTTAATTTTTTTTGCTTGTTGATGTTCAGTTGCTCCATCGCCATTTATTGAAATTATTTTTTTGCTCTATTTTATTAACTTTGCTCTTTTGCAATCCTACATTGTCTATGTTTATGTGAGTTCTCATTTCTTTTCCATTTATTTTTCTATTCTTTTGCCAATACCATACTGTCTTGATTAATGTAGCTTTGTAGAATTCTGAAGTCCGATTGCATCAGTTCTCCAACTTTATTTTTCTCCATTAACATTGTGTTGGCTATTCTAGGTCTTTTGTCTCTCCATATAAACTAAAATCAGTTTTTTCTCATCTATAAAGTAATTTGTTGTGGTTTTATTTGAGAATTCACTAAATCTGTAGACTAAGTTGGGAAGAACTGACATCTTGACAATATTTAATTGTCCTCTTTATAACCATGGTATATCAATTCCTTTTTTAAGCTTTTGATTTCTTTCATCAGAATTTTGAAATTGTAAATTTTCCTTAAATTTCTTTCTAAATATTTCATTTTTAGGACTGCTAATATAAGTGGTATTGTGCTTTAATCTTAATTTTCACTTCATCGTTTATATTTACTTCTTGGTTTATTTTTCTGCTTCTTAAATTATATATATAAGCAGTCATTTTAGTGACATTTTGAAGTTTAAATCTTTTTGTATTTCTTCCTCTGAAAATGTTTTTATTACAATCTCACTTTGAATAATTTGTTAGATATTTATAGATGCATATAGGTTTCTAAAATGACATAATAAATATTCATCAACACTTTAAATATTTGTCTGCTATGTACCTTTTATTAGTTGATAATTAGGTTGACTTTTTCTTTTTTTGTATATATATATATTTTTTGTTGTTGTTGAAGTATAGTCAGTTTACAGTGCTGTGCCAATTTCTGGTGTACAGCACATTGCTTCAGTCATACATGAACATACATATATTATTTTTCACCATAAGTTACTCAAGATATTGAATATAGTTCCCTGCACTATACAGCATGAAATTGTTTATCTATTTTATATATATGTTAGTATCTGCAGATCTCTAACTCCCAATTTACCCCCTCCATCTGCTCCCCTCTGGTAACCACAAGTTTGTTCTCTATGTCTGAGAGTCTATTTCTGTTTGCAAATAAGTTTGTTTCTTATTTTAGATTCCACATATAAGTGATAGCATATGGTATTTTTCTTTGTGTTTCTGACTTATTTCACTTAAAATGACAGTCTCCAGGTCCATCCATACATGTTGCTGCAAATGGTATTATTTTATTATTTTTTATGACTGAGTAGTATTCCAATTCATAAATATACCACAAATTTCAAAAGTCATCTATTGATGGATATTTAGATTGTTTCCATGCCTTGGATATTGTAAATACTGCTGCTATGAACATTGGGATGCATATATCTCTTTGAATTAAGGTTCCCTCTGGATATATGCCCTTGTCCTCTCCTGGGTCTACAGTACCCAGAACATTCCTTGAGGCATTCTATAGCCAATGATTAATCCTGTGTTCCAGGGTGTATCTCCCTGGAACAGACATCCTCATAGTTCTAGGGCCTGTTTAAGTCCCAGCTTCCCTTCTCTGTAAGGGTGGTAACTTTCTGAAAACAGGCACTGGCCAGTTAAGGGAGGTAGTGTGTAAAAGCTTCTCTTCTCTCTTCTCTTTTGTGGGCAGTGCCCTTGGGCATCAGTGCACCCCTTACCCCAACCCTCCTACATGTGCTACATCCAGTGGGCATCATGGGGTTGTGCACAGGAGTATGACAGTGTGAGGTGGAAACACTGTGTCAGCACTTAGGGGAATGGAGGACCTGACAACCTCGTGAGGATACCCCCAGCTACACAATTCTTGGGGGCAAGTGTGGCAGTAGCAGACGTGGGTCACCTCTGGGACATGTATCCCAGGGTGTGGCCATGTGCTCTACCTGGCTTTTGATGTAAGCTGCCTTGAGCTGCCTTGCCCCAAGAGGGTGAGGTGAGGGTGAGGTATGAATGGATCCGAGTGCATGAAGGTGGCTGGCTGGATGCCTGGACACCATGTGGTGACAAAAGATGGCAGCCATGACATGACACTGGCCTTACCCACCATCATGGCCCCAACCATGTGGCACAGAATGATGGTCCCCTCTCCCAGCACCTGAGTATGCCAATAGACCACTTGTTGTGCAAGGAAGCTCCCAAAGGGATCTTGGTGGCCATAGCCATAGCAAAAACTCTTATAGTCTAAGAAAGGCTCCTACGGTTTGGTTCCATAGCCACTTGTGAGAATGCCTGGTAACCTCTCATAACAATTCCTAACAATCCCCATGCACATGCAACAACAAGAAGTGCAAGACCCACCTACAGGGTTGGCAGGGTTGGGAAATGCCTAGCAAATTTATTTTCCCCCACTTCCAGTAGAGTAAGTTCCAAAAGTAAGAGTGAGCTAGGGGTGCAGAGACATGTGCATGTGCTTGTGCAAGAGAGAGACAGACAGACACGGACCTTCAAGCACAAGGGAGGTGAGAGACTGAGACGCTGAATCTTCCTGGCTGGCTCACCAAAGATGTTGTGGGAGAATAAGTTCTTGCCTCTTGCAGGAAAGAATTCAAGAGCAAGGCATGATAAAGTGAATTCAAGTTTATTTAGAGAGATACACACTCAATGGACAGAGTGTGGTCTGTCTCATTCAGAAGGGAAACGTCTTAGGAGATACACACTCCATAGGCAGAATGTGGGCCATCTCTGAAAGATGAGAAGGAGAGAAGCTGAGAGGTGTAGGGTATTTAGTTTAAAGTAAAAGTAGATATGTACTCCATAGACAGAGTGTGGGTCATCTCAGAAGGCAAGAGACAGAGCGACAGAGCGACTACAAGGCATGCGATTGTTAGGTTTTATGGGCTCAATAATTTCATATGCTAATAAGTAGGAGGAGTATTCCAACTACTTTGGTGATGAGGTGAGGATTTCCAGGAAATGCACCCTCACCTACTTTTTGGCCTTTTATGGTCAACCTAGGAACTGTTATGGTGCCTGTGGGTGCTCCATGAGGCTCAAGGTCTACTGGAAGTCAAATCTTCTGACATCTTGCCTTTACCCAGTTTGTCCCATCCTCAATTGCTGTGTTATTCCTTCAGTGGTTGTACCCTGCCCACTTTCCTCCCACTTCAGTTCTGTCTACCAAGTGGCTGCCACATTCTCCTCCTAGCCTCGGAAGCTCCACTTCTGTCCCTTCTGACCTCCTGGTTGGAGATGTGACATCCCAGCATGAGGGTGCCTTTACTACTTTGCCACACCCTCTCTGCAGGACAGTAAGGCTGGTAAGTTTCTGAAATCAGGCACTGGCCAGTTAAGGGAGGTAGTGTGTAAATTTTTTTCTTTTTTCTTTTGGCTTTTTTTTTTTCTTACAGGATTTTATGAGAATCCTCCCATATTTCAAACAAGAGACACTCTGCCAGAGTTTGGTAAGTATTCTGTGCAATTCAGTGGCTTTGATGTAACTCTTGGTGTATTTGTGGGAGAGGGTGAGCTGTGAGTCTCTCTACTCTACCTTGGCCTCTGTCTCATGTATCACTATTTTTGTTATAGAGACATCTTCTGTCATTTTAATTGTTGTTTTTCCATAGATAATCAAATTCCTTTTACATTTTGTCTTTGTAGATATAATTTACAATTTTGTTATGAGATGTCTACGTATCAGTTTAGTTGTGGTATTTTTTAATCATCTGCTATTCTTCAAATTTAAGTTTCCTATTTTCAATCTATAATGTAAAATATTTTGTTTTGGAGTGTTACATTCAATCCTCCATATTACATTACCATTTTTTTAGATTTTCTATCACTGAACTATTGAATCAGTTTTATACTGCATTTTATGACTAAAGTACCATTTATATTTCATTTGAAAATAGCCTACCATCCCTTTTGTGATTTTAAAGTGTTCATGCTCTCTTACATACACACTAGCTTTTGGTGGAGGAGGGGCTTGAAAAGTCTTTGATTCTGATTGTACTTCTTTTTAATTCCTTACCTTTTGGACGTTGTCACCCTTCCCATCATCAAATTCTGACAGTTATTTCTATATCACATCTCTAAAATCTGTTTCTCCCAATCCATTCCTACTGAAACCATGCACATCTAGGCCCAGCAACATTATAAAGGCATTCCTGTTAAAGTAGCTTTTTTTCTGATTATCCTCATTTAATTTTATTTACCCCCCATGTATTATAAACTGCGCATCAATAGAAAGAATTATTATAAAGCATTTTTAATATGTTATGCTTAAGTTCAGGTATGATCCTTTGTTTTGATACAGCCATTCCCTAGGGTATCATTAATCTAATTTAAACCACTCAACAAGTACTTTAAGAACTCTCCCTAATATGCTTTTTCCACACTTAAAATACTTTCTTTTTACCTTGAGGTTTATATCTGTTGATGTTTCTTAGGCTAACTCAATCTTTCATTCTTAAAAAAAAATGATACTAATGGAAAGAGGAGGAAAATGGATTTATGAAGACCTTGTATAGCTGTAGCAATCATGATACCACTTGGATTTACCTTAATAAAAGAACTCAGTAAATACAAAGAGTGCGGTTAACTGTTATTTTCCAGATGTTAACAGCTTCAGTTTCCAGGTTCACTTTAACAGTGAGATGTTGTTCTTTCCAGACAGTACCAGCCAATGAATGAGCATGGCGAAAATACACAATTTAGGATTCTCTAATAAGGAGTTTTGCTCTGGTGATTACCCTTGAATTGGCCTAGATATCAGATCTGCATCACTACTTGAAGGCCTTCCTGTCCAAACATATTCCTCTCCCTTTTTATTTTACATATATTAGATCAGTTTTGAAGACTAAAGTCTTCTTCCATATTTTATATTCATAGGTATTATACAAAATAAACTTCTTGCTTTGCTAGCTCCATGTCAGCATCTACATTCTTATGATCTTAACTGACACAGAAGCTAATCTTAAAAGCATTGTCTTATAATGGAATAATGGAGAATTTTGATCATGAAAATTAGTTATACAAAGAAAGAAGAGTGAGAAGAGCATTGTAAGTCAATCCAAGAGCTACACATTTAAGTAGGTGTCTTATGAGGAGAATCATTTTGATTTGGGGTCAACAGGAAATGAGCCTGCTTCTATAGGACCTGAAGTTGCTAATCAAATTAAATATTGACCTGATACTGATTAGCATAATCTGGAACTCTAATAATTGCTGCTAAAAGATTTATTAAGGAAAATATAATGATGAAGTATCTATGGTAGGTGGTTTACTGGTTTTAAACAAGTATACAGAACACATATAAGATTTTGTTTTTGTAATTAGAATCAGTTAAATATCATTGAATGCTTGCAATTCCTTCATAAAGAAGGGATGATTAAGTCCCATGTACCTATGGGAAGCCTAGAGATGATAGACTGCATTCATTAAAAATAATCATAAAGGGAGCAGTCTATTTTTTTTAATAAATGATAAAAAAAGCACTGGTAGTGGAAAGTTATCCAAGGCAAGTGAAGATCAAAACTTGGCTTAGGAAAATTAAGTTAGGCAGGTATAATTATAATGGATAAAACATTAAAATATGAGTCAGAAAATTTTTGCTACTAACTCCCTATGATGCCTTGGGCAATTTGTTAACGTTTTCCAGCCTCATTTTCTCACCTGTAAAATTACAGAATAATTTTTGTCATGCCTATGTCATAGAATTATTGTGATGACCAAATGCAATCATGAGTATGGATAAACTGTGTAAACCCTAAGGCAGTGATGATTTTTTTGAAGGCTACCTGATTGCCCTTTTTGAGCATCTTTGTGTTCTATAGATTAACTCTGTTCTTATAAATATCTTGGTTACTTTCTTCCTGTCTGTGTAATAATTTTGGTTTATAGACTTTGCAAATTAAAGCAAAATATGACATTGAAAACAATCCTTGCTTTGGAAATCTGAAGCTGTTTGAAATATCATATTGTTAAATGACTACTGGTGATATATTAATATGTAGGCAGTTTACATGTGTGATTTGAAGGACACAAAAAAGCTGTCTTCCCCACTGGCATATTTCCATCAAAATAATTTTGTATGACCCCTGTGAGTACCTCATTTAAGTATAAATGTTTTAACTGCTACCCATTATAATACCATGAGCTAGTCATAAAAGTTTTTCAAATTAACTAGTAAAGATTGGAGAAGAAAGAGAACACAGTCTGATGAAATTTAGGAGGCAATGGAGGAGTGAAAACTGCACAATACAAATTGTTTATTGAGAAAGAAAGCTTAGGAGACCAGGCCATAAAAAAAGCCAAGCCTGTTGGAAGGCAGCTTGAAGGCACTAAGTTCTTAGTGTGTTGAATGGGTAGTAGGGGAGTTGGAAAAAGGCAAGATGGGTCATCGAAGGTGAGATGGAAGCTACGAAAAAAAAGTTTTCAGTTCACAATTTTGTTCATGATAAGCCTGCTTCAGAAATTCCTGAAAGTGGACATTTCCATCAAGAAAGCATTTATGAGACAAAAAGGTTATATATCATGTTCAAACTACTGAGAAAACCAAAGAATTTAGCAAGTATCTCCACCTACAAAGGTCCTTTTCAATGTAGTACTTTCCTGCTATTCTAATCTGGTCATGGAACTTTAGCCAGAAATGACAGGGAGAAAAAGCTAATAAAACTACTTTTGTAAACCAAACAATACAAGATGCACTTAAGGTAGTGACGATCTCATAACCTTCAAATTCCCATTTCATTAGTCTACTAGGAAAACAGTGTCAAAGTGCCCTTTCAGTGACACTGGAGCTGTGAGAGGTTTCCTGACTTGATTGCAGTTCTTTCTGTTAAGTATTAGTGAAGAGTTCTCCTTACAAAGACTGCTGTCCAGCTGTCCAGGCTGAGGGGCTTAGGCATTTTGGATGCAAGAGCTCTCACCCATTGGAAGCACTTACTTCAAACATCTCATTCAGTGTTTAGAATTCTTTTGTTGGTAGGTAAGTTCTTTGAAATCAATGTGGAAAGGCTATCAAGAACACAAGGGCATGGGACTTTTTGAATTAAAACTTAGAGATTTCATCTGGCTCACATCTCAGTGGATAGTTTCTTTTAAACCTCCTTGTATCTTACAAAATCAATTTGACAATATCTTTTCATTTATAATGTTGTATTGAATCTATCATACATTTGACCTTATTTGATTACAGTGTGGGCATTTTAGCTAAAGTTAAATGCTATATAATTTATATTTTTATTCAACACAATTCAGAAGCTGAAGGTATGACTTTTTCCAACACATTTTAGATATGAGTGTGTGAAATTACCTTCTATAGGCTATTTTTTCTTCTTAGATACTATTCCTATATTTTACATGAATCACTACCAGGTGAACAGTAATATCTGGAACTATGACCTCAAGCTCTGGAGAGCTAAGTTTTCCCTAGTTTTAATTGATTAAGTAATTTTAATTGTTTAATTCTTTTTTTACTATTGCAAATTTGTTATTACTAGTCCGATATTTTCTTCTGAAGTGACTTTTGAGGAAACCACTCATGCCTCAGTCTAAAGCCCTCCTTGGTGCTAGAAGACCTGCCTCAAGTGAAAGAATCTTAAATTATTTTAGGCTATCTTGGCAGTGATCCAAAACTGATAGACTTGATGCCATATTGAAGTTCTTAAAGAATAATGTTTTATAGTAAGAAAATAGGGTACACCTAACATATTTTCTCCAAACCAATCGAGGCACAATTTATTTTTGTTCTTTGTGACACCCTCTTGGGTGAAATATCTGTAGTTTTTGCCTATGTTGTAATGGGATTATTTCTTTTTAAACTGTTGAATTTTGAGAGGTCTTTATGTCTTCTAGTTACTCACCCTTTGTCAGATATGCGGCTTGCAAATATTTTCTCTGTGTCTTGTCTTTTTATCCTCTTTATGGGGTCTTTTGCAGAATAAAAATTTTTTTCATTCATTAAGTTATGATGTATCCATTTTTTTTATTCCATGGACTATGCTTTTTACTAAGTCTAAGAATCTTTTTCCTAGATGCAGAAACTGAAGATTTTCTTCTATGTTTTTTCTAAAAGTTATAGTTTCACATTTTACACTTAAATCTGTGATCCATTTTGAGTTAATTTTTTAAAAGATGTGAAACTTAGGTCAAGGTTTGTTTGTGTGTTGCCTAGGATAACTAATTGCTTCAGCCCCATTTAATGAAGTTTATCTTTCCTTCGTTTTTGCTTTTGAACTTTTGTAAAAAAAATAAAACAATCAGTTGACCGTATTTGTGTGGATCTATTTCTGGGTTCTCTACTCTGCTCCCTTGATCACTGTATTTATCCCTTCACCAATATCACATATCTTAGTATAGCTATATAGAAAGCTTTACTATTTATTGATACTGATTTCTCCCAATGTAATCTTTTTTAAGATTACTTTAGCTGTTCTAGGGCCTTTCCTTATACATTTTAGAACAATCTTGTTTAAATATATAAAAATATTTGCTGATTTTGATAAGAATTTTATTAAACCTGTATATCAATTTGATAATTGATGTCTTTTTTAAATTGAGTTTTCTGATAAAAAATATGATATGCTTGTCCATTTATTTAGGTATTTGATTTCCTTCATCATCATTTTGTAACATTTTTATCATATAGATCTTGTACATATTTTGCTAAGTTTATAGCTAAGTATTTCATGTTTTTGGAGTGATTGTAAGTGGCATAGTCTTTTTGAATTTTGGCGTTCACATGTTAATTGTTAGTATGTAAAACTACAATTGATCCTTTTGTGTGTTAATTTTATATCCTCCAAGTTTGCTGAACTCATTACTTAAGGCAGCTATTTGTAAACTACTTGGAATTTTCTACATGGACAATCATGTCATTTGTAAATAGGGAAAGTTCTATTTCTTCCTTTTCAATCTCTATCCCATTGATTTATTTAATTATATAGTTAATTAGTTATGTCTTATCATAGTCAATGGAATTTCCAATACTATGTTAAATAGCAGTGGTGACAGCATGCCTTCTTGACTTGATCTCAGTCTTAGAGGCAAAGCACACCATCTTTTTCCATTAAGTATGGTGTCACCTGTAAGTTTTTCATAGGTGGTCTTTATAAGTGTTAGCATGTTCCCTTATATAATGAGTGGTTTTTTTCATCATGAAAATGTATTGGGTTTTATCAAAATTTTTTCTACATCAATTCACTTGATCATAGAGCTTTTATTCTTCAGTGTCTTGTTATGGTTGGTTACATTGATTGATTTCCAAATGTTGAACCAGTTTGTATAACTGGAATAAAACGCACTTGTCCATGGTGTATAACTTTTTTTATGTTTTGTTGAATTCAGTTTGCTAATAGTTTGTGGAAGATCTTTGTGTTTAACTTTATAAGAAATATTGATCTTTAGTTTTCTTTTTTGTACTGTCTTTGTCTGATTTTGGTATTAGGGTAATATCGCCCTCATGAAATGAATTTGAAAATGTCCTTCTTTTCTATTTTCAAGAACAGATTGTATAAAATTGACATTAATTATTCTTTAAATATTTGATACACTAAGCCAAACTGTGCCAAGGGTATTATTTTATGAGAGTTTTTAAATTATGAACTGAATTTATTTAATATTATATGCCATTCAAATTATCTTAATCAAGTTTTAGTACTTTGTGGTTTTCCAGGAATTGATTTATTTCTTTTAAATTATCAACTTTATTAGTGTAGCATTCTTTGTAATGTTCCCTTATTATCCTTTTAATTCCAAGATCACCGTTGCTGTCCTCTGTTTTAATCCTGATATTGGTAATTTGTATTTTCCCTTTTTTATTTATTTTTCAGTCTTGCTAGAGGTTTCTTTATATTTTTAAGAACCTTTAAAGTTCATTTTATACAAGAGGAAATTTTATAATTTTTCTTCCCTCCATTTTATGGGTTGTTGGTAATTTTCTTTTCTGGTCAAGAGAAGCAAATCTTAATATTGGGGAAATATGTCTCACAATAAGATCATGAGATTTGGCTGACATTTTTGGTTCTATTACTCTCCATTTCTTGTAAGGCTTGCCTGGGCCAAAATCTGTACCTCTTTTGGATCATCAACAATGGCTAATAATTCAATGCTCATTCAGTCTGATTAAGATGTAGTAGTTTCTAATCTTGCAGCATGGAAGGTCCTGAGGATTTGGACTTTGTCTTATCTATTGATTAAATCTTTGATTTAAAAAAATATATCATGACCTTGACTGCATCTAGGTGAATTATCATAACTCAAAAGTAATCAGAAATTCAGAGACTTCTTACTTCCTCTTTTAAAAAGTATGATGACAGTTCATTTGCCTGGCCATATCACAAATGCAACGTTCTGCATAATGTGAATTTTACAGGTAACTGAATGTTTCTCTACAAGAAATTCATATTTGTATTTTAACCTATTTTGGATATATTTTTAATTACATGTTTATTTGCTGCCTCAAATAATGAAACACTAAATGTAACTGAATGTTTTTTCTTGATTACTTAAAATCACCACCATTATGGGTATTCTTTACTGGAAAATGGAGGAAAATGGAGGAAGATACTGTTTTGTTTTGTTTTTTTTGTCACTTCTTACACCATATGGAGGCCATTGCTTCCCTTGTTTTTACCATACCTCCCTTTAATCAGCCTTACCTCCTCTTCTAATTATTTAGCTCTGAAAAATGGAACTTTTAAAAATTGTGTATTAAATATATTAAATAAGAATCAGGGCTTTAGCAAAACACAGAATTTGTGGTAGCCATTTCAGATACATGGAGGAATTTGATACTTTCTCAGATAGAAGTTGTGTTTTAAATGCTTGAGGTAATCAAATAAGTGAGTCCATTCTCTAATATTTGTAGAAAATCTATAGTAACATTGTCTTTTCTAATACTCAAGTTAATATATACTATGGTGTATCACACTTTAGGAATTTTTAAGTTCATTGAATTCCAAAGAATGAAAAAGTGTATGAAGGGTAAGATTCACTATAGTCTTTCATCTAGAGATATATTAATAATAATAACACTTATTTTCATGGAATGATTTCAGACATATTCCTAAATGTTAAGTAAATAATAATGATAACTATATGTAGATATTGAAAAATTATTTTCTTTTAGTTTTTTTTAATTAAATTGTAGTTGATTTACAGTGTGTTAATTTCTGTTGTACAGCATAGTGATTCAGTTGCAAAAGTCTTCAATGTGGAATTCAAAATTTAGGAAACACTGCCGTGGCATGTGGGAGAACCAATTCTAAATTTGCTAAAGTACACATGAGCAAATTTTTACTAGCTAAAGCTATTAAATAACTAGAAAAAAATCCTGGCAGTCCAGGGTTGTCTGGAGAAGTTAAATAGTGCTGCTTTTCACAGCATTTTCAGTTTTCTATCTCTTTCAGTTATGACAACTATGTCTATTGCTATATCTATTGTGGTCTTATTTGGCATTTGCTATTTTGTCTGTTAAAAGAATTTCTAATTTTTTTCTTGCTTGCTAATTAGTATCCATGTAACTCTTTACTTTTTCTCCCCAGTGTATGGAATTAATTCTACATGTAACCTTATAAAAGTAATGGTGAAAAAAATCCTCCCAAAATCCCAAATCACCACCTATAAATATTTTATATGTTTAGGTATGTATGTGCATATATTTGAATCACATTGCCACATAATGGCAGAATAAAAAGAACTTCAAATATTATTATTAGCAATAAACCCTGGTTAAGATGGTTAACCTTATAAAATTGTAGAATAAAAAAACTGATTGGACTCTTATGTGGCTGCTCAGACTCTCAAATTGGTCAGAATTCTGCATTATTTGATGACTATCTCTTGGATTTACCTAGACATATAAATTAGGTTTACTACACGGTCATCCTCTCAGTTAAAGTTACTAGATCTAAGATCTATCCACTTAAATGTAAGTTGAAGTATTAAAAGAGATGCTGGTTTTATTCATAATGAGATCCATCATAATAATACTAAATATCAGACTAAAAACACTTAATTTTTTCTTTCCTTTGTACTCTGTCTTCTTCATTCTACCTCTCAGGTACCTAACTACTCTTGGCATCGCCTCTAGGACAAAGCCTCTCTGACAATTCCATTAAAGGTCTTAGTTTAAATGGTTAAATTTTACAAAGTATTACACTTGAAGCAATGCCTATACCTTCTGAAGTCCTCTAATAACTTGGTAGGAACTGGAAATTCAGGAGGACTATGATTTAGTGTTAGTTTGATCACTGGCTCTCCTGTAACTTTCACAAGGCAAATGTATAGTATAGCAAAAATTGTACAGAGAAATAAATTTAACTCCTATTTTCACTAGCTGTATGACCTTGAGGTTATGAAACCTCTCTGTTCTATCAATATCATCAAATATTTTATCTGGAAATGGCCCTAGAATAGCACAGTAATCATTTTCTCTGAAATGAGAGTTATCAAAGGTAATTATAATAGAACTTCCACAAGTTTTTCAAAAAAGTATTTTCAATTTCTCAAATATCCCAGTGAATTTATCATATTTAGTGTGGGTAGAGTTCACAGGATAAATTATCTTTTTATTTTAACTTTTAACTCGAATTCAGTGAACCTGGAAATATGTCTTAAATCAGAAATGGATGCAAATTTTTGAAAAGCAAAATATTTCAGGATAAGAGGTCTATGGAGGAAAATGAAATAATAAATAGGACTTCCAGTAGTAAAATATTGAATATGACTGACTTAAAATAATATGGGAGAAAGATAGCACAGTGGTTCAGAGTCAAGATTTGGTAATTATATTGACTTAAGCTCAAATCCTAACTGTCTTTGAGTATGCTATTTCATTTCTGTAAGCCTTGGTGATTTTAAAATAATACTAATAATATCTACTAAGAATTAAATAAAATAACATGTATAAAAGTATTTTGAAAATTATAAAGTACTGCATAAATGTTTAGCAGGATTACTTTTAATTCTTTGAAAGGCTTTTCCACTACTTCAAAGCTTCTTTATAGATGTGTTATCAAAATGTCTGGATTTATCTTGATCTTGAACTACAATGATTTTATCCTTTAACATTGTTGGAAGTTGCGATCATTCCAAAACTCACATAATACCTTTAGTAGATTTTTTCCCTCATATCTTGTGTTGATCCAACTTTGTCATTTTTATTTAATTTCTATTTAAATATAGCTAATGGAATTTGGCTAAATTCTACAAGTAATTTTCCCCACAAGTTCTTTCATCTCTTTCATAGAATTTGCCAGTTTCTTTGTAAAAAAATGTCTCTCTCTTTTTTTTTTTTATTCAGGAGCTTCTATTGAAGCCAGTCTTTACAGAAGCCCATTAGGATTTGGCGGTCTAGAGGATTATGTCCCTTTTATAGTCCTGAAGTGGCTGAAGGAATTGCTTATATCTATTTCAATGATGGTTTGCACAAATTTGTAGAAAGGGATTTTGTAATTGGGTCTTGTTGATTAAAAAAAAAAAAAACCCTGATGTTAAAATTGTCAAAGTTCCTAGGCAATGCTGATGAGGTCTGTGAACAGGACAAGCTTGGTAGTTCAACTACTTCATAGGAAGTGATTTTTATTATCATTATTAGCAAACAAAGCCTGGTTCTGAGAGGCATTGGGCTAAATGTGTCACAGCCTTAATGATGGAACCCAAACCTCTCAACCACATAGTAATAAGGACTTGTGATCTCTCAAGGAAAGAGCAGTTTTTCAAACATGTGCATTTGTACTCATTAAAATGAACAAAATTTTTCGAAGGGCGTACATCACAATGTTAACAGGAGTTACATTTAAATAATGAGATGAGTCATTTTCTAAATATTTCAAATATTTTGTGTTAAATATAAGTTATTTTTATAATAGGATAAAATAGTATATATCTTTAATGGAAAATGACCTAGCAAACCAGGTCTTCTGGTCATTTTTATAGGCTTTAAGATGAGGAATCTTAGCTTTCTTCTAATTGTAAATTATATAGGGACTTTAGATCCTTTCTTTGCAGTTGGTATTTTCTTCCTGAATTAATTAATGGGAAAAGACCATCTGCTTTTGACTATTACTATAATTCAATTGGAATTTACATGTGCAAATTCCTTAATTGTGTAATGACTGCTTGGTTTCCTGTGCACACAGCCCTCTAACCTTCTTAGCTAGGGACACTTAACCCTAACTCAGGCACCCAGGCTCTAGTTCTGCCTCTAGTGAGTGACTGCCCTAGGTCAACAGCTCACTCTCTCAGTATCAAGTCAACCATTGAAAGTTTTACTTCAGACTTTATGGGATTTTGTTGTGTAGTAGAAATTATAAGAACTTTGGGACCAGAATAGCCTAGAATCATAAATTTAGCTTCCTAATTTTTAGTTGTTTGAATTCTGGCAAGCCACTTAGAATCTTTGCACAGCAGTTTTCTCCTCTGTTTGATGAGAATAATTTAGCACTTAGCACATTGGATTGTAAGGAGTAAATGAAATGATATTTACATAGTATTTTACCTGGCCCTTTGCACATTGTAGGTGCTAGGCAAATGATAGCTTTTAATTTACAGTACTTATGATAATAAATAAAAGTGATAACTATAATTCATATTATTACTATTATCCTCATACTATAAGGATATGTGCAAATTAAAAATAAGAAGCTTAAGTCTCCCTTTTGAAAATTAGGATAGATATTTTTCTCACCTCCCTTTTTAAAAAACTTCATAAGTACTTTCTTATCTCTTTAAAATGCAAATACTTTGAGAGCCATCTTTGTAAAATTCAAACATCAGGGGAGATATCTCCCTTATTTTCCAGTTCTTGTGGGAGGGTAAGAACTTAACTCTTGTGGGTGCCTTGTTCCAATTTACAAACTATCTCCTATCATAAAAACATGAGAAGTTTGCTTTTTATCTGTATTAAGCTAATAAGTTAACACAGATGGTTACCCCAATTACCAGGTAAAGTTAGGATGAACTAAGTGTGAAAGAAATTGCTAAATCTTCCTTTTGGACTAGTTATTATTTATTTTGAAAAGGTGCATATAGATGAATTGTATCTATTTAGCTACATAAGGGGGTGAGATTCCTTTTGCAGTCTCTTAGAATTCCTTTGGTACACATTACTTTCTGGTTTAATGCACATTCAATAATAAAAGTCTTTCTCTACTGTCTTCGTAGGAAGGATTTCTGAGTTGGGAGATTTTGTTTTTAATTATATTTCTCAACAATACTCTACATCCAGATCTTTCCCTGAGATTAAAGCCATCCCTCCTGACTTGTCCTACTGCTACTTAGACCAATACTTCTTAGAATAGTATCTTCTGGAACTCTTCATATATATATATATATATATATATATATATATATATATATATATATATATATATATAAAATATATGTATATATTATAAAATATATATTATTTTATATATTTTCTTCCTTTATATATATTTTAAAATATATATTAATTTTATAATATATATAAAATGTATTTTTTATATATATATATAAACTCTTTTGTCTTCTTAATATGTTTCACCTTGGTTGGCTTCCTGATCACCTATTCTTTTCTATAACCATCAATAGTAAATTACCTATCATACCACCCATTATCTCTCCCTTGTTTCCCTCTCTCATTCTTATTTTCTGTCCCTTCCCTCATTCTCCATTTCATCTTCCAGGAGATATGCTTTTATTTTTTCTTTATAGAGATATGAACATCTGTGTACATGAGTTCTAAGATGCATATAGTAGGGATAATGTGTAAGTTATGGTATAGCTCAGAGATGTTATAGCTTGAAACTCATCAGATTTACATTGTGACCTTCCCACTACACAACTTTTTATTCTTAACAAAACAATCCATAAAAAAAGTAGAAATAATGGTACAATGAAAATCACATACCTGTTAACTAGATTCATCAATTTTTAACATTTTGCTATATTTACTCTCTCTTTCTCTCTCTTCCTCCATCATTTCCTCCCTCCCTCTTTCGCTCACCTTTCATTTCACTTTTTTTGTTTCCATATACATGCAAACATATATATTTTTGTTTATTTTTTTGCTGAAGTATTTGAAAACATCTTAGATTTATGACACTTTATCCTAAATAATTCATGAAGCAGCTCTTAAGAATAAAATTGGTCAGTCTCCTATATAGCCTTAGTACCATTAACACACCTGAGAAATTTAGCATTAATTCAATAATATAATCTAATATACATCCAGTATTTGGGTTTCCCCAAGCATTTTAAATGTCTTTCATAGTTATCTGTGTTTATGTGTGTGTGTGTGTGTGTATACATGCGTGTGTTTTAAATTTAGGTTTCAATCTAACAGTTTATACACTGAATTTGATTATACCTTTTTGGTACCCCTTAATATAAGGAATCCTTTTAGCTTTTAAATTTTGATTAGGTTTTTTAATTTGTCTTTTGTGGTTTACATTATTTTAAGAGACTATTACAATTATTTAGAAATGCCTAACATTCTCATCTTGATTGGTTTTGATTAGATTAAACATTGTTTCTTTGTGATTCATATTAAACATTTTTGGCAAGAAAACACATATAAGTGATGTATCACATTAGAAGGTACATTATATCATTTTATATCAACTTGTCACAGTGTCAGTGGTGCTGAGTTTAATCACTTGATTAAATTGGACTCCAATAGATCTCTCCATTTTAAAGGTACTTTTTTTTCTTTTTAACTCAAGAAACCTGTGGCAATGGAAAGCTTTTATAATACTGAATCTCATGTCTTGCTCTTGGGATAGATTCTGTAGTTCTGGGGTGGACTTTGAAATCTAATTTTATAAATTTCCCCAGAAATTTTATTTATGATCACCAAATTTGGAAACCACCAATGTAATTTTGAGGTGACATCAAAAGGACCTAGGTTAATTCCCACTTTCACCGTTAATTTGCTTTGAGATGATTGGTAAATTACTTTGGTTTGTTAAGCATAAGTTTCCTCATGTAAGATGGGGATGATAATAATGCTTACTATATGGAATTATTTTAATTTTCCAAATTAATTTGTATAAGGCACCAAAACTGCTTTGTCTACTGCCTGAAATTTAGAAAATATTTAAATGATAAGTGCCATTAATTCTGTAATTCTTACTGGCTCTGTATGATGACCATCATAATTTATTATCACCCTTATAGGTTGATTAGAGAAAAAGAGTTTATTTGTGTTTCCCAGGATTTCTGATGTGCCTTCCATTCTCTACTTCATTATTTCCACAGAATAACAAAAATAATAGGCATGTATCTTTAAATTACTTTGCTCAGTGAAACAATATACATAATTTCCAACAGAGAAGTTATTGGTAGTCATTCTTTTTTTTTAACCTTTCTTTTTTTAATTTTATTTTTATTGAAATGTAGTTGATTTACAATGTTAGTTTCAGGTATATAGTAAAACTATTTAATTATACATATACACACATATATACATAGATTTTAAGATTTTTAAATTATAGCTTATTACAAGAAAGCTTTACTTAGTATGACAACCTCCAGGTCCATCCATGTTGCTGCAAATGGTATTATTTTATTATTTTTTATGGCTGAGTAGCATTCCACTATGTGTGTATATTTATATATATACATACCACAACTTCTTCATTCAGTCATCTGTCAATGGACATTTAGATTGTTTCAATGTCTTGGCTTATTGTAAATAATGCTGCTATGAACATTGGGATGTGTGTATCTTTTCAAATTAGAGCTTCCTCTGGATATATGCCCATGAGTGGAATTGCTGGATCATATGGTAAGTCTATTTTTAGTTTTTTTGAGGAAACTCCATACTGTTTTCCATATTGGCTGCACCAAACTACATACTCACCAATGGTGTAGGAAAGTTCCCTTTTCTCTACAGCCTCTCTAGCATTTATCATTTGTAGACTTTTTCATGATGGCCATTCTGACTGGCGTAAAGTAATATTTCATTGTAGTTCTGATTTGCATTTCTCTGATAATTAGTGATATCTAGCAGCCATTTTTGATTAATAAAAAATTTTCCCCAATTTTGGCCATAACTTGAATAATCCAGTCATTTCATTTAGAAATTAAAAACATCTTCATTAGGCTAATGCTATACTTTATCTTCAAATTTAAAATATATCAAAAAGTTTAAAATATATGAGATAATTATTGAATATAAAGTTAGTGTTGAAAACATTAAATACTCACTTTCATTTAAAGGCAAGTGGAAGTATTGATGCAATGCTCTCGAACCAAACTTGGATCCACTAGCCCACAGACAGTAAAGCCAATCTACTGACACTGGGCTGTTGTGAAGGAAAGTGCATCTTTTAGTGTGAAAGCACCAATATAAGGAGGACAGGTGGCTCATGCACTAAAATCCTGAATTCCCCCAAGGGTGACAGCAAAGCATTTTTAAGGCCAGGTGAGGGAGTGGAGTCCCAGGGTATGTGATCATCTCATGCACAATTCTCTGGTTGATGGTGAGGTAACAGGGCATTGTCACAGGGGTTAGCATTACCAATCCTCAAGTTCCAGGAGGCCTAGGGGTGGCTATGTGCTCATCGTCATCAAATAGGTAACATCTTCTATTTGGAGAGGGGTTTTCACATCTGTAAAACAACTTAGGAAATGCACATCAGATACTATTATCTAGGTACCTCAGAGAAGAGCTACAGCAGAGGACCTAGGGGGAAGGGTCTGCCCTGGGAGGGATACTTAGGGTCTTGCTAAGTTACAGTAATAGTTTATAAACTAATCATTTGGTATTAATGAAGCAGTTATTGGCATATCTTTCAAAGTAAGATTTAAATAAAAAAAAAATGCTAGCAACTACATCCTAATATAAATGAAGAATCTTTACTAAATACAATTTCAGCATCAACAAAACCCACACATAAGACTCTGGAGCATAACATAAAATCCCAAATCATCCTTTTTTTAATTTATTTCAAAAATCTGAGTTGCTATGCTAATTCCTATTAGGTTGTGCTTATTGATTTATTTTATATGGCTTGTAGACTCTACAAAAATATTATTTGAAATATGAGTTTCCAATTATCTTTACAATCATAAACCAGGCTATGACAAAGAAATGCCACTTTGCTCATTTCCTTTTATCCATATATAGTGTTAGATAATCTACTTAAATGCAATTGTATAAACAATTTCCAATTTTGACTAGTTCTTTAAATTTAAAAATATATTTATAAAATGTAATATGTATGTCTGTATTAATAGAAGCATCTTAAGAAAAGAATCACCATTTAGGTCTCACTTTAAATATCAACTTTTGGGGAAGAAGATATTTTCCTCTACTCTTCTAGCTTCTTCTGGTTTTTCTAACAATTTAATTGGCTTGAGACAATTGAATTTGTCTTGATTTGTGTGAAAATCAAACAAAAGTTTAATAATGTGCATACATGGTGGAGACTCAGGGAAAAAAAAAATCCCAAAAAATTAAGTTCTCAACTTAAATATCATCTTCAACTAAAGATAAAGGAGGATGTTGAGGGTAGTGATTTGGGACTTCAAAGGGGAGAAAGACAATACACTTGGAAATGGAAAAGAAAATGATTTGTTAACAAATGTTAACTGGGCCATGAGGATAGTGTGGGGCACAGAGTGAATTCTGATCTCTATGCCTTGCCAAGTTTCCCCCACCACACTTAGCCCATATTCTTTGCAGATATCTCTGGTGATAGTGCTATTCCAGAACAGATCCTTTACCTAAACTATCTTAGTCACTTAAGGGGAAGGTAACAATAACAGCAACAACAAAAAACTTCTTGAGTGTTTCTTAAGAATAATTAGCATAAATTAAGCTTCATCCCAAAGAGACACATTTTCCAGTGGCAAATTTTCTTCCCATACACAATCATCCAAATAAATTTTCCTTGCTATTCTATGTAAAGATAATTTCTCTCACCTCTGTTTTCTAACCCCATTCTGTTTGTTTCCTTTATTATTCTTATCCCAACTTAAAATAATTTGACTTATTCCTTAGATACTTTTCGGTCTGCTTTCCACATTTGAATTTAAATTACCTAAGGAAATGTGACAGATTTATCTTTGTCATCCTTGTAGCTCAAAACAGCCTAACACAAGGAAAGCTCTCAAAAAATACTATGTAATGATAGGATAAATAGATCAATATTAACATTGTATTAATTTACATTAAAATTAATGTTTAGTTTATATTTATTAAGATATATTAGTTTCAGATATATGACATAATTAAGTTATATTTGTATATATTGCAAAAACAACCCCACAGTAAGTCTGGTTAACATCCTTCACCACATATGATTACAAAACTGTGTTTTTTTTTTCTTGTGCTAAGAACTTTTAATATTTACTCTCTTAGCAAATTTCAAATATGCAATACAATATTATTGACTATAGTCATCATGCTGTATATTATTTACACCTGGATACTTATAACTTGAAATTTGTACTTTTTGACCCTTTTCATCCATTTTGCTCATCCTCCACCTCCTGCTTCTGGCAACCACCAATCTGTTCTCTGTATCTATGAGGGTTTTTTTTTAGATATATATAAGCAACTAAATAAAGTATTTGTCTTTCTCTCTCTGATGTATTTCACTTAGTGTGACACCCTCAAGGTCTGTCCATGTTGTTGCAAATGACAAGATTTTATTCTTTTTATGGCTAAATAATATTCCATTGTGGATACATCTGCCACATTTTCTTTATTTATTCATCCATTAGTGGACACTTAGATTGTTTCCATATCTTGGTTATTGTAAATAATGCAGCAATGAACATGAGGTGCAGATATCATGCGGATTTAGTGTTTTTGTTTTTTTCAGAGAAATACCCAGAACTGGAATTACTACAATATATGGTAGTTCCATTTTTAGCTATTTGAGGAACCTTCATACTATATTCCATACTGGCTTTCCAGTTTACATTCCTACCAACAGTGCACAAGATTTCCCCTTTCTCCAGGTCCATGCCAACAATTGTTATCTCTTATCTTACAAGAAAACTTTATTTGCCTAATTGCAAACATATTCAAACATTGAACAAATGTAAAATTGTTATAGGTAAATTTTAAAGTGTATATTTTAGTTTGCATTAGTATCGTTACTATAAGGTTGCTTACTGTGAAAATCAATTATCTTGCTTTCCTGTGGTTTTGACTTCATTTCAGCATAAAGGATCTAAAACCACAGCCAGAAAAACACACTACAAGTAAAGAACACTACAAACCAATAATCCCTTATAAACGTTAATGCAAAAATATTAGAGAACTGAATTCATGGGCATATTAAAAAGATTACACCCCATGACCAAGCAGGATTTATTCTTGGAATGTAAGAATGGTTTAACATATAAAAATAAGTCAATGTAATATATCACATTAACAGAAAAAAATGGGAAAAAATAAAAAAAATAAATGGGAAAAAATCACATAGTTATCTCAATTCAGGCAAAAAAAGCATTTGACAAAATTAAGCACTTTTTCATAAGAACTCACAAACAAACTTTTTTGAAGAAAGCTACTTTAACATAATAAAACCCATATGAAAAAAGAAGCACAGTTAACATTATACTCATGGTGAATCACTAAAAGCTTTCCCTCTAAGATCAGGAATAAGTCAAGGATGCTTGCATTTGCCACTTCTACTCAACATAGTACTGGAAGTTTTAGCCAAAGCAGTTACGTTAAAGACTTAAATGTAAAAACTAAAACTATAAACCTCTTAGGAGAAAATATAGGGCAAATGCTTCATAACCTTGGATTTGGCAATGATTTCTTGAGTAGGACACCAAAGATACAAACACCAAAAATAAATAAAATTGAACTTAGTACTTTAATTGTGCATCAAAAGATACTATCAACAGAGTATTAAGGCAATCCAAAAAGTGGAAGAAATATTTGAAAATCATATATTTGTTAAGGGATTAATATCCAGAATATACAGAGAACTCTTAAAACTCAACAACATAAAAATAAACAACATAATTCAAAATGGGCGAAGGGCTTGAGTAGACATTTCTACAAATAACCAATGAGCATATGAAAAGATGCTCAACATCACTAATTATTAGAACAATACACATCAAAACCACAATGAAACACTACTTCAGACCCATTTGAATGACTGCTATAAAAAAAGCAGACAAGAACAAGTGTTGGTGAGAATGTGGAAAAACTGAAACCCTTATGCACTATCAGTTGGAGTGTCAAATGTTATAGTTGTTAGATAAAACAGTCTGACAGTTTCTCAAAAAAATTTAAAAAATATAATTACAATACAATCCAAAAATATGTCTTCTGCCTATGTACCTAAAAACATTTTGGAAAAAAAATTTCAAAGAGATATTTGTACACCCTTGTTCATAGCAGCATTATTTATTATAACTAAAGGACAAAAGCAAATCAAGTGTCCTTAAATGGATGAATGGATAACAAAATCTGGCATTTACATAAAATGCAATATTATTAATCTTTAAAAAGAAAATTAAATTCTTACATATTTTGTTAAGGAAAATAAGCCAGTCACAAAATCACAAATACAGTGTGATTCCACTTCAAAATCATGGAGAGAGAAAGTAGTATGGTGGTTTTCAGGGGCTGTGGGGAAAAGTAGAATGGTAGTTAATGTTTAATGAGTATAGAATTTCAGTTTTGCTAGATGAAAATTGTCCTGGAAGTGGATGGTAGTAATGGTTGCATATTATGAATGTATTTTATATTACTGAATTGAACTCAAATATGGTTAAGATAGTAAATTTTATGTTATGTGTGTTTTATTGAAAAAAAATGAAAGAGTAAAAGTACAAACTCCCTATACTAATTCATAACAGAGCAGTTAGGTTGGAGGTAGTTACATAAGCAGAGAGAGATCCACCAGATCTGCCCCAATTCTGAAAATTATTCCTTCCTTAATACAATAATTTGGATCAAGGCACACAGGATCAATCCATCAAAGAATACTTGACATTCCTTCTGATGAATCAGAGTATTGACAAGTGGGTCAAGTTTAGTCTGGAAGAAATGGCTTACTCTTGGACAAAGAAGTGTGTAAGGGAACGTAGAAGAAAAAATCTACCATGTGTTTCTTCCTGACCACTGTACATGAAATAAACAGTTTCTTGTTAAAAAAAATTATGGGAAAGAAAGCTCAAAAAGGAGTGTGTTATCCAAGGTTATAAAACAAATTTCTGAAAGAACTAAGACTAGAACTTAGGTCTCTTAATGTATGC
This sequence comes from Camelus bactrianus, assembly GCF_048773025.1. Lineage (NCBI taxonomy): Eukaryota > Metazoa > Chordata > Mammalia > Artiodactyla > Camelidae > Camelus > Camelus bactrianus. Next base: position 65,800,162 of record NC_133575.1, on the reverse strand, counting down.
CATATGCGAACTGCCAATTCATTCTTTCTTCAACTTCTTTCTTATGAGTTCTAAATGGTCATTTGAAGGTCATTGAATCCATTATTATTAGGGTTTTGTTGAATAGCTTAATTAATACATACTGAGAATTTATTTCAAAGTTTAGTACGGAGAGATACATTAGCCTCTTACACCCAAGAGGAAAAATTTATTTTAATATTTCAGACCAAAATTTATGTCTGCATTATTTGAACCACATCTTGAAACACATGCAACTATTTTTCTTTATAAAACACCTTAGTGACTTCAAAGACTAAAACATGATCAAGTGCATAGTCAAATGTAATAATAATGGAACAATATCCTGTGGCTTTTACCCTTATGAACTGCAGAACACCCATCTTCCTGGAATTAAAAAAAGTTTGATGATCCTCTTCTTTTGTGATATTACACAGCATCCCCATCATTATGTGGATAACTTCAAAATTTATATCCCTGGCATATGTATATCCCTCCTCTGAGTTCACATAGTCTTTTTCAAATAACTCTTGGAAACAAATATATAAAATTGCATATTTAAGTGCAACTTTGAAGCCACCTAATACAACCAGATATCCTACCAATATTTTAAAGTTATTATCACATCTCCTCTTTCTAATATCCCCCTAAATGAGCTCCAGTAACTGGGTATATCCAACTCCCTTAATGACAATATCATCTCCTAAGTTTTTCTGGATCAAAACTTTAAATTACCTTTGAGTTATCCATTTAACTTTTCCTCCACATTTACTCCCAAGCCTTCTGGATATTTTGCACAGTGTTCCTTTACTTCCATAACCACTAAGAAATTTGGGATTTAGACCTTAATAACAGCCTAAAGTTCTTAGATTGCTTTTTAATAGGCTGAGAGCTAGTAAAGTGCTGTACAAGGCATATGGCTTACCATCACACAGGGACTCATGCTCTTATGAGTATAATGTTTGAGTGTAATGTTGAGTATTATGCTCTGTCGTCATCATTTTGAAATTATTAAAGATTTTAACTTTAAAATTTTTTGATAAATAAAATTCATTGGAATAATGCAGCAAGTGCCTGGAGAATTATAGCCTCAGCTCATACCTGGTCCAGCCTCCTACATTTTCTTTGTTATCTCCAGAAGAACAATACACTTATAGGCCACCCACTCATTGTATGTTACCATATGATACAAACATTACACAGCTTCCCACAGAAGGTCTGTGGGAAGAAGAGATTCCTTGGTCAACCTCTGCACTCCTGGCTGAAACAGAGTATGTTCTTTCAGTAACTGGTTGGAGGAGGAACTCAGCAGCAAGTGGGCCACATACAAGTGTTGAGTTATAGGGTGCATTCATTTGTCATTTGTGGGGGTCTATACTTGCACCTTGAGTATCACTAGACACAAAACATCGGGATCTTCCTTAAACAGAAGATAAAAAAACATTATGCCATATCAATAAATACACTACAGAAGAAAAAACTTTATGTTTTAGTAACTCAAATGAAATTTTTCTACTTTTTTAACATTTCCTAGTTGAAAATATGGCAAATTATATCAAAAGTTTCATAGATTCATGACTTCAAAACAAGTCAAAACAAATGTTTTATATTTAACAGTTTTACTAATTAAGAAGGCAAATTCCAGAGAGGTTATGTGACATGCCTGAAATTACTTAAATAAAAGCGTAACTGGTACATGAACTCAAGTCCCTTGGGTCAGTGACCATAGACTACTGCTTATATAAGTTTCACTGCAATAATAAAGGGGAAAGATGTTATGAGGAGGACCCGGTTGAAAGCAGGAATAATTTTAAAATAATTTATTTTTCTTCTAAAATATACAGGAGCTATGAATTTTTGTACTTTAAAGAAAAATATTTGGAAAGAGAAAATTTTAATATAAAGGAGGAAAAATAAGATTTTTTAAGAAAAATTCTAGAAGAGAAAGGAGTATATGGGAAGAATGGAAGAGGCAAAGATATTGCTGAGCATTGGAGAAATTATTTCAATAAGGCTAACATAAAATAAAAGCATTAAAACAAAGTTTTATAATTTACTTTTGGACTTCTGCTTTAAAAAAGATGGAGGAGACATATTTTTCCTATTTCTCTCAGTAATTACAGGTAAAAATCATGGATATAATATTAAAAAAATAAATATAAGAAAAATCTGAAGAATGGAAAGGAGAAGGCAGGACTACCATGGGCCTCAGGACCTGAGGAACAACCTAGTGATGAGTTACCTGGATTTTTTTATCTCATATATGTCAGATTTGATACCAAATATGCTAGCAACCCAGAAACAATACTGTGCAAATATTTCTTTCTTTGAAATAAAATGTGCCACTTCCTTCTGGCTGTTATGTTTTCTGAGAAATTTGTAGTCATTAGAATTGTCTTTCTCCTATAGGTAAGAGGTCATTCATCTCTTGCTGCTTTCAAAATGTTTTCCTTTGCTTTTGGTTTTCATAAGTTGGACTATGAAGTAACTTAGCAAAGATTTATTTGGGTTTACCTATTTGGAGTTTTTTCAGTTTTTAAAATGTGCAAGCATATGCCTTTTGCCAAATTTGGGAAATTTTCAGATCTTATTATTATTTCTTAATACTTGTCAGCCCCACCCTTTTGCTTCTCTCCTTTTGGTTTATATACCCAAAAGTAGTATAAATAAATTGAACAGAATTCCAAAACATTCAAATACCAATAAGAATGTAGGGAAAGGAATAAAAAAGAAACAAGAAACTAACATGCCAGATGACACCTAAAATATCAATAACTACATTAAGTGTAAATTCTCTGAATATACCAAAAAAGATACAGATTGGGATAAAATTTAATGATCCAATCTATGCTATCTACAAGGAACTCACTTTAAATATAACCATGTGTACAAGTAGGCAGAAAAGGGACAAAAATGATATACTACAAAATTAAATGAAAGCAAAAATAGCTATATATATGTCTGATAAAATATTTAGGCCTTTAATCCATTTTGAGTTATAACTAGAGTTATCCTAATTGTGTAGTAATAGTAGAAGGATAGATACATAGATAAATAAAACATAATAGAAAACTCAGAAGTAGACATGTGAGAATTATGCTCAACTACTTTTTGACAAAGGTACAAAAGCAATTTGAGGGAAAGACAATGTTTTCAACAAATGATGCTGAAGCAATTGGACATCCAAAGGCAAAAAGTGAACCTTGACCTTTTTACAAAAATTAATTCAAAATAGGTCATGTACTTAAATGTAAAATATTAAACTTCTGGAAGAAAGCAGGGGAAAAATTTTGGCAACTGGAATGTAGAGAGGACTTCTTAGACGTAACACCAATGGCACACTCCATTAAGAAATAATAAACTGATACACTGAAATTCCTCTAAATTAAAAATTTAAAGTGTGAGATACCCTATAAATAGGATGAAAATACATGCTACAGACTGAGAAAATATTTGAAAAACATATATCTGACAAATGACATATCTAGATTATGTAAAATATGCTCAAAATTCAATGGTAAGAAAACAAACAATTCAATAAGAAGATAAGCAAAAGACAGGAAGAGTTATTTTACTGAAGTGGATATTCAGACGGCAAATAAACATAAAAAGCTATTCAACATCATTAGCTATTAGGGAAATGCAAACTAAAATCACAATGAGATATTCTTCTATCAGACTGGCTGAAATTAAACTAATAATTATAATAACAACAATTGCTGGTGAGGATGCAGTGAAACTGGATCATACAAACATTATTGGTGGGATTGTAAAATGGTACACACCCTTTGGAAAACACTTTGGCAATTTCTTATAAAACTAAGCATGCAATTACCACACTACCTAGAAGTTGGCTTCTTAAGCATTTATCCCCTAGAAGTGAAAATGCATGTTCATGCAAAAACCTGTCTAGGAATGTTCATAGCAGTTTTGTTATAACAACCTAAAAAACTGCAAAAAATGCAAATGTCAACAAATGAGTGGTTATAAAAACTGGTACTTCCAAACCATACATGCTTACTAGCAATAATAAAGGAGCAAACCATCCATTCTCAACAACTTGGATGGACCTGAAAGAAATTAATGCTGAGTTTTCTAAGCCAGTCTTTAAAGTTCACCTACCATATATTTCATTTATGTAACACTCTCGAAATTACAAAATATAGAAATAAAAAGCAGGTTGCTTAGGTTGCCAAGAGATAAGAATGATGGGAGGTTGAGGAGCGTAAGTGTGAATATAAAGGGAAGTCATGAAGGATGCATATGTGATGACAGAATAGTTCTGTATTTTGATTGTAGTGGTCATTACAGAAATCTAGATATGAGATAGAATGACATTGAAATATATACACTTATTACACTGAAGTAAATTGCCTTGTTTTGATATTGTACTATAAATATGGAAGATGTAATCATTGGAAGAAACTCAATGAAGATACAAGAGAACTCTATACTGTCTTTGCAACTTCCTGTAAAGATATAATCATCTCAAAATAAAATAAAAAATATCTATTAAAAATAATTTCTTCAACATTGTTGGAAAGTATTATTAAAATGAGCCTTGTAGAACAGCCAAAAATGTGATTCCATCTCTTTGGCTTAGCTAGTGGCAAGTGAATGCAAATTTTAAACCTAAAGTAACCCTTAATCAACATAATCCGTAAAGTTAATTATACAGTAATAGGAATGTCATATGAAATATGTCACAACTTATTACTGAAAATAAAATGATCCCTCATTAATCAAGGTGCACCTGATGACCACAAAGCATTCTTCACAGCAGTATGACTTTCTACTAGAGAGAGAAAGTAGTGGTTAAATAACTTAATCTCTGGAGCCAAGAAAACTGAGTTTATCATCTGTCTTTATCACTTACAAATAAATTTTTTAATTTGTGTATGTTTACAAAAAGTTATTTGATATTTCTGCCCCAGTTTACTCTTTTGTAGATTGAAACAAAACAGCTTTCTTAGAGCTATTTCAAGTACTAATTAAAGTAAAACCAGTAAAACCTCTAGAACAGTGACTGGATCATAATGAACACTAAGTAAATAGTAGGGAGAATTATTATCATTAGGAATTTGATTACATAAAGCAAATGCTTATATGTTTAGCCCCGACAGGCTTTTAAAGAAACTCACCATATCCTGTATATATTGCAATTAAAAAACTGTGGTTAAAAAAAGTATTTAATTGAAATTTTTAATTGGGTGAATTTTATGTTATGTAAATTATACCTTAATAAAGCTGTTTTTTTTTAAAAAACTGTGGTTAAAGTACACTCAGTAATTTTGTCATATATATTAATTTTCCAACCATCACTAGATTTAGCACACTGAGAAATTTATATGAGCCTTTATTATAAAATGGTGATAAATATACTTTTATAAGATGCAAGAAAAAAAACATACATTCCAAAAACGTATGGAAAACACTGATCTATTAAGTCAGGAAAGAAGTCAGTAGAGTTTACCCAAGGTAATTTACTTGGGCTTTTGGAGGCCAAGTTTGAGAGTATCTCAGATTAGAAAAGCATCTCTTCTACTGGAGGGTCATATCATACAGCGTTTTCATGTTTTCTTTCATTTAGAGCTCAAAGGATGTGAAAAGCTGATATCAAGGAGCAACATATGTCCAAGACCAGGGGTTACTGTATTCACAATGAATAATTATATTTATATGTATCATATGACAGTTATATTTCCTTCTTCAGGGGCTAAAATATAGGCAGTCATTTTGTTTGATAAGCGTTATAAGACAAGTTAAAGTCATGGGTATTCTGTATAAGATATGTGACTTCTTCAATGGTTTACTTCTCTGATTTCTAATAGCTGTACTTAGAACCTAGGTTATTATACTTTCTTTATACACCAAATTAAGCTATCCAATGAGAAAATTTCCACTTGGAATGAATGCATCACATTTTCTTCTTAAGATGTAAAACTTCAAAGGAAAGAGTGAAGTACTGGTGATTTATTCTTTTGGAATAAGCTGAAAGATGCATGGTATCTCTTCAACACTAAGTCTTATACCATTTATGTAAAAAAGTGCATAACTGGCCCTTAGTATCTAAAATTATTTTACAAAGGGTTATATTATCTTGAAAGCTGGATAGAGTTAGTTCATATGTGTTGGAGGGGTTACTAGAAAAGAAGTAATAAATAATAAGTGATTTCAGAACTACCTCAATTCCAATCAGTATCACTGCCTGATACTCATTGCCTCTGGTCATTAATATTCTTGTGACTACAGTACTCTCTCCCTCCTCCTCTATCTGCCAATCCATATTTAAAATGTCTGTAAGTCAAATCAACTCAAACATCATCTAATATATTAAGCTTTCCTGGATGCCTACAGCCAAAATCATCACTTCACCTCCTGTGAACTTTCATACTCAAAGACAGATCTGCATCTCTCTTGAACAACATCACATATGTAATCTTAAATTGTGATTATTTGTGTCTATGATTAGATCCCTTATTAAACTATAACTCCTGAAAGCAAGAATTCAAGAATTCTGTGTTACAGTCCACAATGTTGCAAATATTGGTTGTCAACATATATTCAATTGATATATGTTCAGTGTGGACATATTTATTCTATATATTTTATTTTTGACAAATAGAATTTATATACATTTAAGGTGTACAGTGTAATGTTCTGATATGCATGTATTGTAAAATAATTACCAAAATCAAAATAAATTACAGATATGTCATCTCCAATAGTTACCTATTTTTTTATTGAAGTACAGTCAATTACAATGTGTCAATCTCTGGTGCACAGCACAATGTCCCAGTCATGCATATATATGCATATATTTGTTTCCATATTTTTTCTATTAAAGGTTATTACAAGATTTTGAACATAGTTCCCTGTGCTATACAAAAGAAACTTTTTAAAATCTATTTTTATATATAATGGTTAACATTTGTAAATCTCAAACTCCCAAATTTATCCCTTCCCATCCCCTTTCCCTGGTAACCATAAGATTGTTTACTAAGTCTGAGAGTCTGTTTCTGCTTTGTAGATGAGTTCATAGTGTCTTTTTTTTTTTACAATTCCACATATGAGTGATACTATAATATACTTTTCTTTCTCTTTCTGGCTTAATTCACTTAGAATGATGATCTCTAGGTCCATCCATGTTGCTGCAAATGGCATTATTGTAATAATTTTATGGCTGAGTAGTATTCCATTGTATAAATATACCACAACTTCTTCATCTAGTCATCTGTTGATGGACATTTAGGTTGCTTCTATGTTTGGCTATTGTGTATAGTGCTGCTATGAACATTGGCATGCATGTATCTCTTCACATTAGTTTTCTCCAAATACATACACAGAAGTGGGATTGCTGGATCATATGGTAGGTCTATTTTTAGTTTTTTGAGGGCTCTCCATACTGTTTTCCATACTGGCTGCACCAAACTACATTTCCACCAGTAGTGCAGGAGGATTCCCTTTTCTTCACATACTCTCCAGCATTTATAGTATTTTTATTGGAGCATTTAATCCACTGATATTTACAGTAATTATTGATAGATGTATGTTTATTGCCATTTTGAACTTAGATTTCCAGTTGATTTGGTAGTTCTTTGTTCTTTCATTTTCTGTTTCTTCTTGTGGTTTGTTAATTTTCTTTTGTATTACCTTGGTTTCTTTTTGGTTTTTGTGACTCTATTGTATGCTTTTGACTTGTGGTTACCCTGTTGGTTTTTTTTTGTTTTTTTTTTTAATATATGAACCTATTACTATATCTGTTTGCTTTAAACTTATAGTCAAATAAGTTCCAACACATCCTAAAAATAATGAAAAAAAATCTATATTTTCTTGCTCCCCTCTCCCACTTTTAATGATTTTGATGTCCTCTTTTACATCTTCATGTTTATTCTGTTGTAACTCATTGTAGTTATCGCCTTTCCAATTATGGTTTTCTTCTTTCTATAGCATTCTGCTTGTTTTCTATTTAGAGTGGACCTTTGAATATTTCTTTTAGCATAGATTTAGTATTGCTGTATTCTTTTAGTTTTTGCTTGTCTGTGAAATTCTTTACCTCTCCTTCTATTCTAAAGGATAGCCTTGCTGGATAAAGTATTCTAGGTTGCATTTTTTTTTTTTCATTCAGGACTTTGAATATATCTTGCCACTCCCTTCTGGCCTGCAATGTTTGTGTAGAGAAATCAGCTGAAAGCCTTATGGTGGTTCCCTTGTAACTAACTCTGTTTTTCTCTTGCTGCCTTTAAAATAATTTCTTTATCTTTGACCTTGGCAATCTTGATTATAGTATGTCTGTTTGTGTTCTTCTTGTTGGGGACCCTCTATGCGTCCTGTACTTGGATATCTGATTCCTTCTTTAGGTTTTGGAAGTTTTCAGTCGTGATTTCTTAAATACCTTTTAATCCCCTTTGCTCTTTCTTCTCCTTCTGGGACCCCTGTTATGTGTAGGCTGGCATTCTTTAAATCATCCCATAGGTCACTTATATTGCTTTCATTGGTTTTTATTTACTTTTATGTATGGTGTTCTGATTGGGTGACTTCTGTTATCCTGTCTTCTAAGTCACTTATTCATTCATCTTCATTGTCTAGTCTGCTTTTGACAGCCTTTATCTCAGCTCTTATCTCTGCCACTGAGTTTTCTGTTTTTAATTGTCTCCACTTTATAGTTTTGATTTCCTTTTCAAAGTATTCTCTGTCTCTATTCATAATCTCTTTTAGTTCTTTCAATGCTTTGATCACTCCCTTTTTGAAATCATGATCTAGTAGACTATGGAGGTCTATTTCATTGATCATTCAGGGGATTTATCTTGTTATTTTAATTGGGAGTGGTTCCTCTGCTTCATTTTACTTATATACCTCTGGCTCTATGGGTTATGGAGTATCAGTTATCTACTGTGGTCTTGAAGGGATTTTTTCAAAAGAAGATGTGGAAATAAAACTAAAAAAACCCACAAAAAACAGAAAACAAAACAAAGCAATAACAAAAAATTAAAATTAAAATTAAAAATTAAAAAAATTAAAAAGAAGAAAAAAATTATAAAACAAATTAAAATAAATTAAAAATAAAAGAACAAAAAATAAAGTAAATTAAAAATTAAAAAATAAAAATGTTAAAAGAAGAAAAAAGATTTAAAAACAGAATAAAATAAATAACAGAACAAAAAATAAAAGTAACAAATTAATTTTTCTTTGTTTAAAAAGAAAAAACAACACTTTAAAAAAGATTCAAAAATAAAAAGAATTAAAAATTAAAAAAACTAAAATTAAATGTTTAAGGAAAAAAGAAAAGAAAAAAGAAGGAGGATATGTTGCTGTGTAGACTTTGCACTCCTAATAATTTTGTCAAGAGGCCTGTTTTAAGTGTGGATGATTGCCAGGTCTTCCTACCATGTGTTTTATTTGTTATTCCTTTGATTGTGTAGTGTGGCTGGTGTTGTGGTGGCTAAAGCCTACCCTGGTTATTGAGTGGGGTATCTATCCTTTTTGTTCTGTGATTGTCACAGCTCTGACAGGGGCCAGGTCCTTTCCTCTTGTTTTTTTTTTTTTTGTTTGTTTTTTTTTTGAATGGAGGCTTCCAGACGGGTTTCTGTGCTGTGGGGCATAGTAGGCAGGGTTGAAGCACTTTAAGTACTGGTTGTTGAATCTGCACTTGTACCTGTTTTGGCTGCAGGAATGTTAGTGTGCTGCTCTGGTGTCCCCAGAGCTCTCTGCTAGTGTCGTTACACAGATTTCTGGATCGCACACCTGGATTGTGACATACTATCAGATTAGCACCTTTCCCAGCACCAAATGCTGCTTCAGCCCTTGCCTTGCTGTGCAAACTCTACTCGCTCATTCCAGAGGCCCGTGAGTCACGCCCTTGGTCAGTGCTGCTCCCAGTACCATGTCTACTCATGGTAGACGGGCTTGCAGAAAAGGACTGCACCAGCTCTCACCCTTGCTGTGTGCCAGAACTCTGCTCCTGTGCATTGGATTTAGAGGCACAAGTCCACAAAGGCACTCATGGAGCAGCGTGGTCCCCACTGCCTGGGGCTGTAAACAAATCTCAGTCCTGCCTGTGAGGTTGCAGATCCTCTGCATAAAGATTCAGGTTTCAACCTCCCTTTTGCCTGGGAGCCGGGCACCAGTGAATATAGTGGCTGTGGCTGAGCCCATCCCCTCTTCTCCGTAGAAAAATCCAGCAATGGTGCTGTGGGTCTGCAGAGACAAAGGCTATGGTAGTCCTCTTCACAGCACACACCAGCAGTGTTGCTTTGCTTTTTTTTAAATTTTATGGGGGACCCAGGCTGTTCTGTTCTGTCCCAGCCACGGCACACAGCAGACTCCAGTCCCCTGAGGTTGCCTCTGTACAGTTGGCCCCAGTCTTCTGCTCAGTTTAGGCAGCCTGTCCAGTCCCACCCCCACTGGTTCCTGTCTAGGGCTGGGGAGTCACAGGGACCTTTTGAGCCAGTTTCACTTAGTTCTGTCTGACAAGGGCTGTTCTGTATAGATCCAAGCCTCAGAGGATACCCCTCCATCCCTGCTGATCTCTCTGTTGAAGAAGGGGAGACCAGCACTATTCCTCTTTTGCCACTCCCTCCCAATGGGACTGGACTGCATTAATTTCCTTTTTCTTTTTCTTTTTTTTTTTCTCCTACTGGATTTGTGACAAATTTTGTCTTTTGAAGTAGGCGATGTTCTGTCAAAGTTCAGCAAGTGTTCTGAGTGAATTGGTGGGTCCATGGATGTCTCTCGTAGTGTATTCAGGGAAGAGGGTGAGCTAAGAGCGTCTTTCTACTCCTCTATCTTGGCCACTCTCCACAGTAGTTACCTGTTTTTGAGGGGTGAGAACATTTAAGATCTACTCGTTTAGCAAATTACAAGTGTATAATACAATGTTGACTATAGTTAACATGCTGCACATTAGTTTTCTGCAATTCACTCATTTTAAAATTAAAAATGTGCATCCTTTGGTCATTAATCTCCATTTTCCTTCACATCCCAGCCGTTGATAACCACCATTATATTATCTGTTACAATGGGTTTGATTTTTTTCTTTTTTTAGATTCCACATATGAGTGAGACGGTGTGAAATTTATATTTTTTGGTATTTATTTTTACTTAGCATATTGTTCTCCAAGTTCATTCATGTTGTTGCAAATGACAGAATTTCCTTCTTTAATAAAATTGGATAATATTCATTTTATATATATATAATGTTCATTATACATATATATTGCATTTTCTTTATCCATTTATCTGTTGATGAAATCTTAAGTTGTTTCAATGTCTTGACTACTGTGAATAATGCTTCAATGAATGTTGGAGTGCAGATATATCTTCAAGATATTGATTTTATTTACACTAGATATGTATGCATAAGTGGAATTACTGGATCATATGATAGTTTAATTTTTATATTTTGTGTAATCTTCATGTACCAATTTACATTCCAAGAAACAACATACAATGGTTTTCTCTTCTCCACATACTTGCCAACAATTGTTTGTTCTTTTGATTTTCTTTCTTTTTTTTTGATAATACTCATTCTAAGAGATGCAAGATGGTCTCTCATTATGGTTTTGATTTTATTTCCCTGATTATTAGTGATGTTGTGCATGTTTTCATGTACCTGTTAGCCATTTGCTTGGCTTCTTTGGGCATGTCTATTCATGTCCTTCACCCATTTTTTTTATTGTATTTTTTGTTTGCCCATTTAAAAATTGGATCTTTGTTTTTTTGTTTGCTTCTGTGTTGAATGAGTTTCCTATATATTTTGGATATTCACTGCTTACCAGACATAGTTTGCAAACATTTTCTTTTATTATGTAGGTTGCCTTTTCATTCTATGGATTGTTTATTTTGCTGTGTGGAAGCTTTTAAGTTTGATGTGGCCACAACTGTTGATTTTTGCTTTTGTTGCTTGTGCTTTTGCTGTCATAGCTAAAAAAAATAATTGCCAATACCAGTGTCAAGGATTCTTCTCCTACATTTTCTTCTAGGGTTTTTCTGTTTCAGAACTTTTTAAAGGTATTTAATCCATTTTAAGCTGATTTTTGTGTATAGTATTAAATAATGGTCCAATTTAATTTCTTTGTATGTGGATATCTAGTTTTCCCAATATCATATACTGAAGATACTATCAGATTTCCATTGTGTATTCTTGGTTCTTTTTTTGAAATTTAGTTGACTGTATATGTGTGAATTTATTTCTGGGTGCTTTATTATGTTTCATTGGGCAATATGTCTGTTTTTATTCCAGTACAATATGGTTTTGATTGCTATGGCTTTGTAATATAGCTTGAAGTCAGGAACAGTGATGTTTTAGTTTTGCTCTTGATCAAAATCAATCTATTCAGGGTCTTTTATGATTTCATATGAAATTTATGAATGCTTTTATTTCTGTTAAAACTTGAATTGGAATTTTGATAGGTATTACATTGAATCTGTAGATCACTTTGGGTAGAGTGGACATTTTAACAATATTAATTGTTCCAATCCATGAACATGGGTTAACTTTCCATTTATCTGTGTCTTATTCAAACTCTCAATATCTTATAGTTTTCAGTGTACAAATCTTTCACCTCCTTGTTAAATTAATTCCTAAAGATTTTATTGTTTTGATGCTATTTTAAATGGTATTGCTTTCTTAGTTTCTCTTTCAGACAGTTTGTTGTTAGTATATAGAAATGCAACTGATTTCCATTGATTATGTTGTTTCCTATCTTGAAATTTTACTTAATGCCTTTATTAGTTCTAACAGTTTTTAGTGGAGTTTTTAAAGGTTTTCTATGTATAAGATCATGCCATCTGTGAATAGATAAACTTCTTCCTTTCTGATATGCATGTCTTTATTTTTCTTGCCTCATTGTTATGACTAGACATTCCAGTAATATGTTCAATAGAAATGTCAATGTGGTCATCTCTGTCTTGTTCCTAATCTTAGAGGAAAGAATTTTTACTTTTCACTATTTAGTATAATGCTAGCTGTGGGATTATCATATCTGACCTTTATTATGCTGAGGACTATTTCTTATATAACCAATTTATTGAGTGTTTTATCATGAAAATTATGTTATATTTTGTCAAATGCTTTTTCTGCATCTATTGAGATGGTCATATAATTTGTTACCTTTTGTTCTATTAATGCAGTGTGTCACAATTATTGATTTGCATATGTTGAATCATATGCAAACTTTTCAACCTAGGGATACATCCCACTTGATCATGATGAATGATACTTTTAATATGCTGTTGAATTCAATTTGCTAATATTTTGTAGAGAAAATTTGCATCTACATTTATCAGGGATAGTGGTCTGTAATTTTTTCCTGGTAGTGTCTTTTTCTTGCTTTGGGATCAAGGAAATACAAGCCTTATAAAATAAGTTTAAAACTATGCCCTTCTTTTTAATTTTTTTAAGACTTTGAGAAGGATTAGCATTAATGATTTTTTTTTTTTTTGGTAGAAACTTCTTGTGAAGCCATCTGACCCTGGGGTTTTCTGTGTTGGGAAGTTTTGATTACTGATTCAATCTCCTTACTTATTATTGGTCTACTTAGACTGTCTATTTTTCTTCTAATTTAGTCTTCATAGGTCATATGTTTCTAGGAAATTATCCATTTCTTCTAGATTACCCAGTTTGTTGACATGTAATTGTTCATAGTAGTCTCTCACAGTCTTTTGTTGTTCTGTGGTATCAGTTGTTGATTCTTTCATTGGTTTCCTGGTCTCTATTCTGTTTATTTTCAGTCTGATCATTATTATTTCCTTCCTTCTGCTAATGTTGGGTTAAATTTATTTTTTCTTTTTCTAATTCCTTTAGGTATAAATTTATTTTCTTTGAGATCTTTCTAATTTATTAATATATGCATTTACTGCTATATACCTTCCTCTCAGGAACACATTCCTGCATCCAATATGATTTGATATGGCTTTGTTTTCATTTTCATTTGTTTTGAGATATTTTTATTTCCCATATGATTTCTTCTTTGACCCATTAGTTATATGAAAGTGTGCTGTTTAGTTTCTACCTTTTTTGTAAATTTTCCAGCATTCATCTTGTTGACTTCTAGTTTCAGACCATGGTAGTGAGAAAAGATGTTTGATATAATTTTGAACTTTATAAATATGCTAGGATTTGTTTTATGTCCTTTTATTTGATCTATCTTGGAGAACATCTATGTACACTTGAGAAGAATATATATTCTGCTCCTGTTGCAAAGAATATTCTACAGATATCTGTTGGGTCCATTTGGTCTAAAGTATTGTTCAATTCCATTATATTCTTATTGATTATCTGGATGATCTATCCATTGCTTACAGTAGAGTATTAAAATCCCCTACTATTATTGTATTATTGTCAATTCCTCCCCTCAGATCTGTTTGTATTTCCTTAATATATAGGTACTCCATTATTAGGTGGATGCATGCACATTTACAATTTTTATATCTTCTTGATGCATTAATTCCATTATTATAAAATGATCTTATCTGTGTCTTGTTACAGTTTCTGGCTTAAAGTTCATTTTGTCTGATATAAGTATGGCTATCCTCACTTTCTTTGGTTTCCACTTGTATGGAATGTCTTCTTCCATCCTTCACTTTGAGTATATGTGTGTCTTAGAGCTAAAATGAGTCTCCTTTAGGGAGCATATAGTTGACTCTTTTATTTTTTATACATCCAACCACTCTATGCTTTTTGATTGGTGAGTTCAGTTTATTTATATTTAGTTTTATTATTGATATTTAAGGATTTAGTAATGCCATTTCATTGGTTGCTTTCTGGTTGTTTTGAATTTGCATTGTTTTGTTGTTTCTTTTTCCCTCTGTTTCTTCCTACTTTTGTAAATCAGTGGTTTTTCATGGTGGTATACTCTGCCCCCCACACACACACTCTTTTTTTTTTTTTTTTTTTTTTTTTGGTAAATCTGCTCCAGGTTTTTGTTATGTTGTTCCCATGAGGCTTACATAAATCATTTCATATATAAAGGAGTCTATTTCATGCTGATGGCAACATACCTTTATTCATCTCTAAATGTTCCACCCCTTTTTCTCCTCATTTTTTACATTTTAATGTCACAATTTACCTCTTTTGACTCTGTGTTCATTAGACAATTATAGTAGCTATATTTTTAATACACATATTTTAACCTTTATACTATAGATAAGTCATGTTGTTAGAATGAAAGGGATAGAAAAGAGGAATTATTTATGCAGCCATTAAGCTGTAGTCATCTATGGTTGATTCTTATGTTTTCTATCTTTTGATAAACTTATTTTGTTCTTGTATTGCTTTCCTTATTTTATTAAATTATATTTTCTAGCTATCTGAGATTATTCTGAATAATCACTTAGACTTCTCTGGCAATTTGTGGATCTGTATTTCTTTGGGTTACTTACTGGAATTTTATTGTATCCCTTTAGTTGTGTAATATTTCCCTGATTTTTCATGATCCCTGTAGTATGTATAGGTATACCTGCCTTTGATAAAGGCTCACCTCTTCCAGACTTTATGGACTGACTGACTTGGTAGGAAAAAATTCACCTATGGCTGGGGGTATGCTGGAATATGCTGTGGTCCCAGGAGTAAGAGTTCCGGGCACCAGGAGTGAGGATGTGTGGCAGCCCTGGGTCTGGAGGTGATGTTGTCTCATCAACTCAGGCAGCTGGTTTTCATGACATTGAGAACTGCATGACCATTTGTGGTGAGACCTGTGGTTGGTCCTCAGTGACTGCAAGAGCTTTTATGATCCTCAGCAGTGTTTCTAGGTTTATCAGCAAGAAACCAAGGTAGGCAGCAGTTTTGGTGGAGCTGATGGTATGCACATGTCTGACTAAGGAGTCACTTGAAAGTGTGTTTGTGATGGTAGGGGCAAGCTGCAGGCAGACATACAGTGTTAAAGACTGAGGTCAGTGGTTATGTCTGTGACCAAATGTAGTACGTGAGCTACTGTGCATTTCTGGTCTGTCTGCATGCATTTGGATGACTACAGAGTAGCTATAGGCCTGCACACAGCAATAGGGCTCCGTGAAGGTAGTTAGAACTAGAAACACTCAGGTGTACTCCTGCAGGAACTTGTTGTGGGCACAAACAGCAGTGTAGGTGAATGACTGGAGTCAGATCCAGCTCTGGGTGCAAGACTCTGGGCTGTCAATGTGCACTCATGTTGTTGTAGTGGCTGGCCATTGGTGAATCCATAGTGGTGGGAGCTAGTGACAGAAGTTGAAGCCAGTGGTATGCAAGTATCAGCTAGCTGCTAGCATGCATGATGATGCAAGCCTGTGGTAGGAATCAGGGCCAGCACCAGGTTCAGAAGCAGCTGTGAAAGCCTGTGCTGTTGGCATGCACTAATATATTAGCAGAGACTAGCTGTGCACATGCAAACATTTGTAATACATCTGCAAACATCAGCTGTGGGGGTCTAAATTGGCATCATGTGTGCAGACAGCCACAAAAGCTGGTTGCCATTGCAGATCTGGGCACAACGGTCTTACAGTGTCACTGGCTGTGGCAACTTCAAGGGAGGGGGATACGCAGAGGTATTCAGGCAACTGGCATCTGTGAGTAGGAGAAACCTGTGGGGACTCAGTGGCAAAAGCTGCAGGGGTACAAGGTAGATGTGCTGGCTGTTGGCTTCTTCAGTGGTGAATGCCACTTCAGTCTTCTGTGGAGCAGTCTAGTGGAGTCTGTGACATGATCCTTATTAATGAAAGCTGCAGGTATATGCAGTATCTGCAAGGGCAGTTGAGGTCTTCAGCTGCAAAGGCTTCTAGGGTTCTCTGCAGAGTAGACCATGGGAACCACAGTGGCTTTTGCCCTATGGCTGATACCAGTAGCTCCTGACCGTCTTCCTTGTTCCTAGTCATCTCTAGATGTCTTAGCTACTCCAGTCTCTGGATGGGGTAAAACTGAAATGGGGTAAAAAATTGTTTTTGTGCAATGTCCCCAAAGGCTGAAGGAACTAGTCTCTCAATGTACTCTCCTTCTCCCGGTGAAAAATGCTCTCTCAGGTCAGGGAATTTCCTCTTGGTGCTAAGCAGTTACAGGCCTGGGTGATAGGATAATTGAAACAAAATGAAACTGTTCTTCCTACTCTTTTTGTTCTCAAGTTTTTTCCTCCAGTGTGTTACTGAAACTTCTTAGGTGGACTCCTGAACTCTCCCAGAGCTATTTTTATTCAGGGATAGCTGTCCCATCATTTTTCGTTCTGGCAGGACAAAGGCTGTGTCTCCTATTCTATCATTTTAGTGATGTCACTCTATACACATATTTAATGAAAGAGCCAGTAGCTCCATTTTGCATGTTCTTTTAAAACCACCTGGTAATTTGTACCTGCAAGTATGCATTCAACAGACACTGTTGCAGTTTTCTTCCTACTTGTTTTAATCAGTTTGTCAAGTCCTCTACTTATATTTGAGTGTCTTGCTTTGTTGATTCATGTATTTGGGACAAAAAGATATTTGGTGAAAGGCAATATGCTTTGGCAGAAAGTCGTGGGTTATGTTGTTTATGGAAAGTTCCTTGTATCAAATGTATGGTTTAAATTCTCTCTCTGAAATTTAGATCAAACGTGATCGTCAAAAATGAACATTTTTTTATCTGAATATTTCTTGGATTCTAGCATTTGTAGATATCTTGGGGGCTATATTTTCTAAAAACCTAACTGTGAAAGAGTTTTCTGTAATTCTCTTGCTCTTTTTTTTTAAGTTCCACTCAGGTTATGAGATGTAAATTCCAGATATGCACACCTATCTCTCGTACATATTTGTATTTGACAATGATGTAAATATTTATTGTATAATAATCAAGTGGTATCTAAAATTTCAATAAATGCTACTATGCAAATTGAACAATTAAATAATTGTTGGAATCATATATGAGTTAGAACACTCTCTAATGTTATTGCCTTATTTTAACATTTTTATTGATTTATAATCATTTTACAATGTTGTGTCAAATTCCAGGGTCGAGCACAATTTTTCAGTTATACATGAACATATATATATATATTAATTGTCACATTTTTTTCTCTGTGAGCTACCATAAGATCTTGTGTATATTTCCCTGTGCTATACAGTATAATCTTGTTTATCTATTCTACAATTTTGAAATCCCGTCTATCTCTTCCCACACTCCGCCCCCTTAGGGTAATGACAAGTTTATATTCTATGTCTATGAATCTGTTTCTGTTTTGTATTTATGTTTTCCTTATTTTTGTTTCTTGTTTTTTTTTTTTTTTTTTTTTTTAGATTCCACATATGAGCGATCTCATATGGTATTTTTCTTTCTCTTTCTGGCTTACTTCACTTTGAATGACATTCTCCAGGAGCATGATGTTGCTGCAAATGGGGTTATGTTGTCAGTTTTTATGGATGAGTAGTATTCCATTGCATAAATATACCACTTCTTTATCCAGTCATCTGTTGATGAACATTTATGCTCTAGGTTGTCTTTTTGTTATACTTATGGTTTCCTTTGCTGTGCAGAAGCTTGTAAGTTTCATTAAGTCCCATTTGTTTATTCTTGCTTTTATTTCTATTGCTTGAGTAGATTTTCCCAAGAGAACATTTTTGAGATGTATGTCAGATAATGTTTTGCCTATATTTTCTTCTAGGAGGTTTATTGTATCTTGTCTTATGTTTAAGTGTTTGATCCATTTTGAGTTGATTTTTGTGTATGGTGTAAGGGAGTGTTCTAGCTTCATTGTTTTACATGCTGCTGTCCAGTTTGCCCAACACCATTTGCTGAAGAGACTGTCTTTATTCCATTGTATGTTCTTGCCTCCTTTGTCGAAGATTAGTTGACCAAAAGTTTGTGGATTCATTTCTGGTCTCTCTATTCTGTTCCGTTGGTCTATATGTCTGTTTTGGTACCAATACCATGCTGTCTTGATGACTGTAGCTCTATAGTATTGTCTGAAGTCTGGGAGAGTTATTCCTCCAGCCTCTTTCTTTCTCTTCAGTAATGCTTTGGAAACTCTAGGTCTTTGATGGTTCCATGTAAATTTTATTGTGATTTGTTCTAGTTCTGTGCGATATGTCCTGGGTCATTTGATAGGGATTGCATTAAATCTGTAGATTGCCTTGGACAGTGTGACCATTTTAACAATATTGATTCTTCCAATCCAGGAGCATGGGATATCTTTCCATTTTTTAAAGTCTTCTTTAATTTCCTTCATCAATGGTTTGTGTGTATAATACTTTCACCTCCTTGGTTAGATTTATTCCTAGATATTTTATTAATTTGGGTGCTATTTTAAAGGGGATAGTTTCTTTACTTTCTTTCCCTGTTGATTCACAGTGTAAAGAAATGCAACTGATTTTTGAATGTTAATCTTATAACCTGCTACCTTGCTGAATTCTTTGATCAGCTCTAGTAGTTTTTGTGTGGATCTTTTAGGGTTTTCTATATATAGTAGCATGTCGTTGCCATATAGTGACACTTTTACCTCTTCTTTTCCAATTTGGATCACTTTTATTTCTCTCTCTTGCCTGATTGCTGTGGCTAGAACTTCCAGGACTATGTTGAATAGGAGTTGTGATAGTGGCATTCTTCTCTTGTCCCAGATTTTAGTGGGAAGCTTTTGAGTTTTTCACCATTGAGTACTATACTGGCTGTAGGTTTGTCATATATAGCTTTTATTATGTAGAGATGTGTTCCCTCTATACCCACTTTGGCGAGAGTTTTTATCATAAGTGGGTGTTGAATTTTATCAAATGCTTTTTCTGCATCTATTGAGATGATCATGTGGTTTTTGTCCTTTCTCTTGTTGATGTGATGTATTGCATTGATTGATTTGCATATGTTGAACTACCCTTGTGTCCCTGGGATGAACCCCACTTGGTCATGATGTATATTCTTTTTTATGTGTTTTTGGATTCTATTTGCTAATATTTTGGTGAGGATTTTGGCGTCTATGTTCATCAGTGATATTCGCCTATAATTCTCTTTTTTTTAGTGTCTTTCCCTGGTTTTGGTATCAGGGTGATGGTGGCTTCATAGAATGAGTTTGGGAGTATTCCCTCCTTTTCATTCTTCTGGAAGAGTTTGAGAAGGACTGGCATGAGTTCTTCTTCATATGTTTGGTAGAATTCCCCGGTGAAGCCGTCCGTTCCTAACTTTTATTTGCAGGGAGGTTTTTTTTTTTTTTATCACTATTTCTATTTCTTTTCTAGTGATTGGTTTGTTCAAGCGGTCAGTTTCTTCTTGATTCAGTCTTGGTAGACTGTATGTTTCCAGAAACTTGTCCATCTCCTCTAGGTTATCCAGTTTGATTCCATATAGTTCTTGATAATATTCATCTATGATATTCTGTATTTTTATTTTATTTGTTGTAATTTCTCCATTTACCTTTCTTATTTTTCTAATTTGTGCTCCTTTTTCTTCTTTGTGAGTTTTGCCAAAGATTTGTTGATTTTATGTACTTTTTCAAAAAAACAGCTTTTGGTTTGATTGATTTTTTCTTTTTTTTTTAATCTCTTATTTATTTCCTCCCTAATCTTTATAATTTCCTTCCTTCTGCTGCCTTTTGGGGTTTTTTGCTCTTCTTTTTTAGTTCTTTATTTGGTGGGTTAAATTGTTTATTTGACATTGTTCTTCCTTTTTGAGGAAGGGCTGTATCACTATAAACTTCCCTCTTAGAACTGACTTTGCTGTGTCCCATAAATTTTGTGTGGTTGTGCTTTCATTGTCATTTGTCTCAAGGTATTTTTTAATTTCAGCTTTGAGTTCCTCATTGACCCATTGGTTTTTTAATAACATATTGTTTAATCTCCATGTTTTCCTTTTTTGTTTCTCTGTAGTTGATTTCTAGTTTCATGGCATTGTGGTCACTAAAGATGCTTGAGATAATTTCTATCTTCTTAAAATTGTTGAGGTTTCCTTTATGCCCAAGCACATGATCAATCCTAGAAATAGTTCCATGTGCACTTGAAAAGAATGTATATCCTTTTTTGGGGGGGGTGTAATGCTTTTAAAATATCCAATAGTTCTAAGTTTTCTATTGTATTATTTAGTTTCTCTGTTGCCTTATTTATTTTCTGTCTGGAAGATCTGTCTAGTGATGTTAATGTGGTGTTAAAATCTCCAACTATGATTGTATTCCCATCAATACCCACCTTTACCTCTGTTAGTAATAGTTTTATGTATTTAGGTGCTCCTGTATTGGGTGCATATATATTAATGAGTGTAATATCCTCGTTGTTTATCTCTCCTTTAATCATTATAAAATGTCCTTCTTTATCTTTTTTTATGACCTTTGTTTTAAAGTCCATTTTGTCTGAAATCAGTACTGCAACACCTGATTTTTTGGCTTTTCTATTTGCATGGAGTATCCTTTTCCATCCTTTCACTCTCAGTTTATATATGTCCTTCTCCCTAAAGTGGGTCTCTTGTATGCAGCATATGGAAAGTTCTTGCTTTATTATCCAGTCTGCCACTCTATGTCTTTTGACTAGAACATTTAGTCCATTAACATTTACAGTAATTAATGATAGATGTGTGTTTATTGCCATTTTGAACTTATCTTTGCAGTTGATTTGGTATTTCCTCTTTGTTCCTTTCTTCTTCCTTTTGTGGTTTGGGCATTTTCCTTTGTATTTTCATGGATTTTATTTAGTTTTTGTGACTCCCTTGTAAATTTTTGGCTTGTGGTTACCCTTTTTTTTAAGCCTATTATCCCATTATATGTGTTTTTTTTTTAACTGATAGGAACATGATCAAAAATCCTTCATACTGAGAACAAAACGTTTAAAAAAGAAAGAAAAAATATTCTATATCTTCCTGCCTCCCTCTCCCACTCTCAGTGATTTAGGTGTCTTCTTTTACAATTTCATGTTTATTTTATTTGTAATTCATGAGTTATCACCTTTCTAGTTGTGAGTTTCTCATTTCTGTAGTATCCTGCTTCTTTTCTATTTAGAGTAGGCCTTTCAATATTTCTTTTAGCATGGGTTTGGTGTTGCTAAACTCTTTAGCTTTTTCTTATCTGTGAATTTCTTTTTGTCTCATTCTAACCTAAAGGATAGCCTTGCTAGATAAAGTATCCTAGGCTGCATCATTTTTTCATTCAGGACTTTGAATATATCTTGCCACTCCCTTCTGGCCTGTAGTGTTTGTGTAGAGATATCAGCTGAGAGCCTTATGGGAGTTCCCTTGTAATTCACTCTTGGTTTTTCTCCTGCTGTCTTTAAGATCTTTATCCTTGACTCTGGCCATCTTGATTACGCTATGTCTTAGTGTGGGTCTGTTTGAGTTCTTCCTGTTTGGGACCCTCTGAGCTTCCTGTACTTGGATATCTGATTCCTTCTTTAGTTTTGGGATGTTTTCAGTCATGATTTCTTCAAAAACCTTTTCAATCCCCTTTGATCTTTCTTCCCCTTCTGGGACACCTATTATGCAAAGATTAGCATGCTTTATATTATCCCATATATTCCTTATGTTGCTTTCATTTGTTTTTATTTGATTCTCTTGCAGTTATTCTGATTGATTGCTTTCTGTTGTCCTGTCTTCTAGGTCAGTAATTCGTCCCTCTGCATTATCTAGTCTGCTTTGCACAACCTTTAGATCTGTTCTCATCTCAGCCAATGAGTTTACCAATTCTACTTGGCTCTTCTTTATAGCTTCAATTTCATTGTTGAAATATTTTATATCTGTAAACACTATCTCTTTTAGTTCCTTCAATACTTTGATCACTCCTTTTTTGAAATCTTGATCTAGTAGGCTATCTATGTCTATTTCATTGATTGTTCTTTCAGGGGATTTGTCTTGAACTTTTAATTTGGAATGATTTCTCTGCTTCTTCATCTTGCTCATATCTCTCCGGCAGTGTGGTTTATGGAGTATCAGTTATTTATTGTGGTCCTTAAAGGAGTTTATTTATTTATCTGTCTAATGCCTATGTAGGAATAAAACTTAAAAATAAAAAAATGGAAAGAAA
Source organism: Camelus bactrianus (assembly GCF_048773025.1). NCBI lineage: Eukaryota > Metazoa > Chordata > Mammalia > Artiodactyla > Camelidae > Camelus > Camelus bactrianus. The sequence continues at coordinate 65,777,246 of NC_133575.1, read as the reverse complement.
GAGAATTTTAAAAAAGGGAGAAAAAAAGGTTTGAAAGCAGTGTATAATAAATTATAGAAGTACAATTTGAATCAGACTAGCGTTCAAGTTGAGAGGTCTTTTTTAAAAACCCTTTAAAAAAAGGAGAAAAGATCAAAATAGATATTTGAAACCTATTTATAATCAATTACAGGAGATCAAAGCCAAAAGAAATGAAAATGAAATCAGGTGGGTTTTAAAAAAATAATAATAAAATAACTACTTCAAAAGAAAAATTTAAAAGGAATTAAAAGTAGAAGCATACACAATTGTTTAGAAAGTAGAAATTAAAAAGGTAATAGAAAATAGAACAGATAAAAAAAGATAACATAAAGGGAGAATTTTAAGAGAAGGGAGGAAAAAAATGTTTGCAAACAGTGTATATTCAATTATAGAAGAGCAATTTGAATCAGACAAGCATTCGAGTTGAGACATCTTTAAAAACACTTAAGAAAAAGGAAAAATATCAAAAAATGATATTTGAAAGCTATTTATAATCAATAACAGGAGATCAAACCTAAAAGAAGTGAAAATGAAATCAGATGGATATTTTAAAAAAATAATATAACTACTTTAAAAGAGAAATTTAAAAAGAATTAAAACTAGAAGCATATACAATTGTTTACAAAGTAGAAATTAAAAAGGTAATAAAAAATAGAACAGATAAAAAAGATATGATAAAGAGTATTCTGAAAAGAGGGAGGAGAAAAAGGGTTGAAAACAGTGTATAATGAAAAATTGAAGAGCAAGTTGAAGCAGAATAGCAATCGGGTTGAGACGTCTCTTAAAAACCTTTAAAAACGGAGGAAAGAGGAAAAAAAATATTTGAAACCTGTGTATAATCAATAACAGGATATCTAAACCAAGAGAGATAAAAATGACATGACGTGGATTTTTAAAAATAATAATAATATTATTTTAAAAGAAAAAATTTAAAGGGATTAAAACTGGGAGGATATATAATTGTTTAAAATGTAAAAATTAAAAGGGTAATAGAAAATACAATAGGTAAAAACAGATTAAAAAAAAAAAAAGTGGATGTGGTGTTCTTCGCCAGACTGTGTGCTCCTAATGAGAAGTCTTTCTGTCTTCGCTCTGTTTCACGAATTCAGCTTGCTGTTTCCAGAGACCCTCCATTGACGCCCTCATCTGTGCTGCTCCCAGTGCCTGTCGGCAAGCAGATCGAGCCCCCCCAACACAGTGTTCCTGCCCAAAGGGCGGGGTCCACCCGCTGTCTCCTGGCGCCGGTCGCTCCCCTCCGGGTTGGGTCACAGCTCCGCAGGCAGCCCCAGGAAGACTGCGGAACAGCCTCACCCCTGCTCCATGCCCAAACTCAGCCACTTGTTTGTCCTGGTGGCATGAACTTTGCAAGGCACCAGGGTGGAAGGATCCTATCTGACTCGGGCTGCAAACAAGTCACTGTCTGGTCTTTGAGGCTACCAAGCCCCCAGGCGTAGATTCAGGATTTGCCCCCGCCCCCACCTGGGTGCCAAGTGCTGGAGGACATAGCGGCCGCACCTGAGCCCTGCCTCTCCTCGCTGAAAACCTCCCCTGGGTTTTCAGAGATGGGGTTATGCAACCTTCCCTCCAGGGCACATCAGCCATGCTGTTTTATGGAGGGCCCAGGTTGTTCTGCCCTGTGCACCCACTCATCCATGTTTTGCAGCACCCTGCAGTACCCCGAGGCTGCCTCAGTGCAGCCACCCTAGTCCTCCTCCAGGCTAGGGCAGCCTGGCCTGGCCCACAGCTCCCGGCTCGGGTCTTAAGCTGGATGTTGCAGGGACCGTCTATACCCGTTTAACTTAGTTCTGTGATCAATGGCTGCTCCATACAGATCCAAGCCTCAGAGGCTTCCCCTCTGTCCTGCTGGCCTTTCAGATGGAGAGGGGAGACCCAGCAAATGAGCACCAGGCCTCCTTTGCCACTCCCTCCCCACGGGACTGGTTCTGAACTGCTTTGCCTTTTCGTCTTTCTTTTTTTCCTTTCTCTTACCAGATTTTTGTCATCTTTGTCTTTTGAAGAGGACAATGTTCTGTCGGAGTTCCGCAGGTGCTCTGGTTGGCTGAGTGGGTCTGTGGATGTGAGTCTTGGTGTATTTTTGGGAGAGGGTGAGCTACCAGCATCCTACTACTCTGCCATCTTGGCCTTGTCCCTGTTATTGTCTTTTTAAATAACTTTTTTTCTAATTTTAAATTTTATACATATTTATTATAAAACTGGCAAAGTGCAAAGAGGTAAAAAGGATCTCTTGTAATTCCAGAACCACAAAATAACCGTTGTAAGAATTTTGGTATTATTTCAGGTTTTTTAATTCAGCTTAAATATATCTGTGTTTATTATTAAGAGCTTATATTATATATAGGTTATTTTCTGCTTTTTTATATGATACACGAAAATTGCTTCACTTTCATTAAATATCATTGAAAATTTTAATCATTGCATGCTATGCCATTCAATTTATTTAAGCATTCTTCTCTTGTTATTTTCACCTTTTTACTACTTTACAAATTTTGTAACCAAATCCTTTACCATAAATATATTTATACTTCTCTGATTATTTCTTTAGGATAAATCTTGTAAGTAGAATGATTAGGCCAATTGATAGTAAAATTATGAAGCTTGTGATTTATACTGCCAAATGACCCTAAAACTGCTGTACCTGTTTGTCAGCCAAAGGAGGCTGACGTGGGGTTCTAGGAGGTGAGCGGACCAAAGGAAAAAATGCATGAGGAGTTGCCATACCGCCAGACAGACTTCAGCCAGAGACACCATGGGGTTAACAACACTTTATTGCCACAGGAAGGTGCGCGCCTATGATGCACCTGTCCTGCTTTTATCTGTTTTCCTGTCAGCACATGCGCAGTCTGAGTTTCTTTGTTCATTAGGCTTACAGAATATCTCTAGCACATGCATGCTTCTATTTTCTTTGTTCTAAATCTTATATAATTGACGCATGCATGGAGCAATTATTTACTGCATACTACAAACATGCTCTGTAGTCGTGGCCTTGGGTCCCATGGCCTTAACTCATCTCAAGGCCAGCTCACACTGTTTATTATCTTACTGATACTGTTTTAGAATCTGATTGCACTCTATCCTTTCAAACATTGGGTATATCCACTAAAAGTATTACCACCTTGATTTTTAAAAATATCAATTTTTAATTTTTCAAATAAATAATTATTAGAGAGGCAGACACTTTTATAAGTTTTAAGTAATGTGTTTTTTTTTAAACTTTACAATTACGGTAAATGAACACCAGCCCCAATTTTTCACTTAGATATTTCCATTATTTAATTTTTTTTTCTCCTGGCATGACTAGTAGACTTAGTGTGTTGGAGAAAATGGGTATGACATTTGGATTATTACAAAAGATTTGTAACATTTAATAAAATATAATTCTCTTTGCTGAGAGGCTATGAATGAATATGAATATTAGACCTCAGACAAATTTAAATGAGAGCAAAATCTCAACTAAAGAAAAGTATGTAAATATTCAATGGCACAAATATTTGACTCATTAAAGGACTAAAATTTCTTGTGTTAAGTTAGATAAACTTTGATCTAAACCGACATCCAAAGGATATTTTAGAGTTTGAATTTTCTCTTTCTCCCATGTCTCTCACTTTTTGTTATATTCTTTAAACAAAAGAGTATATTCTTTATTCACACTTTTTGAATAACTTTTGATTTTAAGCACACCTAATATCTACAGTAAACTATGTGATGTTCTCCTTTCTCTTTGTTTATTGCTCCCCTCCTTGCAACCATGTTGCAATGTTTTTTTACAGTGATTTGAATTGGGAAGATCAATATTGGATTCTTCTGCTAGACTGCATACTGAATGGGATAAGGTATATTAGTGTAGCAAAAGAGTTTATGAAAATGTAGTTGATAACAAGACAAAAACATTGATATCTCACTGCCTCTGTGTTATCTCAGTAATAATACCACTATGCAATGAGCAAACACTGGTAATTTTAATTTTATGCTTGTCATCAGTCTAGCTAGTTAGATATTAGTGTGCTCATTCAACAAAATGGAAGAAACTGAGGTTCAGAAATGTTAACTATGTTGGCCAATATACAATCTAAGTGAGGTATCACCTAAAATCTTATTCCTTCTACTTTACCGTTATTTTGCCTTTTATGTTGTAATTAAATTTTATTTTTTTCTAATACAAAATGTATAAAGAAAAAAACATAATCTCATCATTGAAACACATTTTAACATTAAAATACCAATACAAGTAAATATATGGTTAGAAAATATAAAAAGATTGTAAATAGTAGAAAATGAAAATATTAGTCACTTGTCTACCCTGACCCCATACCCCAAAGTAAATGCAGTTGTTAAGAATTTCTTTTAATTGCTTCTGGAAAAAAAGTGCCAATATCTATCTATTGATCTATCTGTCTAATTATCTACCTCTCATCTGTTTATCATCTTAGTTTAATCTACAGTAATAGACTCATAATCTAAATACTGTCTTTCAACTTGCATGTTTCAATCAATAATACAGCTTGGAGTCTTGGAGCTCTTTCGATGGTAGCACATATATATCTATCTTATTCTTCTTAAAAGATGAAAATTATTCTACTATAAGAATGTACCATATGCTATTCAACTGATTCTTTATTGATGAAAATTTTTTCACCTTATACCATTGTAAACAGTATTACAATAAATATCTCTGAAAATATTAGTGATATTGAGTGATTGCATCTATTTTTGGAGTGCTATCAATGAAAAATCTGGGTCAAAGAGAATTTGTTTTATTAAATATTACAAATTTATTATCCAGAAAGTTTTCACCAATTTGTACTCTTGCTAAGCATCAATAAACATCTAAATTTTTTTATATCAGTAAAAGTGCTGACATTGTATTTTGATTATTAAAATTATGATTGAAGTTGAACATATTTCAGTATATTTATAAGTCTTTATTGTGAACCATTTATTCACATGATTTGACTGTTTTTAACTTAACAACTCATATTTTTCTCTCATTTGTTAGTATCATTTTAAATCTTATTTTATAAAAAGATAATTGAGATTCAGATGCAGTTAAAATAAATGATATTGAGATACTCCATATACACTTTACCCAATTTCCCCCAATGGTAATGTTTTTAAATTTAATTCTTGGTGAATTTTTCTCTTTTTTACATTTAAAAAAACCCAAAGGCAATTCACCCATTTTGCTTAACGTCCACACCCTAACTCTAATAACCTCTAATCTGTCCTATGTATCTATGAGCTTCTTGTATGTATGCATTTATTTAGTTTTAAAGTGAAATCTGTAATATTTATTTCTTATTTTAGTATAGTTGATTTAAAATACTATGTTAATTTCAGGGGTACAGCATAATGATTCAGTATTTTTGCAGATTATATTTTATTATCGGTTATTATAAGATAATGGGTATAATTCCCAATGCTATACAGTATATCCTTGTTGCTTATCTATTTTACATAAAATAGTTTGTGTATATTAATCCCATACTTCTAATTTGTCCCTCCCGCCTTCCCTCTCCCCTTTGGTAACCACAAGTTTGTTTCTGCGAGTCTGCTTCTGTTTTGTATATACATTTATCTGTATTATTATGTAGATTCAACATATCTGTGATATCATGCAGTATTTGTCTTTGTCTGACTTGAATCACTAAGTATAATATTCTATAGGGCCATCCATGTTGCTGCAAATGGCAGTATATCATTTTTTTCTATAGCTAAGTAATATTCTATTCCCTCTCCCTCTCTCTCTCTCTCTCTCTCTCTCTCTCTCTCTCTCTCTCTCTCTCTCTCTCTCTCTCTATATATATATATATATATATATATATATCCCATTTCTGTATCCAATCATCTGTTGATGGACACTTAGTTTGCTTCCAAGTGTTTGCTATTGTAAATATTACTGCTATGAACATTGGGGTGCATGTATCTTTTTGAATGTTTTCATTGTTTTCAGATATATACCCAGGAGTAGAATTGCTGGATCAGATGGTATTTCTACTTGAAGAACCTCCATACAGTTTTCCGTACTGACCGCACCGCTTAACATTCCCAGCAACAGTATATGAGGGTTCCCTTTTATCCATGTCCTCTCCAATATTTGTTATTTTTAGATTTTTTGATGACAGCTATTCTGAGAAGTGTGAAGTGATACCTCATTGTGGTTTTGATTACTATCACTCTAATAATTAGGGACGCTGAGAATCTTTGGTGTGCCTGTTACACATTTGTATGTCTTCTTTCAAAAAATGTTTATTCAAGTCTTCCGCTCATTTTTTATTGGATTGTTTGTATTTTTATTGAGTTCTATGAAATATTTTTATATTTTAAATATTAACTGCTTGTGGATTGCATCACTTGCAAATATTTTCTCTCATTCCCTGGGATGTCTTTTGCTGATGATTTCCTTTGCTATGCAAAAGCTTTTAAAGTTAATTAGGTCCTTTTTTAAAATTTTCACTTTTTTTGTTTTACCTTAAAATATGAATCAAAAAAATATTTCTACAATTTATGTCCATGAGTGTTTGGCCTATTTTCTGTTCTAGAATTTTTATTGTTTCAGGTCTTGCATTTAGGTCTTTAAAACATTTTCACTTTATGTTTGTGTATGGTGTGAAGAATTATTCTAATTTCACTACTTCACATGTGGCTGTCCAGTTTTCCCAGAAAGACTTGTTGAAAAGACTGTCTTTTCTATATTGTATATTCTTGTCTCCTTTCTTGTAGATTAACTAACTGTAGGTGAGTGGGTTTATTATGGGTTCTCTATTCTGTTCCATTGATCCATATGTCTGTTTTTGTGCCAATGCCATACAGTTTTGATTACTGTAGCTTTGAAATATAGTATGAAGTTTGGGAGGGTTAAACCTCCAGCTTTGTTATTTTTCCTCAGAATTGTTTTGGAAATTCTGGGTCTTTTCTAGTTTCATATAAATTTTAGGATTATTTGTTCTAGTTCTGTGAAAAATGTCATGGGTATTTTGATAGGGATTGCATTATATCTGTAGGTTGCTTTGGGTAATATGGCCATTTTGACAGCATTAATTCTTTCAACCCAAAAGTGTGGGATATCTTTCCATTTCTTTGAATCATCTTCAGTTTCATCATTATTATCTTATAGTTTTCAAAGTATATACTTTTCATCTCCTTAAGATTATTCTTATGTATTTTAATGTGATTTTAAACCAGATTTTTATTTTCACTTTCTTTCTGATATTTCCTTATTTGTGTATAGTAACACAACAGATTTATGTATACTAATCTATCCTGCAGCCTTGCTGAATTCATTCATTAGTTCTAATGGTTTTTTCCCTGATGGGGAGATATTAGCATTCTCTATATAAAGCATGTCATCTGCCAAGAGTGACAGTTTTACTTCTTCCCTTCTAATTTGTATATCTTTCTTTTATTTTTCTTGTCTAATTGATGTGGCTAAGACTTCCAATACTATATTAAGTAGAAGTGGTAAGAGTGGGCATCCTTGTCTTTCTCCTGAATTTAGTGAGAATGTTTTCAGTTCTACACTGTTGAGAATTATGTTGGCTAAGTGTTTGTGATAAATGGCTTTTATTGTGTTGATTTATGTTCTCTTTATACACACTTTGGTGAGAGTTTTTATCATGAATGGATGTTAAATTTTGTCAAATGATTTTTCTTCATCTACTGAGATAATTATGTGGTTTTTGTCATTCCTTTGTTAATGTTGTCTATCATGTTGATTGATTTGTGTATGTTGAACCATCCTTGTGACCCCTGAATTAATCCAAATTGATCATGGTATATAATCTTTTTTATGTGTTGTTTGATTTGGTTTGCTAATTTTTTGAGTAATTTTTCATCTATATTCATCAAACTATTGGCCTATAATTTTATTTTTATAGTGTCTTTTTCTGATTTTGTTATCAGGGTGATGGTGGCCTCACAGAATGAACTTGGGATTGGCCCCTCCTATTCAGTTGTTTGGAATAGTTTGAGAAGGGTAGGTATAAGTTCTTCTGTTCATACCTGTAGAATTTCCCAATGAAGCATTACAGTCCTAAATTTTTGTTTGCAGGGAGGTTTTATTCATTTTTGTTTGTTTGTTTGTTTTCAGATTCTACTTCATGTCCAGTGATCTGTTTGTTCAAGTGTTCTGTTCCTTGTTGACTCAGTCTTGGAAAGCTGTATGTTTCTGGAAATTTGCCTATTTCTTCTAGGTTGTCCAATTTATTTTGTGGGGAGGCATATAACTGTTAATAGTATTGTTTTATCATCTTTTGTATCTCTGTGGTATTGATTGTCATTTCTTCTCTTTCATTTCTTATTTTATTTACTTGGGTCCTTTCTCTTTTCTTCTTGGTAAGCCAGACTAAAGTTTTGTTAATTTTGTGTATTTTTAAAACATATTTTGATTTCATATATCTTTATTATTTTTTGATCTCTATGTTATTATTTCCTCTCTGATCTTACTATTTCCTTCTTTAGACTGATTTTGGGCTTTCTTTTTCTTTTTCTAATTTTTAGATGATAGTTTAGATTGTTTATTTGAGATTTTTCTTCTTTCTTAAGGAAGGCCTGTATTGCTACAAAGATCCCACTTAGAAATGATTTTGTTGTCTCCCATAGATTTTGGAAACCTGCAATTTCATTTTTATTTGTCTCAAAGTATTTTCTGACTTTCTCTTTTATTTCATCATTGACCCATTATTTTTAGTAACATGTTGTTTAGTCCCCACATGACTGTTCTTTTCCCATTTTTCTGTCTGTACTTGATTTCTAGTTTAATATCTTTGTATTTGGAAAAGATGCTTGATATAATTTCTATCCTCTTAGATTTGTTGAGGCTTGTTTTGTAACCTAGCATGTGATATCTCCTAGAGAACATTACATGCATATTTGAAATTAAAGTGTATTCTGCTTTTTTTTGGGGGGGGGTGTGGTGTCCTGTAGATATCAAATAACTCCAATTGGTCTATTGTGTCATTTAGGATCTCTATTGCCTTATTGATTTTCTGTATGGATAATCTGTCCATTGATGTCAATGTCAGTGGGCTGTTAAAGTTTCCTACTTTTGTTGAGTTATTGCCAACTTCTCATTTTATGCATGCTAATATTTTTATATATTTAGGTTCTCCTATATTGAGTTTGTATATGTTAATATGTGTAATGTCCTCTTTTTGTATTGATCCATTTATCATTATATAACACTCTTATTTGTCTTTTGTTATAGTTAGTTTTAAGCTCTATTTTGTCTGATATGGGTATTGCTATCCCTGCTTTCTTGCTTCCATTTGCATAAAATATATTTTTACATTCCCTCACTTTCAGTCTGTCTCTTTCCCCCTAATGCGAGTCTCTTGTAGGAAATGTATTGAAGGGTCTTGTTTTTCTTAGTCAGTCAGCCACCCTATGTCTTTTGATTGGAACATTTAGCCTACTGACATATAAATAATTATTTATAGGTATATACTTGTTGCCATTGTATTCATTTTTCCAGTTGTTTTTGTTGTTCTTCTGTGTTCATTTTTCTTCTTTTTATTTTCCCCATTGTGGTTTGATGATTTTTTTTTTTTTTGGTAATAGAGTATCTTCTTTTAGGTTTTTGTGTATTTACTATAAATTTTTTTGTGGTTCCCATAGAGTTTATTTTATTTTTATTGGGTTTTTTTGAGGGGGTAGTTGTGTTTATTCATTTATTTATTTTTAGGGAGGCTACTGGGGATTGAACCCAGGACCTCATGCATGCTAAGCATACGCTCTACCACTTGAGCTATACCCTCCCCTCTTTCCCACAACGTTTCTATATGTTGACTGGTAAATGTATCTACTTGCTTTAAACTGATAATCATTTAAATTCAAACACATTATAAAAGGTCTACATTTTTCCTCTCCTTGTCCACATTTTGTATTTTTGATGTCATATTTTACATTTTCATGCTTACTTCTTTACTATTTATTGTAGTTAGAGTTGCTTTTACAGTTTATTTGATTTTAAACCTATGCATTGGCTTATTTAAGAGGTTTTTAACTCTTACTCTATAGTTGCCTTTTCTTTTGGTATTTACCCTTTTCTATAGATTTTTCCATCTTTCACATTTGAAGATCCCAACATTTCTTTTAGGGTAGGTTCAGTATTGCTGATTTTTTTTTTAATTTTTGCTTGTATGAGAAGTTTTTATCTCTCCTTATATACTAAATAATAATATTTTTGTGTAGAGTATCCTAGTTTGCATTGTTTTTCCTTTCAGGGCTTTGAATATATCATGCCACTTCCTTCTGTCCTGTAAAGTTTCTTCAGAGAAATCAGCTAACTGCCTAATGGGAGTTCTCTTGTAAGTGACTGTTTTTCTCTTACTGTCTTTAAGATTCCCTCTCTATCTTTAACTGTTGCCAATTTAATTATGGCATGTCTTCTTGTGGGTCTGTTTGAGTTCATCTTGTTTGGGACCCTCTGTGCTTCCTGTACCTGGATATCTGTTTCCTTCTTTAGATTTGGGAAGTTTTCAGCCATAATTTCTTCAAATACATTTTTGATCCCCTTCTCTGTCTCCTCTCCTTGTAGAATTCTCTATTATGTGTATATTGGCACATTTTATATTATCCCATAGATCTCATTTTTTTGCTTTCAGATTTGTTTGTTTGTTATTGTTTTGTCTTTCTGTCTTCTGTTCTGATTGAATGATTTCCATTATTCTAACTTCCAGATCATTTACTCATTCTTACGTTTCATTTGGCTAGCTATTTCTTGTTCCTAGAGTTCTTTTTATCTCAGAAATTTAACAATCTATTTTTGATTGGCCTGGAGAGTCTAGCCAAAGCAATTAGGCAAGGATATGAAACAAAATGCATCCAGACTAGAAAGAAACAAGTGAAACTATTTCTATTTGCATACTACATAATTAGGTATGTAGAAATCCATAAGGAATACTCCAAAAATATTTAGTAAACAAGTTCAATAATGTGGTAAGGTACAAGATAAATATACACAAGTAATTTTTGTTTTATAGAGCAAGACTAAACAGTCCAACAAGGAAATTAAAGAAATTTACATTTTCAATAGCATCAAAAATAATAAAATACTTAGGAATAAATTTAACAAGAGTAGTGCAAAATTTACACTTTGAAAAAGTATAAAATATGGTTAAAACAAATTAAAGAAGACCCCCCAAATGGAAAGACATTCCATGTTTATGGATTGGAAGATTTAATATTGCTGAGGTAATGATAAATACCACATTAGTCTATAAATTCAGTACAGGCTTTCCCAAACTCCCAGCTGGCTTCTTTGCAGATATTAGCAAGCTGATTCTAAAATTAATATAAAGAATTAAAAAATTAAAATTCAGAATAGCTAAAACCATCTTGAAAAAGAAAAAAAATTGGAAAATATATTCTTCCTGATTTCCAAACTTGCTACAAAGCTACATTAATCAGAGAAGTTTGGTAATGACATATAAGAGACATATAGGTCAATGGAATAGAACTGAGTGCCCAGAAATAAACCATCATATTTATTGCCAATTAATTTTTGGTAAGGTTGCCAAGAAGATTCAGTCAGGAAAAATAGTCTTTTTAACAAACAGTGCTGGAACACATATGGGCATAGCAGGATTATTCATAATGGACAAAAGAATGAAAACAACTTGAAATGTGCATAAACTAATGAATAGATAAATTGAATATGGTATATCCATGCAGCTGAATATGATTTGGCAACAAAAATAAGGTGTTGATATGTGCTACAACATGCATGAAGCTTGAAAATTATGCTGTGAAAGAAACTAGTCCCATACTGTATAATCCCATTTATATGAAATATGCACAGAAGGCACAGAAAGTAGATTGGTGGTTGTGTAGGGTTGGGATTTGCAGGGAAAGGTAAAGCAACAGGCAATAGATAATGTGATCTTATTTCATGGATGATATAGCTATTATAAAATAAATTGTAATATTTGCACAACTGTGAACATACTACAAACCAATTAAGTGTACATTTTACATGGATGAATTTCAGGATATGTAAACTGTACATTATTAAAGTTGTATTTTTTTTGAAAAAGTAAACACTTCTGTTCATCAAAAGATACTATTTAGAGGGTACAAAAGCAAGATAAAAGGTAGAGACATATTTTAAATCTGTATATATCTGACAAAAGGTGTATATTCTGAATATAAAATGAATACCCATATAATTTAATAAGCAAAGGGTTGACAACCCAATAGAATACTGCAAAAGTCTTGAACAGACAGTTCATAAAAGAGGACAATTAAATAGCCAATAACCATAGTATATGGTGCTCAACTTTATTAGCCGTCAGAATAATGCAAATGAGATACAAATATATTCTTCCTGGAATGACAAAATTAAGACTCAAAATACTATGTGCTCCTGAAAATGTAGAGAAATTAGACTATTATATACTGCTTGTTTAAGTAAAAGTTGGTATTATTTAAAATATTTTGACAGTGCCAATAAAGCCAAATATTTTAATTACAATGACCTAGAGGTTCCATTATATATTATATATAATGGAATATTACTCAGCCATAAAAATAATAAAATTCTGCCATTTTGCAGCAACATCGTTGGACCTAGAGAATATTATGCTTAGTGAAATAAGTTAAAGACAAATACTCTATGTATCACTTATATGTGGAATCTAAATTATAGACAAGTGAATTTATATGCAAACAGAAGGAAACTCACAGATACAGAAAACAAACTCATGGTTACCAAAGGAGAGAGGAAAGGAGGGAGGTGCAAATTAAGGGTATGAGATTAAGAGATACAATCTACCATGTATAAAGTAGAAAAGCAACAAAGATATACTGTATAGCACAGGGAATTAATAACAGTTATCTTGTAATGACTTTTAATGGAGTAAAATTTTTTGAAAATACTTAAATATTATTTAGTACACGTGAAACTATTATAGTATTGTAAATCAACTATACATCAATAAAAGAGAGTAAAATGTACAAATAAATTGTGGTTTATTCGTTCAATGATTGCTATAAAGGAGTAATTATGAAGAAACTATTGCTGTATGCAACAACATGAAATTCACAAGCATAATGTTGAAAGATGACAGACACAAAAGTCATACACACTGTATGGTATATGAAAATCAAAAACTAGAGAAAGTTATTTAAGTTAGTATAATACAGGATAGTAATAACTCCAACAGGAGATGACTGGGAGAATGCATTGAAAGTTTTCTGAGGTACTAATAGTGTTCTATTTTTTACTTAGGATGTTGATTACATGGATATGATTTCTAAATGATTTGCTTACATTTCTGTAGCTTTATCACATTTTAAATTATATCAAAAGATAAAATAAAAAATAAAAGGGAGCTTCATTTAAGGAAAAAACTTGGAAAAATACTCCATATTCTGGAATTATTGGTGGTTCAGCATAATAACTAATATCCCTCCTGAGAGACCTTTGAATAAATATAATGTACAAAAAAGAATAGAATGTTTAAATTATATTAACTATTAAATTCAGGGAGGTTTAAAAATGTATATTCTTTATAACAAGGAAATAGGTTCTGATGAGAAAGTCAGAACTACTCAAGCTCGTATGAGTGAAAAAATCTATAATTTAAGGATACCTAAAAATGCACTAATTAAACAAACAATGAAATTATCAAAGAAATAACACAAGAAAAATTTTGCCTCTAAAATAAATGAATTTCTAGAATGAAATCTACCAAAAATGTTTGGAATATCATTAAAAAATTGTTAAACGCTGCACTTTTTCAGAAGATAAGTATAAGAAGAAGATCAGAAAAATCATTGAAAAAATAAAACAAAGATCCTCAACTAAGATCAAATTTTAAGAATAATATAAGACTTCTCATTAGCAACACTGAACACTAGAACAAAATGAATAAATGCCTTCAAACTTCTGAAAGAAAATAACTTACATTCTAGAATTTTATCTCAGACCAAATTGTCAATCAAGGATGAGGGAATAACAATATATAGACAGAAATTTTCTCCCATGTATTCAACCATTTTCTATCAGATACTTGAAAAATGTGCCTCAGAAAAATTATTTGGTAAAGCATAGAATAAAGGAAACATAGATTGACCCAGGAGACTATTGATGTAAGGTCTAAAGATGGCAGGAGGCCTGGAGATCAGTCAAAATTGGAGAAGGAGGTCAAATTTGTCAAAGAATGAAATTAGGTGAGAAAAAGAGTAACTAAGAAATGGTAATAAGCCTATCAAGTTGAAGAGAGAAGAAGCAATTATTAACAAAAAAGAAAACAAAGAGCTATAAACTGAGTAAATGCAATAGGATATACCCTGTTGGCTGTGCAGTGAATAAATTTTACATAGTTTAATTATTTAACACTCCATTGATTTCAAACTTTTTAGAATTATCCTGAAACAAGGAATAAAAATCCAATTTTGATTATAGGAGAAAATGTCCATGATTTAAATATTAACTAATGTAAAATTTAAAAAATATATATATAAGAGAAATTCAAAGGTAGAAAAGGAAAAGAGGTAGAAAGAAAAGGTAAGGGTGTTCATATATTTATCTTACAAAATAAAAAGAAAATAAATATTCTCTATAATTGATAAGATCAGAAATAAAATTCTAAATACATTTTAATTGTAAATTAACCAAGAGAATATTTTAAAAAAAGAGTGATAATGCAATATTCAAAGGGGAAAAGGGAGAGAAAGTGAAATTTTCATTAGGTATAACAGCGAGTCAAAAGACGTTGATGAAAATGAAGGCATCAAGAAATATTTAAGCACACTATTTGATAATATGGAGTGAAGTAAAAATTTGAAAAAAGAAAATTTAACAGAATTAAAATTTTTTCTAATATTTGCATTGGGATCAATAGTAGAATTATTTGATACTACAAACTTGATTTTAAACCCTATTTATGTATTACTTTGACAAATTATTAAAACAAATAAAACTTTTAAATATAAAGGAAATTAAATGTTTTGGCTGTGAACTTCCTTTATGTGGAATCTAACATACAGACTTAAAACACTAGTTATTCATTAATTTATTTACTTCTTCATTCAAATGCATTTGTTGAACCCTATCATTCACCTGTCTCTATTCTAGGAATTAAAGATAAATGGTAAGAAGTAAACACAAGAAATTGAATATCTATCAATACAAAAATTGTTATATGTCCATCCTATGAGTTAATATCCAGCTGATAAAGTGTACGAACTTACTGATCTCTTTATTGATTTTGAAAGCACATCTGTGTCAAACTGTTGACCAACATATAATGAAATGCAATACTGTCCCTGCTGGGCACACCGATTCTATCCTGCTCAAGTTATTTGCAACTAATATTTTCAAGTGTGTTGATATCTGTTACTTTAAATTTGTTTTTAAATTTCAAAGTAACATCTTTCACAAATTTGATCCATTTTTCTATGAGTTTGTTTGTTTTTGAAGTATAATTGACCTACAACACTATGTTAGTTCTTGTTTCATGAAATAGTTATTCAATATTTCTTTATATTTCAAAATGATTACCACAAGTCTAATCATCATACTAAGAAATCACATAGTTATTGGTTATATTCTCCACATAGTACATTTCATAAATATGAATCATGTATTTTGAAACTGGTAGTTTGTAACTAATAATTTACCTCACCTATTTCTTTCCTTCCCCTAACACCCTTCCCTCTGGCAACAACCTGTTTATTCTCTGTATATATGATTCTGTTTTAGTTTTATGTTTGTTTATTTGTTTTGTTTTTAAGATTCCACATATAAATGAAATCATACAGTATTTGCCTTTCTCTGACTTATGTCACTTAGCATAATACCTTCTCCCATTGCAAATTACAAGATTTCTTTTTTTATAGCTGGCTAATATATATGTTATATATTCTTTATCCATACATCATTGATGGACACTGGAAGTTGCTTCCATATCTCAGCAATTGTAAATAATGCTGCAGTGAACCTCATGGTGCATATAACTTCATAAATTAGTGTTTTCATTTTTTCAGACTAAAACCAGGAAGTGGAATTGTTAGGTCATATGGTAGTTGTATTTTTAGTTTTTTGAGGAATCTAGATACTGTTTTCCTTAATAACTGCACCTATATACATCATCACCACCAGTGCACAAGGATTCCCTCTACTGAAATCCTCACCAACACTAATTATTAGTTGTTTTTTGATAGTAGATTGTGACAAGTGTGAGGTGATATCTAATTGTGGTTTTGATTTGCATTTTCCTGATGATTAGTGATGTTGAGCATCCTTTCATGTACTTATTGGCTATCCTCTGTATTCTTTGGAAAAAATATCAACTCAGTTCCTTTCCTCATTTTTAAAAATCAGATTGTTTGTTTTTTGAAGTTGAATCACATGAGCTCTTTCTAAATTTTGGATATTAAAACCTTATCAAATATACCATTTGCCAGTATCTTCTCCCATTCAGTAGGTGTCTTTTTTGTTCTTATAATTGTTTACTTCCCTTGGTAAAAACTTTTTAGTTTGATGTAGTCTCTTTGTTTATAATTGCTTTTGTTTCTCTGGCCTGAGGAGACATATCCAAAAAACAAATCCAATGTCAAAGAGTATATTGTCTATATTCTATTCTAGCTGTACTACGATTTCAGGTTTTTAATACATTTTCAGTTTATTTTTATATATGGTATGAGGAAATAGCCCCGTTTGAATTTTTACATGTAGCTGTTCAGTTTTCCCAACACCATTTATTATAGAGGCTGTGTTTTCCCATTTTATATTTTTGCCTTCTTTGTCATAAATTGATTGACCATATAAATGTGGGTACTTTTCTATGTTCTCATTTGTGCCTTTGATCTATATGTCTGTTTATGTACCAGCACCATACTATTTTAATTACTGTAGATTTTTAGTATAGTTTGAAATAAAGGAACATGATATTTCCAGTTTTGATCTTTCTTAAGATTATTTTGGCTATTTTGGGGTATTTTGTGTTCCCATAAAAAATTTAGAATTATTTGTTCTAGTTTTCTGAAAAATGTCATTGGTATTTTGATAGGGATTATATTGAATCTGTAGATTGTCTGGGGAGTATGATCATTTTAACAATAGTATTTCTTCCAATTCATGAGCACTGCATATCCTTCCATCTGTATCATCTTCAATTTCTTACATCAGTGTCTCATAGTTTTCCAAGAATAGATCATTTATCTCTTTACTGAAATTTATTCTTCTTGATTCAATTGTAAGTCAGATTGTTTTTTTAATTTCTCTTTCTGATAATTTGTTGTTAGCATATAGAAATGCAACAGATTTCTGTATATTAATTTTGTGTCCCACAACTTTACTAAATTCATTGATGAGTTCTAGTATTCTTGGCCATGTCTTTAGGATTTTCTAAATAAATGTCATCTGCAAACAGTGCCAGTTTTACTTCCTTTTTGCCAAATTGGATTCATTTTATCTCTTTTCTTACCTCACTGCTGTGACTAGGACTTCTAATATGATTTTGCATAAAAGTTGTGTCAGTGGATATCCTTGTATTGTTCCTGATCTTGAAGGAAATGCTTTCAGCTTTTCACTGTTGAAGATAATGTTAACTGTAGGCTTGTCACATACGGCCCGTATTATGTTGAGATATATTTATTTCTTCTATATCCTTTTTGTTGAGAGTTTTTTCTCATAAATAAATGTTGAATTTTGTCAAAATCTTTTTTCTCCATTTATTGAGATGATCATATGATTTATATACTTTATTTTGTTAACATGGTATATATCAATGGTTGATTTCTGGATAGGGAACCATACTTCCATCCCTGGGATAAATCCTACTTGATGATGGTGTATGATCATTTTAATGTATTATAAATTTGGTTTCCTAATATTTTGTTAAGGTATTTTTGCACCTATGTTTGTCAGTGATATTGGACTGTAATTTTCATTTTAACTTTGGTTTTGTTGTAACTTTGATACTCATAGAATGCATTCAGAGGTATCCCATCCTCTGAAATTTTTTGGAAGAGTTTGAGAAGGATATGTGTTAACTATTCTCCAACTGTTTGGTAAAGTTAACCTGTGAAGCCATCTGGTCCTGGAGTTTTGTTTATTGGAAGTTTTATTTTTTTGTTTTGTTATTAGTTCAGTTTCATTACTGGCAATTTGTCTTTCTATATTTTCTGCTTCTTCCTGGTTTAGTTTTAGGAGATTGTATATTTGTAGGAATTTGTTCACTTCTATATTGTCTAACTTATTGGCATATAATTGTTCAGAGTAATGTTACATGATCCTTTGTATTTCTGTGGTTTCAGTTGTAAATTTGTTTTTATTCATTTCTAATTATATTGATTTGGGTTCTCTATCTTTTTATCTTTATGACTCTGGCAAAAGTTTAGCAATTTTATTTATCTTTTCAAAGAACTAGCTCTGATTTTTATTATTCTTTCAATTGCTTTTTTTAATTCTATTTTGTTTGTATCTGTTCTAATCTTTTCTTTTAATTACAGTCAATTACAATGTGTCAACTTCTGGTGTACAGCACCATGTACCAGTCATGCATATACATACATATATTCACTTTCATTTTTTTTTCATTAAAGGTTGTTATAAGATATTAAACATAGTTCCCTGTGCTATACAAGAGAAACTTTTTAAAATCATTTTTATATATACTGGATAACATGTATAAATCTCAAACTCCCAAATATATCCCTTTCTACCCCCTCTCCCCAGTAAACATAAAATTGTTTACTATGTCTGCATCTCTGTTTCTGTTTTGTAGATGAATTTCATGGTGTCCTTTTCTTTTAGATTCCACATATGAGTGATATCTTACGGTATTTTTCTTTCTCTTCCTGGTTTGCTTCACTTAGAATGACATTCTCCGGGTCCATCTATGTTGCTGCAAATTGCATTATTTTAATTATTTTTTATGGCTGAGTAGTATTCCATTGTATAAATATATCAAAACATCTTTATCTAGTTTTCTATTGATGGATATTTAGGTTGCATCCATGTTTGGCTATTGTAAATAGTGCTGCTATGAACATTAGGGCACATGTATCTTTTCAAATTACAGTTCCCTCTGGATATATACCCAGGAGTGGGATTGCTGGATTTTTCATGTGCCTATTGGCCATTTGTATGTCTTCATTGGAGAACTGCTTGTTTAGATGCTCTGCTCATTTTTTTCTTTGTGTGTGTGTGTGTGTGTGTGTGTGGTTGTTATTAAGTTGTATGAGCTGTTTATATCTTCTGGAAATTAAGCCTTTGTCATTTGCATCACTTGCACATATTTTCTCCCATTCCATATGTTGTCATTTTGTTTTGATTATGGTTTCCTTTGCTGTGCTCAAACATTATGTCCCATTTCTTTAATTTTGCTCTTAATTCCATTGCCTGGGAAGACTGCTCTAGGATAACGTTGCTAAGATTTAGATCAGAGAATGTTTTGCCTATGTTTCCTTCTAGGAAATTTATCATGTCTTGTCTTATAGTTAAGTCTTTCAGCTATTTTGGGGTTTACTTTTGTGTATGGAGTGAGGGAGTGTTCTAACTTCACTGATTTACATTCTGCTCTCCAGTTTTCCCAACACCATTTGTTAAAGAGACTGTCTTTTCTTCATTGTATAGTCTTGCCCCCTTTGTCAAAGATTAATTGACCATAGGTCTGTGGGTTTATTTCTGGGCTCTCAATTCTGTTCCATTGATCCATACATCTGTTTTTATGCCAGTAACATGCTGTTTGATTACTGTAGCTCTGCAGTATTGTCTGTAGTCTGGGAGGGTTATTCCTCCAGCTTCGTTCTTTGTCTTCAATATTGCTTTGGCAATTCTGGGTCTTTTGTGATGCCATATAAATTTTACGATTATTTGTTCTAGTTCTGTAAAAATTGTCCTGGGTAATTTGATAGGGATCACGTTAAATCTGTAGATTGCCTTTGGCAGTATAGCCATTTTAATCATATTGATTCTTCCAATACAAGAGAATGGGATATCTTTCCATTTCTTTCAGTCATCTTTAATTTCCTTAAACAATGTTTTGTAGTTCTCCATGTATGAGTCTTTTAACTTTTTAGTCAGATTTATTCCTAAGTGTTTTATTGTTTTGGATGCAATTTTAAAAGAGATTGTTTCTTTACTTTCTTTTCCTGGTAACTCATTGTTAGTGTAAAGAAGTGTATCCTGCTACCTTGTTGAATTATTGTATCCCTTCTAGTAGTTTTTGTCTGTGTGTGTGTGTGTATGTGTGTGTATCTTTCAGGGTTTTCTATATATAGTATCATGCCATCTGCATACAGTGACAATTTTACCTTTTATCTTCCAAATTGGATTCTTTTTATTTCTTTTTCTTGCCTGATTGGTGTGGTTAGGATTTCCAAGTCTATGTTGAATAGAAGTGCTGAGAGTGGGCATGTTTTCTTGTTCCAGATTGCAGTGGGAAGTCTTTCAGTTTTTCACCATTGAGTATTATACTGCCTGTGGGTTTGTTATAAGTAGCTTTTGTTATTTTAAAGTATGTTCCCTTTGTACCCACTTTGGTAAGAATTTTTATCATAAATGGGTGTTGAAATTTATTAAATGCTGTTTATTCATCTATTGAGATGGTCATGTGGTTTTTGTCCTTTCTTTTGTGGTTGTAGTATATCACACTGATTGATTTGCATATTTTGGACCATCCTTGTATCCCTGGGATAAATCCGAATTGATCATGGTGTATGATCTTTTTTATCTGCTGTTGGATTCTGTTTGTTAATATTTTCTTGAGGATTTTTGCATCTATATTCATCAGTGATATTGTTCTATAATTTTCTTTTTTGGTAGTGTCTTTGTCTGCTTTTGATATCAGGTTGATGGTGGCTTCAGAGAATGAGTTTGGGAGTACTCACTCCTGTCTAATCTTTTGGAAGAGTTTGAGATTGACTGGTGTAAGTTCTTTGTATGTTTGGTAGAATTCCCCAGTAAAGCCATCTGGCGCTGAACATTTTTTGCAGGGAGTTTTTTATTCTTTTTTTTTTTTTAATTGCTAATACTATTTTAGTTCTAGTGATCAGTCTGTTCATGTGTTCTGTTTCTTCTTGATTCAGTCTGGTGGACTGTATGTTTTTAGAAACTTGTCCATTTCTTCTAGGTTGTCCAATTTGTTTCCATATAATTGCTCATAGTATGCTCTGTTGATAATTTGTATTTCTATGGTACTCGTTGTAATTTCTCCATTTTCCTTCCTTATTTTGTTTGTGTTCTATCTTTTTTCTTCTTGGTAAGTCTAGCCAGAGATGTGTTAATTTTGTTTACTTTGTCAAAGAACCCGCTCATGGTTTTATTGATTTTTTTTTATTTTTTTAAATCTCTATTCTATTTATTTCCTTCCTGATCTTTATTCTTCCTTCCTTCTACTGACTTTTGGCTTTGTTTGTTCTTTTTCTAATTCTTTTAGATGGTAGGTCAGATTGTTTATCTGAGATTGTACTTTTTTGAGGAAGTCCTGTATCACTATTAACGTCCCTCTTAAGATTGCCTTTGCTGCATCTCATAGAGTTTGTGTGATTGTGTTTTCATTGTCCTTTGTCTCAAGGTATTTTTTAATTTCTTCTTTGATTTCATCATTAACTCATTGGTTTTTTAGTAACATATTGTTTAATCTCCATGCTTTTTTTTCCTCCTTCTATTCCTGCTGTTCATTTCCAGTTTCATGGAATTGTGGTCAGAAAAGATGCTTGAAATAAATTTTATCATCTTAGATTTGTTGAGGCTTCTTTTGTGCCCAAGTACATGATCTATCCTAGAGAATGTTCCATGCACATTTGAAAAGAATTTCTATTCTATTTTGGAGGTATGTAATGTCTTAAATATATCAACCAAATCCAACTGTTCTTTTGTGTCATTTAGTTTCTCTGTTGCCTTACTGATTTTCTGTCTGGAAGATTAGTCCTCTGATGTTAATGGGGTGTTATATTCTCCTACTATGATTGTATTCCTATCAGTTTCTCTCTTTATATCTCTTAACATTTACTTTATTTTATTTAAGTACTCCTATAATAGGTGCATATATGCTAACCTCATCTTGTATTACTCCTTTAATCATTATATTGTGTCCTCCATTATCTTTCTTTATGGCCTTTGTTTTAAAGCCTATTTTGTCTGAAATCAGTATTGATACTCCTGTTTTCTTGTTATTTCCATTTGCAAGAAGTATCTTTTTCCATCCTCTCACTTTCAATCCATGTGTGTCACTAAAATGAGTCTCTTGTATGCAGCATACTGTAAGTTCTTGTTTTATTATCTGGTCTGCCTATTTTTGTCTTCAGATTGGAGCATTTAGCCCATTGACATTTATGATAATTATTGATAGATATGTGTTTATTGCCATTTGGAACTTAGATTTCCACTTGATTTGGAATTTCCTCTTTGTTCATCACTTTTTCTTTTTCTTTTTATGGTTTTATAGTTTTGTTTTGAATTAGCTTGGTTTCTTTTTGTTTTTTGTGACTATATTGTGTGCTTTTGACTTGTGGTTACCCTATTTTTATGTATATTAACCCATTACTGTATCTATTTGCTTTAAACTGATAATCATATAAGCTCAAGTACATCCTAAAA
Source organism: Camelus bactrianus (assembly GCF_048773025.1). NCBI lineage: Eukaryota > Metazoa > Chordata > Mammalia > Artiodactyla > Camelidae > Camelus > Camelus bactrianus. The sequence goes on along the minus strand of NC_133575.1, from coordinate 65,754,658 downwards.
AGAACAAAAAATGGAAATAAAAATCTCTATTTTCTTGCTTCCCTCTCTCACCTTTAATGATTTTTATGTCCTCTTTCACATCGTCATGTTTATTCTGTTGCAACTCACTGTAGCTATCGCCTTTCCAATTATGGTGTTCTCCTTTCTATAGGATCCTGCTTATTTTATATCTAGAGTAGACTTTTTAATATTTATTTTAGCATAGTTTTAGTAATGCTGAATTCATTTAATTTTTGGTAGTCTTTGTAATTCTTTATCTCTCCTATTCTAAAGGATAGCCTTTCTGTATAAACTATCCTATGTTGCAGCTTTTTCTCATTCAGGACTTTGACTATATCTTACTACTCCCTTCTGGCCTGTAGCGTTTGTGTAAAGAAATCAGCTGAAAGCTTTATAGAGGTTCCCTTGTAACTAACTCTTTGTTTTTCTCTTGCAGCCTTTAGAATTGTTTCTTTATTTTTAACCTTGGCCATCTTAATTATAATATGTCTTGGTGTAGGTCTATTTGGGTTCTTCTAATTGGGAACCCTCTGTGCTTCCTGTACTTGGATATCAGATTCCTTCTTTAGATTTTGGATTTCAGTCATGATTTCTTCAAATACCTTTTCAATCCCCTTTGCTATTTTTTTTTCTTTTTCTGGAACACTTATTATGTGTATGTTATCACACTTTATTTTATCTGATAGGTCTCTTATATTGCTTTCATTGGTTTTTATTTGCATTTCTGTCTGTTGTTCTGATTGGGTGATTTCTGTTATCCTGTCTTCTAAGTCACTTATTTCTTCCTCATCATTGTCTAGTCCGCTTTTGACAACCTTTAGCTAGGTTCTTATCTCTGCCATTGAGTATTCTGTTTTTAATTGGCTCCTCCTTATAGTTTCAATTTCCTTTTCAAAATATTATCTGTGTCTGTTCATTGCCTCTTTTAGTTCCTTCAGTGCTTTGATTACTCCCTTTTTGACGTCTTGATCCAGTAGATCATCAAGGTCTATTTCACTGATCATTTTTTCTGGAGACTTCTCTTGTTCTTTTAATTGGGAGTGGTTCCTCTGCTTCCTCATTTTACTTATATTTCTCTGTCTCTATGGATTGAAAGTATCAGTTATCTACTGGGGTCTTAAAGAACTGGGTGTTTTTGTTTGTTTTTATTGAAAGTAGGAGCATTCTTGTGTAGACTATGTGCATCTAATAGTTTTGTTTTGAGGAATATTCTTATTATAGATGGTTGCTACATCTTTCTTCCATGTGTGTTGGCTGTTATCACTTTGTCAGTTTGGCCAATGTTGTGACCAGAGCCTGCTCTGGCTGTTGAGTGGGGCCTCCTTTTTGTTCTGTGAGTGTCACAGCCATGAGAGGGGCTGGGTCTGTTCATCTTTGTTGGAATGGAGGCTTCTGAATTTGTTTCTGAGCTGCAGTGCTTAGTAGGTGGGGATCAAATGCCTTAAGTACCCTTTGTTGACTCTGTTCATGTCCTCACTTTGGCTGCAGAAATGTTAGTGTGCTACTCTTCTGTCCCCTAGGTTCTCTGCCCTCAGAACTACCAGTGCATTTACATTAATTTCTGGGTCAAACACCTGGATTGTGGCACACTACTGGATCAGAACCATTCCCAGAGCCAAATGCTGGTCCTGCACTCCCTGTGTGAAATCTGCTTGCTTATTCCAGAGGCCCACTGATAGTGCCACCAGGTCAGTACGGCTCCCAGTGCTGCATCTAGGCATGGTAGGTGGGCTCCCAGAAAATGGTCACAACAGCCCTTCCCCCCACTGTGTGTCAGAACTCCCCTCCTTGCTCATTTGACCTAGAAATGCAGGCCCACAAAGGCACTGGAGCAGAAAGACCCCTCTGCCTGGGGCTGTACATAAATATCAGTCCCACTTTTGAGATTGCAGAACCCCTGTGTACAGATTCAGGTTTCAACCCCAACTCTGATTGGGAGGTTCCCACCAGTGAATATGGTGGCTGTGGCTGATCCCCACCTTTCTTCTCAGGAGAACAAGTCAGCAATGGTACCAAGGATCTATGGAGAAAAAAGCTACTGTGCCCCTCCCCTAGCATACACCAGCAGTGTTGCTTTTTTTTTTTTCAAATGGGGGACCCAGCCTGTTCTGTTCTGTATACTCTCCCAGCCATGGCATATAGCACACACCAGTCCCCTGATTTTGCCTCTGTACATTCAGTCCAAGTCCTTCACCTGGCTCGAGCAGCCTGTCCTGTCCCACCCTCATCAGTTCACATCTAGGGCTGGGAGTCACAGTGACTCTCTGTGCTCATTTAACTTAGTTCTGTCAGTCAAGTTCTGTTCTGTACAATTCCAAGCCTTGGAGGTTCCCCTCTATCCTGCTGACCTCTCCATTGGAGAGGGAGAGATCCAGCATTATGAACATTATTCCTCCTTTGCCTGTCCCCATGGGACCGGCCAAACTAATTTCATTTTTCTTCTTTGTTTTTTCCTTTTCTCCTACAAGATTTGTGGCAAATTTTATCTTTTAAAAAAGATGATATTCCGCCAAAGTTCAGCAAGTATTCTGAGTGAATGTGTGGGTCCGTGGATATCTCTCTTGGTGTATTTGGGGGGAAGGGTGAGCTAAGAGCATCTTTCTAATCTGCCACCATGGCCACTGTAATTATTGATAAGTATGTACTTACTGCCATTTTATTAATTGGTTTTGGGTTGTTTATAATTCTTTTTTGTTCCTTTATTCTTCTTTTACTCTCTTCTCTTGTTATTTGATGACTATATTTAGTGCTATGCTTGGATTCATGTATCTTTTGTTTATATATTTCTTAAAGATTTTTGGTTTGTGGTTACCTTAAGGTTAACATATGGCAATCTATACATACACACATGGGTATTTTAAGTTGCTGATCTCCTAAGTTCAAACACATTTTAACAACCAAGCATTTTTAATGTTTTTTTTTAAATTTTTATTGATTTATAATCATTTTACAATGTTGTGTCAAATTCCAGTGTTCAGCACAATTTTTCAGCTATTCATGGACATATACACACTCATTGTCACATTTTTTTCTCTGTGAGTTATCATAACATTTTGTGTATATTTCCTTGTGTTATACAGTGTAGTCTATTCTATAATTTTGAAATCCCAGTCTATCCCTTCCCACCCTCCACCCTTCTGGTAACCACAAGTCTGTATTCTCTGTGAGTCTATTTCTGTCCTTTATTTACGCTTTGTTTTTGTTTGTTTGTTTATGTTTTTGTTTTTTAGATTCCACACATGAGCGATCTCATATGGTATTTTTCTTTCTCTTTCTGGCATACTTCACTTAGAATGACATTCTCCAGGAGCATCCATGTTGCTGCAAATGGCATTATGTTGTCGGCTTTTATGGCTGAGTAGTATTCCATTGTATAAATATAACACATCTTCGTTATCCAGTCACCTGTTGATGGATATTTAGGCTGTTTCCATGTTTTGGCTATTGTAAATAGTGCTGCTATGAACATTGGGGTGCAGGTGTCATCCTGAAGTAGATTTCCTTCTGGATACAAGCCCAGGAGTGGGATTCCTGGGTCATATGATAAGTATATTCCTAGTCTTTTGAGGAATCTCCACAATGTTTTCCATAGTGGCTGTACCAAACTGCATTCCCACCAGCAGTGTAGGAGGGTTACCCTTTCTCCACAGCCTCTCCAGCATTTGTCATTTGTGGATTTTTGAATGACGGCCATTCTGACTGGTGTGAGGTGATACCTCATTGTAGTTTTGATTTGCATTTCTCTGATAATTAGTGATATTGAGCATTTTTTCATGTGCTTTTTGATCATTTGTATGTCTTCCTTGGAGAATTGCTTGTTTAGGTCTTCTGCCCATTTTTGGATTGGGATGTTTATTTTTTCTTATTGAGTCCTAAGAGCTGCTTATATATTCTGGAGATCAAGCCTTTGTTGGTTTCACTTGCAAAAATTTTCTCCCATTCCGTAGGTTTACTTCTTGTTTTATTTCTGGTTTCCTTTGCTGTGCAGAAGCTTGTAAGTTTCATTAGGTCCCATTTGTTTATTCTTGCTTTTATTTCTTCTAGGAGAAAATTTTTGAAATGTATGTCAGATAATGTTTTGCCTATGTTTTCTTCTAGGAGGTTTATTGTATCTTGTTTTATGTTTAAGTCTTTAATCCATTTTGAGTTGATTTTTGTATATGGTGTAAGGGAGTGTTCTAGCTTCATTGTTTTACATGCTGCTGTCCAGTTTTCCCAACACCATTTGCTGAAGAGACTGTCTTTATTCCATTGTATATTCTTGCCTCCTTTGTCGAAGATTACTTGACCAAAAGTTTGTGGGTTCATTTCTGGGCTCTCTATTCTGTTCCATTGGTCTATATGTCTGTTTATGTACCAATACCATGCTGTCTTGATGACTGTAGCTCTATAGTATTTTCTGAAGTCTGGGAGAGTTTTTCCTCCAGCCTCTTTCTTTTTCTTCAGTAATGCTTTGGCAATTCTAGGTCTTTGATGGTTCCATACGAATTTTATTATAATTTGTTCTAGTTCTGTGAAATATGTCCTGGGTAATTGGATAGGGATAGCATTAAATCTGTAGATTGCCTTGGGCAGTGTGACCATTTTAACAATATTGATTCTTCCAATCCAAAAGGATGGAATATCTTTCCATTTTTCAGTCTTCTTTAATTTCCTTCATCAATGGTTTATAGTTTTCTGTGTATAATTCTTTCACCTCCTTGGTTAGATTTATTCCCAGATATTTTATTACTTTGGGTGCTATTTTAAAGGGGATTGTTTCTTTACTTTCTTCTTCTATTGATTTAGCGTTAGTGTAAAGAAATGCAACTGATTTTTGAACGTTAATTTTGTAACCTGCTACCTTGCTGAATTCTTCAATCAGCTCTAATAGCTTTTGTGTGGACATTTTAGGGTTTTCTATATATAGTAACATGTCATCAGCATATAATGACACTTTTACCTCTTCTTTTCCAATTTGGATCCCTTTTATTTCTTTCTCTTGCCTGACTGCTGTGGCTAGGACTTCCAGGACTATGTTGAATAGGAGTGGTGATAGTGGGCATCCTTGTCTTGTCCCAGATTTTAGTGGGAAGCCTTTGAGTTTTTCACCGTTGAGTACTATGCTGGCTGTAGGTTCGTCATATATAGCTTTTATTATGTTGAGATATGTTCCCTCTATACCCACATTGGCGAGAGTTTTTATCATAAATGGGTGTTGAATTTTATCAAATGCTTTTTTCGCATCGATTGAGATGATCATGTGGTTTTTGTCCTTTCTCTTGTTGATGTGATGTATTACATTGATTGATTTGCATATGTTGAACCAGCCTTGTGTCCCTGGGATGAACCCCACTTGGTCATGATGTATAATCTTTTTTATGTGTTGTTGGATTCTATTTGCTAAAATTTTGGTGAGGATTTTGGCGTCTATGTTCATCAGTGATATTGGCCTATAATTCTCTTTTTTGGTAGTGTCTTTGCCTGGTTTTTGTATCAGGGTGATGGTGGCTTCATAGAATGAGTTTGGGAGTATTCCCTCCTTTTCAATCGTCTGGAAGAGTTTGAGAAGGACTGGTATGAGTTCTTCTTTGTATGTTTGGTAGAATTCCCCGGTGAAGCCGTCCGGACCTGCACTTTTATTTGTAGGGAGGTTTTGAATTGCTATTTCTATTTCCTTTCTAGTGGTCAGACTGTTCAAGTGTTCAGATTCTTCTTCATTCAGTTTTGGTGGACAGTATGTTTCCAGAAACTTGTCCATCTCCTCTAGGTCATCCAGTTTGGTTCCATATAGTTTTTCATAATATTCTCATATGATATTCTGTATTTCTATTTTGTTTGTTGTAATTTCTCCATTTCCCTTTCTTATTTTGCTAATTTGTTCTCTCTCTTTTTTCTTCTGTGTAGTTTGGCCAGAGGTTTGTCGATTTTATTTACTTTTTCAAAAAACCAGCTTTTGGTTTGGTTGATTCATTCTATGGTCTTGTTAATCTCTATTGTATTTAATTCCCCTCTGATCTTTATTATTTCCTTCCTTCTGCTGCTTTTTGGGGCTTTTTGTTCTTCTTTTTCTACTTCATTCAGGTGGTGGGTTAAATTGTTTATTTGAGATTGTTCTTCTTTTTTGAGGAAGGCCTGTATTGCTATAAACTTCCCTCTTAGTACTGCCTTTGCTGTGTCCCATAGGTTTTGAGTGGTTGTGCTTTCATTATCATTTGTCTCAAGGTATTTTTTTAATTTCAGCTTTGATTTCCTCATTGATCCATTGTTTTTTCAATAACATATTGTTTAATCTCCATGCTTTCCTTTTTTTCTCCTTTCTTTTTCTGTTGTTGATTTCCAGTTTCATGGCATTGTGGTCAGTAAAGATGCTTGAGATAATTTCTATCTTCTTAAAATTGTTGAGGTTTCTATTGTGCCCAAGTACATGATCGATCCTGGAAAATGTTCCATGTGCACTTGAAAAGAATTTATATCTTATTTTTTGGGGGTGTAATGCTCTGAAAATATCCACCAAATCTAGTTTTTCTATTGTACTATTTAATTTCTCTGTTGCCTTGTTTATTTTCTGTCTGGAAGATCTGTCTAGTGATGTTAATGCAGTGTTAAAATCTCCAACGATGATTGTATTCCCATCAATATCCCCCTTTATCTCTGTTAGTAATTCTTGTATGTACTTAGGTGCTTCTATATTGGGTGCATATATATTAACGAGTGTAATATCCTCATCTTGTATCACTCCTTTAATCATTAAAAATGCCCTTCTTTATCTTTCTTTATGGCCTTTGTTTTAAAGTCTATTTTGTCTGAAATCAGTACTGCAACACTTGCTTCTTTGGCTTTTCCATTTGCATGGAATATCCTTTTCCATTCTTTCACTCTCAATCTATATGTGTCCTTTTCCCTAAAGTGGGTCTCTTGTATGCAGCATATTGAAGGTTCTTGCTTTATTATCCAGTCTGCCACTCTGTGTCTTTTGACTGGAGCATTTAGTCCATTAACTTTTACAGTAATTAATGATAGATGTGTGTTTATTGCCATTTTGAACTTATCTTTGCAGTTGAATTGGTATATCCTCTTTGTTCCTTTCTTCTTCCTTTTGTGGTTTGGTAATTTTCCTTTGTATTATCATGGATTTTATTTAATTTTTGTGACTCCTTTGTAAATTTTTGGCTTGTGGTTACCCTTTTTTGTAAATCTATCGACCCATTACTATAACTGTTTTTATTAAACTGATAGTAACATGATCTCAAACCCATCCTACTGTTAAAAAAATTTAAAAAAGAAAGAAAAAAATATTCTATATTTCCCTGCCTCCCTCTCCCACTCTCAGTGATTTGTATGTATTCTTTTATAATTTCATGTTTACTTTATTTGTAATTCATGAGTTATCACCTTTCCAGTTGTGTGTTTCTCATTTCTGTAGCATCCTGCTGCTTTTCTATTTAGAATAGCCCTTTCAATATTTCTTTTCGCATGGGTTTAGTGTTGCTAAACTCCTGCAGCTTTTTTTTGTCTGTGAAACTCTTTATTTCTTCTTCTATCCTCAAGGATAGCCTTGCAAGATAAAGGATCCTAGGCTGCATCTTTTTTTCATTCAGGGCTTTGAATATATCTTGCCACTCCCTTCTGGCCTGTAGTGTTTGTGTAGAGAAATCAGCTGAGAGCCTTATGGGGGTTCCCTTGTAGGTTACTCTTTGCTTTTCTCTTGCTGCCTTTAGAATCATTTCTTTATCCTTGACTCTGGCCATCTTGATTATGAAATGTCTTGGTGTGGGTCTCTTTGGGTTCTTCCTGTTTGGGACCCTCTGAACTTCCTGTACTTGGATATCTGATTCCTTCTTTAAGTTTGGAAAGTTTTCAGTCATGATTTCTTCAAAAACCTTTTCAATCCCCTTTGATCTTTCATCTCCTTCTGGGACCCCTATTATGCGAAGATTGGGATGCTTTATATTATCCCATAGGTCCCTTATTCTATTTTCATTATTTTTTATTTGCTTCTGTTCTAGTTCTTCTGAATGGGTGCTTTCTATTGCCCTGTCTTCTAGATCACTAATTCGTTCCTCTGCATTATCTAGTCGGCTTTGCACAGCTATTAGATCATTCCTCATCTCTGTCAATGAGTTTACCCATTCTACTTGGCTCTTCTTTATAGTTTCAATTTCATTTTTGACATATTTTATATCTCTAAACACTCTCTCTTTTAATTCCTTCAGCAATTCGATCACTCCTTTTTTGAAATCTTGATCTAGTAGGCTATCGATGTCTATTTCATTCATCTTTCTTTCAGGGGATTTCTCTTGTTCTTTAAATTGGGAAAGGTTTTTCTGCTTTTTCATCTTGCTCATACCTCTTTGGCACTGTGGTTTATGAAGTATCAGTTGTTTATTTTGGTCCTTAAGGATTTTATCTATCTGATGCCTATTTAGGAATAGAACTTAGGAAAAAAAGAAAAAAAAAATAAGAGAGAGAGAGAAAGAATTTTAAAAGAAGGGAGAAATAGGGTTTGAAAACAGTGTATAATGAATAATAGAAGAGTGAGTTGAAGCAGAGTATTAATCAGGTTGAGACGTCCTTTTGAAACCTTTACAAAAAAAAGGGGGGGAGATGAATAGATGTATTTGAAATCTGTGTCTAATCAATAGCAGGACATCAAAACCCAAGAGAAATAGAAATGAATTAAGAAGTAAAGATTAAGAGAGTAATAGGAAATAGAACAGGTAAAAACAGATTAAAAAAAAAAGGGGGGGGGTGGGTTTGTCGGTGTTCTCCTGGAGTCTGTGTGCTTTTAATGTGAAGTCTTTCTGTCTTCATCCTGTTTTGGAAGCTCAGCTTGCTGTTTTCAGAGGCCCTCCGTTGGCGCTCTCTCCTGTGCTGCTCCCAGCACCTGTCGGCAAGCAGATCATGCCTCCTCCTAACACTGGGTCAGGTGCTGTGCTCCTCTGCTGTGGGCGGGCAGATCATTGCCCCTCCGGATGCCGCAGTCAGATGTTGCAGACTGGCCGGGTAGGAGGGCGGTTCGTGCCCCCTCCCAGCACCTCGGTCAGGGGCTGTGTTCTTGCCCGAAAGGCGGGGGGCCGCTCTCGCTCTACCTGCGCCGCCGCCGGTAGCTCCGCTGCTCTGTGCGGCTGCGCGCTCAGCCCTGGTCAGCGCTCCGCGGGTGGGCTCGGGGAAGACCAAGGGACAGCCCTGTCCCTGCTCCGAGCCAAAACCCAGCTCCTTGTTTATCTTTGTGGAGCAAGTTCTCTGAGGGACCAGGATGGAAAGTTCCTATCTGCCCCGGGCTGCAGGCCAGTCTCAGTCTGGCCTTTGAGGCTGCTAAGCCCTTCAGTGCGGATGCAGGTTTCTCTCCAGCCCCCGCCTGAGTGCTCAGCGCGGAGGATATGGCGGCTGTGCCTGAGCCCCGCCTCTCTTCCCCTGAAAACTTTCCGAGGGTTTTCAGAGATGGGGGTGTGCACCCTTCCCCCGAGAGCACATCAACCTTGCTGTTTTATGGAGGGCTCAGGTTGTTCTGCCCTGTGCACCCACAGCCACGGCGTGCAGCCCCTTGCGTTCCCCCGGGGCTGCCTCCGTGCAGCCAGTTCCTTCCTCCGCCCGGCTTGTGCAGCCTGTCCCTGCCCGCCGCTGCCGGCCCGCGTCTCAGGCTGGGTGTCGGGGGGACGCTCTGTGCCCGTTTAACTTAGTTCTGTTAGTCAAGGGCTGCTCTGTACAGATCCGAGCCTCGGAGGCTCCTCCTCTGTCCCGCTGGCCTCTCAGTTGGAGAGGGGAGTCCCAGCGAGCGAGCGCCAATCCTCCTTTGCTGCTCCCTCCCTGCGGGACCTGTCCCGCGCTGCTTTGCCTTTTGTTCTTTCTTTTTTCCTTTTCTCCTACCAGATTTTTGGCGTCTTTATCTTTTGAAGAGGGCGATGTTCTGTCGGAGTTCCACAGGTGCTCTGGTTGGCTGAGTGGGTCTGTAGATGTGGGTCTTGGTGTATTTGTGGGAGAGGGTGACCTGCGAATGTCCTTCTACTCCGCCATCTTCTCCGTCTCTCCATTTTTAATGTTTTTGACACCATATTTTACATCTTTCTATTTTGTTTACATCTTTCTATTTTTGTGTATTCCTCCATCTTTTTATTTTGTGTATTCCTTAATTACTTATTGTGGATATAGATTATTTTGCTACTTTTGTCTTTTAACCTTCTTATTAGCTTTATATGTAGTTGATTTACTACCTGTACTGAATATTTACTTTTACCAATGAAATTTTTTCTTTCATAATTTTCATATTTCTAGTTTTGTTCTTTTCTCTTCTGCTTATAGAAATCACTTTAACATTTCTTGTAAAGCTTTTTTGTGGTGCTAAGGTATGGCTTTTGCTTTTTTGTAAAACACTTGATCTCTTCATCAAATCTGAATGAAAACTTTGCCCAGAAAAGTATTCTGGATTGTAAATTTTTCCCTTACATCACTTTAAATGTGTCATATCTCTCCCCTCTGGTCTTCAGGGTTTCTGCTGAAAAGTCAACTGATAAACTATGGAGTTCCCTCATACATACATTACTTGTCTTTTTCTGCTTTTTAATATTCTCTATTCATCTTTAGTGTTTTCCATTTTAATGACAGTGTGTCTTGGTGTGATCCTCTTGGGTTGAATCTGTTTGGGACTCACTATGCTTCCTGAATTTGAATGTCTGTTTCCTTTTACAGGCTAAGAAAATTTCTTTTAGCTATTATATGTTCAAATATGTTCTTTACTAACTCTCTTTTCTTTCTGGGAAGCCTATTATGTGAATGTTGACATGCTTGATGTCCTAGAAGTCTCTTAAACTGCTCTTATTTCTTTTTATTCTTTTTTCTTTTTGGATGAATACAATCAAAAAGTACAAACTTCCAGTTATATGATCAATAAGTAGTGGAGATGTAATGTACAACAAGATAAACATAGTTAACACTGCTGTATGTTATGTATGAAGTTAAGAGAGCAAATCCTGAGTTATTAACACACAACATTTTTTTCTATTTCTTTAATTTTTATCTATATGAGATGATGGATGTTCAATAAATTACTGTGATAATCACTTCATGATGTGTGTAAGTCAGGTCATTATGCTGTACATCTTAAACTTACACTCTGCTGTATATCTCAATAAAACTGGAAGAAAGAAAAAAAAACTGGAAGAAAGAGTTCAAGAATTAATCATGTCCTTCATTCTGAAAACTTTTGCAGATATCAGAAATTCAGGATCATGAGTTATTTATATTTGTACTTATGCTGTATTTTAATTACCTAGTACTAGTGATTGAAAAGCATATGAATATAATTTCTCTTTATATTTAAAGATGAAATTGACCCAAGGACTAATAACTGTTTAACTCACAGAAATTCCATTATCCTGCACTTTTCCCCCAAGCAGTGGCTATGGTCAAACAATTTTAAAAAGCATATAATTGTCTTGACTGTCTTAAAAAAGACTTATCCTGGAAAATCCATGTACCTGAATGTAGATATGTATTCTTCTTCTAATGCCTCAATTCAGGGGATGTTTATTGTGCCTTTTCTGCTCTGTGTTCTCCCAGAAGAACAGTGTCAGTCCCACTTGCCACCTGGGGCCTCTGGTTTGAAAGATAAAAGATTAGAGCCCAAGCTGTGAGCTATTCTCCAGATGAACCCAATTTCCAAGCATTGTTTGAGAATGTGGCCTCTCTCTCTTAAATATTTACACAGCCAACAACCATCTCATTATTTCTGATGACCTGAGGATTTTCTGTGTGTGTATTTCACACAGAAAAGGAAGACATATGCTGAGAGATTCAACAATTCCATTTATGTCTTATCCTAGTCTGGCCCTGGTTCACCTCTGGCCACCATTACTAGGTGGACATAGGGACAAGCAAATAATGAGATGTGGGTGGTTGCAAAGGGTCTGCTAATGGAGAAGGGACAATTTTATAGTTTACAAGACTTACCTTCTGGAGTGTGAGTTTGAGAAATTGAGAGTTCTTCTCAGCCATTACTGGACCTTTGACTAGTCTTTCAGAGCCCCCAGTTAACCTGAGTAGGGATTTTCCTGGATAGGAATATTACAGTCATTTCCTTCTGTAACATTATTGATGGATCTCATATTTTACCATTCAGTAAAATTTCTCCTTTATCTCCTTTAGAGCCACTGTTTCCAGTTTTCTGTTGTTCCTGAAAATCTGGCTAAGGAAAACCAAGGCTTCCTGAGAATCTGTTCTATGATGATCCAGGCATTGCCAGTCCTCCAATGGGTCCTGGGCAAGGCAAATTAATCTTTACTACAGAAACATTCAAAGAATATTCCTGTGTTCATTTTTGATTTTACACATATAACACAAAGGTATAGCGGATAACTATGGACCCATTCATGAGTCATGAACAAAAATTAATTATATTAATTAGGGAAAATAACTTTTCTGATATTATGTATTTTCATGTTTTTTTCTTTAGCCTTGTTTATTCTATTCCAATTAATATGAGCATTCAAATCAATTTTCAAATGTTTTCATTTTCTGTAAAATTAACTTAGTGTGTAATGGAGGAACCATTAAATAAAGATTTGAATGTGAATTCAACCAAAAAAGGGACGTCTTTGGCTTATACTCTGAACTTTGTGCTTTGCCTTTACTAATGCTTCATTATCTATCTTTGTATTTTTAATAGCTAGATATTTAATATATCTTTAGGTGGCCTATTGTGTTTGTGTTTCAAAGATATATCTAGTGCATGTTGACTAACGCTAAAACTAATTTGTCATAAAAACAGTATTAAGGTGAAAAGTGGGTATTTCTTCTAATCTTATTTAAAAATAGGCTTTAGATAGTTCTTTGTAATCATAGGTCATGTATATATCATGTAAACATCCAGATAAAATGAAAAAGTTTCAACCACATGCTCAGATGTAAAGCTACCCAATGCCAAACAGCCAGAAATAGCTGGAAGACTGATCAAGAGGTTCAGTTTTCATCCAAATGTTTAGAGTCACATATTGGCAGCCAAAGTTAATAATATTGAATGTCTAATAGTTTGGTTCCTATATGAAAAAAATTCTATATCAAATTAATAAATTCCACACTGATCATATTTTGAAAATTACCCTAACTTCGTAGTAAATAACTATATTATTTTGAGTGTTTATAAGAACTGTGTATCCTGAAATAAACTTTTCTTGAGGCCTAGAAATAATGATTTAAAACCCTGCAAACCCCAAATCTCCTAGTATTCATGTATTCCCATAATCTAGACATAGAGTAAGGATGGGAGACACTTATGTTGACATCTGAGAAAACAAGTATTTATTTTCACTGGTCTCTGAGTTAGCAAACTACTTGCTGCTATACCTCATATATTGTCCACATTCAGGTAGCTCAGAAAGGTTTCTGTGAAAATCAGACAATTCAGTTCAGCCACACAGCCTAGGAACGTGTCCTATCCTACCTCACTATATGGAACTGGCAATTCATTCCCAGGATTCTCTGAGAACTTTAATAACTATAAATAATTATTTTTAACATAGAAATACATTTCAGTGTTCATTATCATTCCATTCCCCTTACAGCACTTGTGTGTATATCTAATCAATGGTCATTTTTCTGCCAGCATCCTGTCCCTGTCCCCACCCTGGTGGCCAACAATTTCCCAGAAACTTAGTTGCTTTGATTTTAGAATAGACTTATTTAACCAAACAAGTGGCTGATATCAACTCTCCTATGGTTGTTTGCCTACCTCCAGGCCTTGGGAAACCTTCAGCTCACTTATACACACCTGGATGGCTAATACCAAAGTACTCATCACTCCAATATACTCCACATGTTAGCACAGATCCCAAATACTTGGCCCACGATCCTTGATATAGTATACATTCCCAAATGATTAATCATATAGCACTTAAATAGAGGGAATCTGCTTGAATTTTATATTACCATACTGATGAAACTCATTCCCAGATAAATTTTCCTAGAAAATTACAGTGAGAAAATGCCATATGTTTGCAGATACATTTCTATAATAAATGATGAGAAATGAAGTCACTGAATGAGATAATCATGGAGAAAAGGAAAGTATTTTGTAGTAGGGATATTTTGAATATGTAGAAAATTTAGAGCTTTGAAGAATCTACTAGTGGTTTTGACCCTAGTAATCAATAGGAGACTTCTAATTAACATAATTAATTGGATATGAGAAATTATGTTGACATGGTTATTCTATTTAAAAATCTTATTTATGATTTTAGAAAATACTCAACAGTAATTTCAATTGAATTTTTCAGTAAAGGTTGATTAATTTTTTCATTCTATTTATAACAAAACACAATTAAATCAACATCACATGGAGCATAATGTGGTCTCATATATCTATATTACATTTAATGGATTAAATGTAGCTCTTTGTAGCCCACAGAATTTGCTGGCATTCAAGTTTAGTTTGTCCCATACAAATATTGCAGACAGAACATTTAGTTTTCAAAAAATCTATTGGAAGTATTTTTACAACATGAAGAATAACTTGTTTTCTTATTTGGTCTTTTACCCTTCTTTTTACCTCATATATTGGTATAACAGGCTTTTATTCTTTGGTAGCATTCATGTTATTTATTTTAGAAATATAATTTTGGTTGTTGATAGTTTCTATATATTATACTTTATTCTGGCATCTGAAACTAGTATTTTAAAATTAGATTTGATTAGAAGCCTTTGTATATATTTTAAAATTTTTGTTTCTGGTCTTCATTTACAAATAACTTCTCCAAGTGATGGTTAATTGTATTAGATAATATGTAAAGATGATTTCAAATATGACTGTAAACTTTGGCCATTTTAAAGTGTGTACCACAAAACTGAATAAAGCATTAGAGTGATTATTTGGATACCTTACATTCCATATTCACTGGTCTCAATTATCTGAATTTTTCAGAAACTCACACCAAATTGGTTTGGCCCTAAATGTTCTTGTTAGTTGAATCAATTCACCTTCCCACTTTGCATAAGCAGGCAGTTTTAATGTCACAGAATGCAAATTTGTTAGAAACATATTTTCACTTTCTGAAAAAATAGGTATGTTCTTGTATTTTGGCCTCTAATTACTCAAGGCACTTACAGCTGTATACATAGGTAAATACAGGCATGCATATATAAATATATATATTTATAATATATATATATAAATGTTTTTCTGTTCATGTTTTTCTCCTGATCACATTTTTCTCATCATACTAGTACAGTAGTTTCTGTTAGTAACTAGATTGAGGACTGCTTTCAATCACTTCACATCAGTTACTATTAATCTAACCAGTATGGTATATAGCTCCCTTAATGTTGATTTTCAAAATACATAAGATAAAAAGAATTTTTAAAAATTCTAAGTCATTTGCAATTTACACATTTTTGTTTGTATCAACCTACTTACTAGTGATATATATATATATATATATATATTTCCTCTGAACAGATTTAATTTTTTAATTTTCCAGAATCAGTGTTAGCCAGGAAAAAGGTAATTGTTGTCAAGAGTATTCAAACTGTCAGAATATCCTTCAATCTAAAAGCTGTTAGAATCTGTGCAAAAGTAATTACTGAAACTCTATTCAACAGTAATAATAACCTGCCACTGATGACAGCAATTACTGAGAAAGTGTAATAAAAATCAAAGGCACATTTTTCTCTGACAAGTACATTTCTAACTAAGGTTTACATTGACTGAATAGTGTTGACAATGATGATGTTCTGTATCATTCTTAATCACGGCTGGCATGATGTTATAGTTCGAATTGCTCACTGTTAGAAAGAAACTAATTGCTTATTTCATTTGACACTGTCCAGGCTCTCCATACATAGGAATATATATTTTAAATGAATAGAGTTAAGTGTTAAGCTTCTTTGCCTGTTTTACTTCTTTTTAAAGTGCAGGTTTTAAGTATATTATACATCAAATAAAAGAAATTGCAGTTAAGCCAAACTGGCATGGAAAATTTCTAAGACTTTTCAAAAGATTTGGTAATCCATAATTAGGTCAAATTATGAGTGCTTCTTTCAACTCCAACATTTAGCAGTGGTCAACTTTATTATCAATATTCTTGGCCATGTTTCCCATGTCTTGAAGTGACATCATATAGACTGCTTTAGAGGGTATTCTCAAATAGCATCAATAAGTAATAACAACAAAACCTGATTGAGCTATGAAGTGGTGTATTTTATTGAATGAATGTTACAGTAAAACAAGGTAAGTGATTTATTTTCCTCTGAAAAAATTAAATTGTTACAAAGTAATTTTTAAAAATATATAATTCAGCTTTCATGGAAGAGACATATAAAGAGTATAAAATTAAAAGAACTTTAATAAAAAATATTTAAACTTTCTCATTTAGTTGAATTGAATTGAATTTTCTCCAATAGTTAAATTCTAAAAGACTTGTGCTGCAATTTGCCCTCTCATCAATTTGTAAGATAATATATCATTAACAAAGTTGTAGGACTGAAACAACTATTTATTTGGGAGCAATCATGTGGTTGTCTGTCTCAATGTCCAGGACACAAAATAATATTTTGGGTAAGAATAACTACTCCCTGTGTATGAGACTAGACTCAATTCTCCCAGACAAAAAATTTAAAACAAGCTAAATGAACTGCATGTTATTATTTTTCTTTGTCCTAGACTTGACACTGGAGTGTGCCCAGTGAATTAAGCTCCTAAGTGTCAATAAACTAACCAGCATCACTCAGTTCAAAAATTTGACTTAACACTTTTGTTATATGAAACAGTCTAGGCTGTCAGGACTACTAAGACTATAGATTCTGCATTCTCCACATTCAAGGACTCTGTAAACTCTCTAAAGCCAAAAAGAGTAAATGTACTGTCCTTTGACCTCTGAGTCCAAATTATGGAGATTCACAATTCACGTTAATAACATTAGCTTCTATACTTGCATTCACTATTAATTGTCTCTACTGGTTAGAAGAACAAACATAATAAACTTTGAGTGAAAAGAATCTTTCAGTCGACTCCAAGATGACAGATTTCTAAAGAGCAAAATTTAATAAGATGTAAAGTTAAACCATTATTTCTGTAATTTTTAAAGTAATTACATATAAAAATGGGCACAATAATTGTTCTTTCTTTCTTTGGCATAACATGAATTTTATGTATATATGGAAACAACAGTGAGCTAGGCACTAGAAAACCTGAATTTTATTTTAAGCTGTGGTAATTATCTTTCATTATATGAACTGAAGCATGTCATAAAACTGATGAGACTTGGTATCTTAATCTGTTAAATGGAATACTAGTATCTATTCTGTCTGCTCTACAATTGCTTCAAGAATCCAGAAAGATGGTGTGTATTAAATTACTTCCAAAATTATAAAGCACTTAACAATTATAATGAAATGTTACCATTTTAACCTTAGAGAATATGGGGCTGTGCTTTGAAAGCAAATAATTTATTTATGCATTTTAGAAAATTCCAATTATTATGTCCTGACCCAACTAGAATTCTTTAACCTTGCATTACATGTAAATTACAGTGCCTAAACCACCTAGGTAAAAAAAAATATGTGCAAAAAAGAGGCAATTATACTTTGAAACTCAGAAATCATCACATGTATTAATGACATGCTGTGTGTCACACTGTGTGTCCATGGCCACTGAATAGAAAGCACTGATGATCAAAGGATACTTCAAGCTTGGGCAGGAAATCAAGTCTTCTCAGTATCCTCTACCCTATCTATCATGCTTCAGTCTGTTTCAAATCTTTTTTTAATAACAGATATGCTGTTTGAATAAACATTGCTAGGACTACACAAATTATTTCTTAAAAGATTACGTTACACTTACAACAGTAGCATCCATTATATTCTCAAATTTTAAATTATTCCCCCTTTTTCACTTTTATTAGGTAGAATTGTTACAGGTTGAGTGCATATATACATTATATTGCATGTAAATATTTATATACAATATACTGCATGTTTGTTTGTTTGTTTTTTTAGTTTACACTTATGTACTGATCATTATTTCT
This sequence comes from Camelus bactrianus, assembly GCF_048773025.1. NCBI lineage: Eukaryota > Metazoa > Chordata > Mammalia > Artiodactyla > Camelidae > Camelus > Camelus bactrianus. Next base: position 65,736,665 of record NC_133575.1, on the reverse strand, counting down.
AGGAACAGATTGGAGATTTAGCTTTTTTAAACTTACATAATTATCAAAGGAATAAAGCCAAACACACACAAAAAAATCAACAGAATGCAGTAATCCAATCATGAAGGACAGTCAAATGTGCTTACACATATTGAAGAAAACAATCATCTAAGTATAAATAATAAATAGTTCATTTGTCTCCTTTTTTTTTTTTAGATTTCACATACAAGCAATATCATATGGCATTTTGCTTTCTCTTTCTGACCCACTTCACTTAGAATTATAATCTCCAGGTCTACCTATGTTGCTGCAAGTGGGATTCTTTCATTCTTTTTTATGACTGAATAGTATTCCATTGAATAAATACACACCATCTGCTTCATTCATTCATCTGTTGATGGTCATTTAGGTTGTTCCCATGTCTTGGCTATTGTAAATAGTGCTACTTTGAACAAAGGAGTGCATATGTCTTTTTGAATTTTATTTCTCTCTGGGTATATGCCCGAGAGTGGGATTGCCAGATCACATGGTAAGTCTATTTTTAGTTTTTAAGGAACCTCCATACTGTGCTTCATAGTGGCTGTACCAATCTATAGTCCCACCAACAGTATAGGAGGGCTGCCTTTTCTCCACATTCTCTCCACCATTTATCATTTATGGACTTCTAAATGATGGTCATTCTGACAGGAGTGAGGTGATATCTCATTGTAGTTTTGATCTGCATTTCCCTGACAATTAGTGACTCTGATCATTTTTTCATGTTCCTATTGGACATTTGTATGTCTTCTTTGGGGAATTGCTTGTTTAGGTCTTCTGCCCACTTTTGGATTGGGTTGTTTGTTTATTTGATATTAAGGTGTATGAGTTGTTTGTATATTTTGGAAATGAGTCCCTTGTTTGTCACATTCTTTGCAAATATTTTCTCCCTTTCTGTAGGTTGTCTTTCCATTTTGTTGATGGTATCCTTAGCCATGCAAAAGTTTTAAAGCTAATTAGATCCCACTTGTTTATTTTTGCTTTTATTTCTGTTGCTTGGGTAGAATGCTCTAGGAGAATATATTTAAGCTGTATGTGAGATAATGTTTTGCTTATATTTTCTTCTAAGAGGTTTATTGTATCTCATCTTATGTTTAAGTCTTTGATCCATTTTGAGGTTATTTTTGTGTATGGTGTAAGGAAGTGTTCTAGCTTCATTGCTTTACATGCTGCTGTCCAGTTTTCCCGACACTATTTGCTGAAGAGACTGTCTTTATTCCATTGTATATTCTTGCCTCCTTTGTCGAAGATTAGTTGACCAAAAGTTTGCGGGTTCATCTCTGGGCTCTCTATTCTGTTCCATTGGTTTATATGTCTGTTTTTGTACCAATACCATGCTGTCTTGATGACTGTAGAACTATAGTATTGTCTGAAGTCTGGGAGAGTTATTCCTCCAGCCTCTTTCTTTTTCTTCAGTAATGCTTTGGCAATTCTAGGTCTTTGATGGTTCCATACGAATTTTATTATGATTTGTTCTAGTTCTGTGAAATCTGTCCTGGGTCATTTGATAGGGATTTCATTAAATCTGTAGATTGCCTTGGGCAGTGTGACCATTTTGACAATATTGATTCTTCCACTCCAAGAGCATGGGATATCTTTCTATTTTTTAAAGACTTCTTTAATTTCCTTCATCAATGGATTATAGTTTTCTGTGTATAATTATTTCACCTCCTTGGTTAGATTTATGCCTAGGCATTTTATTACTTTGGGTGCTATTTTAAAGGAGATTGTTTCTTTACTTTCTTTTTTCTGTTTATTCATCATTAGTGTAAAGAAATGCAACTGATTTTTGGACATTAATTGTGTAACCTGCTACCTTGCTGAATTCTTCGATCAGCTCTAGTAGTTTTTGAGTGAACCTTTTAGGGTTTTCTATATATAGTAACATGTCATTGGCATATACTGACACATTTACCTCTTCTTTTCCAATTTGGATCCCTTTTATTTCTTTCTCTTGCCTGACTGCTGTGGCTAGGACTTCCAGGACTATGTTGAACAGGAGTGGTGATAGTGGGCATCCTTGTCTTGTCCCAGATTTTAGTGGGAAGCTTTTGAGCTTTTCACCATTGAGTACTATGCTGGCTGTAGGTTTGTCATATATAGCTCTTATTATGTTGAGGTATGTTCCCTCTATACCCACTTTGGTAAGAGTTTTTAATCAAAAATTGGTGTTGAATTTTATTGAATGCTTTTTCTACATCTATTGCAATGATCATGTGGTTTTTGTCTTTTCTATTGTTGATGTGATGTATTACATTGATTGATTTGTGTATGTTGAACCACCCTTGTGTCCCTAGGATGAACCTCACTTGATCGTGTTGTATAATCTTTTTTATGTGTTGTTGGATTCTATTTGCTAATATTTTGGTGAGGATTTTGGCATCTATGTTCGTCAGTGATATTGGCCTATAATACTCTTTTTTGGTAGTGTCTTTGCTTGGTTTTGGTATCAGGGTGATGGTGGCCTCATAGAACGAGTTTCAGAGTATTCCCTCCTTTTCAGTCTTCTGGAGGAGTTTGAGAAGGATTGGTATGTGTTCTTTTTATGTTTGGTAAAATTCCCCATTGAAGCCGTCTGGTCCTGGTCTTCTATTTGTAGGAAGGTTTCATATTGCTAATTCGATTTCATTTCTAGTGATAAGTCTGTTCAAGTGATCAGTTTCTTCTTGGTTCACACTTGGTAGACTGTATGTTTCTGTAAATTTGTCTATTGCTTCTAGGTTATCCATTTAGTTTCCATGTATTTTTTCATAATATTCTCATGTGATATTTTATATTTTTTATTTTATTTGTTGTAATTTCTCCATTTTCCGTTCTTATTTTGCTAATTTGTGCTCTCTCTTTTTCTTCTTTGTGAGTTTTGTCAATTTCATTTACTTTTTCAAAAAAGCAGCTTTTGGTTTCATTGATTTTTTTCTATGATTTTTTAAATCTATATTTTATTTATTCCCTCCCTGATCTTTATTATTTCATTCCTTCTGCTGCCCTTTCGGGATTTTTCCTCTTCTTTTTCTAATTGTATTAGCTGTTGGGTTAGGTTGGTTTTTTTTGAGATTGTTCTTCTTTTTTGAGGAAGGCCTGTATCGCTATGAACTTCTCTCTTAGCACTTCCTTTGCTGTGTCCCATAAATTTTGTGTGATTGTGCTTTCATTTTCATTTGTCAAGGTAATTTTTAATATCAACTTTGATTTCCTCATTGACCCAGTGGTTTTTTATAACATATTGTTTAATCTCTATGCTTTCTTTTTTTTCCCTTTGTTTCTCTGTATTTGATTTCTAGTTTCATGGCATCGTGGTCAGTAAAGATGCTTGAGATAATTTCTATCTTCTTAAAATTGCTGAGGTTTCTTTTGTGCCCAAGTACATGATCAATCCTAGAAAATGTTCCATGTGCACTTGAAAAGAATTTGTATCCTATTTGGGGGGGGGTTAATGCTCCGAAAATATCCATCAAATCTCATTTTTCTATTGTATTTTTAATTTCTCTGTTGCCTTATTTATTTTCTGTCTGGAAGATCTGTCTAGTGAGGTTAATGTGGTGTTAAAATCTCTGACTATGATTGTATTCCCTTCAATATCCCACTTTATATCTGTTAGTAGTTGTTTTACGTACTCAGTTGCTCCTATATTGGTTGCATACATATTAAAGAGTGTAATATCCTCATTTTGTATCACTCCTTTAATCTTTATAAAATGTCCTTCTTTATCTTTCTTTATGGCCTTTGTTTTAAAGTCTATTTTGTCTGAAATCAGTATCACAACACCTGCTTTTCTGGCTTTTCCACTTGCATGGGATATCATTTTCCATCCTTTTTCTCTCAATCTATATGTGTCCTTCTCCCTAAAGTGGGTCTCTTGTATGCAGCATATTGAAAGTTCTTGTTTTATTACCCAGTCTGCCACTCTATGTCTTTTGACTGGAGCATTTAGTCCATTAACATTTACAGTACTTAATGACAGATGTGTGTTTATTGCCATTTTGAACTTACCTTTGCAGTTGATTTGGTATTTCCTCTTTGTTCTTTTCTTCTTCCTTTTGTGGTTTGCTAATTTTCCTTTGTGTTATCATGGATTTTATTTATTTATTGTGACTCCCTTGTAAGTTATTCGCTTGTGGTAACCCTTTTTTTAAGTCCATTAGCCCATTACTATAACTGTTTTTATTAAACTGATAGTAATATGATCTCAAACCCAACCTACTGAGAACAAAAAATTTAAAAAAGAAAGAAAAAATATTTTATATTTTCCTGCCTCCCTCTCCCACTCTCAATGATTTGTATGTCTTCTTTTTATAATTTCGTGTTTATTATATTTGTAAGTCATGAGTTATCACCTTTCCAGTTGTGAGTTTCTCATTTCTGTAGCATCCTGCTGCTTTTCTATTTAGAGTAGACCTTTCGATATTTCTTTTAGCATGGGTTTAGTGTTACTAAACTCTTGTAGCTTTTTCTTTTCTGTGAAATTCTTTATGTCTCCTTCTATCCTAAAGGATAGCCTTGCTGGATAAAGGATCCTAGGCTGCATCTTTTTTTCATTCAGGGCTTTGAATATATCTTGCCACTCCCTTCTGGCCTGTAGTGTTTGTGTAGAGAAATCAGCTGAGAGCCTTATGGGGGTTCCCTTGTAACTCACTGTTTGCTTTTCTCTTGCTGCCTTTAGGATCATTTCTTTATCCTTGACTCTGGCCATCTTGATTATGATATGTCTTGGTGTGGGTCTCTTTGGGTTCTTCCTGTTTGGGACCCTCTGAGCTTCCTGTACTTGGCTCTCTGATTCCTTCTTTAAGTTTGGGAAGTTTTCAGTCATGATTTCTTCAAAAACCTTTTCAATCCCCTTTGATCTTTCTTCTCCTTCTGGGACCCCTATTATGCGAAGATTGGCACACTTTTTATTATCCCATAGGTACCTTATGTTATTTTCATTTGTTTTTATTTGTTTATCTTGTAGCTCTTCTGATTGTGTGCTTTCTATTGTCTTGTCTTCTGGGTCACTAATTTGTTCCTCTGCATTATGTAGTCAGCTTTGCACAGACTTTAGATCATTCCTCATCTCAGCTAATGAGTTTACCAGTTCTACTTGGTTCTTCTTTATAGCTTCCATTTCATTTTTGACATATTTTAAATCTCTTAACACTATCTCTTTTAGTTCCTTCAGTACTCTGATCACTCCTTTTTTGAAATGTTGATCTAGTAGGCTATCAGTGTCTATTTCATTGATCATTCTTTCAGGGGATTTCTCTTGAACTTTTAATTTGGAATGGTTTCTCTGCTTCTTCATCTTTCTCATACCTCTCTGGCACTGTGGTTTATGGAGTATCAGTAATCTATTGTGGTCCTTAAGGAGTTTATCTATATAATGGCTATGTAGGAATAAAACTTAGGAACAAAAAAAAAAAAAAAGAGAGAGAGAGAGAGAAAGAATTTTAAAAGAAAGGAGATAAAAAGTTTTGAAAACAGTGTATAATGAATAATAGAAGAGCAAGTTGATGCAGAATTTTAAAAAATAATAATAAAAATATTTTTAAAAAGATTTTTAAAGGGATTAAAATCTGGGGTATATGTAATTCTTTAAGAAGTAAAAATTTAAAAGTTATTAGGAAAAAAGAACAGGTAAAACAGATTAAAAAAAGGGGAGGTGTCAGTGTTCTCCTGGATACTGTGTGCTTTTAATGTGAATTCTTTCTGTCTTCATCCTGTTTTGGAAGCTCAGCTTGCTATTTACAGAGTCCCTCCATTGGCACCCTCATCTGTGTTGCTCCCAGTGCCTGTCGGTAAGCAGATCACACCCCCTCCCAACACTGGGTCAGGTGCAGCTCTCCTATGTGGGCTGGCAGGTCACTGCCCCTCCCGATGCCGCAGTTAGATGTTGTAGACTGGCCACATGTGTGGGCAGATTGCGCCCCCTCCCAGCACCATGGTCATGTGCAGTGTTCCTGCCAGAAAGGCGGGAGGCCACCCAACCTCTCCCAGTGCCAGTCGCTCCACAGTTCTGTGCCACTGCATGCTCTGCCTCAGGTAGGCGCTCCATAGGCGGGCTCTGAGAAGACAGTGGAATAGCTCTGCCCCTGCTCTGTGCCCAAACTCAGCTCCTTGTTTGTCTTAGTGGTGCAAATACTGTGAGATGCTAGGGCAGAAGGATCCTATCTGCCTCAGGTTGTAAACAAGTCACTGCCTGGCCTTTGAGGCTGCTGAGCCTTTAGGTATGGATTCAGATTTTGTCCCCTCCCCTACCTGGGTGCTAAGCACCAGAGGTTATGGCAGCTGTTCCTGAGCCCTGCCTCTCTTCCCTGAAAACCTTCTGTGAGTTTTAAGATATGGGGGTATGCACCCTTCCCCCCAGGGCATATCAGCCATGTTGTTTTATGGAGGGCCCAGGTTATTCTGCCCTGTGCACCCACTCATCCACGGCACGCAGCACCCTGCAGTCCCCAGGGCTGCCTCAGTGCAGCCATCCCAGTCCTCCACCCAGCTCAGGCAGCCTGTCCTTGACCCCAGCTGTCGGCTCATGTCTCGGGCTGGGTGTTGCTGGGACCCTCTGTGCCCATTTAACTTAGTTTTGTTTATCAAGGGCTGCTCTGTACAGATCCGAGCCTCAGAGGCAGCCCCTCCGACCAGTTAGCCTCTCCATTGGAGAGGGGGAGACCCAGCGAATAAGCGCTAGTTGTCCTTTACAGTTCCCTCCCCACGGGACCCGTCCCGCACTCTTTTGCCTTTTCTTCTTTCTTTTTCCCTTTTCTCCTACCAGATTTTTGGCGTCTTTGTCTTTTGAAGAGGCCGACGTTCTGTCGGAGTTCCACAGGTGCTTTGGTTGGCTGAGCGGGTCTGTGGATGTGAGTCTTGGTGTATTTGTGGGAGAGGGTGAACTACAAGCGTCCTACTACTCCACCATCTTGGCCTCCCCCTCGATCATATGGTTTTTAATCTTCAATTTGTTAATGTAGTGTATCATTTGATTGATTTGCAGATATTGAAAATTCCCTACATCCCTGGGTTAAATCACACTTGATCATGGTGTATAATCCTTTTAATCCATTGTTGGAGCCAATTTGCTAGTATATTCCTTAGAATTTTTGCATCAATATTCATAAGTGATGTTGACCTGTATTTTCTTTTTTTGTGATATCTATGTTTGGTTTTGATATCAGAGTAATGATGGCCTTATACAATGGGTTTCGAAGTGTTCCTTCCTCTGAAACTTTTTGGAATATTTTCAGAAGGATAGGTGTTAACTCTTCTCTAAGTGTTTGGTAAAATTCACCTGTGATGCCATCTGGCCCTGGACTTTTGTTTTTTGGGAAGTTTTTAATTACTTATTCAATTTGAGTACTGGTAATTGGTCTATTCATATTGTCTATTCCTTCCTGGTTTGGTCTTGGCAAATTGTACCTTTCCAAGAAATTGTCCATTTCTTCTATGTTTTCATTTTTTGTTGGTATACAGTTGTTTATAGTATACTCCTACAATCCCTTCTATTTCTGTGGTGTCAATTGTAACTTCTCCTTTTTCATTTCTGATTTTATTAATTTGGGCCCTCTCCCTTTTTTTCTTGATGAGTCTGACTAAAGGTTTATTAATTTTTTTTATCTCTTCACAGAACCATCTTTTAGTTTCATTGATCTTTTCTATTGTTCTTTTTTTTTGCCTCTAATTAATTTAATCCTGCTCTAATATTTATGATTTCTTTTCTTCTACTAACTTTGGGGTTTGTTTGTTCTTCTTTCTCCAGTTGCTTTAGGTCTAGGGTTAGGTTGTTTACTTAAGATTTTTCTTGTTTCCTGAAGTAGGCTTTTATTGCTATAAACTTCCCTCTGAAAACTGCCTTTGCTGCATCCCAGAGGTTTTTGATCATTGCATTTTCATTTTCATTTTCCTCAAAGTGTTTTTTGATTTACTCTTTGATTTCTTCCATGATCCACTGGTTATTTAGTAGCATATTGTTTAGCTTCCACATATTTGTCGTTTTTGCAGTTTTTTCTTTCTCATAGTTGATTTCTAATCTTTTAACATTGTGGCCAGAAAAGATGCTTGATATGATTTCAATTTTCTTAAATTTGCTAAGGCTAGCTTTGTGGGCCAGCATGTGGTTGATTCTGGAGAATGTTCCATGTGTACCTGAGAAGAATATTTATTCTGTTGTTTTTTGGATGGAATGCTTTATAAATATGTATTTACAATTGTTATGTACTCTTCTTGGTTGATCCCTTAAGTTTTATGCAGTGTCCTTCTGTGTCTCTTGTAACAGTGTTTATTTTAAAATCTATTTTGTCTGATATAATTATTGCTAATCCAGCTTTCTTTTGGTTTCTGTTTGCATGGGGTATCTTTTTCCATCCCCTTACTTTCGGTCTACATATGCCTCTAGCTCTGAAGTGAGTCTCTTGTAGGCAGTATATATAGGGGTCTTGTTTTCATATCCACATAATCAGTCTATGTCTTTTGGTTGGACTGTTTAATCCATTATATTTAAAATAATTATTAATAGATGTGTTCTTACCGCCATTTTGTTAATTGTTTTGTTTGTTTTTGTAGGTCTTTTTTTTTTTTGTCCCCTCTTTTTTTTTTTTTTTTTTTTTTTGTTCTCTTTTCTTGTGATTTGATTACTAAAGAAGTTCCTTTAACATTTGTTGTAAAACTAGTTTGGAGGTGATGAATTCTTTTAACTTTTGTTTATCTGTGAAGCTTTTGATTTCTTCATCAATTCTAAATGAGAGTCTTGCTTGATAGAATATTCTTGATTGTAAGTTTTTCCCTTTCAGCACTTTAAGTATATTGTGACACTCCCTTCTGACCTGAAGTGTTTCTCTGAAAAATCAGCTGATAACCTTATGGGAGTTTCCTTGTATGCTATTTGATTCTTTTGTTTTGCTGATTTTAATATTCTCTCCATATCCTTAATTTTTGTCAAGTTGTTTACTATGTTCCTTGATGTATTCCTCTTTGGGTTGATCCTGTGTGGGACTCTTTGTGCTTCCTGGACTTGGGTGACTGTTTATTTTCCCAAGTTAGGGAAGTTTTTGGTTAATATCTCTTCAAAAATGTTCTCAAGTCTTTTCTCTCTCTTTTCACTTTCTAGGACCCTTATAATGTGAATGTTAGTGCATTTCATGTTGTCCCAGATTTCTCTTATTTCTTTTCATTCTTTTTCCTTTTTTTTCTGTTCTCCAATTGTGAGTTCCACTAATCTGTCTTCTAGCTCACTAGAATCCATGTTTATGCTTCATTTAGTCTATTCTTAGTTCCTTCTAGTGTGTGATTCATTTCAGTAATTTTATTTTTCTGCTCTGCTTGGGTATTCTTTATATTTTCTAGCTCTTTGCTAAAAACTTTTATCTGTGCCTCTATACTCCTCTTGAGTTCTCTGAACCTCTTCACCATCATTATTCTAAACTCTTTCTTGGATAAATTGCCTATCTCCCATCACTTATTTCTTCTCCTGGGATTTAATCTTGTTCCTTTTCCTGAAAGATATTCTTCTACTGCCTCATCATGTCTGTCTTTGTATTTTTAGGTAGGTTAGTTATGCTTCTCAACCTTGGAGAAGTGGCCCTCTGTGGGAGATGTACTAGGCTTCTCAGCAGTACACTCCTCTCTTATCACCAAGAGCCAGGTTTGAGCTGGTCCCAGTGTAGAGTCTGGCCTATGTTTGTGGATTCCTTCTATGGGCTTTGGGGCTGTTGTTTTCTAATTTCTGGCATCTGCCTCCTGGTAGAAGAGGATGGAATAGAAACCTATGCAGGTTTCCGGGCAGGAGGAGTTGGTGTCTGCCCACTGCTGGATGAAGATTGGCCTGGACCTCTGGTGGGTGGAGCCCTTTCTAGAGGCATTTGAGGTTCAAGAGGTCTGCTGAAGAGTAGGGCTGTGTTCCCACCCAGTATGTTGTTTGGTCTAAGTCTTCTTAGCCCTTTAGCATACAGGCTGTTAGGTGGGGCTGGGTCTTGTGTTAAAAATCAAATCAAGATGCCAGCCTACAGGAAATCTCATGTTGATGAACAATCCAAGAATGTCCACCACCAGCCTTTATGTCCCCTGCATGAGCCACAGCTTTCTACTATCTCCCCAGGAGAACTTCCAAAACCAGCAGGCAGGTCTGGCCCTGGTTCCTATGCAACCACTGTCTCTGCCCCTGGACACAGTGCACACAGCATCCCATGCACACTTCCCAAGAGAATGAAGTTTCTTTCTCCCCCAGACTCATGGAGCTCCTGAAGTTAAACCCCACTGATCTTCAAAATTAGATGTCCTGGGGTCTCCTCCTCCCAATGCTGGAACCCTGGGTTGGGGAGATTGATGTGGGGCTCAGAACTCTCACTGCTGTGATAGTGCTTCTGTGACTTAATTGTTCTTCCACTTGTGGGTCGCCTACATGGTGGATATAGGGCCCAACTGCATCATGAGCATACTCCTCCTACCTTCCTGCTGTGGTTCCCTCTCCGTGTTTCCAGTTGAAGCAGATCTGTTTTGCTAGGCTCCAGTCTTTTCTTGGTGGCTGTTTATCAATTGGTTGTGTTTTTCTTGTAGTCACGAGGAGACGTGAACTCGTGGTCCTACTACTCTGCTATCTTGACCAGAAATCTATTAAAATTTTAAATTTTTAATTACAACAATTCATGTTTGTGACTCTTAGAAGGAATATATGGGATGGATTATGCAAAATCATATCCTTTCCAAATTCAGTTTTGAACATCTGAGCTGTTTATTAGACTGAAACACAAAACACAGAACAAAAATGTTGCCTAGTTTATTCTTGTATGTGTTTAAATTAATTAACTCTATGGGGGATTTGAAATTTTATCAAATTATTTGTTTACATTCTCAGTGAGCCAATATCATCCAAAGATTTTTCTAAACTGAAGCATATTGAGCAGAGAAAAATAATTAAATTGAGTTAAATTTGAGGCTCTTAGAAATAAGTTGTTCAGTTAGGGGGTTGGATTTTTTTAAAATATTTTGTTACTCTGTATTTAAATACATCTTATTTAATCCCACCTGCTTCCTTCTGTTCTATAGATAGTGCATAGCAGTTGCTTTATTGTTGTGACATATCAACAGTATGAATTATTTCCTAAAATCATCATGTGCTCAAAGCTCTTTGATTCTTCTGCTCCTTTTATCTAGGATGATTTTGCCACAGCTCAGCAGAAATGATCGTTTCATAGCCTGAACTACTGACTTTCTGGCTGCGATTATTAGAAACATGAACATGTTGGATAATTCAGCATATAAGCCATTGTCATAGAGGCCTAAATAGTTCACTATGTGGAAAACCTGAGAGCCTATACAGAGTAAGACCATGTTCATAGACTTTAGAATACTTCTGATTGCATTTTAAAAAAGCTTTATTGTGTTTCCGTATCACCATGTAAGAAAAGAATATGGGGATAAAAGTTAATAAAGATCAACATAGTCCATTTTTTAATGCAATTTTCTGAAAATGTGCTTTTTAATCACTTGCATTGAATCATCTGGAGTATTTGTTTAAAATTGGAGGTTAGATGATACAAGTTTTCTTCATGAAAGTTTTTTTAGCTTATTTAAATATGGTCCCAACTACATTTGAATCTAGGTAAATTTGTGCTGTATATTTTTAAAGTATACTAAATTACATTGTGTCGATTTCTGCTGTACAGCATAATTTTTCAGTCATATATTTACATATGTATGTATGTTTACAAATTGTTTGCCTTTTAATGGTTACCACAAGATATTGAGTAGAGTTCCTTGTGCTCTCAAACTCCCGATTTATCCTTTCCCACACCCTTCCCCTCTGGTAGCCATAAGATTGTTTATGATGTCTGTGAGTCTGTTCCTGTTTTGTAGATGAGTTCATTAGCATCTCTTTTTTATTCTTTTTTAGATTTCACATATGAGTGATGTTATATGGTAATTTTCATTCTATTTCTGAATTACTTCACTTAAAATTACATTCTCCAGGGACACCCATTGTATAAATATACCACCTCTTCTTTATCGAGTCATCTGTTGATGGACATTTAGGTTGTTTCCATGTCTTGGCTATTGTATATAGTGCTACTATGAACATAGGGCTGCAGGGGTCTTTTTGATTAGGGTTCCTTCTGGATATATGCAGAGGAGTGGAAATGCTGGGTCATATGGTAAATTTATTTTTAGCCTTTTGAGTAATCTCCATACTATGTTCCACAAGAGGTAACCAAACTGCAGTCCCACAAACAATGTAAAAGCATTCCCTTTCCTCCAGACCCTCTTCAGCATTTATTATTTGTGGACTTTTGAATGATTGCTGTTCTGGCTGGTGTGAGGTGATACCTCATTGTAGTTTTGATTTGCATTACTCTGATAATTAGGGATATTGAGCATTTTTTTTCATGCACCTATTGGTCACTTGTATGTCTTCACTGGAGAATTACTTGTTTAAGTTTCTGCCCATTTTTGGATTGGTTTTTTTTTTTTCTTATTAAGTTGTATAAGCTGCTTATATATTCTGGATATCAAGCCTTTGTTGGTTTCATCTTTTTCAAAACTTTTCTCCCATTCTGTAGGTTGTCATTTTGTTTTACTGATTGTTTCCTTTGCTATGCAGAAGCTTGTAAGTTTCATTAGGTCTCATTTGTTTATTCTTGCTTTCATTTCTATTGCTTGAGTAGGCTGTTCTAGGAGAACAATTCTGAGATGTATGTCAGATAATGCTTTTCCTATATTTTCTTCAAGGAGGTTTATTGTATCTTGTCATATGTTTAAGTCTTTGATTCATTTTGAATTTTTTTTTGTGTATGGTGTAAGGGAGTGTTCTAGCTTCATTGATTTATATGCTGCTGTCCAGTTTTTCCAACACCATTTGCTGAAGGGACTGGCTTTATTTCATTATATATTCTTGCCTCCTTTGTATAAGATGAGTTGACCAAAAGTTTGTGGGTTCATTTCTGGGCTCTTTATTCTGTTCCATTGGTCTATATGTCTGCTTTTGTACCAATACCATGCTGTTTTGATTACTGTAGCTCTATAGTATTGTCTGAAGTCTGGAAGGGTTTTTCCCTTCTCTAGTTAATGTGGTGTATTACATTGATTGATCTGCATATGTTGAAACATCCTTGTGTTCCTAGAGTGAACTCAACATTGTCATGGTGTATAATCTTTTTATGTGGTATTGGATTGTATTTGCTAATATTTTCTTGAAGATATTTGCATGTATGTTCATAAGTGCTATTAGTCTATAATTTTCTTTTTGGTTGAGTCTGTGTCTAGTGTTGGTATCAGGGTGATGGTGACTTCATAGAATTTGAGTTTTGAAGTACTCCCTCCTTTTCAATCTTCTTGAAGAGTTTGTGAAGGACTAGTATGAGTTCTTCTTTGTATGTTTTATAGAATTCCCCAGTGAAGCCACCTTGTCTTGGACTTTTGTTTGTAGAGAGGTTTTTCATTGTTAATTCAATGTCATTGTTAGTATTTGGTTTTTTCAAGTGGTCAATTTCTTCTTGATTCAGTCTTGGTGGACAGTATGCTTCCAGAAACTAGTCCATTTCTTCTAATTTATCCTATTTGTTTCCATATAGTTGTTCATAGTATTGTCATATGATATTTTGTATTTCTGTGGTACTGATCATAATTTCTCCATTTCCTATCTTATTTTGTTTATTTGTGCCCTCTCTTTTCTCTTTTTCATGAGCATGGCTAGAGGTATGTCAATTTTGTTCAGTCTTTCAAAAAACTAGCTCAGTTTGATTTATTTTTCTATTTTTTAAACCTATATTTCATTTATTTCCTCCCTGATCTTTATTGTTTCCTCACTTCTGCTGACTTTAGGGGTTTCTTTGTTGCTCTTTTTCTAATTCTTTAAGCTGGTAGGTTAGATTGTTTATTTGAGATTGTTCTTCTTTTTTAAGGAAGGCCTGTATCACTATAAACTTCCCTCTTAATACTGCCTTTGCAGCATCCCATAGATTTTGTTTGGTTGTGTTTTCATTGGCATTTGTCTCAAATTATTTTTTTAAGTTTATTCTTTGATTTCATCATTAACCTATCAGTTTTTTAGTAGCATGTTGTTTAATCTCCATGCTGTCATTTTTTTCTCCTTTGTTTCTCTGTAGTTGATTTCTAGTTTCATGGCATTGTGGTCAGTAAAGATGCTTGAGATAATTTCTACCTTCTTAAAATTGTTGAGTCTTCTTTTGTGCCCAAGTATATGATATCTTAGAAAATTATCCATGTGCACTTATAAAAAATGTATATTCAAAAAAAAAAGAATGTATATTCTATTTTGGAGGTATTTACTGTTCTGAAAATATCAACCAAGGCTAATTATTTTATTGTATCATTGAATTTCTCTGTTGCCTTATTAATTTTCTGTCTGGAAGATCTGTCCATTTATGTTAATGGGGTGTTAAAGTCTCCAACAATGATTGTATTCCCAACAGTTTCTCCCTTTATATCTGTTAGTATTTTCTTTATGTATTTAGGTGCTCCTATACTTGGTGCTTATATGTTAATGAGTATAATATCCTCATCTTGCATTTCTCCTTTAATTATTATAAATTGTCCTTTATCTTTCTTTATGGCCTTTTTTTAAAGTTCAGTTTGTCTAAAATCAGTAGTGCTACTCCTTTCTTGTTATTTCCATTTGCATGGTAATCTTTTTCCATTCTTTCACTCTCAATCTATGTGTGTCCTTCTCCCTAAAGTGGGTCTCTTGTATGCAGCATATTTAAGGTTCTTGTTTTATTATCCAGTCTGCTGCTGTATGTGTTTTGGCTGCAACATTTAGTCCATTGACATTTTCAGTTATTATGGATAGATGTGTGTATATTCCCATTTTGAACTTAGTTTTGCAATTGATTTATTATTTCCTCTTTGTTTCTTTCTTTTTCTTTTTGTGGTTTGATAATTTTCCTTTGTATTATCTTGGTTTCTTTCTAGGTTTTGTGAGTTTACTGTAAGCTTTTGGCTTGTTACCATGTTTTGTACATATATTAACCCATTAATATATCTGTTTTAAACAGATAGTAGTATAAACTCAAACCCATCTTACTGAGAAAAATAAAGAAGGAAAAAAAGAAAAAAAGACTTTATATTTTACAATATCATGTTTATTCTGTTGTAATTCATTGTAGTTATTATCCTTCCAATTATGGTGTTCTCCTTTCTGTAGCATCCTTTTTCTTTTCTTTTTAGAGTAGACCTTTCAATATTTCTTGTAGCATAGGTTTAGCTTTGCTAAATTCTTTTAGTTTTGCTTGTCTGTGAAGTTCTTTATCTCACCTCCTATTCTAAAGGATAGGCTTGCTGGATAAGTTATCCTAAGTTGCATCCTTTTCTCATTCAGGACTTTGAATATATCTTGCCACTCCCTTCTGGCCTATAGTGTTTGTGTAGAGAGATCAGCTGAAAGCCTTATGGGGGATTCCCTTATAACTAACTCCTTGTTTTTCTCTTGCTGCCCAGAGCCTTCATAATCTTATTTGTTAGGCACTTAAAAAAGGCAAGCACACAATTCTGAACCTTGTAAATTTCTGAATTTTCTGATAGATTAGCATATTAGTCCAGCAATAGATGATTATCAAGATTACTTTATTATTTCTTCCATGATTATTGGAAGATTAAGACTGATATTGTAGTTTAGTTAGAACACTGCCTGCATCATGAAATGTAAGGCCCATCAGTATATCTCTAATCAAGCCATTTTCTCCTCTACATAGTCATAATTTCCAGAAAACTACCATTATAAATGTACTCTGGTAGATTTTGAAGGCTTTTCAATTCATTAATTTAACAGCTTTTTCACTGAATGCTTACTATGTGCCAGAAATTGTTCTAATTCAATCTTACAGTGTTCTCTATTAAAATGCAAATATATGTGTGAACACATGTATAATCTGTATCAGCTAGTAGGCCATGATGATAACTAACCTTTATTGAGCACTTTATTATGTGTTACAGGCTCTTCAAAGTTCTTTATATCTTAGGCTCTGCCAAGAATCCTATTGTGGGTATTATTATTACCATTTTATAGAAGAAAACACTGAGTCAGAAAAAGTTTAACTAACTTATCTAAGACTATATAGCAGGCAAATAACAAAGCAAAGATTCAAATATAAAATACGTATCACCCTTACCTCATCTTTTTAATCACTGTGCTAGACTGAGTTGATCAAATCTTTTTTTTTTTTCCTGGAGCTAAGAATATAATTCTAAAGAAATAGGATAACTTTTTAATTGTACTTGAGATTGGGGCACCAAAAAAGGCACAGAGAGGCACGAAAACAGGAAGTAGAAGGGAATTACCTTGCTTTCTTCATCACCTTCATGGCCCTTTTTGTGAAATCAGAACAGGCAGCTTGCCTGTTTGTATCACAATTAGAATACTTATCACTCATATATGTGTAGCACTTAATTTATAAATCATTTCTATAACTTTTGTTTCCTTTGAAAATCATAATTCTGTGATGCATGCAGGATCAACATTATTATCTCTACTCTATAGATAAACTGATACACAAATAGAATCTATCCCAAAGTTACAAAATTGCAATGTAATTATTTGGACTTTAGTCTGAGTTTTGTATACTCCTTGATATATTTATTATAATTTTAACCCCATCCAGACAGGAAAAAAGTGAGATAAAGATTGATAGAAAGGGAACAATAAATTTGCTGATTTTCTCTCAGCCATACTAATAAATTCTAACTGGGAAGCAGGAGAGAAATAATAGGTCTGACATGTGGTATAACCAAAAGGCATCACCATTCCTTAGATGCTATTAACAGTAGCTAAGTTTCATGCTTTCCTGGGAATTTATATAAAGCAATCTCATATTTCTATTTTCATAGCACTGTCATGCCTGCTTTATCTTCTACAGTTTGGCTCTGAGGAGGATATTTAAAATTTTTAAATGAAAGAGAATTCATGCTTCATCAGTTCTGGTATCCCATATGAGAGCATGAAAGTGTCAGAACTTAGGGGAAAGTTAGGGGAACTTGCAAACCTATACAGCTGAAGAAAGGCTCATGATGGAAGGAGGAATATTTGATAAACACTTCACAACCATAGAGACGAGAAGATGAACATGCTCAAATGTTGAAAATAGTAACACATATGAAATCATCCCAAAATGCCACTTGGGGTCTTTTCTCTTTTAGAGCTTTACCTGTTACAAAGAAAGGACCATGCAGGAAATGAATAATGCTTATCATTTTCCAGGAGATAAGTGAAGTGCTCTTGTCTCAGCAAGGAGTTATTCAAATTAACAATTAATACCACTAAACAAATTTCTATAGTATTATTCAGGCAATATTAACACTAGAATCTCTCACACACTGAGGAAATTTACATTACCTAAGCTCCTATATATGTAGAAAGCAATAATCACAGATTCAAGGCTTGGTGTAAGTATATTCTAAATGTGATACTATTATAATGGAAAGAAATAAAAGAAAGTGTATATCTGAAGACTTAATAAAGTAATTCTTTTCTTTTTTCTAACATTTTTTATTGATTTATAATCATTTTACAATGTTGTGTCAAATTCCAGTGTTCAGCACAATTTTTCAGTCATTCATGGACATATACACACTCATTGTCACATTTTTTTCTCTGTGAGATATCATAACAGTTTGTGTATATTTCCCTGTGCTATACAGTGTAATATTGCTTATCTGTTCTACAATTTTGAAATCCCAGTCTATCCCTTCCCACCCTCCACCCCCCTGGTAACCACAAGTCTGTATTCTCTGTCTGTGAGTCTATTTCTGTCCTGGATTTACGCTTTGTTTTTGTTTGTTTGTTTTTGTTTTTGTCTTTTAGATTCCACATATGAGCAATCTCATATGGTATTTTTCTTTCTCTTTCTGGCTTACTTCAATTAAAATGACATTCTCCAGGAGCATCCATGTTGCTGCAAATGGCATTATGTTGTCAGTTTTTATGGCTGAGGAGTATTCCATTGAATAAGTATGCCACCTCTTCTTTATCCAGTCACCTGTTGATGGACATTTAGGCTGTTTCCATGTTTTGGTTATTGTAAATAGTGCTGCTATGAACATTGGGGTGCAGGTGTCATCCTGAAGTAGATTTCCTTCTGGATACAAGCCCAGGAGTGGGGTTCCTGGGTCATATGGTAAGTCTATTCCTAGTCTTTTGAGGAATCTCCACACTGTTTTCCATAGTGGCTGTACCAAACTGCATTCCCACCAGCAGTGTAGGAGGGTTCCCCTTTCTTCACAGCCTCTCCAGCATTTGTCATTTGTGGATTTTTGAATGACAGCCATTCTGACTGGTGTGAGGTGATACCTCATTGTAGTTTTGATTTGCATTTCTCTGATAATTAGTGATACTGAACATTTTTTCATGTGCTTTTTGATCATTTGTATGTCTTACTTGGAGAATTGCTTGTTTAGGTCTTCTTCACATTTTTGGATTGGGTTGTTTATTTTTTTCTTATTGAGTTGTATGAGCTGCTTATATATTCTGGAGATCAAGTCTTTGTCGGATTCACTTGCAAAAATTTTCTCCCATTCCATAGGTTTTCTTCTTCTTTTACTTCTGGTTTCCTTTGCTGTGCAGAAGCTTGTAAGTTTCATTAGGTCCCATTTGTTTATTCTTGCTTTCATTTCTTCTAGGAGAAAATTTTTGAAATGTATGTTAGATAAAGTTTTGCCTATGTTTTCCTCTAAGAGGTTTATTGTATCTTGTCTTATGTTTAAGTCTTTAATCCATTTTGAGTTGATTTTTGTGTATGGTGTAAGGGAGTGTTCTAGCTTCATTGTTTTACATGCTGCTGTCCAGTTTTCCCAACACCATTTGCTGAAGAGACTGTCTTTATTCCATTGTATATTCTTGCCTCCTTTGTCGAAGATGAGTTGACCAAAAGTTTGTGGTAATAAGGTAATTCTTAAAAGAAGCAAAGAGAGACTTCAGACAACTCAATCCAGCATTTCTCCATATCCTTCTCTTTGAGGAAATGTATTCAAACTATGCCATCTTTGTCTCTTCAGGTGATTGTCATGCCAAATTTACTGTTATGTAAAAAAAGAAAAAACAGTATTTATTTATTAAGCACCTAAAAAGTAATATTTATTTACTAAGCAGTATTTATTTATTAAGGCAGAGTCATGTGCTAATCTTAGTAGCAAAGATACAACACACAGTATTATTCATATTTGTTCTCATTCCTGAGTTCTGGGAAGGGAGACTGTAAATTTTAAAAGAAGTCTCATGTCAAGTCCTCTAAAACATTTGGTCATAAAACATTTCAGTACAATTCCTTAAATGTGCTGAGTTCTCCAAAAAATAACATCATTATTGTTTATAGAAAGTGTAACTATAGGCTCACACAGGCACCTCTCATCTGTGTAGCTTGCTGTTGCCTATAGCAATGTAACTATTGAACTTTTCCCTTGTTCTTCACCCTGGTGCTCACATCTATGTGGTCTGCTGTTGTCTATAACAGTGTACCTTAATAAACTTTTTCTATTCTCATACTTTATCTGTGGTAAATTCTTTTACAAACTCACATGTGTCACCATGTCACCACTGGGCCACCCCCATGTGTCCCACAACATTTGGTGGCCTGTACATGACTAGGACTCCAGGGAAGCCCTTTGGAATTCTGTCTCTTTTTCCCTCTCCCTATGAGAGTCTCCCCTTGGCTTGATTGGGTGCTCCCAGGGAGGCCAGAATCATCAGGGGAGGGTTCCCTCTTCTGCTTTCCTTTCCTCTGTCATACATTCCTACCACTCCCTAACAATCAGAAATTTCCTGAAGTCTTGTGGAGGACTGAGGAACCCTGGTTGGGCTACTCTCAGCAGGCTCTGAAACTCAGTTTGACAGATAGAAAAGACCTCTGGTCCTTACTAGTGGATGCACATGGGTAATCTTTTATTTTCTAAATACACTTCTTCCCATCTCTCCCTTTTTCTGTCTCCCTCTTCCTCTGACTCTGGCCCTCAACACTCTCCTTGGCTCTCAGACCCAAACACATGGAGCACCTCTGTGCCTTCTCTCCACTTTTTGCAGATCATACCTCCAGATTTGCCTAGGTTCCTGCCTTTGATTACTGCTCCAAGTAGAAGTTGCCAGTGAGTGAGTCCCCCACTTTTCTTTGCTTTTTGTCCCCTTGTGCTGGCTTTTAAGCCCTTATTCTCATTTTGGCCAGGGCAAAAGCCTTATTTTCAGAAACAATAGATAAAATTTTCCATAATTACGGAGAGAAAAACAGACATCCAGTTTGATTAAGCACAGAGTTTCTCAAATAAAATTCAAAGAAATCTAAATGAAGATATTGTCATTAAAACAGCAAAAATTAAAGGTAAGAAAGAATCTTTAAAACATCAGTGTAAAAGCAAAAAGTTACATAAAAGATCACTCCCATAAAGCTATCAGCTGACTTTCCCCCAGAAACTCTGAAGACCAGAAAAGAGTGGCATGACATATTTAAAGTGATAAAATGAAATAAAAATAAAAACTACAATAAAGAACACAGTATCAGAAAGGCTATAATTAAGATTTGAACATGAGAAATATAGTTTCACATTAAAACAAAAGCTAAAAGACTTTAGCACCACTAAACTAGCTTAACAAAAAATTGTACAGGAACATCTGTAAGCAAAAATGTTAATATGATGACTAAAATATTAAAAATATAGACTCTTGGATCAATATGGCAGAGTAAGTGGATATGGAGCTCTCTCCTTTCCAAAAACATCAAAAATACATCAACACATGGAACAATTCTCAAGGAAAACTAACAGGAAATTGGAGGAAATATTTTTGGTAATAAAAATGATAAATGAATTAAAGTAAATAATTAATCTGAACACCAATCATTTTAAAAAATGAATTAGAAAATGTAAAGAAGACACAACCAAAAAAGGGTAATTTGGGGAGGGGGGCCAAGTTAGCAGAGTAGATGGACACTGGTAGCTCACCCTCTCCCACAAATACACCAAAACTCACATCCACAGACCCACTCAGCCAAACAGAGCACCTGCCAAACTCCAACAGAACATCGCCCTTTTCAAAAGAAAAAGACGCCAAGAATCTGGTAGGAGAAAAGGAAAATAAGAAAGAATAAAAGGCAAAACAGTGTGGGACCAGTCCTTCAGGGAGGGAGCGGCAAAGGAGGAACAGCGTTCATTCACTGGGCCACCCCATCTCCAACTGAGAGGTCATCAGGACAGAGGAGGAGTCTTGGAGGCTCGAGTCTGTACAGAGCATCCCTTGATTGACAGAACTAAGTTAAATGGGAACAAAGAGTCCCTGAGACACCCAGCCCGAGATGCAAGCCAGCAGCTGGGGGACAGGATAGGGTGCCCAAGCTGGGCAGAAAACTGGGGCAGCTGCACTGAGGCACCCCCGGGGGACTGCATGGCACTGCATGCCATGGATGAGTGGGTACACAGGGCAAAACAACCTGGGCCCTCCATAAAACAACATGGCTAATGTGCCCTGGGGGGAAGGGTGACATACCCCATCTCTAAAAACCGGTGGAAGGTTTTCTGGTGAAGAGAGGTGGGGCTTAGGCACAGCTGCCATATCCTCTGGTGCTCAGCACCCAGGAGGGGACAGGGTCAAAACCTGAATCCTATCTAAGAGCTTAGCATCCTGGAAGGCCTGACAGAGACTTGTTTATAGCCCAAGGCAGATAGGATCTTTCTACCCTAGTACTTCAGAGAAATCATGCTGCCAAGACAAACAAGGAGCTGAGATTTGGCATGGAGCAGGGGGTGGGGCTGATCCACCATCTTCCCAAGCCAGCCACGGAGCACAGACCCAGGGTGGAGCAGGCAGCTGCACAGAGCAGGGGAGAGACTGGTGCCTGGAGAGTGTAGGTGGCCACCTAACTTCCTGGCAGGAGCACAGTACCTGACCATGGTGCTGGGAAGGGGTGCAATCTGCCCACCTACCTCGTCCGAGTGCAGCATCTGACTGTGGCATCTGGAGGGGGAGTGAACAGCTCGCTCACTGTGAAGGAGAGCAGAACCTGACTGCAGTGTTGGAAGGGGGCACGATCTGCTTGCTGACAGTCATTGGGAGCAGCACAGATGAGGGGCGCCAACAGAGGGCCTAAGGAAGCAGCAAGCTGAGTTTGTGAAACAAGGTGAAGACAGAAAGATTTCTCAATAAAATAATTAAGAGCTCACAGTCTCCACGAGAACACCACCACCCTTTGTTTTATCTTTTTTGATCTGTTCTACTTTCTATTACCTAATTTTTACTATTTAAACAATTAAATATGCTTCCAGTTTTAATCCCTTCAAATTTTTTTCTTTTAAAATATTTTTATTATTATTATTTTTTAAAAATCCACCTCATTTCATTTTTATTTCTCTTCAATTTGATCTCCTGTTATTGATTATACACAGATTTCAAATATTGTTTTTTGTTTGCTCTTTTCTCCTTTATTAAAGGTTTTTAAAAGATGTCTCAACCCAATTGCTATTCTGCTTCAACTTGCTCTTCTGTTATTGATTATGCACTGTTTTCAAATACTTTTTCTCACTTCATTTAAAATTCTCTTTTCATTTTATTTTTTAACTGTTCTATTAAATATTATCATTTTAATTTTTACTTTTTAAACAATTGTATATGCTTCCAGTGAATCCCTTTTAAACTTTCCTTTTAAAATATTTTTAAAGGGAGTGGCAAGATATATTCAAAGTCGTGAATGAAAAAAAGATGCAGCCTAGGATACTCTATACAGCAAGGCTATCCTTTAGAATAGAAGGAGAGATAAAGAACTTCACAGACAAGCAAAAGCTAGAAGAGTTTAGCAACACTAAACACATGCTAAAAGAAATATTTAAAGGTCTACTCTAAATAGAAAAGAAGCAGGATGCTACAGAAATGAGAAAATCATAATGGCACAGGTGATAACTACCATGAATTACAAATAGAATAAAACAAAACTGTAAAAGAAGACATCGAAATCATTAAGAGTGGGAGAGGGAAGCAAGAAAATATAGCGTATTTTTTTCCTTCTTTTTAAAATATTTTGTTCTCAGTAGGATGGTTTTGAGGTTATAATACTATCTGTTTAATAAAAACAGTCATAGTAATGGGTTAAAAGACTTAAAAAAGAAAAAGGTAATCACAAGCCAAAAACTTACAAGTGAGTCACAAAAACTAAATGAAATTCTAGAAAATACAAAGAAAACTTATCAAACCACAAAAGGAAGAAAAAAAGGAACAAAGAGAAAATACCAAGTCAACTGCAAAAATAAGTTCAAACTGGCAATAAACACACACCCATCATGAATTACTGTAAATGTTAATGCATTAAATGTTCAGATCAAAAGACAGAGTGGTAGACTGCATAAAAAAGCAAGAACCTTCCGTATGCTGCATACAACAGACCCACTTTAGGGAGAAGGACACATATAGATTGAGAGTGAAAGGATGGAAAAGGATATTCCATGAAAATGGAAAAGCCAAAAAAGTGTGTGTATCAGTACTGATTTCAGACAAAATAGACTTTAAAACAAAGGCCATAAAGAAGATAAAGAAGGACATTTTATAATGATTAAAGGAGTGATACAGGATGAGGATATTACACTCATTAATATATATATATACCCAATATAGGAGTACCTAAGTATATAAAACAATTACTAACAGAGATAAAAGGGGATATTGATGGGAATACAATCACTGTTGGAGATTTTAACACCACATTAACATCACTAGACAGATCTTCCAGACAGAAAATAAATAATGCAACAGAGAAAGTAAAAATACAATAGAAAATTAGATTTGGTGGATATTTTCAAAGCATTACACCCCCCCAGAATAGGATATACATTCTTTTCAAGTGCACATGGAACATTTTCTAGGATTGATGATATACTTGGGCATAAAAGAAGCCTCAACAATTTTAAGAAGATAGAAATCATCTCAAGCATCTTTACTGACCACAATGCTATGAAACTAGAAATCAATTACAGAGAAACAAGGAGAAAAAAAGGAAAGCATAGAGATTAAACAAAAGGCTATTAAAAAAAAAAAAAACCACTGGGTCAATGATGAAATGAAAGCTGAAATTAAAAAATAACTTGAGACAAATGAAAATGAAAACACAGCCACTCAAAATTTATGAGATGTAGCAAAGGCAGTGCTAAGAGGGAAGTTTATACTGATACAGGCCTTCCTCAAAAAAGAAAATCAATCTCAAATAAACAATATAACCTACCAGCTAAAAGAATTAGAAAAAGAAGAGCAAAAAAGTCCAAAAGTCAGGTGAAAGGAGGAACTAATAAAGATCAGGAGGAAATAAATAAAATAATGATTTAAAAAGCAGTAAAAAAATCAATCAAACCTAAAGCTGTTCTTTTTTTAAAAAGTAAATAAAATCGACAAACCTCTGGACAAATTCACAAAGAAGGAAAAAGAGAGAGCACAAATAAGCAAAATAAATACGTATAATGGAGAAATTACACCAAGTAAAATAGAAATAAATAATATATGAGAATATTATGAAAAACTATAATGGTACCTAAATGTGTAACCTAGAAGAGGTAGACAAGTTTCTGGAAACATACAGTCCTCTAAGACTGAACCAAGAAGAAACTGATCACTTGAACAAACCAATCACTAGGAATGAAATTGAATTAGCGATAAATAACCTCCCTACAAATAAAAGCCCAGGACTGGATGGCTTCACTGGGGATTTTTACCAAACACACAAAGAAAACTCATACCAGTCCCTATCACACTCTTCCAGAGGATTGGAATGGAGGGAATACTTCCAACCTCATTCTATGAAGCAACCATCACCCTGATACCAAAACCAGGCAAAGACAATACCAAAAAAAGAGAATTATAGGCCAATATCACTGATGAACATAGATGCCAAAATTCTCACCAAAATATTAGCAAATAGAGTCCAACAACACATAAAAAAATTTATATATCATGACCAAGTGGGGTTCATCCCAGAGACACAAGGGTGTTTCAACATTAATGCAAATTGATCATTGTAATACATCACATCAACAAGAGAGAGGACAAAAACCACATGATCATCACAGTAGATGCCGAAAAAGCATTCGATAAAATCAACACTCATTTATGATTAAAAACTCTAACCAAAGTGGGTATAGAGGGAACATATCTGAACAAAATAAAAGCTATATATGACAAACCTACAGCCAGCATAGTACTCAACGGTGAAAAACTCTAAAGATTCCCACTAAAATCTGGGACAAGACAAGGCTACCCACTATCACCACTCCTATTCAACATAGTCTTGGAAGTCCTCAGCACAGCAATCAGGCAAG
The DNA here is from genome assembly GCF_048773025.1 of Camelus bactrianus. NCBI lineage: Eukaryota > Metazoa > Chordata > Mammalia > Artiodactyla > Camelidae > Camelus > Camelus bactrianus. The sequence goes on along the minus strand of NC_133575.1, from coordinate 65,711,408 downwards.
AGAGAGAATAAAAGGGATCCAAATTGGAAAAGAATAGTGAAAGTGTCACAATATGTCAATGACATGTTACAATCTAGAGAGAATCCTAAAAAGTCCACACAAAAACTGCTAGAGCTGATCGAAGAATTCAGCAAGGTAGCAGGTTACAAAATTAACGTTCAAAAATCAGTTGCATTTCTTTACACTAACAATGAATCAACAGAAAAAAAATGGTAAAAGAACAATCCCCTTTAAAATAGCACCCAAAGTAATAAAATACCTAGGAATAAATCTAACCAAGGAGGTGAAAGAATTATACACAGAAAACTATAAACCATTGATGAAGGAAATTAAAGAAGATTTAAAAAATGGAAAGATATCCCATGTTCTTGGATTGGAAGAATCAATATTGTTAAAATGGTGACACTGCCCAAACAATCTACAGATTTAATGCAATCCTTATCAAATTACCCAGGACATATTTCACAGAACTAGAACAAATCATAATACAATTATATGAAACTACTAGAGACCCAAAATTGCCAAAGCATTACTGAAAGAAAAGTAAAAGCCTGGAGGAAAAACCCTCCCAGACTTCAGAGAATACAATAGAGCTACAGTAATCAAGACAGTATGGTATTGGTACAAAAACAGACATATAGACCAATGGAATAGAATAAAGAGCTCAGAAATGAACCCACAAACTTTTGGTCAACTTATCTTCGACAAAGGAGGCAAGAATATAAAATGGAATAAAGATAGTCTCTTCAGCAAATGGTGTTGGGAAAACTAGACAGAAGCATGTAAAGCAATGAAGCTAGAACACTCCCTTACATCATACACAAAAATAAACTCAAAGTGGATCAAAGACTTAGACATAAGACAAGATACAATAAACATCTGAGAAGAAAGCACCAAACATTATCTGACATACATCTCAAAAATGTTCTAGAACAGTCTACTCAAGCAATAGAAATAAAAGCAAGAATAAACAAATGGGACCTAATGAAACTTACAAGCTTCTGCACAGCATAGGAAACCATAAGTAAAACAAAAAGACAACCTACAGAATGGGAGAAAATTTTTGCAAATGAAACCGACAAAGGCTTGATCTCCAGAATATATAAGCAGCTTATACGACTTGATAAGAAAAAAACACAAACAACCCAATCCAAAAATTGGCAAAAGACCTAAACAAGCAATTCTCCAAGGAAGACATACAAATGATCAATAGGCACATGAAAAAATGCTCAGTGTCACTAATTATCAGAGAAATGCAAACCAAAACTACAATGAGGTATCAACTCACACAAGTCAGAATGGCCATCATTCAAAAATCCACACATGACAAATGCTGGAGAGGCTGTGGAGAAAAAGGAATCCCCATTCACTGCTGGTGGGAATGCAGTTTGGTGCATCCACTGTGGAAAACAGTATGGAGATTCCTTAAAAGACTATGAATAGACTTACCATATGACCCAGGATTCCCACTCCTGGGCATATATCCAGAAGGATCCCTACTTCAAAATGACGCCTGCACCCAAATGTTCATAGCAGCACTATTTAGAAGAGCCAAGACATGGAAACAGCCTAAATGTCCATCAACAGATAAATGGATAAAGAAGAGGTGGTGTATTTATACAGTGGAATAGTATTCAGCCATAAAAACTGGCAACATAATGCCATTTGAAGCAACATGGATGTTCCTGGAGAATGTCATTCTAAGTGAAGTAAGCCAGAAAGAGAAAGAAAAATACCATAATAGATCACTCATATATGGAATTAAATAATAAAGGAACATAAATACAAAATAGAAGCAGACTCATAGACATAGAATACAAACTCTGGTTGCTAAGGTGGCAATGGTTGGAAAGGGACTGGGATTTCAAAATTTGTAAACACTGACAGGCATATATAGAATAGACAAACATACTGTATAGAACACGGAAATATATACAAGATCTTGTGGTAGCTCACAAGAAAAAAAAAGAATGTGGCAATGAATATACGTATGTTCATGTATAACTGAAAAATTGTACTCCATTCTGGAATTTGACACAACATTGTAAAATGTCTATAACTCAATAAAAAAGGGTTTATTTGAAATCTAAGTTAGAAATATCCTAGAAGTAATGAATAGCAGAATAAATGACACAGAAAAATTCATAAGTGATCTGGAAAACAAAATAGTAGAAATCACCCAATCAAAACAGCAGACAGAAAGACAAATGAAGAAAAAATTCCAAGTGCAACATATAAGATCTCTAGGATGACATAAGTGAGTGAACATTTGCATTATAGGGGATCTGGACGGTGTCTCCACAAGAAGAGAATCATATTGGGAATTTATGTGAATGATTTATGGCTGAAAACTTTCCAAACCTAAAAACGGAAACAGGAACATGAAGCACAAATGCCCCAAACATGATGAACCCCAAAAGACCCACAACAAGGCATAGGAAATTAAAATGGCTAAAAGTAAGCTAAAAAGAGAATCCTAAAGGCAGAAATAGAAAACAAAGAGTCATATACAAAGAACCCCCCCTCAAGGCCATCACCTAATTTCTTTGAATATATCATGCAGAAGGGAATGGCATGATATACTTGGAGTGTTGAAGGAAAAAACAAATTACAACCTAGTATACTTAATTAAGCAAGAATATAATTTAGAATTAACGGAGAAATAACTTCTCAGACAAGCAAAAACTAAAGGATTTATCAATATTAAAGTTACAATAAAAGAAATGCTAAGGAATCTTCTCTAAATGGAGAAGAAATAATACTTTATAAAAAAAGGAAAAATCAAAATAGGAAAAGTATGTATGTCATATTGTATTAAAAGTATGTATTATCATTATTGACAATCAATTAAATGTCAGTGCATAGATTAATAGAAAAATTGTAAAATTAACTATAACTACTATAACTATAAACAGTAAAAGGGCAAGCATGAAGATGTAAAATATGACATCACAAACACAAAATATTGGGGAGAAGAGTAAAAACATAGATCTTTGTGAATGTGTTTGAACTGAAATGACTATGAGTTCAAATCAATTAGATATAATTATGGGTCAGGATACATGAACCCCTTGGTAACTGCTAATAAAAATTTACAACAGATCTGTAGACACAGAATAGACACAAATAACAAAAATGAAGGAATCCAAGCATAATACTAGAGAAAATCATTGAAACACAAATAGTAACAAAAGAGAAAAAAATGAACAGATAAAAACTACAAGGCAATTGAAAAACACATAATAAAATGGCAATAAGTACATACCTATCAATAATTACTATAAATGTCAATGGAATAAATGCTCTGATCAAAAGATATGGGGTCGCTGGTTGGATTAAAAAAGATCCTTTAATATGCTGTCTAAAATGACAGTAATGTTTAACATAGTGCTAGTCACAGCTGTCAGACAAGACAAAGAAATAAAAGATATCAAAATTGAAAGGGAAGAAATAAATTTATCAGATGACATGATACTCTATTCATAGAATCCTAATGTCTCCACCCAAAATCTATTAAAATAATAAAAAATGAAGAAATTTTGCAGGATGTAAGGTTAATAAAGAAATCTGTCATGTTTCTATATAGTAATAACAAAATAACAGAAAGAGAAATTTAAAAAATAATCTTGTTTAAAATTGTATCAGAATAATAAACTACATAGGAATAATCTTAACCGAGGATGTGAAAGTCCTATACTCTTAAAACTATAAAACTTTGATGAAGGAAATTGAACATGATACAAAGAAATGCAAATATAATCATGTGTTCTTGGGTGAGAAGAATTAATATTGTTAAAATTGTCATAATATCCCCCAAAAGCTACAATATTTAATACAACTCATATCAAAATACCAATGACATTTTTCATGGAACTAGTAGAAATAAACCTAAAAGTCACATGGAACCAAAAATATCCTGAACTGACAAAGTAATTTGTGAAGAAAGAACAAAGCTGGAGATATCACTCTTCTAGCTTTCAGAGTATATTACAATGCTGCAGTAATCAAAACAGCTTTATTATGGCACAAAAACAGACACATAGATCAAAGGAACGGAATAGAGAGACTCAAAAATAAACCCATGCACATAAGGTCAATTAATCTACAACAAAAGAGACAAGAATATACAATGGATAGTCTTTTCAATAAATGAGACTTGGAAAACTGCACAGCAAGATGTAAATAAATGAGATTAGAAAATTTCCTCATACCATGTACAAAAATAAACTCAAAATGGATTAAAGACCTATATGTCAGGTCTGAAACCACAAAACTTCTAGAACAGAACATATGCAGAATACTCTTTGACATAAATTGTAGAAATACTTTTTTGAATCTGTCTCCTAAGCCAAAAGTGATAAAAGGAAAAATAAACAAATTGACCTAATTAAAATACAGAGCTTTTGCACAGCAAAGCTCAACAAAACAATAAGACAATCTATGGAATGGGAGAAAATATTTGCAAGTGATATGGCTGACAAAGGGCTAATAATCAAAATATATAAATGACTTATAAAACTCAATATCAGTAAAACAATCAACCTAATTAAAAAATGGGCAGGACTTGAATAGACATTTTCCCAGTTAAGACATATAGATGGCTAACAGTGACATGAAAAGATGCTCAACATCGCTAATTATTAGAGAATTGCAAATCAAAACAACGAGATAGTACCTCTTGCCTCTCAGGATGGCTATCACCAAAAAGTCTACAAATAACAAATGTTGGAAAGGATGTGGAGAAAAGGAAATCTTCTTAAACTGTTACTTGCAATGTAAATTGGTGTAGCTACTTTTGAAAACAGTGTGGATATATGTCAAAAAACTAAAAGTAGAAGTATCACATGATCTAACAATTCCACTCTTGGATGTATATCCAGAAAAAAGCAAAAATAAAACACTACTTTTAATAGTCATAGCAGCACTATTTACAATAGCCAAGATTTGGAAGCAACCCAAGTGCTCATCAACAGATGACTGGATTAAGAAGATGTGATACACATATATAACAGAATATTACTCAGGCATAAAAAGGAATGGAATTATGTCATTTGCAGCAAGGTGGATTAACCTAGAGAATACAATGCTTAGCGAAATGTCAGACAAAGACAAACAATAGATAATATCACTTATATGTAGAATCTATAATATAATGCAAATAAATGTATATGAAAAACAGAAAAAGACTCACAGATATAGAAAAGAAACCTGTAGTTACTAAAGGGAAGGGAAAAGGGAGAGGGAGAAATTAGTGGTATGAATTAACAGATACAAAGTAATATCTATAAAAATAAGCAAAATATATACTGTAGAGCACTGGGACTTATAGCCATTTTCCAGTAGTAACCTCTACTGGAGTATAATCTGCAAAAAATACTGAATCACTGTAATGTACACCAGAAACATAATATTTCATATCAAATATACTTTAATAAAAATAAATTGTGAAATAAAAAAATCTTATTGGTAAGAAACATTCATAGTAAAAGTAATAGATCAACCACTATAAAGCTAGTAGGAAGGTTAAAAAAAAGGTAGTAAAATCATATATCCATGATAAGTAGTTAAGAAATACCAAAATAAGTTGTAAAATATGATGTCAAAGCATCAAAACATGGCAGTGGGAGTAAATATTCATGGTCTTAAAATCCACTCAAATTTAGAATCTAGCTATATATTTATATACACACACATATACATGCTTCTTTATATGAACCTCATTTTAGCCACAAACCAAAAATCTATAATAGGTATACATGAAAGAAAATGAAAGGAATTCAAACATAATGCTAGAGTCATAAAATCACAAATGAAGATAAAAAATTTAAAAAGAACAAAAACGACTACAAAACAACACCCAAACAATTAACAAAATGGCAATAACTATGTACAGAACAACAATTACTTTAAATGAAAATGGAAGAATTGCTCGAATCAAAGACATAGAGTTGCTGAATAAAAACAAGACCCACGTGTATGTTCCAGACAAGAGACTCACTTCAGATCTGAAATACACAGAGGTTAAAACTGTGGGGATCGAAAAAGTTACTCAATCCAAAGGAAATAAAAAGTTATCTGTAGTAGCAATACTTATATCACAAAAAAGAGACATTATAACAAAGACTAACACCAGACATAGAAAAATACTACATACTTATAAATTGATTGATATAACAGGAAGATATTACAATTTTAAATATATATGAACCCAACAGAGGAGCACCTGAATACATAAAGTAAATTTTACCTTACACAAAGGGAGAAATTTGCAGTAACACAATTGTTGTAAGGGACTTTAACACCCCACTTACAGCGATGAGTATATCATCTAAACATAAAGTCAGTAAGGAAACATTGACTTTAAAAGACACATTAGATCAGACAGATCAAATATATGCATATAGAAAAACGTTCCTACAAAAGCAGCAGAATATACATTCTGTTCAATTGCACATGGAATATTCTCCAGGATAAATCACATGCTATACCAAAAAAGAGTCCCAATAAATTTAAGAAAATTGAAATCACATCAAGCATCTTTTCCTGATCACAAAACTATGAGAATAAAAATCAATCATAAGAAAAAAAAACTACGAAAACCTCCACCAAATACGTGGAAAAGAGGCAATATGCTATTGAACAAAAAAATACATCACTGAGAAAGTAAAAGAGGGAATCAAAAAACACCTAGAGACAAGGGTTGAGCCAAGAAGGCAGAGTATAGAGACTCACAGCTTGCCCTCACCCAAAAATACACCAAGAATTACATCTATAAACCCACTGAATCACAGAGAACACCTGTTGAACTCTGGCAGAGTGTCTCTCACATCAAAATACAGGAGGATTCTCACAAAATTCAGTAAGAGATAAAAAGGAGAGAAAAAAGAAAAAAAAATGGTGCAGGATAGGTCTTGCAGAGAGGGAGCAGCATAGGAAGAAAGGCACCCTTAAGCTGGGGCCTCCTCTCTTCAGCCGGGAGGTCAGTGGGCACAGAAGCAGAGCTTCTGAGGCTCAAAGGAGAAAGTGGTAATAACTTGGCAGACAGAACTAAGGGAAACAAACATGGAGGGTCCCTGGAATCCCTGGGCATTGATGTCAGCCAGCAGGGGCCAGCCAGGACTGGCTGCTGGAGACCGATGAGGGCCTAGGCAGAGAGCTGGGGCCCACTGGACAGAGGTAGCCTCAGAGGACTAGATGGCAGTGTGAGCTCTGGCTGGGAGTGTGTTCAGAACATAACAGCTTGGGACCCCCATCAAAAAGCACCACTGTTGGTGGAGGGGTGCAACACAGCTTTCTCTTACTGGCTCCATTGTTGGTAAATCCTCATGAGAAGAGAAGTGATGCTTAGTCATAGCCATTACTGCTGCATGGAGGCAGGGCTGAAAGCTGAATCCATACCCAGGGGCCCTGCAACTTCACAGGTGGCACTGAGATTTGTTTACAACCCCAAGCAGAGAGGGTGGATTTTCTCTTTCTGGACCATTCATGAACCCATGCCTCTGGGACAAGCAGGCAGAGAAGGGAGTTCTGGCAAATGGTGGGGGTGAGTACAGGTATTTACAACAGGTTGGTATACCATACCATACACAGAGGTGGGTCTGGGGTCTGTGCTAATCCTGTGGTGCACCATGGATTCAGATTTGTGAGTGCATGCTCCAAAGGTGGGACTTAGTACCCAACATTGGCAGATCTCCACTGGTGATTCCTGGGGTTCAGAACCTGGGGAACACCTGAGCAGGTGGCTGACATTCCCACAGATAAGGCAGGGAAAAAAGCAGCATCAAAAAAGAGTACTTTGTAAGCCCACATACCAACTGACAGACAACACCACAGAGGGTACTTAACAGTGCACATCTCCTGCTTATACTTCTTCCCAGCTGAAGCACTCCAACCCTGTACACTACATACCACAGCTCAGAAACAGATCCAAAAGCCTCTACTCCAGCAACAGGGGAGCAGACCCAGCCCCTGTCAAAGCTTTGACAACCACAGAACATAAAAGGAGACCCCACTCAATAAGAACAATCAGGGCAGGTTCTGAACACCACAAAACCAACCACACTCCCAATCGAGGGGATAACAGCCAACACTCATGGAAGAAAGACTTGGCGACCACCCATACTGAGAATAGCCACTGTAACAAAATTATTAGATGCACACGGTCTACACAGGAATGTTCCCACTTTAAATAAAAACAAACAAACAAACAAACAAACAAACAAACAAACAAACAAACAAAAAACAGCCCTTCAAGACCACAATAGGTAACTGATACTCCTAAATCCATAGAACCAGAGAAATAAAAGTAAACTGAAGAAGTACAGGAAAAACTCCCATTTAAAACAAGACAAGTCTCCTGAAAGAATGAACAATGAGATAGAATTTGACAGTCTACTAGATCATGACTTCAAAAAGGGAGTAACAAAAGCACTGAAGGAAATAAGACACACTATAAACAGAGACAGAGAATACTATGAAAATGAAATTAAAACTATAAAGAAAAGCCAACTGAAAAACAGAAAACTAAATTGCTGAGATAATAGCTGCGCTAAAGGCAATAAAAGCAGGCTAGACAATGCAGAGGAACGAAGAAGTGACCTAGAAGAAAGGATAACAGAAGTCACCAAATCAGAACAGTAGCAAGTAAAAGCCAATGAAAGCAATATAAGGTACCTATGGGATAATATGAAGCACACCAACCTATGCATAATAGGGGTCCCAGAAGAAGAAGGAACAAAGGGGATTAAAAAGGTATTTGAAGAAATCATGACTGAAAACTTTTCAAACCTAAAGAAGGAAACAGATATCCAAGTACAGGAGGCACATAGGGTCCCCAATAAGAAGAACCCAAATACTCCCACACCAAGACATATTATTATTAAGATGGCCAAAATTGCAGATAAATAAAGGATTCTAAAGGTAACAAGATAAAAACAAAGAGTTAATTGCAAGGGAACTGTCATAAGGCTTTCAGTTGATTTCCCTACATAAACACAGCAGGCCAGAAGGGAGTGGCAATATATATTTAAAGTCCTAAGTGAGAAAAAGCTGCCACCTAGGATACTCTAGAAGGCAAGACAATCCTTTAGCATAGAAGGAGAGATAAAGAATTTCAGAGATAAGCAAAAACAAAAATAATTCAACAATACTAAACCTATATTAAAGAAATGTTGAAAGGTTTACTCTAAAGAGAAAAGAAGCAGGAAGCTATAGAAATGAAAAAAATGGAAATGAAATAACTACAATGAGTTGCAAGAGAATAAGCATGAAGATGTAAGAATGAATGAATGAATAAATAAATAAATAAAATGAAGAATATCAAAATCATGAAAGGTGGCACAGGCGAGCAAGAAAATATACATTTTTTCTCTTTTCTTTTTTTTTCCTTTTATTCTTTTTAAGATGTGTTTGAGCTTACATGACTACTAGCTGAAAGCAAACAGATATAGCAAGGGGTTAGCCTAGTTGATAAACAGAGTAACCACAAATCAAAAGCATAGAATAGAGTCACAAAAACCAAAAAGAAAACCAAAGTAATACAAAAGAAAACTATCAAGCCACAAAAAGAAAAACAAAAAAGAAAAGAAAAGAACAAAGAAGAAATATCAAATCAACTGGAAACAAAGTTCAAAATGGGTAAAAACCCATACCAATCAATAATTACTGTCAATGTCAATGGACTAAATGTTCCAATCAAAAGATAAAGAGTGGCAGATTGTGTAATAAAACAAAAGCCTTCAATATGCTGCCTACAAGAGACCCACTTTAGATTGAAGGACACACATAGATTGAAAGTGAGAGGATGGAAAAATATATTTCATGCAAATGGAAATGACAAGAGCATGAGAGTAGCAATACTCATATCAAGCAAAATAAACTTTAAAACAGAGGTCATAAACAAAGTTAAAGAGGGACACTTATATAATGATCAAAGGAACAATACAATATGATTATATACTTGTTAACATATATTCACATAATATAAGAGTACCTAAATATATAAAACAAATACTAACATACATAAAGACACAAATTGATGAGAATACAATAATAGTGGGAGACTTTAACACCTCACTAACATCATTGGACAGGTCCTCATGAAATAAAAGCAATAAGGCAATGGAGATACTAAATGACACAACAGAACATTTGGATTTGATTGCTATTTTTAAGACATCCCATCTCCAAAAACAGAATGTACATTCTTTTCAAGTGTTCATGGAACATTCTCTAGGTTAGACCACATACCTGAGCACAAAACAAGTGTCAAAAAATTTAACAGGATAGAAATTATTCCAAGCATCTTCTCCAACAACAATGGCATCAAAGTGGAATTCAACCACAGAAAAACAAATGAGAAAAAGATGACAACATGGAGAGTAAACAACATACTACTAAAAAACCAATGGGTCAACAATGAAATCAAAGTAGAAATTAAAAAATTCCCTGAGACAAACAACAATGAAAACACAATCATACAAAATCTATGAGATGCCTCAAAAGCAGTACTAAGAGGGAAATTCATAGTAATACAGGTCTCCCTCATGAAATAAGAACAATCTCAAATAAATAACCTAACCTGCTACCTAAGAGAAAAAGAAAAAGAATAAACAACACCCAAAGTCAGCAGAAGGAAAGAAATAACAAAGATCAGGTAGGAAATAAATAAAATGGAGATTAAAAAATAGAAAAAAACAATCAAACCAAGAGCTAATTTTTTGAAAGTGTAAACAAAATGCACAAATCTCTGGCCGGGCTCACCAAGAAGAAGACAGAGAAAGCACAAATAAAATATGAAATGAAAATGGAGCGATGACAACCAACACCACAGAAATACAAAAAATCATAAGAGAACTCTATGGACAACTCTATGGCAATAAATTGGATAACTTAGAAGAAATGAACAAGTTTCTAGAAGCACAGAGTTCACCAACACTGAATCAAGAAGAAATAGACCATTTGACAAACCAATCACTAGAAGTGAAATAGAATCAACAATAAAAATCCTTCCTGAAAACAAAAGTCCAGGACCAGATGGCTTCATAGGTAATCCTACCAAACATGCAAAGAGTTCATATCTATCCTCAAACCCTTCCAAAGGATTGAAGAAGAGGGAATACTCCCAAACTTATTCTATGAAACCACAATCACCCTGATACCAAAGATAGACAAAGACACTACCAAAAAAGAAAACTTTGAGCCAATATCATTGATGAACATAGATGCAAAAATCCTCAATAAAATATTAGCAAACAGAATCCAAAAGCACATAAAAAAGATCATACAACATGATCAAGTTGCATTCATCACAAGGACACAAGGATGGTTCAACATATGCAAATCAATCAGTGCGATACCCCACATCAACAAGAGAAAGGGAAAAAATCACATGACTATCTAAATAGATGTAGAAAAAGTATTTGATAAAATTCAACACCCATTTGTGATTAAAAAAAAAACCTCTTACCAAAGTATAGAGGGTATAGAGTGAGTGTATCTCAACATAATAAAAGCTATTTATGACAAACTTACAGCAAGTATAATACTCAATGGTGAAAAGCTGAAAGCCTTCCTACCAATATCTGGAAGAGGACAAGGATGCCCTCTCTCACCACTTCTATTCAATATAGTTTTGGAATCTTTAGCCATAGCAATAAGACAAGAAAAAGGAAAAGGATCCAAATTGGAATAGAAGAAGTAAAATTGTAATTACATGTGGATAACATGATACAGTATATAGAAAACCCTAGACTCCACACAAAAACTTCTAAAGCCAACAAGAGAATTTGGCAAGGTAGCAGGATACAAGATTAACATACAGAAATCAGTAGCATTTCTTTACACTAAAAATGAAATATCAGAAAAGGAAATTAAATAAAAATAACTTTTAAAGTTGCATCCAAAAAATTAAAATACTTAGGAATAAATCTGGACAAAGAAGTGAAAGGCTTACATGAGGAGAATTACAAACATTCACTGGGGAAATTAAAGATGACTTAAAGAAATGAAAAGCTATCCCATGCTCTTGGATTGGAAGAATTAATATTATTAAAATGACCATATGACACAAAGCAATCTACAGGTTTATCGTGATCCCAATATAATTACCCAAGACATTTTTCACAGAATAAGAACAAATAATCCTAAATTTTATATGGAATCACAAAAGACCCAGAACTGCTAATTCACTACTGAAGAAAAACAATGAGGCTGGAGGAATAACCCTCCCAGACTTCAGAAAATACTACAGAGCTACAGTAATCAAAACAACATGGTATTGGTATCAAAACAGACATATGAATCAATGGAACAGAATAGAGAGCCGAGAAATGGACCCACAAACTTTTGGTCAATTAATCTTTGACAGATGATCCAAAAACATACAATGGAGTAAAGACCATGTCTTCAGCAAATGGTATTTGGATAACTGGGCATCTGCATATAAATCCATGAAGTTAGAATACTCCCTCAACCATACACAAAAATAATCTGAAAATGTTTAAAGACTTAAACATAAGATAAGACACTATAACCCTCTTAGAAGAAAACATAGGCAAAACATTCTCTGACGTAAATCTCAGCATTTATCTCCAAGAGCAGTCTACTCAAGCAATAGAAATAAAAGCAAATATAAACAAATGAGACCTAATTAAACTTATAAGCTTTTGCACATCAAAGGAAACCATAGGCAAAACAAAATAAAAAACAACCTATGGAATAGGAGAAAATATTTGCAAAACATGAGACTGACAAAGATTTAATTTCCTGGATATATAAACAGCTCATATAACTTAAAAAGAAAAAGAAATAACCCAATCCAAAAAATTTTCAGAAGACCTAAACAAGCAATTCTTCAATGAAGATATACAAACTGCCAATAGGCACATGAAAAAATGCTCAATATCCCTAATTGCCAGAGAAATGCAAATCAAAACTAACAATCAGGTATCCCCTCACACCAGTCAAAATTGCCATCATCAAATGTCCATGAATGATAAATGCTGGAGAGGGTGTGGAGAAAAGGGGACTCTTTTACACTGTTGGTGGGGATGTTTTTTGGTGCAGCCTTTATGGAAAAGCGTATGCAGATTCCTCAAAAAAATAAAAATAGACTTATCATATGATCCAGCAATCCCACTTCTGGACATATCTGGAGGGAACCTTAATTAAAAAATACATCTGCACCCCAATGTTAATAGCAACACTATTTACAATATTCAAGACATGAAACAACCTAAATGTCCATCAAAAGATGACTGGGTAAAGATGTTGCGGTATATTTATACAATGGAATACTACTCAGCCACAAAATGAATAAAATAATGCCAACGGCAGCAACATGGGTTTACCTGGAGAATATCATTCTAAGTGAAGTAAACCAGAAAGAGAAAGAAAAATATCACGTGGTATCATTTAAATGTGGAATCTAAAATAAAATGCAAGCGAACTTATTTACAAAACAGAAACAGACTCACAGGCATAGAAAACAAACGTATGGTTACCTGTGGGGGAAGGGTTGGGAAGGGATAAATTGGGATTTTGAGATTTGCAGATACTACCTAATATACATATAATAGGTAAACAACAATTTATGCTGTATAGCACAAGGAGCCATATTTAATATCTTGTAGTAACCTACAGTGAAGCAGTATATGAGAACAAATATATTTATGTTCCTATTTGACTGAAGTATTGTGCTGTACACCAGAAATTGACACAAAATTCTAAATTGAGTCTACTCCAATAAAAGTATATAAAGTTAAAAAAAATTACATATAAAGTTAAAAAAAATAGAAGAGCAAGAAATGCTTCTGAACCCATTCTTGGAGGTGTTTACCACCCTGTTACCAAAATCAGACAAAGACTTCATACACAAAGGGTATTGCAGGCTAATATTTCTTATGATCATAGATGCAAAAATCCTTAACAAAATATTGGCAAATTTAATTCAATGATTAACAGATAATGAAACCATGATCAGGTAAGATTAATCTCAGGGATAGAAGGATATTTCAATATTTACAAATCAGTAAATATTATATACCACATTAACAAATTGAAGAATAAATATTATACAATCATCTAAGATGGAGAAAAAAAGCTTGACAAAATTTAACATTTATTTATGATAAAAACTCTCAACAAAGTGAATATAGAGGAAACATACCTCAGCAAACTTAAGGTAATATATGACAAAATGTAGCCAACATCATACTCCATAGTAAAAAGCTGAAAGCATTTCCTTTAATATTAGGAACAGGAAAAAAAAGGCTTACTCTTGCTTTTATTCAACATAGTATTTGAAGTCCTAGCCAAAGCAAGCAGAAAAGAAAAAGAAATAAAATGGAATCCAAATTGGAAAGAAAGAAGTAAAATTGTCTGTTTACAGATGACAGAATAGTATCTACAGAAAATCCTAAAGATGCTGACCAAAAAACTATTAGGAATAATAAGTTAATTCAGTAAAGTTACAGGATACAAAATTAATATACATAAATCTGTTATGTTTTTATACACTAACCAATTTTATTTTTAAGTACAAGAGAAAGAATGAAATACCTAGAAATAAACCTAACCAAGGAGGTAAAAAAAAAAACTTATATATACTTGGTTAACTATAAGAAATTAATGAAAGTAATTGAAGATAACCAAACAAATGGAAAGATAAGCCATTCTCATTAGTTGAAAGATTTAATATTGATACAATGACCATAATACCCAAGGCAATCTACATATTCAATTCAACCCCTATCAAAATACCAATGGCAATTTTTACAAAATGAGAACAAATAATTCTAAAATTTGTATGAAAACACAAAAGACACCAAATAGACAAAAGTCTTGAGAAAGAAGAACAAAGCTGGAGATATTATGCTCCCTAATTTTAAATCACTATAAAGCTATAATAATAAAAACAGCATGGTTGCTGGTACAAAAACTGACACATAGATCAATTGAATAGAACAGACAGCTCAAAAATAAACCCAAAGAAATTGGTAAGTTAATCATTGACAAATGAAGCAATAATATACAATGGGGAAAAACTGTACTCAACAAATGATGTTGGAAAAATGTAACAGCTATATGCAAAAAGAATCAATCTGGTCTACTTTCTCACATCATTTAAAATTTTTTTCAAAATGTATTGAAGAGTTAAATGTAAGTCTTGAAATAATAAAACTTACAGAAGAGAATAGAAGCAGTAGGATCTGTGATACTATTCTAGCCAATTTACTTTTTATTATGTCTCCTCAAGCAAAGGAAATAAAAGCAGACATAAACAAATGGGACAACATCAAAATGAAATTTTTTTGCAGATCAAAAGAAAAATCAGCAAAGCAAATAGCCACCTATTGAATGAAAGATATTTGCAAATGATATATCTTACAAAGATTAAATATCCAAAATATGCAAAGCACTAATACAACTCAACATCACAAAAGCAATCCAATTATCATTTAAAAATGGTCAGAGGACCTGAATAGACAATTTTCTAAAGAAGCTGTACAGATGGTCTATTGGCCCAAGAAAGCATGCTCAACATTACTATTCATCAGGGAAATGCAAATCAAAACAACAGTAAAATATAACCTCACATTTGTCAGAATCATTACAAAAAAAAGGACAACAAAAAACAAGTGTTGGTGAGAATGTGGAGAAAAGAAAACCCTCATGAACTTCTAGTGGGAATGTAAATTTCTACAGCCACTCTGGAAAACATTGTGGAGGTTCTTCAACAAAACTAAACAGACAAAGAAACAAACAAAAACTACCATACAATTCAACAATTCCACTTCTGGGTAATTTTCCAAGAAAAATAAAATCTAATTTGAAAAAAAATATATACACCCATATATTCATTGCAACATTACTGACAATCACCAAGATATGGAAATAACCTAGGTGCCCATTCATATAAATAAGGTGTTGTATATATATATATACACAATATAATATTATTCAGCAATAAAAAAGAATTAAATATTGCCATTTGCAACATGTTTGGACCTAGAAGACAATATGCTAAACAAAGTAAGTCAGACATAAATGCAAATATTGTATGATATCACTTACATGTAAAAACCTAAAAAACAAAACAAATGAACAAAACAAATATAGAGACTCATGGACAGGGGAGTTGGTTGCAGTGGTGAGTGAAATAGGTGAGAGAAATGAAGGTATACAAACTTCTATTTACAAAAGAAATGAGTCATGAGGATAAAATGTACAGGAGAGATAATAGTCAATAATGTGATATATTTGTGTGGTGACAGATGGTAACTAAACTTATCATGGTAATCATTTTGTAATGTATAGAAATATGAAATCACTATTTTGTGCAACAGGAAATAACATAGTGTTGTAGGTCAATTACACTTCCCCAAAATAAGACACAAACAAAGAATTAAATTTATAGGAAATATTTCAGATTTGTGGTTACCATAGGAGAAGGTGGGAAGAGGGGCAGATTTAAGGTGGTCAAAATATAGAAACTTCCAGTTGTAAGATAAATAAGTACTGGGGATGTAATGTACAACATGATTTACATGATTGACAGTCTGTGTTATATATGGAAGTTATTAAGACAGTAAATCCTGAATTCTTATCTCAAGGATATATGTTTTTTTTCTTTTTTATGTATCTATAGATGATGAATATTTCCTAAACTAGTGGTAATCATTTCATTATATGTAAGTCAAATCATTATGCTGTACACATTAAGCTTATAAATTGCTATGTATCAATTATATCAATAAAAGAGATACTTAGCCAAGAAAGAAGGATATGGGGCAAAGAAATAAAAAGTGACATGTTGGAGGTGAAATTTGAATAGAACATAAGGAAACCATAAGTAAAACAAAATGACAACCTACGGAATGGGAGAAAATTTTTGCAAATGAAACTAACAAAGGCTTGATCTCCAGAATATATAACCAGCTCATACGACTTAATAAGAAAAAAGCAAACAACCCAATCCAAAAATGGGCAGAAGACCTAAACAAGCAATCCTCCAAGGAAGAAATACAAATGATCAATAGGCACATGAAAAAATGCTCAATATCACTAATTATCAGAGAAATGCAAATCAAAACTACAACTAGGTATCACCTCACACCAGTCAGAATGCCCATCATTCAAAAATCCACAAATGACAAATGCTGGAGAGGCTGTGGAGAAAAGGGAACCTTCCTACACTGCTGATGGGAATTCAGTTTGGTGCAGCCACTGTGGAAAACAGTATGGAGATTCTACAAAAGACTGGGAATAGACTTACCATATGACCCGTCATCCCACTCCTGTTCATATATCCAGAAGGAACCCTACTTCAAAAATACACCTGCACCCCAATGTTCATAGCAGCATTATTTAAAATAGTTAAGACATGGAAACACCCTAAATGTCTATCAACAGATGAATGGATAAAGAAGAGGTGATATATTTATACAATGGAATACTATTCAGCCATAAAATCTGACAACATAATGCCATTTGCAGCAACATGGATGTTCCTGGAGAATGTCATTCTAAGTGAAGTAAGGCAGAAAGAGAAAGAAAAATACCATATGAGATTGCTGATATGCGGAATCTAAAAAAAAATAAAATAAGTACAAAACAGAAACAGACTCATAGACATAGAATACAAACTTGTGGTTGCCAGGAGGATAGGGGTGGGAAGGGACAGACTGGGATTTCAAAATGTAGAATACATAAACAAGATTGCACTGTGTAGCCCAGGGAAATATATACAGGATCCTGTGGTGGCTCACAGCAAAAGAGAATGTGACAATGAATGTATGTGTGTTCATGTATAACTGAAAAATTGTGCTCTACATTGGAATTTGACACAACATTGTAAAAAGACTAAAAACTTGTTAAAAAAAAAACAATTTTAGAATGCATACTTGACCTTGGGATGTTAACACTACCAACATCCCAATGACTCTAGCTAGATATGCAGTCAGAAGAATTTAGTGAATGTTAACTTATCAATATAAATGAGAAAAGTAGTTGTGATGAGAGGATGAAAATTTCCCAGAGGAAATGACAACAGCAAATGTTTTTATATTGTAGGAATTCTCAAGTATTTTTCCCAGCTTTTAAGTGCAAATAATAACATTTTGGAAGATGGCTCAAAAATTTTAAGAAAATATAACAACTTGTCAAAGCATAAAAAAGATGCTCAGTTAGTATTATAAGTTATACAAGATGATGAATGTAAAAAATGTTCAAACTAGTTTTTCACGTTTTTTAAAAATAAATAAAATTTATCAATGTTTTAAATGTAGTATTCTAAATAAATATATTACTTTTTCTGTTCCTTAAATTTTTCTATAAAATTATAATAACATTTTTAATGTTTTAAATATAGATAATTAAAGTTTTTGTCATCTCTGGTATTTCCTCTTTATTCATCCTCTGTTTCCATTTATAATTTTAAAATTATTTTTAATTATAGTAAAATACATGTAAATATGGCATATTAAACATTTTTAAATGTACAATTCAGTGGCATAAGCCTCATTCACATTGTTGTACAACCTTCACCACCAGCCATTACCAGAACTCTTATCTTACAAAATGGAAACTCTGTACCCATTAAACACAAATTGCCCACACTTTCCTTACCCAGCCCCTGGAAATTATCATTCTACTTTGTCATTATTCTATGAATTTGACTACTTAAGATATTTCATATAAATGAAATTATAGTATTCTTTTGTGACTGGCTTATTTCACTTAACATGATATCACTGAGTTTCATCCATGTTGTAGTATGTGTCCGAATTTCTTTTTTAAAGACTAAATAATATTTTATTTTATGCGTTTTGTTTATCTATGCATCTCTTGATAGATATTTGGGTTGCTTTTGTCATTTGGGTATTGTAAATATCTCTGTTAAAAACACGGTTTTACAAAAAACTATTGAAGTCCTTGCTTTCAATACTTTGGGGTGTATACCCAGAAGTGCAACCACTGGATTGTTTTATAATTCTATATTCAATTTTTGAGGAACCATCATATTATTTTCTATAGTAGCTACATCATTTCACATTCCAATCAACAGTGCTCTAGGTTTCTAATTCCTCTACATCCTCTGCAATAGTGATTTTCCGCCCATTTTTTAAGGTAGTGTCAATCCTAATGGGTGTGAGTTAGTATCTCATTGTAGTTTTGATGTGGATTTCTCTAATAGTGATGTTGAACATTTTTTTTCATTGACTTTTGGTCACTTGAGTATTTTATTAGGAGAAATTTATATTTAAGTATCTTGTCAATTTTTATTCAGGATGTTTTTCAGTTGTTTTTAAGTTGTAAGAGGTCTTTATATATTCTCAACATGAATGCTTTACTAGATATATGATTTGCAAGTATTTTCTCTCATTCTGTGATTGTTCTTACACTCTGTTGATTGACACAATCCAATTTATCTCTTTTTAATTTTGCTACCTGTAGTTTTGGTATCATAGCCAATGAATCACTACCCAATCTAATTTCCTGAAGTTATTCTGCTATGTTTTGTTCTAAGAGTTTTATAGTTTTAGATCTTATGTTCAACTTTTTGGTGCATTTTGAATTGATTTTTATATGGTGTAAGACTCCAAAATCATTCTTTAGCATGAGGATAGTCAATGTTTCTAACACCAGTTGCTAAAGACTGTTCTTTCCTCATTGAATGGTCTTGACAGTCTTGTTGAAAAATCATTTGAACATACATGTGAAGGTTAATTTCTGGACTCCATAATCTATTCCAGTGGTTTATACATCTGTCTTTATGTCAGTACTATACTGTTTTAATTACTGTACTGTTGTAGCAAGATGTGAAAATAGGAAGTGTGAGTACTCCTACTTTGTTCATTTTCAAGACTGGCTGCCTTGTTTCTTGAGATTCCATATAAATTTTATTATGGGCTTTTTTATGGTTGCAAAAACACCTTTGGGAATTTGATAGGGATTCCATTGAATCTGTAGATCACATTGGGTAATAAAACATCTTAACAATATTAAGACTTTTAATCCATGAACACAGACTACCTTTCATTTATGGAATTTTCTTTACATTATTTGAGCAACATTTTGTAATATTCAGTGAACAAGTTTTTCACCTGCTTGGTTAAATTTATTCAGATGTATTTTATTTTTTCATGCTATTATAAAGTTAGTTGTTTTCTTATTCTTCTAAATTATTCATTGTTAGCTTATTAAAAGTGAACTGATTTTTTGTGTATTGATATCTTATTCTGCAGCATTGCTTATCCCAAACATGTTCTAGTAGTATCAATAGCATTTTCTACATATACAATTATGTCATATTTGAACAGAGATAATTTTACTTCTTCCTTTACATTTTAGATGGCTTTTTTCATTTTTCTTGACTATTTTCTCTGGCTAGAATGGACAATACATTTTTAAATAGAAGCAGTGAAAGTGGGCAACCTTGTCTTTTTCCTGATCGTAAAAGAAAAATTTTTTGATGTTTACTATTGAGTATGATGTTAACCATAGCTTTCTTTTTTTTCCAAAATTTTTTGGAAGGGGGAGGTAATTAGGTTTACTTATTTATTTACTTTTTAATGAAGGTACTGGGGATTGATCCCAGGGCCTTATGCATGCTAAGCACACACTCTACCATTGAGCTATACCGTTCCCCCTAGCTAGAGCTTTTACTTATAGGTCCTTTGGTATGTTGAGATAGATACATTCTGTTCCTATGGTTGAATGTTTTTATTATGAAAGGATGCTGAAACTTATGAAGTGTTTTCTTTTCTGCTGCAAATAAGATAATTGTGTGCTACTTTTTCATTCATTCTGTTAATGTGTTGTATTATACTGATTGATACTCATATGTTGAAAAATCCTTGCATTCCAGGAATAAATCCCTCTTGGTTGTGGTGTATAATCCTTTTAATGGCTGTTGTATTCTGTTTGTTAGAATTTGTCAAGTATTTTTTAAAACAATATTTATCAGAGATAATTGATCTGTAGTTTTCTTGTGGTACCTTTGTACAGTTTTGGTATCAGAGTAGTGCTGGCATCACATAGAATGAGTTAGAAAGTGTTCCCTTCACTTCTATTTTTGAAAAAGTTTGAGAAAGATTGATGTTAATTATTTTTTAAGTACTTGGCTTTCAGAAATTTTATTTGTTGGGAAGTTTTTGATTAATGATTTAATTTCCTTACTGGTTATAAATCTGTTGAAATTTTGTATTTGTTGATGAATCAGTCTTGGTAGTTTGTGTGTTTCTAGAAATGTGTATATTTCATCTAGATTTAAAATTTATTGGAGTGTATTTGCTCATAGTATTCTTTTATAATCTTTATTTCTGTAAAATTGATAATAATGTCCTATCTTTAATTTCTGACTTAATTATGTGTCTCTTTTTTTTCTTACTCAATCTATCTAAGAATCTATCAATTTTGTTGATTTTTCAAGAAACAAATCTTAGTTTAATTGATTTTCTTTTTGCATTCTAGTCTTTATTTTATTTCCACTCCACTTTTGTTTCCTTCCTTTCAGTATTTTTATATTTAGTTTGTTTGTTCTTCATTTTTTGCTCCTTATTGTATAAATTTAGACTGTTAATTTAGTATATTTCTTCTTTTTAATGTAAGCATTGATAGCTATAAATCTGCCTCTCAGTATGATTTTTATAGCATCTCATGATTTTAGTATATTGTGTTTTAATTTTCATTTATCTAAAAATATTTTCAAATTTATCCTGTGAATTTTGTAACCCATTTGTTGTTTAAAAGTGTCAACCTTAAAAATAAAATAACAAGTTTTTTACTGGTGAAATGAGCTTATTCAGGAATGGTAGAGGAACTGCAACTCAGGGCATGCAAACAATGGCAAACCATAGGCAAATCCAGAGAACAATAGTGAGGAGTGCTCTTTTAGTAGAGGATATGGAGGAGTTGAGAGGAGCTGCTTCTGAACAAAAGTCCAGTGAAGAAGAGTGAGAATTCAGGATTTTGGTGGCTCGTTATTGGCCTTTATTGGTTGAACCCTCATGACTTCCACAGGCTGGCTGTTGCTGAGAATGGAGAAAATCTTTCTTCCTCCTGCTAAGGTATGTAAAGTAAGCAATTTCCTGTGGGGAATAAAAAGTGTTATTTTTTCTGCTGGGGTCTATGTGTAGTAATGAGTGGTTATGCATGAGCACTCACCTCTCAGGTCTTTCCAACTCCATTTTAATGAAGTTTACTTTATTCGTGTTCATATTTACACCCTTCTATCTAGATCTTTGCTCAGAAACATTGCTGATCAAGATTCAGGTTTTTCACATTTAGCAGTTCTACCCTTCAGTGCCAGGAAGAACATAATGGGGACATACTGTTGTCATGCCCCACATCAGAGGGAAAGTGTAGAGACTGGAAGTTGTTGAGGCCACACTTGGGTAAGGAAGGGTAGGAGGGAGAACTCTCAGGCATCTCCCATCTAAAATATATATATATATATATATATTATCAAGGGCATAAGCATCGGAGATCATCTCAAAGTGCTAAACTAGCTACTCTATTTGGCATATAATTCCTACAAGATTTTGATGGGCAAGAAGTACAAAGCTTAAAAATAATTATGCAAAAACTGCATTAAAAGTAACATGACACACCCAATTTGGGTGATGGTACTAAACCAGGAGCCCAAATCTGAAGATAATCAGCTAAAGATGATGATAGACCTATGAATTATCAGATGAAATTATTGTAACCAATGTGCTTTTTTACTAATTTTATGCAATTGAATTTCTACCTCCCCAGAGAAACTTACCCTCTTGCAACTGATGATACTTGCTATCACAAAAATGCTTCATTGCTCAGTTAGTTGATAATTAAGGTTATGCAATAATCTCAAACTACTTAAGGCAACAAATCAAGTGATCATTTTTGGGTTACCATTGCTTTGGCTGCAGAGGTAGCTAACTCTACTAATGTTAAGGAGAGATATCTGATCATGCACTCATTGACACTTACTCTGACCCAAGGGAGAAAAGCAATCACTACAGAGGCAAAACAAGTTATGTATGCCTTTTGGAAGTTCCCATTTACAGTGGCTATGTAGGTGTAATGGGGTGGACCAGTGAGAGGCTTCTGATTCTGATTTGTTATGGATGTAAATAGAGACAGTTAAATGTCTCAATAAGCATTAACCTCTAATTTACCAGCTATCTAAACATTCATATGCCCCTGGGAAATGCCATCCACTGAACACAATAATGAAACCAGGTGAAACCAGGTGAAACCAGGTGGAACACAGAGAACTCCAGCTAAGGTTTGGTTGTTAATAGCTTCATTATCTGGAATTACCTGAAAGGTAAAACCTTTTCAAACCAGGAATAAGGGGGATTGGGATAACATTCTGCAAGCTACCATCCCAACCTAAAGGAGTTTTTCTAAAAGCCTTGTGAATAGGACTTAGTCCATTTGCATTTCCCTTGGCTGCAGGAGAACAGATAGTATCTAAACAGAAAAATAAAATATGGGGAGCAAATGTGGTACTATTGGCAAAGGTGGAGATATTAACTACTGTAGTTGTGGTTGGAGAAAGGTTAAACTAAGGTATGGGGATATCTGGCTATAATAGTCTAACGTGACAGGTAATACCCATAGATTTGTATGGCTCCATACATATTTTAGAATTGCTTTTTCTATTTCTGTAAAAAATTCCATTGGAATTTTGGTAGACATTGCATTGAATATATAGATGGCTTTGAGTAGTGGATATATTTGCAATATTAGTTGGTCTGATCCATTAACACAACATATCTTTCCATTCATTAGTATTTTCTTCAGTTTCTTTTATCAGGTTCCTTTAGTTTACATTATATAGTTGACCCTTGAATAAAGTGGGGGTAAGGGCAACTAGCCTTCCACACAGTCGAAAATCCATGTATAACTTTACAGTCAACTCTTCCTATTCACAATTCCATAGCCTCAGATTCAACCAACCTTGGAATATGTAGTACTATATACGTACTTAGTGAAAAAAAAATGGTGTGTAAGTGAATCCAGTCAGTTCAATCCATGTTTTACAAGGGTCCACTGTACAGATATTTTACTTCCTTTATTACATTTATTCCTAAGTATTTTTGATTCTGTTGTGAATCAAATAGTTTTTCATATGTTTCATAGTTAGTATTTAGAAGCACACCTGAGTTCTGTATTTTTCATATCCTATAGCTTTAATTAATTTGTTGAATATTTTCAACAGTTTTTTTGCTGAGATTTTAAGACTATATATATATATATATATATATATATATATATCTCACATCATTTGGAAATAAATATAATTGTATTTACTTTCCAATTTGGATGCTATATTTCTTTGTCTTGTCTAATTGCATTAGCTAGGACTTTCAGAGCTATGTAAATAAGAGTGCTGGGAGTGGACACCCTTTTCTTGTACTTGATCTTAGAAAAAAAGCTTTCAGTTTTCACCATTGATTTTATTTTAATGTCAGCTGTGGGTTTGTGATATTTAGTCTTATTATGTTGAGGTATGTCCTTTCTATATGCAATTTATTGAGAGTTTTAATCATGAAAAGATGTATTTTGTCAAATGATTTGTCTACTACTATTAAGATAAAAATATGATTTTGTCTTTCATTTTATTAACATAGTATATCACATTTTGAATTTGTGTAAGTTGAAGTATATGCTTGCATCTCAGGGATAAATTCCACTTGTTCAAAGTATATAATCTATTAAATGTGTTGTTGAGTTTGATTTGCTAATATTACATTGATAATTTTTGCATTTATATTTATCAAGAATATTGGTCTACAGTTTTCTTTTAATGTGCTTATTTGGCTTTGGTGTAGGGGTAATACTGGCCTCATGAAATAAGTTTGGAAGTGTTTAGTCTTCTTCAATATTTTTGGAATAGTTAGAGATAATTAACGTTAATTCTTTTGTTTTTAATTTAGTACAATGTGCCAGAGAAGCCAATTGGTCTTGATAGATGGTCTAGTTTTTGAAATTTATCTATTTCATATATATTATCCAATTTGTTGACATATAATTGTTCATAGTAGTCTCTTGTGACCATTTGTATATCTGTTTAAAGTCTTCATTTCAGCTTGAAGGACACTTTCAGCACTTCTTGCAAGGTAGGTCTAGTGGTGATGAACTCCCTTAACTTTGTTTGTGTAGGAATATCTTTATTTATTCTTTATTATTGCTGATTGAAAACACTTGGCTTACAATATTTACCTTTCAGCACTTTGAATATGACATTCTTCTCCTTCCTAGCCTGTGTGATTTCTGCTGAGAAATCCACTGATAGTCTAATGGTGGTTCCTTTTTAGGTAATGTATTTTTTCCCACTGGCTGCTTTTAGGATTCTTTCACTATATTTGATTTTTGAGTTTCATCATCTCTTTAAAAAGGCCTTTTGGTGTTGTGGTAATAGAGTGATCCACTAGCTTCATAAACTTAGATGTCCAATTCTTTCCCCAGGTTTGGTAAGTTCTTAGCTATCGCTTCTTTAAATAAAATTTCTGTACTCTTATCTCTCTCTTCTCCATCTGAAATCCTTATTGTTTTAATATTTTTTGATGGATTCCAGATAGATCAAGTAAGATTTCCTTCCCTTTTTCATATTTTTTTAATTTTTCACCTCTAAATGTGTTATCTCAAAATTTCTATCTTCTTACTTATTTCATCTTCCGTTATCTATTTTAACATAGATGTGTTTTGTTGCATTTATCATTTCATTAGTTGAGTTCTTTAGTTCCAGAAGAACTTGTTTTTTATTATAATTTACATATCTTTGGTAAATATGTCATTTTAAACATTTTTTGGTAAATTTTATTGATTTCTTATATTCCTTGTAGTTTTGTGTTGCTGTTTCCACATTTAAAGTAACAGACACTTCCTTTATCCTTGCTAGTTGCCTTCAGATGAAGGATTTTATCCATTAGTGGTGTTATTAACTGGGTTTCTATGGGTACACCTGTTCCACTCTTCTTGCTTCTTCTTGAGTCAGAATTCCTTTTTTTCCTTGTTATTCCTTTCGTTTAAATTAAATTTTTTTAATTTTTAACATTTTCTATTGATTTATAATCATTTTACAATGTTGGATCGAACTCCAGTGTAGAACACACTTTTTCAGTTACGCACGAGCATATATATATTCATTGTAAATATTTTTATCCATGAGATACCATAAGATCTTGTATATATTTCTCTATGCTACACAGTATAATCTTGTTTATCTATTCTACAATTTTGAAATCCCAGTCTATCTGTTCCCAGTCTCTGCCCACTTGGCAACCACAAGTTTGTATTCTATGTCTATGAGTATGTTTCTGTTTTGTATTTATGCTTTGTGTGTTTTTTTTTTTTTTTGATTCCACATGTGAGCGATCTCATATGGTATTTTTCTTTCTCTTTCTGGCTTACTTCACTTTGAATGACATTCTCCAGGAGCATCCATGTTCCTGCAAATGGCATTATATTGTTGGTTTTTATGGCTGCGTAGTATTCCAGTGTATAAATATACTACCTCTTCTTTATCCAGTCATTCATTGATGGACATTTAGGCTGTTTCCATGTCTTGGCTATTTTAAATAATGCTGCTATGAACATTGGGGTGCAGGTATCATCCTGAAGTAGGGTTCCTTCTGGATATATGCCCAGGAGTGGGATTCCTGGATCATGTGGTAAGTCTATTACTACTCTTTTGAGGAATCTCCATACTGTTTTCCACAGTGGCTGCAACAAACTGCATTCCAGCCAGTAGTCTAGGAGGGTTCCCCTTTCTCCACAGCCTCTCCAGAATTGTTCATTTGTGGATTTTTGAATGATGGCCGTTCTGACTAGTGTGAGGTGATACCTCATTGTAGTTTTGATTTGCATTTCTCTGATAATTAGTGAAAATGAGCATTTTTTCACGTGCCTATTGATCATTTGTATGTCTTACTTGGAGAATTGCTTGTTTAGGTCTTCTTCACATTTTTGGATTGGGTTGTTTATTTTTTTCTTATTGAGTTGTATGAGCTGCTTATATATTCTGGAGATCAAGTCTTTGTCAGTTTCACTTGCAAAAATTTTCTTCCATTCCGTCGGTTGTCTTTTTCTTTTACTTATGGTTTCCTATGCTGTGCGGAAGTTTGTAAGTTTCATTAGGTCCCATTTGTTTATTGTTGCTTTTATTTATATTCCTTGAGTAGACTGTTCTAGGAGAACATTTCTGAGATGTATGGCAGATAATGTTTTGTCTATATTTTCTTCTAGGAGGTTTATTGTATCTTGTCTTATGTTTAAGTGTTTGATCCATTTTCAGTTGATTTTTGTATATGGTGTAAGGGAGTGTTCTAGCTTCATTGTTTTACATGCTGCTGTCTAGTCTTCCCAACACCATTTTCTGAAGAGACTGTCTTTATTCCATTGTACATTCTTGCCTCCTTTATCGAAGATGAGTTGACCAAAAGTTTGTGGGTTCATTTCTGGGCTCTCTATTCTGTTCCATTGATCTATATGTCAGTTTTTGTTCCAATACCATGCTGTCTTGATAACTATAGCTCTATAGTATTGTCTGAAGTCTGGGAGAGTTATTCCTCCAGCCTCTTTCTTTCTCTTCAGTAATGCTTTGGCAATTCTAGGTCTTTGATGTTTCCATATAAATTTTATTATGATTTCTTCTAGTTCTGTGAAATATGTCCTGGGTCATTAGATAGGGATTGAATTAAATCTGTAGATTGCCTTGGGCAGTGTGACCATTTTAACAATATTGATTCTTCCAATCCAAGAGCATGGGATATCTTTCCATTTTTTTAAGTCTTCTTTAATTTCGTTCATCCGTGGTTTATAGTTTTCTGTGTATACTACTTTCACCTCTTTGGTTAGATTTATTCCTAGATTTTTTTTACTTTGGGTGCTGTTTTAAAGGGAATTTTTTTTTACTTTCTTTTTCTGTTGATTCATCCTTAGTGTAAAGAAATGCAACTGATTTTTGAACGTCAATTTTGTAACCTGCTACCTTGCTGAATTCTTCAATCAGATCTAGTAGTTTTTGTGTGGATCTTTTACAGTTTTCTATATATAGTAACGTGTTGTCGGCATATAGTGACACTTCTACCTCTTCTTTTCCAATTTGGATCCCTTTTATTTCTCTCTCTTGCCTGATTGCTGTGGCTAGGACTTCCAAGTCTCTGTTGAATAGGAGTGGTGATAATGGGCATCCTTTTCTTGTCCCAGATTTTAGTGGGAAGCTTTTGAGTTTTTCACCATTGAGTACCATGGTGGCTGTAGGTTTGTCATATATACGTTTTACAATGTTGAGATATGCTCCCTCTATACCCACTTTGGTAAGAGTTTTTATCATAAATGGATGTTGAATTTTATCAAATGCTTTTTCTGCATCTATTGAGATGATCATGTAGTTTTTGTCTTTTCTCCTGTTGATGTGATGTATTACATTGATTGAGTTGTGTATGTTGAACCACCCTTGTGTCCCTGGGATGAACCCCACTTTATCATGATGTATAATATTTTTTATGTGTTGTTGAATTCTGTTTGCTAATATTTTGGTGAGGTTTTTGGCATCTATGTTCATCAGTGATATTGGACTATAATTCTCTTTTTTCGGTAGTGTCTTTGCCTGGTTTTGGTATCAGGGTGATGGTGGCTTCATAGAATAAGTTTGGGAGTATTCCCTCCTTTTCAATCTTCTGGCAGTGTTTGAGAAGGACTGGTATGACTTCTTCTTTATATGCTTGGTAGAATTCTCCAGTGAAGCTGTCTGGTCCTGGACTTTTATTTGTAGGGAGGTTTTTAATTGCTATTTCAATTTCATTTCTAGTGATCAGTTTGTTCAAGTGGTCAGTTTCTTCTTGATTCAGTCTTGGTGGACAGTATTTTTCCA
Organism: Camelus bactrianus; assembly: GCF_048773025.1. Classification (NCBI taxonomy): domain Eukaryota; kingdom Metazoa; phylum Chordata; class Mammalia; order Artiodactyla; family Camelidae; genus Camelus; species Camelus bactrianus. Next base: position 65,682,538 of record NC_133575.1, on the reverse strand, counting down.
GAAACTTGTCCATCTCCTCTAGGTTATCCATTTTGTTTCCATATAGTTTTTCATAATTTTCTCATATGATATTCTGTATTTCTATTTTATTTTTTGTAATTTCTCCATTTTCCTTTCTTATTTTGCTTATATGTGCTCTCTCTTTTTTCTTCTTTTTGAGTTTGGCCAGAGGTTTGTCGATTTTATTTACTTTTTCAAAAACCCAGCTTTTGGTTTGTTTGATTTTCTCTATTTTTTTATCTCAATTTTGTTTATTTGCTCACTAATCTTTATAATTTCCTTCCTCCTGCTGCCTTTTGTGTTTTTTTTCCTTCTTTTTCTAGTTCTCTCAGCTGGTGGGTTCATTTGTTTATTTAAGATTGTTCTTCTTTTTTGAGGAAGGCCTGTATCACTATAAACTTCCATCTTAGCACTGCCTTTGCTGTGTCCCATAAATTTTGTGTGGTTATGCTTTCATTTTCATTTCTCTCAATGTATTTTTTAATTTCAGCTTTGATTTTCTCATTGACCATTGGCTTTTTAATAGCAAATTGTTTAATCTCTATGCTTTCTTTTGTTTCTCCTTTGTTTCTCTGTTTTTGATTTCTAGTTTCATGGCATTGTGGTCAGTAAAGATGCTTGAGATAATTTTTATGTTTTTAAAATTGTTGAGGTTTTTTTGTGCCCAAGTACATGATCAATCCTAGAAAAATGTTCCATGTGCACTTGGAAAGAATGTATATTCTATTTTCAGGGGATGTACTGCTCCAAAAATATCCACCAAATCTAATTTTTCTATTCTATTATTTAATTTTTCTGTTGCCTTATTAATTTCTTGTCTGGAAGATCTGTCTACTGATGTTAATGCAGTGTTAAAATCTCCGACTATGATTGTATTCCCATCAGTATCCCCCTTTATCTCTGTTAGTTATTCTTTTATGTACTTAGGTGCTCCTATATTGGGTGCATATATATTAACACGTATGATATCCTCATCTTGTATTACTCCTTTAATCATTATAAAATGTCCTTCTTTGTCTTTCTTTATGGCCTTTGTTTTAAAGTCTATTTTGTCTGAAATCAGTATTGCAGCACCTGCTTTTTTGGCTTTTCCATTTGCATGGAATATCCTTTTCCATCCTTTCGCTCTCAATCTATATGTGTCCTTCTCCCTAAAGTGGGTCTCTTGTATGCAGCATATTGAAGGTTCTTGCTTTATTATCCAGTCTGCCACTCTATGTCTTTTGACTGGAGCATTTAGTCCATTAACATTTACAGTAATTAATGATAGATGTGTGTTTATTGCCATTTTGAACTTATGTTTGCAGTTGACTTGGTATTTCCTCTTTGTTCCTTTCTTCTTCATTTTGTGGTTTGCTAATTTTCCTTTGTATTATCATGGATTTTAGTTTTTGTGACTCCCTTGTAAGTTTTTGGTTTGTGATTACACTTTTTTGTAAGTCTATTATCCCATTACTATATCTGTTTGTATTAAACTGATAGTAACATGATCTCAATCCCATCCTCCTGAGAACAAAAAATTTTAAAAAGAAAGAAAAAAATATTAAGTCATAATTCTTAAACTTTTTGTATTCTTTGATTCTTGCAACGCAACAGGCTGGCTACTGGAAAACTGTATTTTGTTTTCCAGAGGCTGGCATTACAGCTTACTTTTTTATTTTCTCCCCTACCCACAGACCTAACCTGTTTTCTGAGTGTCCTCATTTCTAGTATAGTTTGTCTCACTGTTGTGCTTGGGATTGCTCATAAAGAAACAGCCTCGGAATGGTAGAAGTGTGGCTATAGTACTTGAGGCACTGGGGGTGTCTGTGGACCTAGTATAGATAACCTTGGGGTGGTACTCTCAGAGCCTTGTGGGTGGACCTCCTGCTGAGTTCAGTCAGCAATAACTGCAGCTCTTTAACATCCTTTGATATTCTTATTTGCTTCTTTCCCAATATCTTTCCTCCTCTCAACCACTGAGGTCCTGCTGCAAAGAAAATGGTTTCTCCAGGTGTATCCTGCAACACTGGGGCAGCTGAGCAATCACTAATTGTACTCCTTTTCCCCTGCTGATGAGGTTGCCACCACCTGATAGTTCAGCCCTGTGCAGTGTTGCCTTGTTTGGGAGTTGGTGCTGGTGAAGTTCTTATTACCATCTTTGCTGTGTCTAAATCCTTTTTGTTCATTTATTTTTGCTCCAGTGGCATGCTGGAATATTCCCACAAGAAAGCTGGACTTTGGCAATGCCTCTCTTATCCCTGTGTATCTCCCTAGGTCAACATTCTGCAGATTTTTTTCCCCAGTCTCAGTGAGAGGCATTGGGGCAGGTTCACTGATCCACTGGTTCCAAACCACATACCAAGATCTGTCTGCCTATTACCAGATGCACAGCTGGGCAAACTGCTCCTGGGTTCCTCTGTATATGGTGTTGGATCCCATATCTCCCATAAAGATGTTTTTTGTTCATGGATGGATGTCTAATTATTTTTGAAAAAGGGGGACAAAAAGGAAGAATTTCTTACACCCATTACACTGACATCACTCCTATTTTTCCATATATTTACTTTTTCAGAGAACTTTGTATTTGCCTTTGACTTACTGTCTAACATCTTTTCATTTCAACTTGAAGGGCTCCTATGAACATTTTTTTTTAAAGTAGGTAGGTTTAATGGTAATGAACTTCCTTAACTTTTGTTTATCTGGGTAGTCTTAACATCTCATATTTGAATGACATTTTGGCCAGATATAAAATGTACAGTTGACAGAGGGTTTTTTTTTTTTCTTGATTTACTTTCAATTTAAATTTTATTTACTTTAAATTCCACAGCCTTCTGCTTTGCAAAGTTTCTCTTCAGGTAGCTGTTGACAATTTTATTGATGATTCCTTGTATGTGATTTGTTTTTTTTTTTGTTTGTTTTTTTTTTTTGCTTTTTTCAACATTCCCTGTCTTTGGCTTTATACAGTTTTATTATAATTTTTCTTGGTGTGGGCCTCTTTCGATTGATACTACTGAATTTATTGAACTTCTTGTATTTTTAGGTCAATTCCATCTCTCAAGTAAGGAAGTTTTTGGACATTATTTTTCAAATAAGCTCTTGGTCCCCCTTTTTCATTCTCTTCTTTTTCTGGGGCTCTTTCAATGCTTTTATGTATCATTCCTCTTGATGTTATCCCTTAAGTCCCTTAGGCTCTGTTCATTTCTCTTTATTCTTTCTTCTTTTTCATTTTTGAGGCTCAGTAACTTCAAATTGTCTTCAAGTTCACTGATTCATTGTTGTTCAAGTTTTAGTCAGTTTTGTAATCTTTCTAGTAAATTTTTCAAGTGTGTTGTTGTTTTTTAGGTCCAGAATTTCTGCTTCTTTTTTAAATAATATCTATGCCTTTGTTAATATTTTATTTTGTTCACATGTCAATTTTCTAATTTCATTTTTTCTGTGTTTTCCTTTAGTTCTTTGGGCACATTTAAAACTGTTGTTTTAAAGTCTTTTTCTAGTATCTCAAATACCCATGTTTCATTAGGGTGTTTCTCGATATTTTTGTCCCTTTGATAACACACATTTCACTCTTTTGAATATATTCTTTGTGATCACTTGTTGAAATTATAAATTAAAAAAAAAAAAACACATCTCCTAGTCTTTGCAGCCCAACTTTGTAGGAGAAGATCTTCACTAACAAACCTGGCATGCAAAATTTCTCAGGTCTTTTCTAAGCAAGCATTTTCCTAGTCCTTGGTGTGTGTGTGTGTGTGTGTGTTCCCTCAAACCTCCCAGCCCCACATACACAACAGTTTTTAAGTGCGTTAATTTCCCTTTCTCTCTTCTGCTGCTTTTTGAAGTCTCAAGTATTTTATTTTATTTCTCAGCATGTAATGTTTTACATCCAGCCTCTGCTTTTCTGTATCCCATCCCCGACTACAGCTTTCACAAGCTGTGGCACCCACTACTGTTTTCTGTGGCCTTTGCAAACCTGAAATCTGAGCTAAGCTGAGCCATCCCCATCTACGTTGTGTCAGTTTAAACAGAATTCTGTCCCATAGGAGTTCCCAAACAGCCTAAAATGCTGCAATCATGTGTCAGTCTTTTCCTTCCAACCAGAAGTTGAAATCACAACTTGGGCAAATTCTTCCTGACTGTACCACAACATGGAAGCAGTGGCTCAAAATTGAGCAAAAATGCCACTAAATGTTCTATTATTTTGACTGTGGATTTTTATTGATTTAGTATTTGCTTTGTTTCCTACATGTTGGTGACTAATTTCTAGAGTTCCAACAAAGCAGTTTTAGTCAGTGTGCTGTTGTTTACTTGATGATTATTTGGAGAGATGAGGGCCTGGAGGTTTCAGATCCATCATCTTGCTTACATTATTCTATTTTGGTAAAAAAATTAATGGTCATAGAACAACTGCATTTTCTCCATTGATTAATAAAATTTCTAAATTTGATTTGTTCTCTTCATGACCCCATGTTACTGTGCAAAACAAAAACTGCCCCTATGGATTTTATTCCTAGCATCTCTTTCAAACTCCAAACTTGTATATTCTACAACTTGATGGATATAATCATCTGCCTGTATCTATAACATTTTGCTTGGCTTATCTAAAGTTTAACTCACCATGTTCCTATAAAACTGACTACTACTGAATATCTATCTTGCTTAATGGTATAGCCAATCTCTAAATTACTCAACCTCAGCATTTTACAGTCATTTTATAACTGTTATTTTTCCTTGGCTTTCTCATCACCCCAGAATTATGGAATTTTATAGGCACAAAGAGGAAATTTTAGAGATTATATTAATTAATTGTATTAACTCCCTTCAATTTTCATCTGAGAAAACAATGTTTCAGTGAGATTAAGATTATAGGTCTCTTGACTCCAAATTCAGTGCTCTCTGATAATAAGATGTTTCCCTATTTAATAGCTCTCATAGTCATCCCTTTTCTAACTCTTCTCCCATGCCACTGGCTAGCTCGTGCTTCATTATCACATGCTTTGACCATTTTGCCTGTCTCCAAGTCCCCCATCCCTCTTTGCCATAGTTCTTCCTATACAATATTATTTATATAATAACACTTTACTCACATAACTAGCTGTTAAACCTCCCATGTATCCCCATTTAATTTCTAGAATTTAGAACTCCATATTTGCTGAATTAATTAATTGATTCCTTTCTGTGGTCTGTACTCAACTCTTTTCTCTGTCCCTTTTCATATTATTCTTGATCAGACTTAGCTTTTCTCCTCATACATAACCTATTATTTATGGTCTTGTTCCAATCTCACCTTTTTTTGAAGCTTCTCTGATCACTTATTTCCATTTGGAAATTCTGTAGTATTTGTAGTCTCTAGCTTTTTTTTAATGGCACTTAGAACAAGCAGACTTTCAGTGAAAATATATTTGCCTTGTGTCTTTAATTACGTGGTCAATTCTTGAATGCAAAGACCAAATCATATACTATTTGGAAATCCTCTCATCCTTTGGCACAGTGCAGCATTCTGAGTAGGCTCTTAATATTTTGTTAATTGCTGACTGACATGCAAAACCACTAAACAAACGTTGAACAAGTCAATAAATTAATTATTTCTACATCCTTTGAACATGCAAGAGCATATGTTTACAAGATACTTAACACAATGTGAAAAGAGGCTGAAACAATCTTCCCAGTCTACTTCCTTGGCACAAAAGGGGACTTGTAATTATTTCCAGGTACTCCATCATGATTTTCTGCACCAAAAACTGGAGCTCATCCACATATTTCCCCAACCCTCTACTTATTCTTTTACAGAAAGAATTTTCAACAGTGTCATTTTTTAAACCAAGATCTTGGCAAAGACTTCCAATTTGACCTAATTCTTATTGCTGTTTCCCCTTTGGAGTCTGTGGCTGCTTTGTTTTCCTCTGATTATTCTCATATGTAGTGTACTGAACTCTACTTCAAGGGAGTGGTGCTCAATTTCTCAAAAGAGAGAGAGTCCTTGTCACCACTCCTGCTGCCATGTGCCTAAGCCATTTGGAACTCAGCCATAGAGTGGCACAGATTGTGATTTAGTCCTCTTGCCTTCAGGGGCCAATTGTGTTACTGACAATTTAGAAAGCAAAAGGAACAGGAGAATGAACTGAACTCTGAGCCAACACTCTAAGAATCAGCAAATCGAGTTTCTACTACATGCCATTGTTCTGAGGTTTGCCCTTAGAATGTAGTTCTGGCAATGTTAGCTGCATAATTTCCCTTGTCAAACATTTTATTTATTTGATTCTGTTCAGAAAACTCTGGAGCTATAGTTTATTTTCTTTTCCTCCTCAATGCTGCTGAAATTGTCTATTTTTATACTCAGTTTATATGGTTCACTAAAAAAATAAACAAAAGTACTATAAGACCTGCCTCATGATTATTTCTTTACTATTTTTTCCTCTTTCACTGCATATAGTAAAATCCCAAAGAGTTCAAACCTCCTATTTACAATGATGTTTTATGAAGTTATTTTCCTGCCACAGTTTGGATTGCATTTTTTTCATATAGTCCCAATAAGTAAAATACTCTTATGAATAATCTATACTATTAAAGTGCATTATTATATTTTCATAAGTGGCACTTTCTTATAAGGATAGAAAAGGTAGTCCTTCAGATGCTAATAAAATGAAAATATATGACTCAGTATACTTATTTCAAGAGAGACATTGAATACAAATCTGTAGCCTAATAATCTAGTGTGTGATGGAAATAATAGTCTAGAGAAAGAATCAAATAACACCTAAATAATTTCACTTATCATCTTCCCCAAATATTTGAATTATATAACAGCAAATTCAGTTACCATATATTCCAAAGTTTAAGATAGAGTATTAATATTCAAAGAGTTGTTGGAATATCAATTATCACAGTATTGCATATGTTATAATACATGACTTCCTGAAATCTAATCTTTATTTTTCTAAAATTAACTATAGTTAAGTTAAAATATTGCATTAATTTCAGATATACAGCTTCAGATTCTTTTCCATTATAGGTTTTTACAAGATACTGAATATATTTCCTTGTGCTACACAGTAAATTCTTGTTGTTTATCTATTTCATATATAGTGGTGTGTATCTGTTAAGCCCATACTGCCAATTCATCCTTCTTTTTCCCCTTTTTCCCCTTTGGTAACCATCAGTTTGTTTTGTATGTCTGTGAGTCTTTTGCTGTAAATACATTTATTAGTATTATTTTTTATATTCCACAAATAAGTGATATCATATGATATTTGTATTTCTCTATCTGACTTCACCTTGTATGATAATCTCTAGGTCCATCCATGTTGCTACAAATGGCAATATTTCATTCCTTTTTATAGGTGAGTAATATTCCATTATATATATTATATATTCCATTATATATATATTGCACCTTCTTTATCCATTTATCCGTTGACCATTTATCTGTTTATCATGGACACTTAGGTTCTTCAGTGTCTTAGCTATTGTAAATGGTGCTGTTATACACATAGGTGTACATATATCTTTCCAATTAGAGTTTTTGTCTTTTCCATATATATATTCTCAGGAATGGGATGTTGGATCATATGATAACTCTATTTTTAGTATTTTAAGGAACCTCCATACTGTTTTTGATAATGGCTGCACCAATTTACATTTCTTCCAACAGTGTAGGAGGGTTCCTGTTTCTCCACACCCTCTCCACAATTTAGCATTTTTTGACATTTTTGTTGATGGCCATTATGACTGCTGTGAGGTGATATCTCATTGTAGTTTTGATTTGCATTTCTCTAATAATTAGAGATGTGGAGCATCTTTTCATGTTCCTGTTGGCCATCTGTATGTCTTCTTTGGAGAAAAGTCTATGACAATTTTATCTCTTCCCTTTCAATTTGGGTACTTTTTTTCCTTTCTCTTGTCTGATTACTGTAGCTAGGTCTTCCAATACTACGTTGAAAATAAGTGGTGAGTGTGGGGATCATTGTCTTGTTTCAGAATTTAGCAGGAAGGCTTTCAGCTTTTCACCATTGAGTATTATATTGACTATGGATTTGCCATAAATGGCTTTTATTATGTGCAAATATGTTCCCTCTATATCAACTTTGGTGAGTGTTTTTACCATAAATGGATATTTAATTTATTAAATACTTTTTCTGCATCTATTGAGATGATCATGTATTTTTTTTTCTTTTCTTGTGTTGATTTTGTGTATCACATTCATTGATTTGAGTATGTTGAACCATCCTTGTGATCCAGGGATGAATTCAAACTGATCATGGTTTAAAATACTTTTTATGTGTTGTTGGATTCAGTTTGCTAATATTTTGTTGAGGAACTTTACATCTATAATCATTGTTATTGAACTTTAATTTTCTTTTTTGGTAGTGTCTTTTCTGGTTTTGGTATCAAGGTGATGGTGGCTCTATAGAATGACTTTGGGAGTTTTACCTTCTCTTCAATCTTTTGGTTTAATTTGGTACAGTAGAGCAGAAGGATTAGTATAAGTGTTTCTTGGAATGTTTGGTAGAATTTCCCAGTGAAGCCATCAAGCCCTGGACTTTTGTTTGTAAGGAGTTCTGTTTTGTTTTGTTTTTTACATATTCTATTTCACTTCTAACGATTGGTCTGTTCAAATGATCTATTTCTCCCTAATTCAGTTTTGGCAGCTTTTGGTTTTTAAAACTGGTCCATTTCTCCTAGGTTGTCCTTTTTGTTGGCATATAACTATTTATAATATTATCTGTATTTCTGTGGCATCAGTTGTTATTCTTCTTCTTTTGTTTCTTATTCTATTTATTTGGGTCCTCTCTCTTTTCCTCTTGGTGAGCCTGGCTAGAGGCTTGTATATTTTGTTTAATCCATTCAAAAAAACAGCTCTTGGTTTTATTGATTTTTTTCTGTTGTTTTTATCTCTATTTTATTTATTTCCTTTCTGATCTTTATTTCATTCCTTCTGCTGACATTAGGTTTTCTGTTCTTATTTTTATAATGCTTGTAGTTGTTAGGTTAGTTTGTTTATTTGAGATTTTCCTTGTTTTTTGAGGAAGGCTTCTATTGCTATTGACTTCACTCTAAGGACTACTTTTGCTGTATCCCATATCTTTTGCCTTACTGACATTCAGTCTGGAAGATCTGTCCATTTTATGTCAGTGGGGATACTAAAATCTTCTACTATTATTGCATCTCTATCAATTTCTCCTTTTATCTCAGTTAGTATTTGTTTTATGAATTTATCTGCTCCTACTGAACTCTAATCTTAATTGCTAGAATAATTTTCCTAAACACAAAATTCCTTGTGTTAGTCTGTTAGAGTTCCTTAACAAAAATTACCATCGACTGGGTAGCTTATAAACAAAAGAAATTTATTTTGCACAACTTTTGAGGCTGGGAAGTCCAATATTAATCTGCTGGCATATAATGTCTGATGAAAACCCACTTTCTAGTTCATAGATTGCTGCATTTTCACTGTTTACTCTTATGGCAAGTGAGGCAAGGGATTTTCCTGTGGCTTCTTTCATAAGGGCACTAATCTTATTCCTGAAGACTCTGCCTTGTGACTTAACCACCTTTCAAAGGTTTCACTTCCAAACACTATCACATTGGGAAATAGGTCTCAACATATTAATGTGAGGGGAAAAAAGTATTCAGTACACAGTACTCTTCTCGAGTCACTTTTCTGCTCAAGAATCTTTAGGGGTTCCCTATTATATTAAAAAGTTCAAAATATTAGTTCATCTTTTAAGGCCCACTTTCTTCTTATTCCATCATTTCTGTATAACTGTATCTCACACTCACTTCCAAATCAAGCTTTTTAGTCAGATAAAATTTCTCATGCATTTTATGTTAATTACCACCTCCTTGCCTTTATTCATCCTGTGCTCCAGACTGAATATCTATCTCCAACTCCCAATGTGAACATATATGAATATTTCAAGGTCGAGCTGAATTCCCAAAATCTTTCCAAAATTACTTTAGTATGAAGTATACTTAGCTCTTTGATAAGCTCCTGTTAACATAGATTTCTTATCACAACACATAGTAAGTAATTGGAATTCAACCCTTACTGCTCTAATTGTTCCATCTTTATATGCCTTGCCTTCCTAAGTAAACAATAAATTTCTTAGGGACAATAACTGCATATGATTTTTGTACCTATTTAATACCTAGCACAATTTTGGGCATGTAGAAAGTCTTCACCACAGTTTTACTTAACTGATGCTAAAATATAAAATCAACAATACCACAAGTATATTTTGTATAATCGTCCAAAGGATTTTTAAACTAATGGAATTTAAATACTTCACTGAGATTACATACTCTATCATTCTATGGTAACCCACTATATATTCATTCTTTTGAAGGTGAAATGATAGCCCAGAGATTACTTGTAGATAATATCATTTGTTATTAGATTAGGAGAGAATTATTCTGTATAGGAGCTCTAGAAGCGATTCTCAATTAAAGCATTAACTCAAATATTTAAGTAAACATTTTACTTGGCATTTATGTGTTGAAAATAACATTGATATTGTTAAGACAATATTTGCTGTATTTATTCATTTCTATAATGAAAATATTGCAGCTATTGGTCTCATCTTTATGAACTATAAAACTCAAGTTATGAAATCCAAGAGAGAAGATTTCAGAATTTAAATAGAAAAAGTTAAGCTATATATTTACAAAGAACCAAATTTCCCATATAAATAGCTGTGTCTGTGAAGTTTTTCAGCCAGGTCAAATAATACAACCATTAATCATTCAGTTCATAAATACAAGTATCTATATCACAGAAAATAGAATTGTCTAAAAAATACTGGAGCCTTATGCTAGAATCCACCATTTTCAATAAAATATAACCAGACATCTTAACCACCAGTAATCCAGTAAAGTAATATCAGTTTATTAAAAAGACAAACTAGAGCATCTGCCACTGATATCATTTTACAATAATGAATGCAAAAACAACACCTATGGATTGACAATTTAATGTGTTCAATATAAGACTCTAAAGCATTAGCTAATATATTACTCCCTGACATCCTATGAAAAATGGTTTAGGAACTCTCTTTATGTGGAAAAGGACACTGTAGGTTAAAGAAGTTCTTAAACTTTACCAAAATTATAGTTAACAAATGGCAGAGCTAGGATATGAATCCAGGTTTTTTGGAACTCCAAAGCTTATATTAAGGACAACTTTCCTGAAATATTTCTTCAGTTATGCTTCCACTTAATTTTACCAATGGGGGAAAAAGTTTTTCAACTCATAATGAGAAATAAGTTTTAACTTGTATATAATTAGATCACATAATTTGATAGGTACAAGTAATTGGACACCATCATTTAACATGTGCAAAAGCACATTGATGAAACATTTCTGGATATCAGTATGACATTGTATATCAGAAATTAAAACATGCATAAACTGTGATCCAGAAATTCTACTACAAAGAAGTTGTCTTACAGAAAGTAACACTGATTCTTCTCAAGATCTTCCAGAAATTGAAGAGGAACAAATATTGCCGATCTCATTATATGATGCCAGCATTTCCCTGATATGAAAACCGTACAAAGACATCACACAAAAAATAAAACTACAGACAAATATTTCCTATGATTTTGGATGTAAAATCTCTTCCACAAAATACTAACAAAGTAAACTCAACAGCAAATTAAAATAATTACATACTGTAACAAAGTGGAATTTATTCCAGGGATGCAAGATGATTCAGCATATGAAAATCAATCAGTGTAATACACCTCATTCACAGAATAAAGAAAAGGAAAAGTGCATTATCATTTCAATTGGAACAGTATAACCATTTGACAAAACCCAACACACTTTCATGATAAAAACATTCAACAGACTAGGGAAAAAAAAGGCAGTCATGGGAAAACCCACAGTTAACATTATTCACAATGGAGAAAGTCTGAAAGTTTTACCCCTAAAATCAGGAAGAATCAAGGGTTGCAGATTAGCCACCTCTATTTATCCTTTTACTAAGGTTCTAGCCTGAATAACAGAAAAGAAAAATAATTAAGCATCTAAATTGGATGGGAAAACATAAAATTATCTCTATTTGCAGGTGGAAAGAATCAACAAAATAACTGTTAAATCTAACAAATTCAGCAAAAGTGCAGGATACAACATCAACACACAAAAATCAACTGCATCTCTATATACTATTGATGAACAATCCAAAAATTGAATTTAATTAAACATTTCTGTTCACAATAGCATCAAAAAATAAATGTGGGAATAAATTTAACCAAGGAGGTATAAGATGTGTACACAGAAAACTGAAATATTGCTAAAAGAAATTAAATTAAATTAAATTAAAGAAGACCTAAAGAAGTGGAACAATATTCCATGTTCATTGACTGGAACATTTAAAAGCATTTAAATAGCAGTACCATACAAAGTGCTTTACAGGTACAATGTAATGCTTATCAAAATTTCAACAGTATTTTTGTAAAAATGAAAAAGCCATTCTTAAAGTTCGTATTGAATGCAGGGGAACCTTAATAGTCATGACCATCTTGAAAAAGAGGAACAAAGTTGGAAGGCCTACACTTCTCATTTACAAAACTTACTACAAATCAATGTCAATCAAAACGTGTGGTTCTAGCCTGTGCATATACATATAGACTAATGGAAAATAATTCAGTATCTGTAAATAAACCAATCCAACTATGGTTAATTATTTTTGATAATTGTTTAAGAATATTATCCTTAAGAAATAGTGCTTAGACAGGATATTCATAGGCAAAATAAGGAAGTTGAATTCCTAACTTATAGCATATACAAAAATTAACACAAAAAGGGTCAAAACACTAAATGTAAGCTAAAACTCTAAAACTCTTAGAGGAAGACAGAACCAATCTTGATGACATTGTGTTTTGTAATGGATTCTTGTATATAACACCTAAAATATAAACAACAAAGACAACAACAACAAAAGAAAAAAGACATAAGTTGGCCTTCATCAAAATTAAGAATGCTTGTGCATCAAAGGACACTAATAAGAAAATGAAAAAAAATCCTACACAATTGGTGAAATGTTTGAATATCATATCTACTAAGGGAATGGTATATAGAACATATAAAGAATTCATAACTCAACAACAAATAAACAACTCAATTTAAACAAATAGGCAAAGACTTAAACAGTTCTTCAAAGAATATGTACAAATGGCCAACAAGCACATGAAATTAGGATCATCATCATTCATTAGTCATTAGAAATCCAATCTACATGAGATACTCCTTTTTACCAATTAGGATGTTTACAATCCTCAAAAATAGAAAATCACAAATGTTGATGACCATGTGGAGAAATTGGAACCCTTGTACATTGCTTTTGAGAATGTAAAATGATGATGTGCTATGGAAAACACTGCTGGTCACTCAAAATATGAAACAAAGAGTTACTGTGTGACCCAGGAATACCATTCCTAATTATATATTCTCCAAAATTGAAAACTTGTATTTAAACAAATACTTGTACATGAATGTTAATAGTAGCAATATTCACAATAGTCAAAAGGTAGAAACAACTTAAAGGTTCATCAATAAGTAAATTAATAAATAAAATATGATACATCCATAAAATGGAATATAATTCAGCTATAAAAACAAATAAAATACTAGAACACACTACAACGTGGATGAACTGCAAAAACAATATGCTAAGTGAAACAATATATAAAAAGTCATATTTGTTTCTGTTTATATGAAATATCTAGGATAGGTAAATGCACACAGATAGAAAACAAATTAGTGGTTGCAAGAAGCTGGAGGGTTTTGGGAATGTGGAATGACTGGTTAATGGATCCAGGTTCTCCTTTGGAAGTGATGAAAATGTTTTGGAACTTGATAGAGTTACTGGTTGCACAACATTGTTGAATGTACTAGCTGCCATTCCATTGCTTACTTTAAAATGATTGATTTTAAGTTATGTGACATTCACTACAATGAAAAAAATTCACTAAAACTTGTGTTTTATTTCAGAAAATATGAGAACTTCTGCTCCTCAACATTTCCATTACCTGTAAAAGAAATACAAAAGCAAATCATAGACTTGGAGAAAATATTTTCAGATCATGTATTTCTTAAAAGACTTTTATCCAGAATGTAAAAAAGTCTCTCAAATCTCAATAATAAGAATACTCAATTAAAAAATGGTCAAAACTCTGTTCGGATAATTCATCAATAAGATATATGGATGTCAAATGATAATATGAAAATATATTCTGACTCACTTGTTAAGGAAATACAAATTAAATCGGCAACATGATACCACTACATGGGCCAAGAAAGTGGGTAAATAAATTGTGGTATTCTCATAAAATGAAAATATTCAATAGAAATAAAATTGAATAATTGCACTATAGCTACATGGAACAATATGGAAAAATTGCAAAATAATTATGCTGAGTGAAAGAAACCAGACCAAAAATAATATATAACTCCACTGACAAATTTCCAAAATATTCAAATCCATCTATAATAACATAGAACAGATTAGTGGTTGCTTGAGCGTGAAAGCAGATGGGGAGTGGATGTGTGGGTACAGGTAAGAGGGAGGGATTACAAAGGGACACAATGAAACTTTGGGAGGTGATGATTATATACATTTTCTTGAGTGTGGTGATGGCTTTGCAGGTGTATATATGTGTCACACATTTAATTGTACATATCTAACATATGCAGTTTAGTTTGTATCATTTATACTATAATAAATGTCTTGGGAAATTTAGAAAGATGGAAATATTTTGGGCCAGTATGTGCATGAACACAGGTAGGTGTCTTCATATATATTATCTCAAGATTTCTCTCCAAGAGCTAAATTTGAGCTTTCAAATGCACATTATTTTCTATCGTAATTCCATTGCCAATAGAGAAGCATTATGTAATGCTACAAAACTTCTGGGTGATTAAACATGAGAAAATTTACTCCTCTTTGTTCCTTTTAATTTCTTTTTTCAAAATTGAATTTCATCACTTAATGTTTTTCCCTCTTTCTCTTGAGAATTTAATGTTTATAAGCCCAATTAAGGTGATTTAAAATGTGTGTTTGGGTTAATAAAAAGTGGAAATATCCTTTTTCTGAATACTACACATGACAGTTCTGTGGGAAAGCTTTGTCAATATTAAGTTTATACACAATTAAGAAATTTGTATCATTGATGTTCATTAGAAAATATTGACTGAGATCATACTATGTGAAAGTCCTTATGTAGGATACTAAAAATAAATATATTTACTAAAACATATTGATTTTTCTCCATAAGACAAAGTTCAGTTTTGGTTGTGATTATAAAAAAAATATTGTCAAACACTCCACCACCTCTCTGGATAACTGGTGTCAATAGTAAATAATTTTCAAAAAGTAAATCTACTCATTTCTTTTGCGTATGATTTTGAAGTTTATTCAAAAATCTTATTTTATGTCAAAGAGATTTTGGAGTTTAGACAATTATTATTAATAACAAAACATATATACACTCAAACAAAATAAATACATTATAGTAAAATAGTGTAGAATAAGAGTGAAACCCATAAAACACTGTAGTGCCCTCTGATACTTTGAGCTACTAATTAATATATATGACAGGTCATTTAATTTCTCTATGATTTTATATTGTTATAAACTCTCCTCTTCATGAGTCTCTTTTACTGACTGACATAAAAGTAATTCAACCAGTACTAAAGAAATCAAATTAACAAATAGGTTAACTATTAACAACCTATGTTGTTCAATTAAAAGAATAGATTTCTCATCTGCAGACTGACTAAATGTCCTACTTACCAAACACTTTGATCTAATAGTAGCTATTGTACAGAATACTTTTGAAACTAAAACTAAAGTCAGTATATGCTGATTTCTTAATGATTTAAATTATTTTCAGTTAGATTTATTTTTTTTAACCCCAAACATGTTTTAGCTCATGAATTGGAAGTCTAATGTTTATTCTTAATGTCTTGTTCTATTTCTAATGAGTCCTCTAGAAATAAACCTTACATTGTTCTGTTAAATACTATGATGTATTTGACTATCTCAGCTGAACAGAGTTTGAACTTTTATATTTCCTTCTAATTTCATTTACTAAAATTATCTCTATTCTTTCACTGGTCATCATATTTTTTGGTATTAATAGTATTAAATTATATAGATATAGATATATAGATAGAGAGATAATATAAAATTTTAAAATTAAAAAGTGTAGAACATAATTTACCAGATGAAAGGGGATAGAGTTCAATAAAGTTGTCAAATAATTCTAATATAAATGAATACTCCTTGATATTTCTCCCTAAATATCCTACAGAGACAAGGACAGTAATTACAAGAGATTAGTTTACTTCTCCAAAGTAAAGTTGTAGGTACAACACGATGCATTTGTAAAAAAGTTTTTTTTTTTTTTAATACAAATGCATTGGGATTATCTATGAAACAGCAAAATAACCCAAAGTGCTTAAATCCAGAAATCTGGATTCACTGATTGTCTCCCAAATGTATGACTGTTTCACCCACTTGAAGTCATTGCAATACCATTATCCTTGTGATCTGACAGTAAGAATAGGTGGAAGGGGAGACAGAGGATGGTAGAAGGTGAGAGGGCTGTGATTAGCTCATTATATACTCAAATATTAAGTACCTTCAATTTAGCTTTTATTGTTAAGGAAACAATTGGGTGAAACATGTTGGAATGCCCAGTGGGTTCAAGGAGTTAGAATAAAGTATGCAAAACCAGAAGCTCATTATTAACAGACAACAGATAGCCAATATGTACAATTTAAGTGCAGAGATTTGAAAAATAATTGATTAATGAAAAGCCTCATATCAGGTACAGTGTTTTCTGAATGTACAAATAGACTTGAATTAACAGCCTTTTGGCAGTAATTTCAGCATTATATGGTGTCTAACCAAATTATTAGCTTTGCATATTAACTTAATGAAAAATAATTGCTAGTTCTCATGTTTCTGTGTAAATGAAATATATGCTGGTAATGAAAGAGAGAAGCTTATACTATATGTGAAATTAAATCTCAAATTTTGAAAATATTATTATTTCATTAACATTTTATAACAATATTAACTATGTTTAGACATGTTAGAGTATCTTTGTGGGGAAATTTCATATGAATGGGACTGGAAGAATGAGCTGGCAGCTTCTGTCAAGTGTCTGAAATGATTATTTCCCTTCTCCCAGAACTTTTCATCTTTAGGTGTTTATCTGTAAACTCTGCTTGGGTTTTACCAGTTACTTCATGGGTGGGCCGCAAAATTAGTAATGGATGTCCCAAGGAATGGTGTTCTCATTTACAGCAAACTCATGGTGGTCCTCAGAGAAATCTTCCTAAGACAGCAGTTTCTATTATGCCACTTCTCTTCATGAGAACATATTGAGCCTGTGCAAACTCTCTTTCTGGCTTTTCAGGATGCTCTTTGATTCTCACCCCTCTGCATCATCAGACACTGCCTCAGTTCATCAATTTCATATTCTGAATAAGAATCCAAAATGAAGTATATACTTAATATTATAGAAATATAAACAGTTTCTTATGGAGTCAAACCTCTGATCTAGACAGCCTAGTGACACTAAGTAACATACAGCAGCAGTATATCTTGTACTCTCTAGGTCTACTCTAGTATTTAAAGATATTTACTAAATCTACTGCATTTTCTTGACAATAGTATATGTCCCTCAGATCCTTAGATCAAAATTCTTACTGACTCTGTTTATAGCTTCACACTATATAACTCAAACCAAACCAGTATAAAATATATCTTCCTAGGTGGATAACTGAGAGCGAGATGGAAATGGTGGATTCCAAAAACATCTCTGCAGACATTTTTACTTTTCTTTGCCTATCTGGGCACCCATTTCAAAAAGCAGCCAGTCTGGCAGACAGATATGCTTTGAGGGGGGTCTCTGAATATCTTAGGAAAAATAGAAAAAAGTTTCACAAAATGAAGGGAGGGAAAGGTATGAAATTAATTATTGACAGGCAACAACATTTGTAGTACCTTTTAAAAAATAATTTTAGACTCTACCACTCAGGTTTTATGATCAGTAAATTTATCCTTAATGGTAGAATTAGCAAAAATAAGCTATCAAAATCATCACATATTTAAAAATAATTGCTAGCATAATTTAAAAACTCATTGCCTCATTATATTTTCCACTGGGTGGAATAACCTGTGTTTAGTTCTTTTTCATTAGAGAAAAAAGAAACATTGTAATATATATTAGCATTAAATACCCTTATATACACCTTCATCTTGGAGAGTAACTTGCCTTTTAAGCATCCTAGAGTCACATATATTAGACTAAGTTTTCCACAGTAGTGAGTAAAGTTTTGTTAAGGATGGGATTAGTTCATTCATGCACAACTATAACCCTGTGTCAGCTAGCAGGAAAGAATACTGAATTATAGGTAAACAGTGACTAGCCAAAACAGCATGTGATATGCTTTGTCTAGTCCTTTAGATTACCAAAAATGTTAACAAGATAATAAAGTCAGTTACATCACTGCAAACTTCAACAGGTGCTACTGGTTCATTTAACATAAAAATTAATGCTGGAAAGGAAAATATATATCTTTACCACTGCAAAACTGATGTAAATGAAGGTTAAAGACATTGACTGAGCACCATTATGGACTGAATGCTTGTGTCCCTCAAAAATTCACGTGTTGACTTGAAAGGTTTTAGAGGCCATTTTAGGTAAATCATCTGCTGAGTAAAATTATTTTTTTCCTCCTTTTTTACTGAGAAGCAGAAGAAAACAATTTTAGCATAACTGATTCAAAATATGATGTTTTAGCAAGATCCCAGGTGATCGATATGCTCATTAAAGTTTGGTACAATGGGCCAGATGATTACTAAGTGGAGGTCTTTTCTGTTTCAGTACCAGTATAATGCAATACTAAATGACAAAAAAAAAAAAAAAAGACATTTAATTAGAAATAATGGCAGGAAAATACCTATAAGGATGAAACTGAACTTTTTAAAAAGAAAAAAATCATATGTTGAATCCCTAACTCCTGATGTGATGGTATAGGTGGGGCCCTTGGGAGGTAATTAGGTTTAGATGGGGGCATGAGGGTGCAGCTCCATGATGGAATTAGTGTCTTTATAAGTGGAGAAACAGAGATCAGCACTCTCTCTCTCTTTCTCTTCCCTCTATGTGAGGACACAGTGAGAAGGAAGTTGTCTACTAGGAACCAGGAAGAGAGCTTGAACGAGGAACCAAATTTGTTGGCACTTAGATCTTGGACTTTACAGCCTTCATAACTGTGAAAAATAATATGTTGTTTAAGTCATCCAGCCTATGGAATTTTGTTATACCAGCCTGAGTTGACTAAGACAAGTACTCACTTTGGAGTTTCAAAAGAAGGAAATACCATCTAGGTATTAACTACAGTTGACCCTTGAAAAAAAACAGGTTGGAACTGTGTAAGTCCATGTTTATGTGGATTTTTTCAATAAATGTGTACTGAAATAATACATGATCTGTGGATGGTTTAATTCACTGATGTGGAACCCTGGCTATGAAGGTCCTACTGTAAAGTTATACATGAAATTTGAACTACCCAGAGTGTTGGTACCCCTAACTCCTGTGTTGTTCAAGGGTCAACCATTTATAAGGCATCATACTAGTTACCATGAAGCAGCACAAGTAAGCTATATAAGGCTGCAAGGGGCTCACAGTCTATTGGGGATAATTAAAAAGCACATATCTAAACAATTTTAAGCAAACTGAACCATAGTTAAGTGTTAGAACGGAGGGGTAAAAATGTCCTATAAACTGTGGGGAAAATGAGAAATTAATTTATGGCTGGTGGGGAAAGTTTCTGAGAAGGCCTATGGGGGATGGATTTTTGAGCTATTTATAAATGGGTAGGACTTTGGTTGGTAAATGTAAGTTTAAAGTGATAGGTATTCTCTTGTTTTTCACTACTATTCTGAATTTTCTATATAATTTTCCTAACTCTCTCCATATACTTCTGTTCAAAACAATAAAATTAAATTTATTAGAAAGACGAAGGTTAGAGTGAAACATTGGAGAGAGTGGGAAGGTGGTTTTAGCTCACTGGGTCACATTCTTCCTTACCTAAATAGGGTATATCCATTGCTCAAAAACACTATTTTCAAGCTATCTTAATAGTTTTTTAAACTATTTCAAAAAATTACTGTGGTTAATAACCCTTATGTTAAATGTAGCTCCTACTTCTTTATCTTTTCTTGAATCCTGTTTCCTATTACAAATTTTCCTGCAGTATCCGTATTTTGTATTCAAGGCCTATGTATTGTCAGTGCTTGGGGAGAAAAGATTCTAAAGTGGAAGCACACTCAAGATTTTAGTGAATAGTAAGAAAACAGCTCTAATAGAACCAACAGAAAAGAAGAAACTATTTTTTCTCCCTCTCCCCACATAAAATGTCTGTAAATGGAGTGTTACTGACCACAGCATAGTCAAAAGAAGATCTGAGTGTCTCCCTTTGTAATCAAGAGACCATAATGTCTCTCAATCAGTCCAAAGTGTATTTTCAGGACTAGATTTTAATTAAGCTGGACTTTAAAGAAGAATACAGTTTAACAAATTACATTATAACCTGACTCTCTGAGATAATGACTTGTCAGAAGAAGGATAATATACATGAAGTTTAGAAAAGAAAGAGAACCAAAGGGACAGATATCTATAGTGTATATCTCAGTACCAGATATAAAGAAAGAAATGTTTTCAGGATAAACAGTAATCCAGTTACTCTTACTTAATAAGATTTCCTTTAAACCAACCTCTTTGTTTTCATTCCATATTCATCAACCACCTTTTGATCTCATTTGCTCTCCCAAGGACATTTATTTTTAAATGTGTAGGCAAATATGACCAATACTAGTTGTATCATTGACAATTATGTCTTACACAGTAAATAAATTAGAAGTCTGGTTTTTAAATCAAGGAAATGCAAATTTGATTAAGATTAATACCTCTATGTAAAAAAATAAAAGCTGAAAATTAAACCCAAGGCTCATAGGAGTCAATATAGCCCAATATTTAAGAGAAATAAACTGTTTCATTAGAGCAAAGTTCTTGTCTTTCTTACTCACTATTGAATCCCAAGTGCTTGGTAAACTGTTGATTTTCAAAAAAAATACTGATTAGATGAATCACTTAATAAAAGATAACTATGGGTATGAATCTCCCTTTATCACCATATCCTATGGGCAAGTTATCTACCATGTTAAGACTTTATATCCTTATTTCAAAAATGCTGCCTCATAGGGTTAAATGAGGTGTTGCATGTAATTTCTGAAATGGTAGCAGGCATACAGTAATTACATTAAAAATGACAGTAAATGCTATTATTAATAATAGTAGAACTAATTGTGATAAATATTAGTAGTGGCATTAGAGGAAGCAACTTACCAAGCTGCTGTCATTCTCAGAAGATCAAATTGAGTATCTAGTCATAGTGTTGATATATTTCTTTCAGTAAAACAGTGTTTACTATGCTCCACATCTATATCATCACTATTCAGCCTGCATAAATGATGAGACTAAAGCCACTGGGAAAAGTAATACCCTAAATGAGCAAAAACTACAATTACTGTTATCATAAAAGCCAACTGATATGAATCTACTGGCCATTTTCCCAGTGCCTAGTATAGACTCTTTCCTAAAGATACTGTAGACCAAATCCAACAATTTTGTTTTCTTCTCTGACTTAATAAATCAATATCAAAAGTGGAATCATTATCTCTTATAATTGTTTTGAAGTACACATTCAATTATACATGAAAGAATCTTAGCAGAGTGTCTGACATATAGTAAGTGCTCCATAAATATTAACTGTTAATAGTACCAATTCAAGTAATCCTCAGAAAAATTCTGTAATGTAGCATTATTGTCCCCACTTTACAAATTGAGAAGCACAAAGGGTCATTAATTTGCCTGATGTCATATAGTTAGTAAGCGTCATAATCAAGATTCAAGCATACTTCTCTTTGATATCTTTTCACAATTTTTTTCTACTACAATGACTCATTGCCACAAAAGACACTGATATAATGGTCTTGTTCACATGGAAATACTAGTAGCTCAGTGCATTTCCTCAGCCAGGGACATTTTCATTTTTGATCCCTTAATATTTCCACTGAATACACACCTTACCTCCAACTTGAATCTCCCACTAGGGTAAATTTTCTCTGTAGATTTTAATTTATTTAGACAAATACCTAGGGATGGGATTGAGTCATAAGGTTAGTATATATTAAACTTCATAAGAAATTGCCAAAATATTTCCAAAGTTTCTGTACCATTTTACACTCCTACCAACAATATATAAAGGTGAAAAGTCTTTCGAATCTTTGCTGAAATTTGGTATTTTCAGTGTGTGCTTCTGTTTTGATCATTTTAGTGGATGTGATTGTGGTGTTTCATTTTTTAAAATTGAATTATGTTCTAGATAAAACATTGCATAAGTTTAAGGTATGAACATATTGATTTCATACATTTATATTGCAATATGATTACCATATTAGCATTAGCTAACACCTCTATTGAATCACATAATTATCATTCTCTCTAGTGTTGACAACAATTAGATCTAATCTCTTAGAAAGTTTAATGCTTATAATACAGTTTTGCTGTTTATAATCACTGTACTGTGCATTAGGTCCATACGACTTATCTACTAATTTGTAAATCACTATTGACTAATGGTATTGAACACAGTTTTATTTGGTTATTTGCTGTACCTCTTTTTTGGTGTCATATTCACATCTTTTGTCCATTTAAAAAAAATCGAATTGTTTGTCTAGATTATACTGCTTTATAAGTGATCCTCATATATTCGAGATTAAAGTCCTTTTTCCAGATATGTCTTTTGACAATAAGTTTCTGTGGCTTGTTTTTTTCATTATATTAACATTGCTTTACAAAAGAAGAAATTTAAATTTTGATGCAACTAGATTTTTATTTATTTTGTTTTTGTTTCCAGTTCTATTGAAAAGTATTTGTGTAAACCAATTTATAAAGATTATCTCCCATTTTTTCCTATATACAATTTTTAAAGCTGAAAGACAAGGGTTTTAACTAATTATAGATTAACAGTCTGAAGTTCTGAATTTCTTTCTTTTTCTTCCTGTTTTATTGAAATGTAAATAGCAAATAAAAATTCATATATTTGTTAGTAACATGATGATTTGATATTTGCATACACTGTGAAATAATTATCACAATCAAGTTAATTCATCCATCAACTCACTTAGATAACAGTTTATTTGTGTGTGTGGTAAGAACACTTAAGATACACTCTCATAGCAAATATAAGCATAAAATACATTATTATTAACTATATCACCATGCAATATGTTAGGTCACTGGAACTGATTGCACTTAAACTACAAATTTGTACAATTTGATGAACCTGTCCCCATTCCTTCCTCCACCTAGGCCTTGGCAACTACAATTCTATTGTGTTTCAGTAAGTTCAAATTTTTTTAGATTACATGTATAAGTGAGAAAATTCAGTATTTTATATTCTCTGCATGGCTTACTTCACTTAGCATAATTTCCTCCAGATTCAGCAATATTGGCATATATGGCAGTATTTCCTTCTTCTTAAGGCTGGAAAATGCTCCATTGTATGTATATGCCACACATTTTTCTTTTACCCATTCAAACATCAATGGACATTTAGCTTGATTCTATGTCTTAGCTTTTGTGAAAAATGTTGCAGTGAACATGGGAGTGCAGATATCACTTCAAGATAATAATTTTATTTACTTTGGATATATATGCAGAGGTGAGATTACTGGATTATATTGTATTCCTATTTATACATTTTTGAGGAACCACCATGTTACTTACAATCATGGCGGCACTGATTTACATTCACACCCAAAATGTAAAAGGATTCCCTTCTCTTCACATCCTCACCAATGCTTGTTAAATTTTGTTTATTTGATAATAGCCATCCTAATAGGTATGAGGTGATATCTCATTGTGATTTTGATTTGCATTTTCCTGATGATTAGCAACACTGAGCATCTTTTTTATGTTCCAAATGGCCATTTGTATGTCTTTTTTTTCAGTTAAGTACAGTTACAATGTATCAGTTTCTGGTGTACAGCACAATGTCCCAGTCACGCATACACATATAAGTATTTGTTTTCGTACTCTTTTCATTAAAAGTTAATACAAGATATTGAATATAGTTCCCTGTTCTATACAGAAGAAACACTTTTAAAATCTATTTTTATATTTAGTGGCTAACATTTTCAAATCTCAAACTACCAAATTATCCCTTCCTACCCCCCTTCCCTGATAGCCAGAAGATAGTTTACTATGTCTGAGAGTCTGTTTCTGCTTTGTAGATGAGTTCATAGTGTCCTTTTTTTCTTTTTTTCTTTTTTTAGATTCCACATATGAGTAATATCATATGGTATTTTTCTTTCTCTTTTTGACTTGCTTTACTTAGAATGACAATCTCTAGATACATCCATGTTGCTGCAAATGGCATTATTTTATTCTTTTTTATGGATGAGTAGTATTCCATTGTATAAATATACCACAACTTCTTTATCCAGTCCTCTGTCAATGGACATTTAGATTGCTTCCATATTTTGGCTATTGTAAACAGTGCTTCTATGAGCAATGCATGTATCTTTTTAAATTAGAGTTCCCTCTGGATATATGCCCAGGCGTGGGGTTGCTACATCACATGGTAAGTCTATGTTTACTTTTTTGAGGAATCTCCATTCTGTTTTCCATAATGGCTGCACAAAACTACATTCCCACCAACAGTGTAGGATGGTTCCCTTTTATCCATACCCTCTCCAGCATTTATCATTCATGGTCTTTTGAATGATAGCCATTTTGACTAGTGTGAGGTGATTATTCATTGTAGTTTTGATTTCCATTTCTCTGATATTTAGTGATATTGAGCATTTTTCATGTGCCTAATGGTCATTCCTATGTCTTCACTGGAGAATTGCTTGTTTAGGTCTTCTGCCAATTTTTAGATTCGGTTGGTTTTTTTTTATTAACTTGTATGAGCTGTTTCTGTATTCTAGAAATTAAGCCTTTGTCACTTGCATCATTTGCAAATATTTTCTCCCATTCCATAGGTTGTCATTTTGTTTTGCTTATGATTTCCTTTGCTGTGTAACAGCCTATAAGTTGATTTAAATCCCATTTGTTAATTTGTGCTTTTATTTCTATTGCCTGGGTAGACTGCCCTAAGAGAACATTGTTAAGATTTATGTCTGAGAATATTTTGCCTGTGTTTTATTCTAGGAGATTTATTGTGTCTTGTCTTATATTTATGTCTTTAAATTATTTTGAGTTTATTTTTGTGTGTGGTATGAGGGAGTGTTCTAACTTCATTGATTTACTTGCTGCTATCCAGTTTTCCCAACACCACTGCTGAAGAACCTCTCTTTTCTTCATTGTATATCCTTGCTTCCTTTGTCAAAGATTAATTGACCATAAGTCTGTGGGTTTATTTCTGAGCTCTCTATTCTGTTCCATTGATCCATATGTCTGTTTTTATGCCAATACCATACTGTTTTGATTACTGTAGCTCTGTAGTATTGTCTGAAGTCTGAAAGGGTTATTCCTCCAGCTTTGTTCTTTGTCTTCAATATTGCTTTGGCAATTCTGGGTTATTTGTGATTCCATATAAATTTTAGGATTGTTTGTTATGGTTCTAGGGAAGATGTCCTGGGTAATTTGATAGGGATCACATTAAATCTGTAGATTTCTTGGGCAGTATGGCCATTTTAACAACATTGATTTTTCCAATCCAACAGCATGGGATATCTTCCCATTTTTTTTATGTCATCTTTAATTTCATTAATCAATGTTTTGTAGTTGTCCATGCATAAGTCTTTCACCTCCTTGGTCAGATTTATTCCTAAGTATTTTATTGCTTTGAATGCAATTTTAAAAGGGATTGTTTCTTTACCTTTTTCCTACTAATTCATTGTTAATGTAAACAAATGCAACTGTTTCCTGTATGTTAATCTTGTATTCTGTTACCTTGCCAAATTCTTTTATCAGCTCTAGTAGTTTTTATTTGGAGCTTTTAGGATTTTCTATATATACCATCTTGTCAACCACACATAATGACAATTTTGCTTCTTCTCTTCCAATATGGATCCCTTTCATTTATTTTTCTTGCCAGATTTCTGTGGCTAGGACTTCCAAGACTATATTGAATAGAAATGGAGAGAATGGGCCTTGTTCCAGATTTTAGAGGGAAGACTTTTGGTTTTTCACAGTTGAGTATTATCCTGGCTGTGGGTTTGTCATAAACAGCTTTATTATGTTGAGATATGGTCCCCCTATACCCATTTTGGTAAGAGGTATTATCATAAATGGGTGTTGAATTTTATCAAATGCCTTTTCTGCATCTATTGAGATAACAATACAGTTTTTGTCCTTTCTTTTGTTAATGTAGTGTATCACATTGATTGATTTGCATATGGTGAATGATCTTGTGTCCCTGGGATGAATCCAACTTGATAATAGTACAGAATCATTTTATGTGCTGTCAGCTTCTGTTTGCTAATATTTGGTTGAGGATTTTTGCATCTATGTTCATCAGTAATATTGGCCTGTAATTTTCTTTTTTGCTTTATTATCATTTATTTATTTATTTATTTATTTTTATGGGGGAGGTAATTAGGTTTATTTTTTTAGAGGAGGTACTGGGGATTGAACCCAGGATTTTGTGTATCCTCAGCATCCATGCTACCACTTGAGCTTTACCCTCCCCAGAAATTTTCTTTTTTGGTGGTATCTTTGACTTCTTTTGGTATCATGGTGGTGGTGGCTTCATAGACTGAGTGAGAGCACTCCCTCCTATACAAAATTTTGGAAAAGTTTGAAAAGGATCAGTGTAAGTTCTTCTTTGTATGTTTGGTTGAATTTCCCAGTGAAGTCATCTGGTTCTGGATTTTTGTTTGTAGGGAGGTTTTTTGTTGCTATTTCTATTTTATTTCTAGTGATCAGTCTGTTCAAGTGGGATATTTCCTCTTTACTCAGTCTTGGTTGACTGTATGTTTCTTGAAACTTTTCCATTTCTTCTATATTTTCCAATGTGTTGCCATATAATTGTTCACAGTATTCTCTCTCTCTTTTTTTTCATATTTCTATGGTATTGGTTGTAATTTCTCCATTTTCCTATTTTATTTTGTTTATTTGTGTTCTCTCTCTTTTCTTCTTGGACAGCCTAGCCATAGGTTTATCAATTTCATTTACTTTTTCAAAAAACAGCTCTTGTTTTGATTGATTTTTCTATTGTTTTTTAAATCTATGTTTTATTTATTTACCCCTCATCTTTATTATTTCCTTCTTTCTGTGCCTTTAGGTTTTGTTTCCTTTTCTTTTTCTAAACCTTTCAGATGATAAGTTATGTTGTTTGCTTGAGACTGTTCTTTTCTTGAGGAAAGCCTATATAATTATGGTTTTCCTCTTAGGACTGGTTTTGCTGCATCCCATAGGTTTTGTGTGGTTGTGTTTTCATTTTCATTTGTCTCAAAGTATTTTTAATTGCTTCTTTGATTTCATCATTGACACATTGGTTTTTTAGTACTATGTTGTTTAATCTCCATGCTGTCATTTTTTTTCCTTTGTTTTTTTTTCTGTGGTTGATTTCTAGTTTCATGGCATTCTGTTTAGAAAAGATGCTTGAAATGATTTGTATCCTCTTAAACTTGTTGATGCTCCTTTTGTGCCTGCATATGTGGTCTATCCTAGAGAATGTTTCATGGGCACTTGAAAATAATGTATATTCTGTTTTATGGGAATCTAATGGCCTAAAATATCAACCAATTCCAATTGTTCTATTGTGTCATTTAGTTTCTTTGTTACCTTTTTGATTTTCTATCTGGAAGATCTGTCCAGTGATGTTAATGGGATGTTAAAGTCTTGTGCCTACTATGAGTGTATTCCCATCAGTTTCTCCCTTTATATCTGTTAGTATTTGCTTCATGTATTTAGGTGCTCCTATATAGGATGCATATATTTTTCACAAATGTAATATCCTCATCTTGTATTGCTCCTTTTAATCATTATATAGTTTCCTTTTTATCTTTATTTATGGCCTTTGTTTTAAAGCTTATTTTGTCTGAAATCAGTATTGCTACTCCTGCTTTCTTGTCATTTCCATTTGCATGAAATGTCTTTTTCAGTTGTCTCACATTCAAACTATGTGTGTCCTTCTCCCTAACATGGGTCTCTTACATGCAGCATATTGTAGGTTGTTTTTGATTATCCAATTTGCCACACTATGTCTTTTGATTGGAGCATTTAATCCAGTTACATTTACAGCAAATATTGATAGATGTGTGTTTATTGCCATTTTGAACTTAGTTTTCCAGTTGATTTGGTATTTCCTCTTTGTTCCTTTCTTTTTTTTTTTTTTGTGGTTTGATAATTTTCCTTTCTATTAACTTGGTTTCTTTTTGTTTTTTTGTAACTCTGTTGTATGCTTTTGACTGATGGTTACCCCATTTTTCAAGTATCTTAACCATTTCTGTATTTGTTTCCTTTAAACTGATAGTCATATAAGCGAAAACACATCTTTAAAAAGAAGGAAAAAAAGAAAAAAATCTATATTTTCTTGTTCCCCTCTCCTACCTTTAATGATTTTGATGCCCTCTTTTATATCTTCATGTTTTTTCTGTTGCAACTCATTGTAGTTATCACATTTCCATTTACAGTCTTCTCCTTTCTATAGTTTTGCTTCTTTCCTATTTAGAGTAGATCTTTCAGTATTTCTTTTCATATAGGTTTAGCACTGCTGAATTCTTCTATTTTTGGCTTGTCTGAGAAATTCTTTATCTTTCCTTCTACTCTAAAGGATAGCCTTGCCAGATTGAGTTTCCTAGGTTTTGGCTATTTCTCATTCAGAACTTTGTATATATTTTGCCACTCCCTTTTGGCCTGCAGTATTTGTGTAGAGAAATCAGCTGAAAGCCTTATGGAGGTTCCCTTGTAACTAACTCTATTTTTCTCTTGCTGCCTTTAGAATCATTTCTTTATCTTCAACCTTGGCAATCTTAATTATAATACATCTTGGTTTAGGTCTATTTTGGTTCTTCTTATTGGGGGCCCTCTGTGCTTCCTGTACTTAATTCCTTCTTTAGGTTTAGGAAGTTTTCATTCATGATTTCTTAAAACACCTTTTTAATTCCCTTTGTTCTTTTTTCTCCTTTAGGGGTCCCTATTATGTATAAGTTAGCATGCTTTTTATTATCCCAAAGGCCCCTTATACTTCTTTCATTGGTTTTTACTTGCTTTTCCGATTGAGTGAATTCTGTTATCCTGTCTTCTAAGTCACTTATTCATTCTACATTATCTAGTCTGCTTTTGACTGCCTTTACCTTGGCTCTTACCTCAGTCATTGAGTTTTCTGTTATTAGCTTCTCTTTATAGCTTCTATTTCCTTTTCTATAATATTCTCTGCTGCTATTCATAGCTTTTCTTATTTCCTTCAGTGCTTTTATCACACCTTTTAGAAGTCATGATCTAGTAGATGATTGAGATCTGTTTGATATATTGTTTTTTCAGGGGGCTCCTCTTATTCTTTTAATTGGGAGTAATCACTCTGCTTCTTCATTTCACTTATGTCTCTGGCACTATGAATTATGAAGTATCAGTTATCTACTTTGGTCTTGAAGGATTTTTTCTAAGACGATGAGTTCTTGTGTAGATTGTATACCTCTGTTAATTTTGCTGTGAGGTCTGTTTTTAGTATGGATGGTTGCCATCTCTTTCTTCCATGTGTGTTGGCTGTTACCCCTTTGATTGTGGGTTTGGTTGGTTTTGTGGTAATCAGAGCCTGTCCTGGTTTTTGAGCAAGTCCTCCTTTTTGTATTGTGTTTTTCACAGCCCTCAAAGGGGCTGGGTCTTTTCCCCTTCTGTTGGGATAGAGGCTTCCAGACCCATTTCTGAGCTGCATTGTGGGTGGTAGGAGGGGTTGTAGTAATTTATGTACTCTTTGTTGACTGTACCTTTGTCCCTGCCTTAGTCACAGGAATGCAAGTCCTCTGCTCTGGTGTCCCCCAGGTTCTCTGCCTTCAGAGGTACCAGTGTAGTTCCACCAAGTTCTCAGACACACACCTGGATAATGGTGTGCTATTGGGTCAGTGTTATTCCCAGTGCCATGTTTGTGTAAAGTAGGCAGGCCAGCTAGAATGCTACACTAGCCTTCACCCTTGTTGTGTGCCAGTACTCCACTCCTTGCTCATTTGTCTTAGTGGCATGGGTCTGCAACGGCATCTGCAGAGTAAAACAGCCCCCTCTGCTTAGGGGTGTAAACAAATCTCAGTCCCACCTATGAGGTTTTGGAGCCCTTGGGTATGTATTAAGGTTTCAAACTCACCTTTACCTGGGATCCATGCACCAGTGAATATGGTGACTAGCCCTGCCTCTCTTCTCCTAAGAAAGTGCCAGTGATGTTGCCATGGGCCTGTGGAGGCAGAGGCTATGACCCAGCTGTGTTGCACCCCTTCCCCAAAACCACTCCAGCAGTGTTGCTTTATTTTCCTTTTCTTAAAATAGGGGACCCAGGTTATTCTTTTCTGTGTATACTTCCAGCCATGGCCCACAGCACACTCTAGCTCCCTGAGGCCGCCTCTGTCCAGTCAGCCTCAGCCCTCTGCTTGGCTCAGGCAGCCAGTCCTGGCCCATGCCCTCTGGCTTGCACCAAAGGTTGGGTATCACAGAGACCCTTTTCATCATTTTTTTCTTAGTTTTGTTAGTCAAGGTGTTGCTGTGAACTTTGGAGGTTCCCTCTCTATTCCCACTGACCTCTTCATTGGAGAGATGGTGTCCCAGCATAAGAGCACTATTCCTCCTTTGCCACTCCCTCCCCATGGGACAGGTCTGGCACTAATTTCCTTTTTCTTCTTCTTTTTTTCTCTCCTACCAGGTTTGTGGGAAATTTTATCTTTTGAAGAATGCTATGTTCTTTCAAATTTCAGCAGGTGTTCTGAGTGAATAAGTAGGTCCATGAATGTCTCTCTTAGTGTATTTGTGGGAGAGGGTAAGCTAAGGGCATCCTTCTAGTCTGCCATCTTGGCCACTCCCCCAGTATGTCTTCTTCGGGTAAATGACTACTCCAATATTTGCTCATATTTTAATTAAATTATTTATTGTTGTTGTTGTTTTTGTTTTTCTATTAAGATGTAGGAGTTTGCTGTAAACTCCGGATATTAACTCTTTATCAGATATATAGTTTGCATAATTTTCTCCCCAATATATAAGTTGCTTTTTTATTTTGTTGATTGTTTCTCTTGTTGTTCAGAAGAATTTTAGTTTAATATAGTCCAAATTGTCTATTTTTTTACATGTTGATTTTGATGTCATATAAAAAAAATTGGTCAAGACCAATGTCAAGAAATGTTTCCCATGTTTTCTTCTATGAGTTTCATGATTTCTAGCCTTATGTTTAAAGCTTCATTCCATTGTGATTCCTTACCTATCAATAATTACCTTAAAGGTAAATTGATTAAATTCTCAAATCAAAAAGACATAGAATGGCTGAATCAATAAAAAACAAAAGCCTATAATACACTGCCTACCAGAGACTCATTTTAGCTTTAAGAATATATATAGACTGAAAGCAAAGAGCTTGAAAATTATATTTTATGAAAATGGAAAACAAAAGAGAACACAAGTAGTTATATCAGAAAAAATGGACCTTAAATCAAAAACTCTAACAAAAGAAAGAATTTCATTATATAATAATAAAAGGGCCAATTAATAAAGATAATATAATAATTTTAAATATACATACACACAGCATGAGTGTACCTAAACATAGTAAACAATTACTAACTGATCTAAGTGAAGAAATAGAGAGCAAACATTAATAGTAGGGAACTTCAAAATCCCATTTCAACAATGGGTATATCATTCAGACAAAGAATTAATAAGGAAACAGTAGACCTGAACAACATTATACTCTAAATAGACCTAACAGATGTAAGCAAAACAGTCCACCCAACAGCAGCAAAATACACATTCTTCTAAGCACACATGTAACAGTCTCTAATAGATCATATATTAGATCCAAAAGCAAGTCTTAACAAATGTAACATCACTGAAATTATATCAAGCAACTTTTCTGACTACAACTGTATGAAATTAGAAATCAATAAGAGGAGGAAATGTGGAGAAGCCACCAATATATGGAAGTTAAAAAACATACTCCTGAAAAAGAAACAGATCAAATAAGAAATTAAGAGATTTAAAGCATATCTTGAGACAAAGAAAATGGAAACACAAAATGCAAAGCTCATTGGATGTAGCAAAGTAGGTATAAGAAGAAAGTTTGTAGTTTAATAGCTATATTCAAAATACATATCTTAATAATCTAACTTTACACTTCAAAGAATTAGAAATAGAACAAACTAAGTCCAAATCAAGGATAGATAAAATTAAGATGGGAGCATAAACAAATATAGACCAGAATAACAATAAAAATATGAATAAAACTAAGAGAGACCAGGGTAACAATAAAAAAATGAATAAAACTAAGAGATTATTTTTGAAAATATATGCAAAATCAAAAAATCTTAACTAGACTATATATGAAAAATAGCGAGAAGGCACAAGTAAAATTATAAATGATAGAAGAGACATTGCAGCTGATTCTATAAAAATAAGAGATAACTATAAATAATTATACTCCAGTAAATTGGATAATCTAGAGCTAATGGACACATTCTTAAAAACACACAGTTTACAAAGACTGAATTATAAAGAAATAGAAAATCTGAACAGGCCAATAACAAGTAATGAGATGGAATCAGTAATCAAATTCTCCCAACAATGGAAAGTCCAGGACCAAATGGCTTCACTGGTGAAATCTACCAATCATGTAAAGAAGAATTAATACCAATTTTCTCAAAATAAATAAAAATTATTGAGGGGAGAGTATAGCTCAAGTGGTAGAGTGCATGTTTAGCATGCCCAAGATCCTGGGTTCAATCCCCAGTATCTCCTCCAAAAATAATCAAGTAATACAATAAAAAATAAACTTAAAAAATGTTAAAGAGAAAGGAAAACTTCCAAACTAATTTCTCATAGCCAGCATCACCCTGATACCAAAGCCAGAAAATGACACTGCAAGAAAGAAAAGTATAGCCCAATAGTCCCCCTGAACATAGATGCAAAAATCGTCAACAAAATATGAGCAAAACTAAATAAACAGAACAATATAAGTTTCATACATCATAATCAAGTGGGATTTGACCGTGGGGTGTAAGGATAGTTGAATATAAGCAAATCAATAAACGAAATACACCATTATAACAGAATGGCAGACAAAAATCACATGATTATCTCAAAAATGTAGATGAAGCATTTGACAAAATTCAATATCCTCTTATGATAAAAAAACATCTGCAGAGTTCCCATAGAAGATACGTGCCTCAAGACAATCTATAAAAAAACCCGGCATTGATTATCATACTGAATGGTAAAACTAATTTTTCCCTCTATGTTCAGGAACAAGACAAGCATACCCACTCTTACCACTCCTAATAACCATAGTAATGGAAGTTCTAGCTCAAGCAATTAGGCAGGACAAAGAATGAAAACAATGCAAATCAGAAGAGATGTAGTAAAATTGCCTCTGTTTGCAGATAAACTCATTTCATTACTTTTTACATAAAAAACCCTAAAAGCTCCACCAAAAATATGTTAAACATAATAAACAAATTCAGTAAAGCTGCAGGAAACAAAATCAGTATACAAAGTCAGTTGTGTTTTTATACAAGAACAGTGAAAATAAAATAAAGAAAGCAATTCCATTTATAGTAGCATAAAAAATACCAAGGAGCAAATTTAACTAAGATGGTTAAAGATCTGTACACTTAAAACCATAAGACAAGTTTCTAGTTATAATATGGACAAGTTCTGGAGATCTAATATATAGCATGGTTAATATAATTAACAATACTATGTTGTATATTTGAAAGTTTCTACAGAAGTATATTTTAGAAGTTCTCACCAGAAAAAAAGGAGAAGAAATGTAACTATGTGAGGAGATGGACATGTTAAGTAATTTTAGTGTGGTAATTAGTTGCAATATATGCATATATATAATCACCGCTTAATCATGTTGTACATCTTAAACTTATACATTGTTATATGTCAATTTTATCTCAATGACACTAGAAAAAGAGATAAGACATTAAAAAAGCAAACACTGCATTGAAGGTTGTTGACTACCCTAAGCAAAATATAACTTATGTCTGTAGAGATATAAAGTGAATGTTTTATTACAGTATGACATTGTGTAAGCAAATTTCCAGAAAGAAAATACAAGAAAACAATAGCTTTAAAAGGCCAGACTTATTTTGTATAGTATCCTAATATAATTTATCCATCCTTATGTAGGAATATTAGGATGACTTATTGTCCATTCAATACATTTTAACATGACAAAAATAATTTTGATAAGGCACAAATAAATGGAAAGGTATCATATGTTCATGGATCAGAAGAATTAATACTGTTAAAATATTTATACTACTCAAAGAGATCTACAGATTAAATGTAATCCCTACCAAAATCCCAGTGTAATTTTTCACAGAAAGCTATAAAAAAGTGTAAAGTTTATATAGAATCATGAACATATCTTAATAGACAAAGCAATTTTGAGGGGGAAAAAGGCTGAAAGCATCACCTGTCCTGATTTTAAACTACATTAAAAAGCAATAGCAATCAAAGCAGTGTGTCATTGACATTAAAACAGATATATAGATGAATGGAACAGAATATATAGCCCAGAAATAAACCTATGGTTATATGGTCAACTAATCCCTGATAATTTTGCCAAAAAATGCCAAGGGGAAAGAATAGTCTCTTCAAAAAATGGTTTTGGGAAAACTGGATATATATCTCTAAAATAATAAAACTGGACCTTACACCACTCACAAAATATTAACTCAGAATAGGTTAAAGACTTAAACGTAAAACATGAAACCATGGAATCATAGATGGAAACACAGGGAAATAGCCCCTTGACAAGTCCCACCTATTTTTTCTGTGACATTGTCTTTTTTTAACCTTCATTTTTATTCAGCTTTATTTATATATAATTGATATATAATAATGTGTGAGCTAAAGATGTATAAATTAATAACTATTTGATATTTGTACATTTTGCAAAATGATTACCATAACAAGGTTAGTTACACCCATAACTTCACAGTTACAATTATTTTTGTAATGGTGAAAACTTACAAGATTTACACTCTTAGGAAATTTCAAATATAAAACATTGTATTGTTAACTATACTAACCATTACATCCCCAGTACTTATTCATCTAATAACTAGAATTTTGTATTTTTTGATATTAGCCACTTATCAGACTTGTGATTTGCAAAATTTTTCTCTAATTCCACAGGTTGAATTTTCATTTTGTTGATCATGTATTATGCTCTTCAGAAGCTTTTTATGTAGATGCAATTTCATTTCTTGATTCTTTCTTTCTTTCTTTCTTTCTTTCTTTCTTTCTTTCTTTCTTTCTTTCTTTCTTTCTTTCTTTCTTTCCTTCCTTCCTTCTTTCTTTCTTTGTTTCTTTCTTTCTTTGTTTCTTTCTTTCTTTCTTTCTTTCTTTCTTTCTTTCTTTCTTTCTTTCTTTCTTTCTTTCTTTCTTTCTTTCTTTCGCTTGTGCTTTTGGTGCCATATCCATTTAATCATTGCCAACATAAATGTCAAGGAGATTTTCCCCTATGATTTCTTCTATGTTTTTATGATTTCAGGTCTTAAATTGAAATTTTTAATGCATTTGAGGCAAATTATTGTGAGTATTCTAAGATAAAGATCCAGTTTCATTCTTCTGTATGTGAATACCCAATTTTCACAACACCATTCATTGAAACAACTATTTCCCCTTTATGGCTCCCTTGTCAAGTATTAGTTTACCATATATGCATGAGTTTATTTCTGGAATCTCAATTCCATTCCATTGGTATATTTGTTTTTATGACAGTAGCATATTCTTTTGATTACTACAGATTTGTAATACAGTTTCAAAATATGGAGAATGATGCCTCCACATTTGTTCCTCTTTCTAAGTATTTCTTTGGATTTTTGGAGTCCATTGTGATTCCATACATATTTTAGAGGTTTTTTTTTCTATTTCTATTAAAAATTACTAGTGGAATATTGATAGAGAAAACATTGAATCTACAGATGGCTTTGAGTAGTATAGACATTTTATTAATACTAATCACCTAACCTATGAACATGGGATATCTTTCAAATTATGTGTGTCTTCCCCAACGACTTCTTATAATTTTTTTATACTTATGTCGTGCTTTTAAGTACACACATCTTCTACTTGCTTGGCTAAATTTATTCCTAAGTACTCTATTGTTTTGATGCTATTATAAACGTAATTGCTTTCTTTATCTTTTTTAGATAAATTGTTGTTAGTGTATAGAAATGCAGTTTTTTGTGTACTGATTTTGTATCCTGCGACTTTAATAAACTTGTTAATTAGTTCTAACAGTTTTTTTTTTTGGTGGTGTCTTAAGGATTCTCTGTATATAAGAGCATATCATTGTCAAACAGATAATTTTACTTTTTCATTTATGATTTGGGGTTATCTTTTATTTATTTTATTTCAATTCCTGGTAACTCCAACATATTGAATAGACATGCTGAGAGAGGTCACTCTTGCTCCTAATACTGAGGAAAATTTTTCAAACTTTAAATGAGTATGATGTTAGCCAAGGGCATGTTATATATGGCCTTTACTATGTCCATTTATGTTCCTCCTATACACAAGCAGTTGAGAGTTATTATCATAAAAGATTATTTTTTGTAAATTTCTTTCTCTGCATCCATGGAAATTATAATACTGATTTTTTTCTTTCAGTCTCTTAATGTGATGTGTTATATGTATGTTGAACCATCTTTGCATTCCAGGGATGAAACTCACTTGATCATCATATATGATCATTTTAATGTACTGTTGAATTAGGTTAGGTATTATTTTGGTTGAGAAATTTTGCATATATATTCATCAAAGATATTGCTCTGTAGGTTTATTTCTTCTTGTGTCCTGGCCTGTGTTTTGTATCAGGGTAATGATGGCTTTGCAAAAATGAGCTTGAGTGTTTCGTCCTCCTCAGTTTTTTGGAAGAATTTAAAAGAATTGTTGCTATTTTTTCCTTACTTGCTTGGTAGAATTAATCAGTGAAACCTTGTGGTCCTAGTGTTTTGTTGGGAGATTTTTTTTTCTTTTAACGTGTTACTTTTTTTTAAAAAAATTGATGTATAATTGGCACTTAGTTTTATATTAGTTTCAGATGTACAAGATAATGATTTGGTATTTGTATACATTGCAAAATAATCAGCACAATAAGTCTAGTCAACATGCATCACCTTACATAGATACAAAACAATATTTTTCTTCTGATGAGAACTTTTAAGATCTTATTTTCATAGAAACTTTAAAATATGCAATAGAGTATTATTATAACTATTGTCACATCACCATGACTTAATTACTTTATAACTAGTAACTTTTATCCCCTTCACATGTTTCTCTCACCCTCCATACCCTGCCTCTAACAACCACCAACCTATTCTCTGTAGCTATGAACTTGTTTTTTGCTTTGTTTGTTTATTTTTTTTAGATTCCACATATAAGTGAGATCACATGATATTTTTTCTTTCTCTGTCTGACTTATTTCATTTCATATAACACCATGTATGTGAAACCAAGTTGTTGCAAATGGCAAGATTGTATTTATTTTTATGGCTTAACATATCATTTTATATATAAAACATTTTACTTATTCTTTCATTCATCAATGGACACTTATGGTTTTTTTTCCCATATCTTGGCTATTATAAATAATACTGCAATAAACATGGGGTTCATATATATTTCAAAATCTGTTTTTTTCCCTTGTCACTCTGGATGTCTAGATGCTATTTGAATTGGATTTAGAAGATGGTGCATTATAGATGTTTCTTGGCCTAAGTCTCTTAACAGCAGAGATGCTAAAGGAATAACAAGATCATGAAGAGACTGGCAGTTGACTGCAAAGCACCGCCACTTGGTGTTGGCATTAGCTGGACTTGGGGTGGCAGAATTTTCTGGGAGGAGTCACTTGAAAGTGTTATAACAGTTATTTGGTTTGAATAAATCTACGTGGGCAGGAGCAGCTCTAGAAGTGGCATCCTCAGTCTGAGCACAGCCACCACCATTCTGCCCATGTTCCCTCTGTAAGTGCTCCCTGCATCTTACTGGATGTTGGCTTCATGGAAGACAACTAGCTCTGGGTGGGCACAGGCAGTGTACCAAAGTGAGTTTTTTAAAAACCCTTTCTTTGAGTCAGTCTGGTAATTCTCCTCCCCCTTGGTTATAACATCTGCTCATTTGATAGGTTTGTTAGTGAAGAAGTTTCTCTTTGTACCTGCCTTTCATGTCTACATGCCTCCTAGCCTCCCTCCCCTCTCAGCAAAAGGTACAGAGAACAAAGCCTCACAAAAAAGACCCCTGACCATTTGCATCAAAATGTAGGTTTTGGGGTCAAACACTAGCTTTACTGATTTCCACATTCTGAGATTTATTCACAGAAACTCATAAATGTAAACAAGCATTGCAGATGATTTTTACGTGCCTTGAAGTTTGAGAATAATTAGTCAGATAGGTGACAGTGCCTCAAGATACTCTAATAGGAGACAATTCTTAATGTAAAAACTAAGCTATTTATTCTGATTGCATACTATTTAAACTTGTTTTCAGAGCATAGCATTTCTCAAAATATGGTACAAATAACAAAAGCATCAGAATCACCTGGGGGTGCCTCTTAAAAATAAATACTTAAATCTTACTAAAGACTCATTGTCAGTCAGAATGTCTAACACTGAAGCCTATAATCTGAACTTTTTATAAATGGTAGTTGTAATTTCTTAAAAATCTAATTTTTGAAAACCACTGTTATGGGCATTTTGACTACAATACTCTGATCTAAAATAATTCAATGCACTTAGGGCTGATCTTTTACACTGCTTGCTTGTGGCTGGATTTCTGATCATGCAAGGGTTCCTAAAAAACCTGTTTATAACAACTATATAATTTAAATTCTGCAATAAAATAAACAATTATGTCCTCTTATCATAGTATACTATACTTTATACATGTGATCTGTAAAATTGTGGAACCAAATCATTAAAGAAATATTGGATTTTCATTGTTTTCTTCTTATTTTTTACTTAAATATATATTTTAATAGAGAAGTTGTGCTGGATTACAATATGAGTACAAAGAAATAAGAAACCAAGTATAGCAAGCCAAGCATTGTTTTGGAGACTATTGTGAAGAACGTGGAACATGACAAGAAAACCATGAGAGAATAATTGGCCCAACTCCCAGTTAACATTGACTATAGCTGTGTAGTGGTTTTACCACTGTATACTTACAGAGTTCAGGTAAAGGCTTACAATTTTGTTTAGTTTAATAGACTGGTGCGTAAGCCCCCGACTGTGGGAACAAAGGAACGAGCCTTGGGCTGGAATGGTAAACAAGTTATAATAAGCTACAGACTCAGAGGTGAGAAGGCTGGTTAGCCAAGGATGGGTAAGATCCCCAGAAGGGGGCAACCTAAGACAGGCACAGCCACCTGAGTCCAAGAAGAATGTAGTGAAGTAGCCGTTTCTCATACGTTCTGCCCTGATAAGTTGTAAGGCTCACTGGTGCCAACATGAGCATGATTTACCAAAACATAAAGGGTCTTCTGAACTTGATCCAGACACTGCCTGTTAACCATTTCCCTTGTCGTTCTTCTTTGCTATATAAGACTGTGTAACTTAATAAAGCTTCAGAGTAGCCATCAGCTCTCTCCGCATACGGTGTGTATGTGTACATGATATCACGACACCAACACTGGTGTAGTAAGTGTCTTACCAAAAAACTCCTATGACATCTGGAAAGATTTGATTAAAACAAAAAGCTAATTAATAACTGGCAGAATAGAGGTAAGAAATGATCTCATGGAATTTGATGCTTTTTCTTACTGACCTCAAAGACAAACTCATATCTGAAAAACTACATTGACTATTTTCTAGTTGATTTGCCTTAAATTGACAGATCTCCACATGGTCAATCTGAGTCCAATGATCATTTTGGTATACATGAAACAAATTGTGTTGAAAATGGATCAAATGTAATGGATTGTGTGGCGATTGGATGTTCCAAATAATATTATGAAAATGACATAATCAGTCTTTTTCTACCAAATTAATCCTGATAAAAATGCTAAAGCTTTTTAGAAGTATTGTTATGCTTATATCTACCTCATCAATATAAGTTCTTTCTACTTCAGATAATTTACATCAGTCAGAAACAAAAGCAAAAACTCTCATCAAGAATAATCTTTGAGACTAAACTGAAATTCAGTAGAAAATATTAGGCTAAGCTGCACATAGAGATTTGTCCCTAAACTTGCTTTTCTCAAAACACTCTACAAAAAATAATCCTGGAAACAGAGCAAAAATTATGAATAAACTCCTTATAGAACTAGTTATCAAGAAATACTCCATAATTAAAGGGGCTTGTGGGTTCTTTAGCACACCAGAAGCAGAGTGAAGGGAACCCACAAAAGTGGTATGTATCTGCTCACCTAAGCTCAGGAGAAAGTGGCTGCTTCAGTGGATGGCTTGCTTTATTTCCCTAAGGCTAAAGTCTTTTCTGGAAACATTGGTAGTTGAGATCCATTAATATGATGGGAAAACTTCGGCAAGCAGGGCAAGTCAAAGGAACACTAAGATAACAGCAGCAAAGAAAATCCTGTTTCTTATGGATTGAAGATAAGGGAGTTTGTGGGAAAATATATATCACCAGCGACTGTGGCCTCAACGTACTGTTCCTTTCACAGTGCTTTGTACATCTGTCGGCATCAGAAATGGATAGATGGGGGTTAAATGATCAAGGCAAAGAGGTGGGCCTAGGAGGGGCCAATACATCCTCAGGGATAGTAGCCAAACAAACAGGCGGTAGAGCACACATCGATGTCTGGCATGAGATCAGGCCAGGAGTCAGTAACAGATGGCAAGCAAACAGCAGGCTTGTGAGGACTAGAGTAATTTGTAGTCAAGGCAGATAGGGGATTCAAAAGCCAAAACGTCAGAAAATGTCAGAACTGGCAAGGACATAAGAAAACTTTTTGACTTTAACTGCTACCTTCATTATAAAGTGAAGAAAAGTAAAACCGAAGCCCACAGATGAGAAGTAACTTGTCTAGAGTCACATAACCTGGAAATACAAAGATGAGGACAATCCACATATTTTCCTAGGCTAGTGCTTTTTTCCAACACATGGCATTGCATATCTATAGTGGATAAATCATAATTTTGCTCAGTGCCTACTAGGTACACAGACATTGTGCTAGATTACATTATAGGTACAGGAAGTGAAAAGTAAAGTCCAGTAAGCAAATACAGTTAATAATAGCCAAGATCTCACATTTATTGAATACTTACTATTTGCTAGACACTGGGCTAAATATTTTACCATAAACAATGCCATTTAATTATCACAACAACCCAATGAGATATGTTAATAGCTCCATTCTCCAGATGAGGAAAAATGAGACTTAGGGAAGAAATGTGATTTTCTCTGGACTACATAACTAATCATTGGTGAAGCTGGATTTAAAAGCCAAGGCTTTCTGACTTTGCACCTTAATCATTAACTTCATTGTTATACTGAAGTTAACCCTTACTTTTGCATCTAAGATGACCTGTGGCTTCTGTCCTAGAAGATTAAGTTCAGAGCCTGGACTTTAAATGAATTATTGGTAGCATCTGAATACAGGGACAAACGGTAGAAGCTTTTGGTAAGCAAACCCTAGCACTACCTAAAGTGAATTCTGTATGCCATATTTTTGTTTTAAAATTATTTCTTTTCTGATCATTGCAGAAATATATAGTTAGGGTGGAAAAATTTCAAATATGCATAAAAGTGCATGGATAAAACATCTCTGGAATCCTTAGAAATCCCAGCACATAGATGTAAATATAAAAGTTGTTCACATGGTAAGATTTCTTTCCAATTGTGTGTGTGTGTCTATGTGCATGTGTGCATGTACTTTAAAACATATGGCCTTGACAACCTACAACATACAGAATGGGAGAAAATATTTGCAAAGATGAGACTGACAAGGGCTTAATCTCCAGAATATATAAACAGCTCACACAACTTAATAAGAAAAAAACCAAACATCCCAATCCAAAAATGGGCAGAAGAATTAAACAAGCAATTCTCCAGTGAAGACTTACAAATGGTCAATAGGCACATGAAAAAATGCTCAATATCATTAATTATTAGAGAAATGCAAATCAAAACTACAATGAGGTATCACCTCACACCAGTCAAAATAGCCGTCATTCAAAAGTCCACAAATGATAAATGCTGGAGAGGGTATGGAGAAAAGGGAACCCTACTCACTGTTGGTGGGAATGTAGTTTGGTACAGCCATTATGAAAAACAGTATACAAATTCCTCAAAAAAACTAAAAATAGACTTACCATATGATTCAACAATCACACTTCTGGATGTATATCTGGAGGGAAACTTAATTCAAAAATACGCATGCAACCCAATATTCATAGCAGCACTATTTACAATAGTTAAAACATGGAAACAACCTAAATGTCCACCGACAGATGACTGGATAAGGAAGACGTAGTATATTTATACAGTGGAATACTACTCAGCCATAAAATGATAAAGTAATGCCATTTGCAGCAACATGGATGTCCCTGGAGAATGTCATTCAAAGTGAAGTAAGCCAGAAAGAGAAAGAAAAATACCATATGATATTACTCATATGTGGAATCTAAAAAAAAAAAAGATAAATGAACTTGTTTACAAAACAGAAACAGACTCACAGACATAGAGAACAAATTTATGGTTACAAGGGGGAAGGTGGTGGGAAGGGATAAATTGGATAAATTTGCTAATACTAACTAATATATATAAAATAGATAAATAGCAAATTTATACTGTAGAGCACAGGGAACTATATTCAATATCTTGTAGTAACTTATGGTGAAAAAGAATATGAAAACAAATATATGTGTGTCCCTTATGACTGAAGTATTATGCTGTACACCAGAAATTGACACAACATTGTAAACTGACTATGCTTCAATAAAAATATATTAATATCATGAAAAATATGGTCTTGTTTTATTTTTATAAAACTAGAATATTATATATAATATATAGTGTTATAATTTTTGAAGTAACAAATGAGCATTTTTCATACCTGCAAATATCTGACACCATAGTTTTATATCTGCATAGTGTTCCATTATACTAATATCTTACTTTATTCTTTGTTGCTAAATATTTAGATTGTTTATGATTTTTTTCTTTTGCTATTTTAAAAATCACTGGGTTGTGAGTATACTTTTGATAATTTCCTTAAGATAGAGTCCTAGAAAGAGACTTAGTAGGCCAAAGCTTATAAATATTATTAAAACTCTTGATTTATATTGTCAAGTTGCTTTTTTACTTGCTGTAACAATTTATTCCTGATGACCAGTATTTGATGGTGCCCCTTTCTCTGTTCTTTCACTCCATGTTTTACATTTTGAAGAATCAAATGGTGACCCATTTTGAGATATACTCTATAAACTTTAAAATAATACTTGATTTAATTT
The DNA here is from genome assembly GCF_048773025.1 of Camelus bactrianus. Classification (NCBI taxonomy): domain Eukaryota; kingdom Metazoa; phylum Chordata; class Mammalia; order Artiodactyla; family Camelidae; genus Camelus; species Camelus bactrianus. The sequence goes on along the minus strand of NC_133575.1, from coordinate 65,638,853 downwards.
TGGGGCTGTGTTAATTTCCTCAAATCGTTATTTAAGTTTACACATCTAAATTGAAATGCAGGCTAGTGATCAGAAATTCTGTAATTAGCTTAGTGTGAGTGTGTTTGAACTTCTGAGACTACTATATTTTATAATAGAAAAAACGATATTGCTGATGATGTTGATAATTATAATTTAGGTAAATACTACTATTATATATTTTTCAGATAAGAAATCTGAGATTATGTTAATTAATTTGTTTAAATGTCATATATTTAGGTTTTAGTAGAGCTGAAAATGAAAACATCATCAGTTTGAATCCAGCGTCTGTGAGTTGAAGTACTAAGATACTACCTCTCTATTCATTGAAGTGCATGTCAAAAACTTTGCAATGTCTTTCTACCCCTTCCCTGATGCTAAGTAAACAAAAATGAAAAATAAGCTTATATCTCTAGAGAAATTTCAGTTGGTTAAGTAGAGAAAACTAGCCCTTTTTTTCTCTTCAATCTTCAAACCATACTTACTACATGGGTATTCGATAGGCAATAATGCTACAAAATGTGACATCTAAGAAATTTAACAGAATCCTCCATTAAAATATAACTTCTCTAGTAAGGTAAAACTGGGGACCTTTGATGTGGGGAGTAGAGGCAATTTGGGAACAGAATTTTGAGACAGATGCATAGGTTTAGCTGCCTGCAGGGGACAGTTGTGGACAATCAGAGGGCATCTTAAGGACACTGACAATATAGATTGCTAAGAAGAAAGAGAGGCAAGAGGTGGGAAAGACACTAAAAGAAAAATGGGAGTCAGCATAAATACAGCTTGCAAGTCTTGCTGATGTTCAATTAGTTATCCTAAGTATTGAACTTATGGGCACAGTATTCCCATTTTGATTTTCTGTATTCTTTTATTACTATGATACAACCTGCTTCCTTTCCCTAAGCTTTGAAGTTAGTAGGATGCATAGATGATATCACCTTCAGTGACAAATTACTGATTATCATTTGAAACATCTTGAACATCAGCTAAACCAGTAAAACACATATAGGAGGATGCACACTTTTTTGAATATTTGTACTGCAATTTACAACATCAATTGTAAACCACAATAATTTTTTACAGAAATAATTAAATCATATATTTGACAAGTAATTTCCACTAGGATCCTAACCAAACTGGATGTTTTGTATATAACTATGTGATCTTATGTACAGAATAAAAACTAAATGGAAATATATTGGTTTCTGATAAAGTGATTCAATCACTAGTAAATAACTCAGTGTGCTAAAACATATCTAAAATTATTACATATATAATACTCCAACATTCCTGTTCATTATATATTGGAGAGTAACACACTAGAACCTGCGAGTATAAAAATATTATAAATTGTGTCTTTATATACTAATTACTTGGTGTAACAAAATATACTAAAGTAGTAGTAATTTATAACAATCTGAAACACAAGCACTTTGGGATGGGTGCATATTATTGGCCCCAGATAAGTTTCCCCTTAAATGATGGCTGAATTCCCCAAAACCCCATGAGAGTAATATCATTTAATCTGTAAAAAGTACAGATTGCTATTTTGATTCAATTTACTGCCAACTTTTGGTTTTAACATTAGTAATTCTTTGCATTATTCACAAGGTCTGAATTAATATGATGAAAATTCTGGTGTTAGTCTGAGAATATCATCTTTTGACTAGGTGCTACTTGTTAATGATGTCATACTGAAAATAACATCTATCCTTGTAAGTTTGTGAATCAGGGCCAAAAAAGGATCTCAATGAAAGCAAGATTCTTGAAACTTAATGAAGGTGGACTAAATCCAAGATTTGATTCTTGGGTTATGGTGGGTGTTTTGTCAGACTTTCTGCTCATTATGCCTCTGTTATACTACAAAGAAATTTTGCATAATGGACATTAATCTCTCTGCATGAGTCACCTGAGGGGCAAGAAAAATGGTCTCTGTCAAGGAACTCCACACAGAAATGCATTAAACAATAGCTCTCAGTAGAGAAAAAGACAACATTTTAAATATAGGTTTGGGAAAATAAGAATAAAATTTAATTTTACACCATTCTGGGCCATTTTACTTTGTATTTTTTTAAATGAAATAATTTTTAGTTTTGGACAGTTTAAAAGATGATAATATATTTCACATAATTTTTAACTGACCTTCCAGAGGAATATTTAGAGGGCTTTTTCTCCTCAGGCAGTCAGTACCGAAGTAGTTACTCATCTGGGAATTCACAGCACCACTGTAACTTCCAATTAGCAAAACATACATTAAAAGCTGCTGTAAACCACTCTAGGAGGCCTGCTGATGGCTGTGATTAATGGCTATGCATCTGCAGCTACTGCACATAGGTCTTAACAGAGCTATTTGTAAATTGTCAACACAACCTCATGCAACCTCAGGTTATCAATCAGAAAAGTATGCATTAGAGTTGGTTAATTACAGCCCCTCTTCAATGGCACCAGAATGTGTATATTTCCCAATGACTGAAACCTTCTGAAGACTAGTGATGATGCTAATTTGAAAGCAAAATCTTACAGTAGATGCATACTTGTTTCTTTCTGCTTGTTAGAACTCACAAAAAGAAAGGTGGTTCTTATTTAAGTGTATAAAGCTCCTTCTCTTCCAATTTCAGTGGTCCTTCCTGTATTATACATGTTTTCATAAATTATTTTGTTGCTATAACATTACTTTTATATGTTGTAGAAACAAATCTAGGAAGAAAGTTATTTGTAAAACTCACACTCATCCCAGGCTATATTCTTACTAACTATAGTCTCAAAGGTGTCCATCACACAATTGAGGATCCAAATGTAAATTTTTTGTGTGTCTTTTTTCCCCTTGAAATTGGTTACATTTTGTTATCCTTGGCTCTTGGACAGATTTTTATTTCAGACCTAAACAGAAACACAGTCTTTTTATATGACATAATGCTTTTTATTTGCCAGTGCATTTACATCCATTCTTTCATGTGACCTCACAACATCCCAGTGAAGCAGTCAGGGCAAGTATTGTAGTTTACAACAAATGGTAAAAGCACAATTAATAATATAGCAAAGCATATAGTATTTTGATTATTATAGTCACTTACTGCCTACATAATATTGCTTGTTTGGTATTTATTCACATTTCAAGAATATTTAAGAGCCTGCTAAAACCAGAATTTATCAGTTGAGTTTAAAGTCTTTTCATCAGAAGTATATCATAATTGTAATCAGTGTTGGTCAACTAATTCCCATGAAATCTACATTTAGAGATATTTAGAGATATTTAGGACTAGAAAGTCTTGAGATTTATGAGGGAATAAACTTCCTTAATAATTCTTAAGATGTTCAGATTGCTTTTCCTAAATCACTTGGCATAATTAAAAAATTTAAATATTAAAAGCAATCATTTAAGTTTAAGGTAAGTATCTTTAGTCTCATCTAAACAATTTGTTAAGGGACTTATCAAATACTTCTAAAATACTATAGGATACATAAATAAGTTTATGTAAGTTAGAATAAGCAAAATAAATGGAAACAATACTTTTTGCCTTTCACATCACAAATTAACCATAATGGGAAGTTCTACTGATAGGATATTTGAGACAAATACCAGCTAGGCAATCTTACAATATAGTACAACTGTCAAAATTAAATTCAACTGCAAATCACAATGAAAACTGAGTAAATGTGACAGATGAAAAATGGCGTTATATAGTACTCAAGTGGTGGTGCTGTTCAGGGATGATTGTTGGGAGAGAGTTCAGGATAATGAAGTAAACAAAATTCATCTTGGGCTCTCCCCCAACCATTGACTCATGTCTATTACTAGACACCAAATGTGTTCCTGTTACATCAGGCAGCCCTGAGTCCACTCATCCTCCAAGAACTTGTGACTGTATAAAGTGTTATGTTCTCTAAACCCATCCCTTTTCTGATTTATCTACATAAAAACTTACCTGTACTATAGACCACTCCCTCTGGAGCTTCTCAGACTATGCAGTTAACTAAGCTGTTAACACATTTCTCTTGGGTCATATATTTTCATTTTCACACAAATATTTGGAGAAGGAGCTCCTTAAAAGAGTAATTCTAATGTTGAGGATAAATTTAGAAAAAAATATAAAAATATATCAACAGTTATTTACTCTAAACAGCAACAGGCGGATTTTTGCCCCATCAATTCCACCATCCGGCCATTTGCCTACTCTACCTCTGCCCTGTGTTGACCCTAATAATTATGCATTGGCTGAGATGGAAGAGTCTTCCCACTGTGTTAATAGAGGCAGTCAAATAGAGAGCACTCTGATTTTGGTGCTCATTTAGAAATGTGGTGCTGAACAGTAAATGGAACATCTGAAACACTGAAGGGTTGATTTCTAAAACAAAATCCCAGTTCTTTCTCACCCAATAAGTTTCCTGCAGAGTCTAAAAAGTGGTTATCTAAATCCAGACCAATAATTCCAAATAACCACAATTTTTTAAAAACTCACCATAGTTAAATACTCAGAGCCTATATAAAGCTTAAGATGCTCATTATTTATTTTCTTTCTAAAGTATTCTGAAGCCTCATGCCATTTAGTATAGGAGGAAAGTTTTCCCAGCTGCTTTTCTCAGTCTCTGCAAGACAAGCCACAGCCTCAGGGAGCCTCTGAGATCTAACCTGATTTCCACTCTAGCAAATGTGTAGATGACTGAACTCTTAATGAGTCAGGCAAAAGGTCTTCCTTATAATTGACACACAGAAGTATTTGTTAATGGATTCCTAGCTCCTGCCAAGTTCTCCTGTTAAGCTATTCATAGTATAATAAATGTAAGTTTCACATAAAAGTAGTTAGAGAGTGCTGGAAATTAAAAAAAAAAAAAAAAAAAAAAACCTCTCTAAATTCCCCTCAGCTTTCTACCCTGGAGCACATGACTGAAAACCACTAGTGCCCTCTTCTGGTCAGAGAAAGACAAATTTCATCCTATCATGTTAATAGGAGAGCTGTCACCAGAAAATAATGAAATATTTTTATAACATTCCCTCAAAAAATAATTTCATCTATAGGAACAATTATAAGAAACAGAATTTTCATGAAATGAAAAGCAATACTATCCTAAAAGCAGACACTACTAGGTACAAGTTCTAGATACACATACAAATTACATATTTCTTTTCAAAGATTGCTAAAGTATATTCCAGCATTGAAAAATTGCCCAAATATAAGATACTTATAGAAATGATATGTACATTAAAGTGTTCATGTCACTTTCTATATGCTCATATGGAGAAAAGTTGACATGAAAGGATATTATAAAATGTGCAAATCTTCTTGAAAGAAGTATTTCATAACAGTTTTTTTTTCCCCAAGCACAGTATCTTTTTTTGTGTGCAGATACAATGCTGCAGTGCAAAGGAGAACTCTATAAGGAAATTGTGGATGTGTATACAGGAATTTGAAACACACACATAACACAAATATACACACACACAGAAGTCAAACTTTTGTACTGCCTTTTTCCTAGTCGTTTTTCAAGGCTACAGGCATATGTTCTGAAACTTTTCCAAACTTCACTTTGGAATTTACAGACAGAGCCAAAAATGCATTAACATTACTTTCTTCTAACATTATATTTTTGACCTATGGCTGTACTATTCATCTTGAGCTCACGTATAATTTAGCATGTTAAACTCTAAATCCAATTTAGCAGTTTCCAAAAATTCAAATTTATTTTCCTAGGAGAAAGAGTCATCAAAACTAAGGATATTCAAAAGGATTTATTACCCATTCAGAAGATAATTTTAAAACAACACAAAGCCCCAAGCATGTCTAAAGCATTTCCTGAAACATGGGAATAAGAGAATGAGCCATCCACATTGACTCTTATGAAGGAATGGGAATGGGAATTAGATGTCTGAATTTTTCAAAAATCATTCATGACTCTTCTGTCACATCTAAGGAAATATAACGTTGAACCTCAAATCAGGGCCTGTGACTTAAACCACAGCAAGTACGGATGGTTGCCCTTCTATCTATAAGGATTCAAACTATTATTAGGCACATTCCTTCCCCTTAACCACCAATGTTTAGGGCTCCCCAGGATAACCTCAGTATAGATTCTGGTGGAAGACTAGATTTTCCATCTAGCTTTGGCCTGAGTGGATAGGTTAGAGCCACAGGATTTTTTTTTTCTCCATCAATTGCTGGAGTAGAGTGAATATTATCTAAATATTTTCTTTTTCCTAGGTAGGCTGCTACATTCCTGATCATTTGGCTAAAGAGAGCAGGCTTTTGTCAGAGCATTTTTTTTTTGTCTGATCCTATTGCTGTTTCCAAGTTACTAGCTTCTTCAGCTCCAAATCTAGGCTACATGAAGCCTTCCAAACATCAAGAAACTCACCACCATGTAGTTTCCTCAAATCCAGAGATCCCTAGCAGATTTGTCTTCTTTTGTCCACCTTTCAGAGTCTTCTCGTGTTTGTTTCCTATATTATATCCAGGGTCTTTAGCTGCACTTAGTGTGATGAATAGTGAAAAGTATGCATAGTCCATATTCTTGGAACTATAAGGGCACATTACTTTTGAGACATCTAAGATATGCAGTTGGAGATGCTCAGTAAGTAGCTGGATATATAATTCAGAAGTTCAGTGTAAGGTCTTAGCGGGGAATATAAATCCAGGAACATTAGAATATATAGTGAATAGAAAAGAGGATCTAAGTGCTGAAGCACTCCAGAGCTTAGAAGTTGGAGAAATGAGGAGGATCCAGAAAGGGATCTTGAGCAGGAACAATCAGTAAGGTAAGAGGAAACTCAAGAGAGAATGGTTTCCCAGAAGTCCAATGAAGATAATGTTTCAGGAAGTAGAGGGTGATTAACTGTCCCAATTTCAGCCCATTGATGCTGAAAAATCAAATAAAAAATAATACTGAGAATGGACTATGGGACTTAGAAACATGGATGCTACTTAATGGTTTCTACATGCTGCCTTAGTTAATTCATTATTTTATAATTTTCATCAGATGTACATCTTAAGAATTATATTGTCTCAGAGTTAGGAGAATATAAAAGTTACTATATAACTATTAAACCAATCTATAGGATCCCAAATGATTATCTGAGGTTTTTGCTTAAGCACTTTCCGTGGCAGTTAACTCACAATTGTGTAGTCATTTCCTTTTTGGAGTAATTCTTTTTTTTATATAACTTTAAAAAGTATATTTTATTGAAATATAGTCAGTTTACAATGTACAGTACAATACTTCAGTCATATAGGAACATACATATATTTGTTTACAATTCTTTTTTAACCACATGTTACTACAAGATATTGAATATAGTTCCTTGTGCTATACAGTATAAACTTGTTGTTTATGTATTTTATGTATAGTAGTTAGAATCTTCAAATCTCAAACTCGCAATTTATCCCTTCCCACCCTCTTTCCCCACTAGTACCCATAAGTTTGTTTTCTATGTCTGTGAGTCTGTTTCTGTTGTAAATAAGTTTGTCTTTTTTTTTTTTAAGATTCTACATATAAGTGATATCAGAATAATTATTCACAGTTCTTCTTTTGCATTCAGACAATATAAAGAAATTCTGCCAGGTATTCAGAATGTACTTCTGGTTTGTATATATTTAAATCTTTAATTTCTTAATTTCCAACAGATCGAAGCCTGCCTTCACAAGGGTGACAACCTCAAGAATGGTTACCCTCCCACAAGAAGTTTCAGGTTCAGGAGGATCCTGTTTTGTTCTTATCTCACCATCCCATCCCCACTAATATCCTTTCACGTGCACATGATCACTAAGCATCATTCTCCACTTCCAACTCTAGGCCACACTTCTGTCATTAGCTATCTGCCACTCATAATTTCTAGGCCCCATCCATTAATTACCAAGCAGTTGGAAGTCCCTGCCTTGATCCTATCATACGCCTGATGTTTAGAACTTTGTGATTAATTTACCTGATCTGAATTTCTTAACCCAAGTGTAAAATTGGAACAACCCAGCCACTTCTCAGATACACCTACAAATGTCCCCTGTAATTGATGTAGTCTCAAGTACCATTCTGTATCAATACCAGTCCACGCTACTATGGAGTGAGAACATGAGGTCATAAAATGTGGCCACTCTGCTCTAAAATAATGTTGCTTCAAGCTCATTCTAGGGAGCAGGATGACTATTTCATTACAGTTAATTATCCTACCTGCCACCCATGGGTGAGGAAATGTTGCAGAAAGAAAAAAACAGGTACAGAGACAAACTGAATGGATAAAAGTCACTGGCTGTTTGCCTTCCCACACATCCAGAAAAACAAGATCACTTACACCGGTCATCCTTGAGTGAGAATAGTAGTCAACAGCTCCTTTGGTCCTCTCTGTTCCAGCATAATTAGAATGTCATAAACCATTTTTTATTGTTTGCTTAACTGGTCTCAGGGTAGGGGAACAGCCAATAGAATCTGCAGTGGTTCCTTGCAGAGAAAAATAATGCCTAGATGGAATCAATTATTTGTTCTTATCTACTGTTCATTTCCTATTATTAGCTACTAAAAGATCTTCTTTTATTTAAAAAATTAAATATATTTGACATATAACAGTTTGTAAATTTAAGGTGTACAACATGTTGACTCGATACCCTTGTATATTGTAATATGACTGCCACTGTAACAATATTTAAAACCCCTCTCAGTTACATAATTATCCTTTCTTTTTAGTAATTGAAATACTTAAATTCTAGTCTCTTAGCAAGTTTGATGATTATAACACAATATTGTTGTAAACATTCACTATACCGTGCATTATATCTCTAGGGCTTATTTACTACTTACTCTAAGTTTGTACCCTTAAACAACGTCTGTCTTATCCCCCACCCTCTACACCCTAGTAACCACTATTTTTATCTCTGTTTTTATGAGTTTGGATTTTTAAGATTCTGTTTATAAGTGATATTATACTGTACTTGTCTTTCTCTGTCTTCCATATCTCACTTATCATAATGTACTCAAGATTCATCCAAGTTGTCACAAATGACAGAATGCCTTTCTTTCTTATGGCTGAATGATATCCATTATCTTCTTTACCTATTCATCTGTTGATGCTGTTTCCATATCTTGGCTATTGTTAATAATGATGCAGTTAACAATGGAGTACATATATCTCTTTTATATCTTATTTTAGTTCTCTTTGAGCATATACCCTGAAGTGGAATTGTTGGGAAAAAATAATCTCTTTTAACAACATATTCAGTTATGTATATGTTTGCATTTGCTGCCTTCATGGGCTGCAAAATGACTTTTGGTCTATATTATTACTCCCTCAATTACATCCTTTATAACTATTAGACTCATGCATTTGACCAGTCAGCATTCATGTTGTACCCTCTCAACTGGGCCTCATTCCTAAAACTAGCAGTCATTTATCCTCCCTTATCCCCATCTGTTACTAAATAGTTGGAATTTGCAGCTTTGAACAAAATAGGCAGTATATGTTGGCTGCCTTGTTTTTGGTTTACCCAGAAATCAAACCTGCCCAAAGGGCATAATTTCAACACAGGAATTTGGAAGGCTAATTAATGGCTACCTAAAGAGGTCCATGCCCTGATCTTTGGAAGCTGTGAAAGTGTTACCTTAGATGGAGAAATGGATTTTGCAGATATGATTAAGGACCTTGAGATAGGGTTATTCCTGGATTATCTAGGTGGACCAAATGTACACAAGCAGCCTTGTAAGAAGAAGCCTGGAGTATCAGAGTTAGTAGTAAGAAATGTGAAAATAGAAGCAAGTGGTTGGAGTGATGTGAGGAAGATATCACGAGCCAAAGAATACAGAGAGCTTCTAGACATTCTAGAATATCCAGAAGAAATGTAGCCCTGCCAATGTATTGATGTTAGAATTTCTAACCCTCAGAACTATAAGATAATAAATTTGTGTCATTTTAAGACACTAAGTTTTATGTAATTTTTTACAGTAGTGGTAGGAAACTAATACAAGAACATACACACTATTCACGCTCCAGCCTTTCTAAAGTTTCACTATTCTCTTGTTTCCCACATTTCTATATTCTTACATCTCAAAACCAAATGCATTTAAAGATAATTTGAGAAGTCTTTTGTTAGTCAATTCCTGTAACATCAATTTCTATAACATCAATTTCTGTGCTTTAAGAATAGTTATGATTATGGCTATGGCTGTGGTTATGATGTTACAGTTAGTTATGGTTATAGTTAAGGTTAGTTATATATATGGCTGCTAATATTTAGTTATAGTGAATTGTAATTGCAGTTATATTTACTGATATTTTTATATCACTGTTTATGGTTAGTTATGATTATGAATGTACAATTAATAATAGCTACTAATAACTGCATTATTAGCTGTGACTATTAACTAGTTCTGTTATAGTGATGAGTACTAACTAGTTGTGATTATGACTTGTAACTACTCTCTAGCCTTTGGTAACAGTTTTAACAACTAACTGGTTGTGGTTTTTGGGTGTGACTACTAACCATTTGTAATCACCAGTCATGGGTATTAAGTAATCATGACAACTAAGTATTCATAGCTTCTAAGTAGTCATGGATAACTTTTTGTAGCTACTAACCAGTTGAGGTTGCTGATTGCAAATACTAACTAGCTGTGGTTACTAGCTTATGACTGGTAACTTGTAAGGACTATCAAGTTATGATCACTAAATAGTTATTAGACAGACCTGGTAAATAGTCATAATTGCTGATTGTAACTAGTAACTAGTTGTGGTTACCAGTTTAATACTAGAAACTAGTCATGGTTACTGATTATTGTTAGTTATAATGGTGGTTACTTGCAGTTATAGTCAATTATAGCTATGAAATTATATAGTTAGTTATAGAATTATAGCATTGTTACATTTATAGATATTTGACCTGGAATGCCATCTAATCACAGAATTATTTTCACATTTTTCAAAGTTTTGATGATCCTTTCTCAGTGAGCAACACATCTTTACGATTTTTACTATTCAACTATATTTATTTGACTCATTGTTATTTACAGGGAATCTAAGGTTTAATATTGTTCAACACAAAGCCATGTATGTAAACCTCCAGGGGGTGCTCATCCCTCCTGAATCCCATCTGTTAAGCTCAGACTCAAGAAGATACTTGGCAAATGAAAATGCAAACACCTGTGTAATCTTTATTCCTAGAAAGAGCTCATGTCCCAAATCTCTAGCTCCTCTCCAAACCTCAGGGAGAAGTGAACTGGAAAACTAACAAGGAAACATGATAAGTCCTCTAAAATAAATCTGCCAGACCTCCCATATCAGTGCTTTCTTGATTAGGGAACTTTTAACATCCCTAAAGTTCAGAAGTGATTTAACCAATCTGGGGAGCAAGGTAAAGATTCAGTGAGGTAAAAATACTCTATGCCTCACTTTCATGGTCCTACTTAAATCATGAAAGCCAAATTAAGACCATGCTTCTTCCAGGAATCCTTTCCAGATGCTTAGTATTCCTTTCTGTGTTTGTTTTCTTTATTGGGTTGTCAGCTGTTGGAGGATAAAGCTATATGTTTTATTTGTATCTCCATGTACTAGAGCATGAGAGTGGTGCAAAAGTGCAAAGACATATCATACTTGTGAAATAAGTAACAATTAATTTTGCTAATAATAGAATATCAAGAGTTTAAGATGGCTTATTGTGTTTTTTATGTGAGCACTTGTGCATACATATGTGTGTATCATTCTAGATTATGACAAAAATAAAGTTACCCTTGGTTTTATTATGATTTCCCTTCATTCATTTGTTCCATGTGTATTTTAATGCTTGATTCACCAAATCAGAAAAATATGTCATTGGCATCACTGGTTTTCAACTCATGCATGTGCAGTGGCTTCAGTGTTTGAATTGTAAATTATCTGTCTTGGCTTGTATATCCATGAAGTGTTCTGGAAAACAAACAAATTGACTAATTCAAGCAGAATATGTTCCAACATGTATGTTAAAAACAAATTGTCCACCACACCTTGGGAACAATAACAGAATATGCTCTTTCTATTACTAAGAAAAGTAGCAGCAATATTATTAGGACTTATAGCAATAGTTATAGGAATAGTCATAATGGTAATAATTAAAAGGAAAATCTAATGAATGATTACTCACCTAGCAGATAATGTACCTCTAACTTTCATGTAGATTTTCACATTTGAAACACAACAAAGATGTATCAGAGATACACAGTAATTTTATAGCTCAGATTTGCTGCAAGTTTCGATTGAGAAAACATGTAGAAAATACATTAGGAAACTGAAAAGCCATGGATATAAAAGAATGCATAGTAACATTTTTGGTTTCTGATCCAGGGTGTAAGAAGCTTGGAAGCTGCCATACTATTGCAAACAAGTGAACAGATAAACAAACTGAAAAATCTTAGAACCATAGGAGAAGTGAGGTTACAGGGCAAACCACTATCCCCAAAATTGGAGAGATGGACTGGTGAATACAGAACATCACAACTTACTGTAGCAGAAATCCATAAGCTGAAATTTCCATGCAAAGCAGTTATGGGTACATTGTATTTGGATATCACAAAAAATAAACATTAATACTTTTCCAAGAAATACTAAAATTTAAGAGCAAGCATCAGTAACAGATCTATATATGGTAGGGATTATGGGATTAACAGACTGGGAATTTAAATCAATTATGATTCATATGCTAAAGGCTCTAATCCATAAAGCAGACAACATGAGAGAACAAATGTGCAATATGAGCAGATATGAAAATTCTAAGAACAAAAATAAATTTTAGAGATTAAAATCATTGTAACAGAAATAAAGAATGTTTGTATGGACTTATTAGTAGACTGGATACAGTTAACGAAAGAATCTCTGAGCATTAGAATATCTCAGTAGAAATCTTCCAAACTGAAAGGCAAAGAGAAAAAAAAAAAGACTGACAAACAAACAAAAATAGGACAGTATATCCAAGACCTGGAACAACTGCAAAAGTTGTGATATGTGTGTAATCAGGATATCAGAAGGAAAAGCAATAATGACTATGAATTCCCAAAATTAATGTCAGGCCCCAAATCAGATTCAGGAAGCTCAGAGTGCATGAAGAAAGCTATGTGCAAAAAAAAAAAAAAATTCTGATGAACAAAACTACAAGACATATAATTTTTAAACTACAAAAGATCAAAGTTTGTGGGGAGGGGATAGCTCAAGTGGTAGAGTGTATGCTTAGCATGTGTGAGGTCCTGGGTTCAATCCCTAGTACTGCCTCCAAAAATAAAATAAATACATACACCTGATTATCCCCCCTAGAAAAGTAAATAAATAAATAAACCTAAAAAATTTTAAAAATATATATCAAAGATAAAGAAAAATACCTGAAAGCATCCCAGGAGAAAAACATCTTACCCATAGAAGAATAAAGATAGGAAAAACATTCAAATTCTCCTCAGAAACCATGCAAGCAAGAAATGAGTGGAGTGAATAATGTATTGAGAAAACAAAAGTCAGCAATCTAGAATTTTATACTTTACAAAATTCTCTCTGAAGAATGAAAGAGAAATAAAGACTTTCTCAGAAAAAGAAACATTGATAGCATTTTTTTAACAGTTGTCCTGCCTTGCAAGAAATGTTAAAAAAATAGTTCTTTACAAAGAAGGAATATTATATAGGTCAGAAACTTGGAACTACATAAAGGAAGGAAGAGCATTGGAGAAGGAATAAGTGAAGGTAAAATAAAAACTTTTATTTTCTTATTTGTAATTGATCTAACAGATAATAGTTTGTTCAAAATAGTAATAGCAACAATGTATTAATTTATGTATTAATTTAATATACATCATTTATGTGTATATATATACTTATATATATTTATGTATAAATAAAATGATTGATAGAAATGATACAAGAGGAGGGAGCAATTAAGATTATTTTGCTAGCTATAAAATAATTACAGTATCTGTGAATCAGTAAAAAACAAACACTGTATATAAGGACAAATACAAAAAAAGTTAAAAGGATGGAGAAAGATATAACACATTAATATTAATCAAAATAAAGTTGGTGTAGCTATGTTAATTTCACACAGAGCAGACTTCAGAAGGAGGAAAATTATCATGGGTAAAGAAAAGCATTACATAATGAGAAAAGAGTTTATCATCCACGAAGACACTGTGTACTTCTGTGTATGTATCCACCTAACAGCAGAACATCAAAATACATGAGAGAAAAACTGGTAAAACTGCAAACAAAAAGAGATGGATCCACAATTATAGTTGGAAGCTTCAATTCTCCTCTCTCAGAGTGGACAGCATGGAGTAAAACAATCAATGAGAACACAGTAGAACTCAACAGCATCATCAATCAGCTGGATATAATTGGCATCTATAGAATACTACATCCAATGAAAGCAGAATATACATTCTTCTCAAGCTCAAATAGAACATTTACCAAAGTAAATCACATTCCAAGCCATAAAACACATTTAAACAAATGTAAAATAATAAAAATCATACAATGTCACACCAAAAAATGTATAATTATGTATAAAAATGCATACATCACAACAAAGTGATAATTATCCCAGGAAAACAAAGCTGGTTTCACATTTAAAACCAATTATTCTTTCTCTTTCTGGGTTTCTTCACTTAGAATGATATTCTCCAGGGATATCCATGTTGCTGCAAATGGCACTATGTTGTCATTTTTATGGTTGAGTAGTATTCCATTATATAAATACACAACGACTTCTTTATCCAGTCATCTGTCAATGGACATTTAGGTTGTTTCCATGTCTTGGCTATTGAAAATAGTGCTGCTATGAACATTGGGGTGCATGTACATTTTTGAATTAGGATTCCCTCTGGACATATGGTCAGGAGTGGGATTGCTGGGTCCTATGGTAAGTCTATTTTTAGACTTTTGAGGAATCTCCACACTGTTTTCCACAATGACTGCACCAAAATGCATTTCCACCAACAGTGTAGGAAGGTTCCCTTTTCTTCACAGCCTCTCCAGCATTTATCATTTGTGGACTTTTGAATGATGGTCATTCCGACTGGTGTCAGGTGATACCTCATTGTAGTTTTGATTTGCATTACTTTGATAATTAGTGATATTGAGCATTTTTTCATGTGCCTATTGGTCATCCATATGTCTTCATTGAGATATGCTTAAGTCTTCTGCCCACTTTTGGATTGGGTTGTTTGTGTTTTTCTTATTAAGTCATGTGAGCTGTTTATATATTCTGGAGATCAAGCCTTTGTCAGTTTCATTTTTTGCAAATATCTTCTCCTATTCTGTAGGTGGTTGCTTTGCTTCGCTTATGGTTTCCTTTGGTGTGCAGAAGCTTGTAAGTTTAATTAGATCCCATTTGTTTATTTTTGCTTTTATTTCTATTGCTTAGGTAGACTGCCTTAGGAGAAAATTGCTGAGATGTATGTGAGATAATGTTTTGCTTATGTTTTCTTCTTGGAGGTTTATTGTGTCCTGTTTTATGTTTATGTCTTTAAACCATTTTGAGTTTATTTTTGTATATGGTGTAAGGGAGTGTTCTAGCTTCATTGCTTTACATGCTGCTGTCCAGTTTTCCCAACACCATTTGCTGAAGAGACTGTCTTTATTCCATTGTGTGTTCTTGCCTCCTTTGTTGAAGATGAGTTGACCAAAAGTTTGTGGGTTCATTTCTGGGCACTCTATTCTGTTCCATTGATCCATATGTCTGTTTTTGTACCAATATCATGCTGTTTTGATGACTGTAGCTCTCTAGTATTTTCTGGAGTCTGAGAAGGTTATTCCTCCAGCCTCATTCTTTTTCTACAGTAATGTATTAGCAATTTTAGGTCTTTTGTGATTCCATATAAATTTTATTATAATTTGTTCTAGTTCTGTGAAATAATACTATATGATATCACTCATATGTGGAATATAAAAAAAGACAATTGAGCTTTTACATAGAAGAGAAACAGACTCACAAACATAGAATAGAGACTTGTGATTGCCAGTGGAGGGGGGGGTGGGAAGGGATACATTGGGAGTTTGAGATTTGCAAGTACTGACTGGTATATATAAAATAGATAGACAAGTTTATACTATATAGCACAGGGAAGTATATTCAATATCTTGTAGTAGTTTACAGTGAAAAAGAACATGAAAATGAATATATGTATATTCCTGTATGTATGACTGAAAAATTGTGCTGTACACCAGAAATTGACACAACATTGTAAACTGACTATAGCTCAATAAAAATTCAATTATTATAATCAACCACATTAATAAGCTAAAGAAAATAATCACATGAGCCCAACGTCAATTCATGATTAATAACACTCAGTGAACTAGGAACAGAAGTGAACTTCTTGAACTTTTTAAAAATATTTAGAAAATATCTACAGATAGCATCATACTTAATGGTGAGAAAATAGACTCTTTCCCATTAAGATTAGGAACAATCCAAGGATGATCACTTTCACTTCCACTTTTTAAAACTGTAATAGAAATTGTAAGTAATACAATTGAGAAAAGAAAATGAAATTAAAAAGTATACAGATTGGGAGGGAAGAAATAAAAGATTCTTCGTACACAGGTAATATGATTGCTTATATGGAAAATCAATTCACAAAAACAAGCAACACTAGCAACACTCCTGGGACTATTAAGCATTTATAGAAAGGTTGCAAGATAGAAGGTTAATACACAAATGTTAACCACTTTTGTATATAGCAGTAGTAAAAAAGTGAAATTTGCAATTATAACACAACACCATTTTTATTAGCATGCCCCCACAAAATTAAAACTTAAGTATAAGTCTAATAAAACAAGTACAAGATCTATAGCAGGAAACCTTCAAAATTGTGATTGAAGAAATCAAAGAAATAAAGGAAGCTATATTCTATGTCCATAGATAGGGAGACTAAATATTGTCCAGATGTCAGTTCTTTCCAATTTCATCTATAAATTGGATAAAATTTCTATCAAAATCCCAACAAGTTATTGTGTGTATATGAACAAAATTATTCCAATGTTTATATAGAGAGGCAATAGACTAAAAATATCCAACATAATAATAATGGAGAAAAACAAAATTACTCAAGTTCAATAATTACTGTAGAAACTGTAGAAAACTGAAGTATTCAAGAAAATGTGGTATTGTCAAAAGAGTAGACAGGTAGATGAATGTAATAAAATAAAGTCTCCAGTTATACATACATGTCACTGATTTTTGACAAAGGGGCAAATGCAATACAATGGAGAAAAGATAGTCTTTTCAACAAATTCTGGTGGAAAATCAGACATCTACCTGCAAAAATTCATCTATACACAGACTACATACATTTTACAATAATTAACTAATATCAGAGATCTATAAATAAAATGGAAAACTACAACAATCCTAGGATATAATATAGGAGAAAATATACATGACTTTGAGTTTGACAATGACTGTTTAGATACAACACCAAAGGCACAATCCAGGAAAGAAAGACCTGATAAGTTAGAGGGAGGGTAATAGCTCAATGGCAGTGTGCACACTTAGCATGCATGAGGTCCTGGGTCCAATCTCCAGTATCTCCATTCAAAAAAAAAATTGATAAGATAGACTTCATTAAATTAACTATTTATCTTTATTTTTTTCTGATATCCGTTTTTTATTTATTAGTTTGTTCCTTTTTCAGTTTTTTGAAGTGACCATTTGTTAGGATAAATTTTCCTCTTGGAACTGGTTTTATTGCATTCCATAAGATTTGATAACTACTGATCCATTTTAATTTGTTTCAAGATATTTTTCCCTTTTAATTTTTTGACGCATTGATTGTTTAGGAGTGTGTTTCCTGATTTCCACATATTCATGAATTTTGCAGTTTTCCCCTAGTTATTGATATCTAGTTCATATCATTGTAATAAAAAAAGGAGCTTTGGTCTGATTTCAATCTTCTTGCATTGGCCAAGGCTTGTTTTGTGACCTAATAGGTCATCTATCCTGAAGAATATTCCATGTGCATTTGAGAATAATGTGTACTCTTGTACTGTTGAATGCAATGTTCTGTATATGTCTGTTAGATTCCTTTAGTTTAAAGTACACTTCAAGTCCAAAGCTTCCTTATTGAATTTCTGCCTGGATGATCTATTATTGACAGTGCAGTATTGAAGTTTTCCCCTATTATTATATTATTATTTATTTTTTCCATCAGATATTTTAGTATTTGCTTAATATATTTAGGAGTTCCCATATTTGGTACATATATATTTATGAATGTTATATACTCTTGAAGAATTAATCCCTTTATCATTATATAATGACATCATTTGTCTCTTGGTACAGTATTTGAGTCAAATTCTACTTTGTCTATTATGAGTAAAGCTCCTCGTGCTCCCTTTTGGTTTCCACTTGCATGGAATATCTATTTCCATCTCTTCACTTTAAGTCTATGTGTGTCCTTAAACTGAAGTGAGTCTCTACTAGAAAGTATAGAGTTGAGTCTAAACTTATAGGTGGGTTAACAAAAAAAGAGAAGAAAAAAAATCAAATTAGAAATGAGAGTGGAGACATAACAATTTATACCAACACACATTATCAAAAAATCTGTGAATGTAAAATATTGGAGAGGATGTGGAGAAAAGGGAATCCTCCTACATTCTTAGTGGGAATGTAAATTGGTGCAGCCACTATGGGAAACAGTATGGAGGTTCCTTAAAAAATAAAAATCTAGTTTCCATATGATCCAGAAATCCCACTCCTGGGCATATAATCAGAAAAGATGAAAACTTTAATTTGAAAAAATACATACACCCCAATGTTCATAGAAGTACTATTTACAATAGCCAAGACATGGAAGCAACATAAATGTCCAGCGACAGATGAATGGATGAAGAAGATGTGGTATATACACAGTGGAATATTACTCAGCCACAAAAAAAGAATGAAACACTGCCATTTGCAGCAACATGATGGAGCTACAGATTATCATACTAAGTGAAATAAGTCAGACAAAAATGAATATCATTTGACATCACTTACATGTGGAATCTAAAAAAAAATATACGAATGAACTTATTTACAAAAGAGAAATATACTCACAGACATAGAAAACAAACTTATGATTACCAAAGGGTTAAAGGATGGGATAGGAATAAATTAGGAGTTTGGGATAAACAAATACATAGTACTATATATAAAACAGATAAACAACAAGAATTTACTGTATAGCACAGGAAACTATGGTTAGTATCTTGTAATAACCTTTAATGGAAAAGAATCTGAAAAAAATATATGTGAAAAATTATAAATATATACATGTAAGTTTTTTACCAGAAAATAACACAAAATTGTAAATCAACTATACTTTAATAAAAAATTCCCCAGAACAATCAAAATAGTAAATATCTTAATTAAAATTTATTGATACTTAAGAAATTGTCAGAATGGGCCACTTTGTAACAAATTTCAGACTATTTCATTTAATCCTCAAAAACTCACAAGATTATCATTCCTTTCTTGGACTCTCAGCAAGTTGTATATATACAAGAACTTCTTGTGACAAAGCTAATAGGCCTGGAGGAATTCCTGAAAGTATTTGAAGACAAAATTCTCAGAAATAAGACATATACAAATCTTGTCCACAACATGGAACAGAGGAGAAAAATGAGATTACTGAAGTCACATTTAATTTCAACTTTTCCAAGACTAACTCCACTTGGGAGTACATGATAGTCAGTAAATAATCACTTCTCACTAGGAGCAGACTTGTTCAAACCAGAGAAAATTTAACTATGATTGAGTTTAACAGAAATTAAGAGCCTAACAAATTCACTGATACTGATCTTGATTTTAATTCATCTTTAAATTCCATGTAATTCAAACTAGAACATTTGATCTCAAGTGAAACATATTGCAGAAACTACGAAAATAAGTCTGATTTTGTTCTTGCAAATATGGTGGTATTTGTGGAAATTGGTAAATATTTCACACACATCATGGCCCTTTGACAGAGATGCCTTTCTAAGTTTGGTTACTCACTAGATTTACTGTTCTCTTATAGCCAAGCACAAATCAATCATATAAGTGTAGTATTCTGCATATTTATTTTTTCCTATGGGAAGAAAGACACATTGCTTTGTATTTATAGTAACTGCATCAATAGATGTGTACAATAAATTCCTTTGCAACAAAACAGTAGAAAAGTCAATGATTTTTCATTAGAATCTCTGGATTCTACCTCAGAAATTGGTGTGTAAATGACAGAACCTCAATATGCTTTGACATGCATAAAACCAACAAAATATAGAACATTATTCTCTTTTAAGCTCATCATGACATTTGTTAATAGCCTGACAGTTAATATTTAACTAATCTCTTTCTTTTGCATGATCTGAAATCATTACTATGAGGTAGACAAGACAATTTATTATCACTATATTACTAGATAAGGAGAAGGAAGCCCACATTTAAATCCTTTTTCAAATTCAAACAGCTAGAAAATGGTGAAATGAAAACATGAAGTTGTCCTCTGATTCTAGGACTAGTTTCTACTCATTTCACAGATAAGTCATAAATTCTTAACTGGTGCATAAGCTGCTCCAGAGTAAGGATCATGATTTTTTATTGCCTCCTTCTTACCCTTCTCTGTTCCCCAATTACAACATGTAATATTTGCATTTACATTTTCTACAAATGTATAAGAACTGGCTAATACTAATAATATAGAATTCTATGCAATTATGCAATGGCATTTCTAAATTTCAAAATGGCTTGAAAAACTTCCTTTGTGTCATAAAAGAAGAACACTAAGTGGAAATTTTGGCTTTAGGGTCTTCTACTCATTCTTCTTTCACTAAAATTTGTAGGAATGGGCAATACCTAGGACAACATCCACATATAAATAAAATGCAACCTTGGTCAGTTTTGGTTTTGGCAAACAGTTTTACTCATATGAGATTTATAGGAAGGCATATGAAATTATGAAATGGTGGGAAAATGAGAAAATGCCTCTCTCAAAAATGGTTGTACATCTAGAATTTACTTATTTTTTATGAAAAATAAAATGTTTGTTTTACTTAAAAATATGCTTCCATTACAAGTCATGATTATTGATTAATAAATCCTTGAATTATTTGAAACAAGAGGTCAGGCAAATGTTGAAAAGCACCAGATTGTTTACAAAGGAAGTATATTACATAAATTCATATTCACTGGGAAACTTCTATGTGCTAGACACTGTGTGTAAAAGAAAGAAAAACCTGATATAGTCCCTGAGCAATTCACTTAGCAGAAAGGATGAAACATGAGCACAAATTAGAGTATTAGTTGGACTTTGGCATCTGGCCTAGTGAGGATAGGATCTAGCAGATGTAATATACCCCATCTGCCATGCAGCTTTCAAATTCAAGTCAAGTATGTCAGTAATGTTACTACTATGAGAAAGCAGACTATATATATTTTAAGATTGAAACTCATGGTAATAAAATTACATTTTCATACAGTCTTGCCCTGGGGTGATTTATAATCTAGTTGTTGGCAGTTATTATACTCTAAGAATGTATAAGAACAGCCTATTCACCAAGGAAAGTATGATCCACTCTGACTCCAGTAATGCTTAGATTGCCAGGGTCATAACCATAATATATGTAGTTATTTCGCACTCAGATAGTCAGAGAATACTGTCTTCAACTCCTGAAAAGCTATAGCTGTAGAAAACTCCCCTGAGCCAAGAGGTACAGGGAAAATGATGTTTTATCACTGAGGTTTACCCTTCTTCTCTTCATGGAATTGGAGCGAGTCCCAAACAAGGCTAGTAAAATCCTTAAATCCATAAATAATGAGATTAACCAAACAAATATATTATAGCAGTATACAAAAAATTAAATGCCAGCAATCGTGTTCCAAATAATATTTTCTGATTGTATACTATATTATAATCACACTCCATTAACTCATCATAAATCCTTGTGATTGAGTGACAATGCTTACACATAAAATTACTTCCTTTTTATGCAGTAGGTTTCTGATTGGCTAAAATATGCTCACTGCAACAATTTCCCCCCCCCCCCCAATTTACATTTACTCCTAAATATTCACCCAAACAATCACACTTTACATTTTATTTACAATCGAACTTGCCTTCCTATTACTCTCTTCTTGTGTTAGGTCAGCATAATTTTAACTCTGAGCACTAGTTTCTCTAGCACTTATCCCAGGCTCTTCTTACTTTATTCCCTATTTGCTACTTTCTTAAAAATCCATGTTCCAACCTTTTCCCCTCTATTTTTATTGTAGTAAAATACACATAAAAAAATTTACTATCATCGCCATTTTAAGTTGTACAGTTCAGTAGTGTTAACATCACTGTTATCCATCTCCAGGACTCTATCCTGCAAAACTGAAACTCTGTACTCATTATAAATAACTCCCATAGACACCATTTACCCAGTCCACAGCAACCATAATTCTTTCTTTCTAACTATTTTTAATATCATTTTTTTCTCATGACCCAGCCTGTTGTAACAAGCATTCTATTATATGTTAGTATGAGTTTTTTTAACATTTAATATATAAGTGAGATCATGCAACATTTGTCTCTATTTGTCTGGCTTATGTCAGTTAGCTTATTGTCCTCCAGTTTTATCCATATTGTAAATGGCAAGATTTCCCTTTCTTTGAAGACGTAATAATTATGTTATATATATAATTTGCATGATAAATACAAATACATTACATATAATTTCATATTTTATAATATAATACATATTATATAATATTCATCCTTTAAAAAGAAGGAAATTTTGCCATTACAAATATATATAAGTAACACATTCCACATATATAACAATTATATAGTATGTGTGTGTGTGTGTGTATATATATATATACACACACTTTTTTTAGCCATTCACCCATTAAAAGACATTTGGGTTGTTTTTATATCTTGGCTTTTGTCAATAACACTGCAGTGAACATAGGAGTGGAGATATCTTTTCAAGATAATTATTTTAATTACATTGAATATATACCTATCAAGTCCAATAGGATTGTTAGATCATATAATAATTATATTTTTAATTTTTTGAAGAAACTTCATACTGTTTTCCATAATGATTCTATAGGTATATATTTCCACCAACAGTGTACATGGTTTCCCTTTCCTCTGCATCCTCACCAACATTAGTTGCCTTTTGACTTTTTGAAAATAAACATCCTAACAGGTATAACGTAATATCTCTCTGTAGTTTTAATTTAAATTGTCCTGATGATTAGTGATGTCCAACATCTTTTCATATAGTCATTTGCCATTTATATGTGTGGATAATCTATCCAATAAAAGGAGAATATTCAATACCACTACTATTATTATATTGCTCTTTATTTCTTCCTTGAAATCTGTTAATAAATGCTTATATGTTTAAGTGTTCCAATATCGGGTGCATATATATTTATAATTTTTATATCCTCTTGATGAATTGAACTTTTTATCATTCTCTAATAACCATTGTTGTCTCAGAGTTTTTGTCTTAAAGTCTTTTTTTCTGATATCAATATAGCCATCATGATCTTTTTTGTTTTCTGTTGTATGGAGTATTTTTTTCCAGCTCTTATCTTTCAGTCTACATGTGTCCTTAAAGCTCAACTGAGTCTCTTATAAGCAGCATATATTTGGGTCTTGTTATTTTATCCATTTAGCAACTCAGTGTCCATTGATTAAAGAAGCTCATCCATTTACATTTAAAGTAATTATTGATAGATAAGGGTTTACTATTGACAGTTAATTTTTCTCTGGGTATTTGCAGATCCTTTCTTTTTCCTTTGTTTATTTGTTTGTTTCTTTCTTTTTCTCAATTGCTGTCTTTTATAATTAAAGTATCTAGTGGTATGCTTTATTTCTTTTATATTTTTATCTACCATAGGTTTTGTTTTATAGTTACAATGAAGATTACATAAAATATCTCATAGTTATAACAGCCTGTTATAATCTATGACAACTTGTTTGATTGCATATAAAAGTTCTGCACTTTTACTTCCTAATCCTCATATTTTATGTTTTTAATGTTGCAATTTACAGCTTTTTACATTTTTTATCCATAGACAAATTACTGTGTCTATAGTTATTTTCAATATTTTTTTAACTTTTATACTAGAATTATAAGTAACTTACACATCATCATTATATTAAAATATTCTTAATTTGAGTATCTATTTTCCTTTCCCAGTGAATTTTATATTTTCATGTTTTTATGTTACTAATTAGCATCATTTTAGTTTAAGCTTAGCATTTCCTGTAAAGCAGGTCTAGTGGTGATAAAATCCTTCAGCTTTTATTTGTCTGGGAATATCTTTATTTCTCCTTCAATTCTGAAGAACAGTTTAGCAAGGTATGGTATTTTGGGTTGGCAGAGTTTTTTTTTATTTTTTAAGAAATTTGAATTTATTATCTATCTGCATTCTGGCCTACAATAATTCTGCTAAATAATTTGCTGTTAGTTTAATGGGAGTTTCTTTGCACATATTAAGTTTCTTTTATCTTGCTCCTGTCAACATTTTTTCTGTCTTAAATTTTTGACAATTTTATTATATGTTTTATTGTAGTTCTCTTTGGATTCTTCTATTTTGGTATTCTTTGAGCCTATTAAATCTGGATGTTTCTTTCTTTCCCCAGGTTTAGGAAGTTTTCAGCCATTATTTCTTTGAATAAGATTTCTGCGCTTCTTTCTCTTCACCTTCTGGAACTCCCATAATGCACATAAGTCCATTTCATGTTATCCCATAAGTACTTTAAACTGTCTTCACTCTTTTTGATTCTTATTTTTCTTTTTTTGCTTCTCTGATTGATTTCTACTGATCTGTCTGAGATTATTAATCCTTTCTTCCACTTTATCTAATCTGCTGTTGAAGCCCTCTATTAAATTTTTTAGTTGAATTATTGTACTTTTCAGCTTTATGAATTTCCCTTGTTACTTTTTAATGTTTCCTATTTGTTGAAGTTCTCACTTGTTCATGCATTGTTCCCCTGACCTCAGTGAACACCTTTATGTCTGTTATATTAAATGCTTTGTAGAGATAACCATTTATCTTTATTTAATTAGGATCAGTCTCTGGAGAAATTTTATTCTCTTGTTTCATACATATTCCCATCTTTCATCATTTCCTTGACTCTTTGTGTTGGATTCTGTGCATTAGAAAAAAAAAGCCACCTCCCCATACTTGACAGACTGGCCTTGTGTAGGAAATAAAATCTCACTAATCAGACCAGCCTGAGTTTCTGGGTGCTTCTTAAATTGCTGTACTTGTACAAACCAGCATCTTTGTTCTCAGAAGCCCCCAAGAGGCTAGAGTTGGCTAAGTCCTATCAGTGCCACAAAGGTAGGGGAAATGCCCACTTGCCCTTTCAGGCTTCCAGAGGATTATTTATTCCCTCCTGTTAGCTACAAGATTCAGGCTAATTGGAAACCGGACCTTTAGGCAGCAAATAAGATATTTGAATCATTAAATAAGCAGTCTATCTTCTATCAGGGAGAAACTGGGGGCTGGATATTTTCTCCTATTTGTTCCTGACTGAGCCAAGAAGAATTGCTGCTGGGAGTGCTTTTGCACTAATATAAAACCACTTCTTTGTTATCTGAGGTCCCAGAGGACTCATGAATGCTGAACTTCATTAGCTCCCTGATCTAGTCCCTCAGGTGGTAGCTGTGAAAGTTGGGTTGCTAAATGTGTCGACAAACAGCTATCAAAAGAAGCTGGAGCATTTTTTTTTTCTTACAGGGGTAAGCCAACAGGAGAATATATAGGAAATTCTTTCATGCCTGTTCAGGCCCATGGAGGACTACTAATTACATGTTCCATCAGCTCCCAGATGTAGGCTATTTAGAAGCCTGACCCTTGAGAAGCAGCTGAGAAAGTACGTAGTCAAACTCCTTCCAGGGAGAAACTGGGAGCTTTGCATTATTTTTCCTGCTCTTTGTGCACTGAGCCTGAGGGGATAGCCACAGGAAATACTTGCATGTCTGTTAAAAATCATCTTTTTGTTTTCTGTTGTTAAAAAAAGAACTTCCATATGCCAAGATCTTTGGGCTCTCTGGGCTAGGTGAATGGGAACCAATCACTCAAATGACAGCTATAAAACATGGGGCACTAGGTAAGTGGACAAATTCATTCCAGGGAGAAACTGGATCCTTGGGCTTTTCATTGGAACAAGCTGGGGCAAGAAAGCAGGGAATGCGTCCACCAGTCCTTTTGGGGAAGTTCCAATACGCTCTTCCCAGAGGAGGCCAGTGAGCTCCCAGATACAGGCTGATTTCTGGGCAACAACTGAAAAAGTATGCAGAAAAACTTTCCAGAGAGAAAAAGGGAGCCTTGTGATTTTGCTTGTTTCCTGTGCAATGAGAGCAGGGTGGTAGCCATGGCAAGTGCTCATGTGTATGTTTAAAACAGCCTCTTTTTAAATGTGGTCCCAAAAGACTCTCAAATTCTGAGCCCCATCAGCTCTCAGAGCTAGGTGATTTGTGAGCCAGTCCCTCAAATGGCAGCCAAAATTGTTGCACTGCTATATGTGTGGACAAGCTCCTTTCAGAGAGAGGTTGGAGGCTTGATTTTATTATTTGGGTGAGTCAAGCAGAAAAGGAATAGGAGGTAGCCACAAGTACTTTCAGGCCCCTAAAGGAACCCTGTCAACTCCAAGATGCAGGCTCATTAGAAGCCTGACCCTTGAGCAACAGCTGGTTAAGTATGTAGTCAAAACATTTCAGGGAAAAACTGGGAACCTTGTTTTCTTGCCTGATCTTTCTCTACTGAACTTGGTGTTATAAGATGTGGGAAGGACAAACACTTCTATTAAAAACTGGTTCTTTGGTTTGTGTGGTCAAGTGTCACTCACAATTGTCAAGCTCTGTTGGCTCTCAGAGGTGATCTGGAAGTTAGTTCCTTGGGTAACAGCCATAAAAGTTGGAGTGATGCATGGGGATCCAACCCTTCACTCCTCAGAGAGAAGCCATGAATTGGAGGTTCCTTTTTCATTTTAAGGCACCATGCTAGGGGTGGGGCTTATAACATAAATATGTCTTGACTTTTCCTACCCATTTCAATTCAGCTATTTTTTTCAGTTGCCCAATGTGTAGGAGTCACTTAGTTTCTGAATTCCTCTCCGAGGGAATTAATTTGCATGTAGATGTTTATTTGGTGCATCTGTGGGAGGAAGTAATGTCAAAAGCCTATTATTCCACCTTTTTGCTAAAACTCCTCCCTTTGTTTGAAAAAATAAAATTATATCATGTTGGTTTTTATTCCATGTACGTCTGCTCTTGCAAAACATCATTCTCAGGCTCTCCAATTTCTCAAAACCACTCTACCTTTCATAATTTCCTATTTCCCTTTCCAACAGTTTCCTCCATTTGTAGCATGAAACTCAGACTCAGAATTCTGAATATGTGTTGGGAGTGGGGTTGAGGCTCTTCCATTGACAATGGTGTAAATTTTCATAGGCAAGGTATGATATCTAAGTTCCCTTTAGCAGATAGCATTAGTGCAAAGACTGAAAAGCAGAAGTTGCTAATTTTAGACCAGTGATAAAATTTTAAGGGCCCAGCTTCATGTGAATGATTCTTCATTTTCACTATAGTTTCATCAGTGTAGTCTGATAGGGCTGCCATAAAAAGATACCACAGGTTGGGTATATTAAACAACAGAAATTTATTTCTCACTGTTCTGGAGGTGAAAAGGTCAAGATAAGGGTGTCAGCAGATTTAGTCTTCCCTGAAGCTAAGGTTTTTCTCCTTGCTTCCAAATCACTGCCTTCTTACTGTATATTTGCATAATCTTTTATTTGTGTGTGTGCATCCTTGATGTCTTTCTTTTTGTAAGGACACCAGTCCTATTGGATTATGATCCCACCATTATTATTTCATTTAAATTTACCTCCTTAAGTGTCCTGTATACAAATAAAAATTACTTTGTGTGAGAGATTTAATGCATAAATAAGGCAGGTGGACACAGTTCAGTCCATAACAGTACTTTAGCAGAATATTGTATATTACACAGTCTGCCATGGGACAAGGTGTACCGTAAGTAAATATTACAAACTATAAATTACTATAAATATTGAATTATTTCTAAAAATCGAGTTTATTTAAGATATTTTCTATAATAACATCACTTACTCACTTACACTTGAGATCAAGTAAGTTGGAGACTAAGGGATTGGGTAAATGCTCAGACATGACCTTTATGTGTACCATGGAAGTAAATTTTAAAAATACATTGCTATAATGGTGATATTTGTAATTGTGCACCCTTAAGATCATGGGCCCTTTGATAACTTTCTCTATTAAAGAGCTTCCCTTTTCCAGCATTTTCATGCCTCTTCTTATCTAGATTCAGTCCTTGGAGTGTTTTGAAATAACATTTTCTGCCCTGCCCACCTCACTCAACCTCAGTTATTTAAACCTGCTTACTAGACATGTGACCAAAGTTTAAATTATTTGAACTTTTTGTGACAAAATGGGGATGTTGGGGATGTTATGAACATCTTAGTAAATTTAAAGCACTTAAGTTAGTTTCTGCCACATATTACATACTTCAAGGAAAAGTTCTTACCATCGTCATCATCATTATCATCATCATGATAATATCTTTATTGTTACTTGCTTTTCTTATACTACATAACATCAAAATGTTATGACAGAATTTGACTTATTATTGCTAATATAACTTCCCAAAGTCTTGTTGGGAACCAATTAATGCTCTACTATTTCTAAATGTTCTTTCACCTGTTATAAATTTTAAATTCCTATTTTGCCTCTACTTTGAAAAAGTTTGTGCATATAACAAAAAGATTATAAAAGACATAAAATAAACTGACTCAAGTAGACACTGTAAAACAAATCAAAAATGATTTTGGCAACAAATCAATAGCAAAGAAGATTAGCCTATTTGTTACCCCAAAAGTCCATATTTGACAACTTCTGTAAGTTATTATTTTTGTTCAATTTCCTAGGTTCAAACTACAGATCACAATGTAGAACACTATATATATAGTGTTCTATATATATATATATATATATATATATATATATATAGAACTATATACATATACACACTATATACACAGATGATCCTGTATACACACACAGACACACACACAATTATGGGTTGAAGAGTTGCCCCTAGTACTTTGAATTTGACCTTAATTGAATGTAAGAAATATACAGTGGTAATCAAATTAAAATGAGGCCATAAGAATGAGTACTTATTCAATATGATTCATATACTTATAAAAATGGAAAATTTGTTTCAGGGAGATTTTTTTCTTTTTTCTTTTGTTTTCTTTTCCAGCTTCCTCAAAGTGTAGTTGGCAAGTAAAATCGAATGTATTTAAGGTACACAACACAACATGAGGTTTTTTTATATGTATACATTGTGAAATTATTTATGTAATCAAGCTCATTAACATGCCTATCATGTAACATAGTTAATTTGAAAGGAACAATTAAGATTTACTCTCCCAGAAAAAATTAAGTAAAATGCAGTGCTATTCATTATACCCACTATAGTGTATATTAGATCTTCAGAATTTGTTCATTCTGTATAACTGAAACTTTGTACACTTTGACCACTATTTCCCCATTTTCCTCAAACCCCAGCTCCTGGCAACTACTACTCTCTGCTTCAATGAGTCTGACATTTTCAGATTCCACATTAAAATAAGATCATGTAGTATTTCTCTTTGTATGTCTGGCTCATTTCACTTATATAATGTCTGGCTTATTTCACTTAACATAATGTTATTATAAAAGTTTTATCCATGTTGCAAATGACAGAATTTATTTCTTTTTTAAGGCTGAGTAATATCCTATTGCATATATGCATACATATATATCATCTTTTCTTTACCCATACATCTACCAACAGGCACAGAGGTTGTTTCCATATTTTGTCTATTGTGAATAATAATGCAGTACACATGGGAGTGCAGATATCTCTTTGAGATTGTGATTTCATTTTCTTTAGATATATACCCTGAAACTGGATTGCTATTAGTGTTTGTAATTTTTCAAGAAACCTCTATACTGTTTAATGTAATAGCTGTAATAATGTATATTCCCACCATAAATGAACAAAGTTTTCCTTCTCTCCACATCCTTGCCAGCACTTTTTATCTCATCTTTTGGATAATAGCCACTTTATCAAGTGTGAAGTGATATCCCATTGTGGTTTTCATTTGTATTTCCTTGATGATTAGTGATATGAAACACCTTTCATATACCTGTTGGCCATCTGTATATATTTGTAAAAATTTATTTAGATCCTTTGCCTATCTTTTAAATATGTCACTTGTTTTCTTGCTATTGAGTTGTTTGAGTTGCCTATATATTTTGGATATTGACTTCTGAACAGATACACAGTTTGCAAAAATTTTCTCCCACTCTATAGGTTGACTATTCACTCTGTTACTTCCTTTGCTGTGCGGAAGTATCTTAGTTGCAGTCCCATTTGTCTATTTTTGCTTTTGTTGCCTATGTTTTGGGGAGTCATTTCCAAGGAATATTTTCCCAAATCAATGTCAAGTTTCTTCTGTATGCTGCATTCTGGTAGTTTTACAGTGTTAGGTCTTACCTTTAAGTCTTTAATCCATTTTGAGTTGATTTTTGTATATGGCGTGAGATAGGGTTCAATGTCATTCTTCTCTGTGTGGAGCTCCAGATTTTTTAACAATATTTATTAAAGAGACTATCTTTTCCCCTCTGTATTCTTGGTGACTTTGTTGAAAAACGTTTATCATAAATATGTGGATTTATTTCTGGTCTCTCTGTTCTGTTGCATTGGTCTACATATGTTTATCTTCCCAATGTCACACTGTTTTGATTACTATGGCTTTGTAATAAATTTGAAATCTGAAAGTATGATGCCTTCAGCATTGCTCTTTTCTCTCAGGACTGCTTTGGCTACACAGGGCCTTTTCTAGTTCTGTAAAATATTTAGAATTATTTTTCTTTTTTTAAATTAATTAATTTTTTAAAATTTTTTATTGATTTGTAGTCATTTTACAATGTTGTGTCAAATTCCAATGTAGAGCACAATTTTTCAATTATACATGAACATATATATATATATTCATTGTCACATTCCTTTCTCTGTGAGCTACCACAAGATCTTATATATATTTCCCTGTGCTATACAGTATAATATTGTTTATCTATTCTACAATTTTGAAATCCCAGTCTATCTCTTCCCACCCCCCACCCCCTTGGCAACCACAAGTCTGTATTCTATGTCTATGAGTCTATTTCTGTTCTGTATTTATGCTTTTTTTTTTTTTTTGGTTCCACATATGAGTGATCTCATATGGTATTTTTCTTTCTCTTTCTGGCTTTCTTCACTTAGAATGACATTCTCCAGGAGCATCCATGTTGCTGCAAATGCCATTATGTTGTTGGTTTTTATGGCTGAGTAGAATTATTTTTTCTATGTCTGAAAAATGTCTTTGAAATTTTGATAGACATTCCATTGAATCTACAGATGGCTTTAGGTAATATGGATATTTTGACAATATTAATTCTTCCAGTCAGAACACAAGATATCTTTTTATTTGTTTCTGTCTTCTTCAGTTGCTTTCATCCATGTCTTATAATTTTAAGTGTGCAGATCTTTAACATCCTTGGTTAAATTTATTTGTAAGTATTTTATTGTTTTTGGTGATATTGTAAATGGGGTTGCTTTCTTCTTTTCTTTTTCATATAATTTGTTTTTAGTGTATAGAAATGTAACTGAGTTTTGTGTTTTGGTTTTGTATCCTGTGACTTTACTGAATTTATTTTTTTCCAACAATTTTTGGTGGAGTCTTTTCTGTATAGAAGATCATATAATTTGTAAGCAGAGACAGTTTCACTTCTTCCTTTCAGATTTGGATGCACCCTTTTATTTTTTCTTGCCTTGTTACTCTGGCTAGGACTTTCAGTAATATGTTGAAGGGAAGTGACAAGAGTGGCTATCCTTACATTTTTCTTGATCTTAAAGGTAAAGCTTTCAGCTTTTCACCTTTCATTATGATGTTGCTTGTGTGCTTGCTATATGTGGCCTTTATTATATTGAAGTTCATTCATTCTGTACCTAATTTTTTGAGACTTTTTATGCAATGACTTTTTTCCAGTTGTTTTTTCTTCGTAGACGATTATCCTTCATTCTTTTAATGTATATGTCATATGTATTTATTTGTGTATCAGGGATACATTTTACTTGATTATAGTGTATGTTCTTTTTAATATGCTATTGAATTTACTTTTCCACAATTTTTGAGAATTTTTACATATTTTTTAGATATATTGGCCTCTAATTTTATTTTGTTATAGTGTTCTTTTCTGGCATTAATATCAAGATTATGGTGGCATTAATACCAGGATGATAAAATGGTTTGCAATTGTCTCCTCTTCTTCAATTTTGTGGAGTCTTTTGAGGAAGTTTGACATTAATTCTTCTTTAAGTGTTTTTAAAATCACCAGTGAAACTACCTGGTCCTGGGCTTTTATTTGTTAGGATTGTTTTGGTTACTGATTTTTTTGCCTTACTTGTATTGGTCTGTTCAGATCTTCTATTTCTTCATGATTCTGCTTTAAATTTTTTTTTTAATTTAGAATAAGCCAGGTTCTTTATGACTCTATGCCCAGAAGATACACAGAGTCTCTGTAGGAGTAGTATGTCCAAGTTACATACATCTCATGAACTGACTTGCTGGCTCTGTCTTGGACGACAAGGCTAAGGATTCCTGTGAGATATGGCTCCAGAGGAACAAACATCTCTGTTTTAGTGTGAGGTGGAACTTGCCAGTGCTGTGTGTCTCCCAGAAGTACCATACCATTGCCCAATCTATCCCAACAAAGCCCAGGTGTAGGGAACAATCCCAGGAAAACTGAATTCTGAGTCATGAAGTGAATGCATGATCTTTGGCTCATGTCACTGTTCTCAGACATCCCAGAGCTCTAGGCCTGTATGGATAGGGACTTCCCAGTCAGGCAGGTCATGTTGCTGGGGTCAATGTTTCCCACCTCTGCACTGCTGATGTGAAGTGGGAAAGTTTATTTCAGCCCCATTATTTTTTTTTGATAGGCTGTACATTTCAAGAAATTTGTCTACTCTTTCTAGATTATTTAATTTGGCATATAATTATTTTTAGTGGTCTCATATTTTCTTTGTATTATGCAGTATCAATTGTAACATTTCCCCTTTCATTTCTGATTTTATTTTTGAGTCACTTTTCCTTTTTTCTTAATGTAACTAAAGATCTGTCAAATTTATTCTTTCAAATAACCAACTATGGGTTTTGTTATTCTTACCTATGATTTTTCTAGTCTCTATTTCATTTCTTTCTGCTTTAATATTTATCATTTCCTTCTTTCTGCTGTCTTTTGTTTATTCTTTTTTTCTAGTTCCTCTAGGTGTGGAATAGGTTGTTTTTATTATTTTTTTTGTTGTTATTGTAGGCATTAATTGCCATAAACTTCAAGTTTTGGTATGTTCTTTACATTTTTGCTTGCCTTAAAATATTTTGACTTACTTTTTGGTTTCTTTATTGACCTGTAGAATTTTCATGGTTGCATTGTTGAATTTACACATATTTGTAAATTTTCCAGATTTCCTCCTCTTATTGATTTCTAGTTTTATGCCATTGTAGTAAGAAATAATATTTGATATGATTCAATATTTGTAAATTTGTTAAGACTTGTTTTGTGGCTTAAAATGGGATATATCTTAGAAAATATTCTGTGAGTGCTTGAGAAGAATATGTATTCTGTTGCTTCTGAGTTGAATGTTCTTATCGCATCTATTAGCACCACTTGGTTGATAGTGTTTTTTAATTTCCTGTTTCCTTACTGATTTTCTCTCTGAAGGATCTATCCATTGTTGGAAGTAAGTTACTAAAGTCCCCTACAATTATTGTATTGCTACCTGTTTCTCCTTTCAAATCTGTTAATATTTGCTTTATATGTTACTGGCTGTAAGATGGGTGCATATATTTTTATAATTGTTATTTCCTATTGATGATTTTACTCCTTTATCATTATATAATGATCTTTATTTGTCTCTTGTGAAAGTGTTGAATTAAAGTATACTTTGTCTGATATAACTATGGGCATTCCTCTTTTTAGTTACCATTTTCATGGAATATCTTTTTTCAATGCTGATTTTCAGCCAATGTGGGTTTTTTAACATGTATATAGATTTATTAACATACAATTCTCATACTATACAATACATCCATTTAAAGTGTAAAATTCAATTCTTTTTAGTATCATGACAGAGTTGTGAAAACCATCATTACTATCAAATTTTAGAAAAATTTTGTCACACTAAAAAGAAACTCTGAGT
This sequence comes from Camelus bactrianus, assembly GCF_048773025.1. NCBI lineage: Eukaryota > Metazoa > Chordata > Mammalia > Artiodactyla > Camelidae > Camelus > Camelus bactrianus. Next base: position 65,604,549 of record NC_133575.1, on the reverse strand, counting down.
CCATTAGCATTTACTCCTTAGTCCTCTCCACCCCTGGCCCTGACAACCACTGATTCACTTTCAGTGTCTAGATATTTACATATCTTTGTCATTTCATATAAATGGAATTATTCTCTGTGTGATCTTTCTTGTCTGGCTTCCTTCACTGAGCATAGTGTTTTCAAAGTTCATCCAGATTGTACAATGTATCAGCACTTCATTACCTTCTACTGTTGAATAGTATTCCATTGTATGACTAGACAACATTTTGCTTATTCATTCTTCAGTTGATAAAGAGTTGGGTCAGTTTTCCTTTTCTTTTTATTTTTTAATTTATTTTGTTTTTAATTGAATTATAGTTGATTTACAATATTATGTTAGTTTCAGTTATATAACATAGTTATTTAGTAGTTTTACAGATTATATTCCATTAAAACTTATTGTAAGATGATGGTTATAATTCCCTGTACTATACAACACATCCTTGTTGCTTATCTGTTCTATACATAGCAGTTTGTATCTCTTAATCCCATACACCTAATTTTCCCCTCTCCTGTTCCCTTACACTTCAGTAACCACTAGCTTGTTTTTGACATCTGTGAGTCTATTTCTGTTTTGCATATATATTTGTATTATTTTTTACATTCCATATTTAAGTGATATAATTCAATATTTGTCTTCCTCTACCTTAATAATATCACTAGCATAATATTCTCTGGGCCCATTCAAGTGGCAGTGAATGGCAGAACTTTAGTTTTTTATGGCTGAGTAATATTTCATTATATATAACTCACACCTTCTTTATCCATTTATTTGTTGATGGGCTGGGTATTTGGGTTGCTTCCAGATCTTGTCTATTTTAAATAATGCTACTATGTACTTTGGGGTGCATATATCTTTACAAATTAGTGTTTTCATTTTTTTTTCATATATACACCCAGAAGTAGAATTGCTGGGTCATATGGTAGTTCTGTTTTTAGGTTTTTGAGACACCTCCATGCTGTTTTGCACAGTGACTGCAACAATTTACATTCCCATCAGCAGTGTACAGAGTTCCCTTTTCTCCACATTCTTACCAGCATTTGTTATTCATGTTCTTTTTGATGATAATCATTCTGACAGATGTAAGGTAATATCTCTTTGTGGTTTTCATTTGCATTTCCCTAGTTACTAGCAATGTTGAGCATCTTTTTATCTGCCTGTTGCCTATCTGCATGTGTTCTTTGGAAAGATGTCTATTCAGGTCTTCTGCCCATTTTTCAATCGAGTTTTTTTTTTTTTTGATGTTGTGTTGTATGAAGTGTTTATATATTTTGACTATCAACCCCTGGTCAGTCATATCATTTGCAAATATTTTCTCTCATTCACTAGATTGTCTTTTAGTTCTGTAAATGTTTTACTTTGCTTTTCTATCACTTCTAAATTTAGTTAGGTCCCACTTGTTCATTTTTACCTTTATTTCTTTTGCCTTAGGAGACAGATCCAAAAAAAAACATTGCAACCGTTTAGGTCACAGAGTGTCATACTTATGTTCTTGTATTGGAATTTTATGATTTCAGGTCTTAACATTTAGTCTTTAATCCATTTTGAGTTTATAGTTGTATATGATATAGGGAAATCTAATCTCATTCTTTTACATGTAACTGTCTAATTTTTCCAGCACCACTTGTTGAAGAGACTGTCTTTTCTCAATTGCATATTCTTTCCTCCTTCATCATAGGTTAATTAGCCATAAATGTGTGGGTTTATTTTGGAGCTCTTTATTATATTCCATTGATTTACATGTCTATTTTTGTGTCAATACCATGCTGTTTTAACTACTGTAACTTCATAGTATAGTTGGAAGACTGGGAGAGTGATACCTGCAGTTTTGTTCCTTCTCCTCAAAATTTCTTTGAAATTCAAGGTCTTTTGTGATTCCATATGAATTTTAGGATTTTTTTTCTAGTTCTGTGGAAAATGTCATGTGTATTTTTATAGGGATTGCATTACATCTGTAGATTGCTTTGGGTAGTATGGCTGTTTTAATATTAATTCTTCCAATCCAAGAGCACATGGTATCTTTCCATTGCTTTGTAACATTTTCAATTCCATTTATCAATATGTTATACTTTTTTAGATTGTAACCTTTCACCTTCTTGGTAAGTTTATTCCTAGTTATGTTTTTCTTTTTGCTGTGATTTTAAACAGATTTTTTTACTTCCTCTTTCTGACAGTTAATTATTACTGTAGATAAAATAGCAAATTTTTGTATAACAATTGTAACCTGCAAGTTTACTAAATTCATTTATTAGTTCGAATAGGTTTTGGGTGGAGGTGTTAGGAGTTTTTATATAAATTATCATATTATCTGCAAATAGAGACAGTTTTACCCTTTTTTGTCCCATTTGGATAATTTTTATTTGTTGCTCTTGTTTAATTGCTGTGATATCAAATACTATGTTAAATAGAAGTGGCAAGAGTAGGCATCCTCTCTTGTTACTGAATTTAGTAAGAAGGCTTTCAGGTTTTTAACATTAAGTATAATATTGGCTGTAGATTTGTCATAAATGACCTTTATTATGTTGAGATATTTCTCCTGTACCCACTATGATGAGTGTTTATCATGAATAGATGTCAAGTCTACCAAACATACAAAGAAGAATTAACACCTATCCTTCTCAGACTATTCCAAAAAATTAAAGATGAGAGAACACTCACATATTCATCCTATGAGGCCACCATTTCTTTGATACAAAAATCAGACAAAGATACTACAAAAAATAAAATTACAGACAAATATATTTGATGAATATAGATGCAAAATTCCTCAAAAAATAGCAAACTGAAACCAACAGTTTTAAAAGGGATCATACACTATTATCACGTTGGATTTTTTCCAGGGTCACAATGATGTTCAACATACAGAAATCAATAAATGTGATGCATCACATTAACAAGAGGAGTGGTAAAAATCACACAATCATCTCAATAGATGCAAAAAGGATTTGACAAAACCTAATATCCATTCATGATGAAAACTCTCATCAATCTTGGTATAGATGGAACATATCTCAATATAATAAAGACATTTTATGACAAACTAACAGATAACATCATATACAATAATAAAATGCTAAAAGTTTTCCTTGTAAAATCAGGACCAACACAAGGACAACCACTCTTGCCACTTCTACTTAACATATTATTGGAAGTGGTAGCCACAAGTATTAGAAAATAAAAAAAATACATTCATTCAAGTTGGAAGAGAAGAAATAAAAGTGTCACTATTTGCAGATACTATAAAAATGCATATAGAAAGTCCTAGCCTCAACCAAAACATTTAGAAGTAACAAATGAATTCAATAAAGTTGCAATATACAAGGTTAATATATGCAAATATGTTAATTTTCTATACAATAATAATGAAATATAGAAATTGAGGAAACAATTACATTTACAATCACATCAAAAAGGATAACATAACTAGGAGTAAACTTAACTAAGGAGGTGAAAGACCTATACTCTAAAAGCTATAAAACATTGATGAAGGAAGCTGAAAATAATACAAAGAAGTGGAAAGATACCTCGTGTTCTTGGACAGGAAGAATTAATATTGTCAAAGTTGTCATACTACCCAAAGCAATCTACAGATTTAATGCAATCCCTATCAAAATACCCATGACATTTTCCACAGAATTAGGAAAAATAATTCTAAAATTTATATGGAACCACAGAAAACCCAAAATTGCCAAAGCAATCTTGAGAACAAAAGAACAAAGCTGTGGTATCACTCTCCCTAACTTCAGATTATACTACAAAGCTTCAGTAATCAAAACAGCATGGAACTGACACAAAAACAGAGACATAGACCAATGAAACATAATGGAGAGCTCAGAAATAAAACCAAGAATTTATCATCAATTAGTCTGTGACATAGGAGGCAAGAATATACAATGTACAAAAAACAGTCTCTTCAATATGTAGTGCCGGGAAAATAGGACAGCTACATGTGAAAAATGAGATTACAACTTTTCCTCGCACCACATACAAAAATTAACTTAAAATGGATTAAAGACCTTTATGTAAGGCCTGAAACTATAAATTACCTAGAAGGGAATATATAACACACTTTGACCTAAATCATAGCAATATTTTTTGGATCTGTCTACTAAGATAAAAGAAACAAAAACAAAAGTAAACAAATAGTACCTAATTAAAATTAAAAGCTTTTGCATAGTAAATGAAACCATTGACAAAATGAAGACAATTTACTCATTGGGAGATAACTTTTGCAAATTATATGACCAATAAGGAATGAATATCTAAAATGTATAAATTGCTCATACAGCTTATATTAAAAAATTTTTAAAAAACTCAATTAAAAATGGTTAGAATACCTGAATAGAGATTTTTCCAAAGAAGACATACAGATGGCCAGCAGCCACATGAAAAGATGTTCAGCATTGCTAATTATTAGAGAAAGGCAAATCAAAATCTCAATGAAATATCACATCACACCAGTCAAAATGGGTATCATCAAAAAGTCTACAAATAAAAATGGTGGGAAGGATGTGGAGAAAACAGTACACCACTGATGGATGATGCCCCTATGCAAAAGAGTAATGGAAGTTTTTTCTTAAAAAACTAAAAATAGCACTATAGTATGATCCAGCAATTCCACTCCTGAGTGTATATAAAGAAAAAAAGTGCCAAAATCATTAATTTGAAAAGAGACATTCAATTTTCATTTTCATAACAGAATTTTAAAATAGATAAGACATAGAAGGGACCCAAGTGTCCATTAATAGATTGATAGATAAAGAAGATGTGTCATATTCATATGTATAGTGGAAAATTACTCACCTATAAAAATGATGAAATTCTGCCATTTGTAACAACATGGATGGACCTAGAATATTATGCCTAGGGAAATAATTCAGACAAAGAAAGATAAATAATGTATGCAATTCCTTATATGTGGAATATAAAATATAAAATGAAATAATATATATAACAAAACAAAAACATACTCACAGATATAAAGAACATAAAGTGGTTCAAGTGGGAAGAGGGAAGAAATGAAATAGAAATACAGCATTAAGAGGTACAAACCACTATGTATAAAATAAATAAGCAACAAGGATAAATTGTAAAGCACAAGGAAATATAGCCATTATTTTCTAATAACTTTAAATGTAGTATAATCTATAAATACTGAATAACTATGTCATATACCTAAAACTAATACAATTTTGTGAATAAACTATATTTCAATTAAAAAACACAATTACTTTTCCTTCCCAAACCCTTTGTCCATCAAATGATGGAGAATAATGCTGGTCAGAGTTGTAGAATACAGCATGTTTAGAATTCACTAAATTGAAAGTAATTGTGGAATTCACAGTTTGTTCCAAAACCTGGGCCAATTTTCTACAGAATCCTTAACCTTAGATTGCACTACAGTAAAATTCTCCATCTACTTTAGAACTGAATGCCCGACTCCTACAGTAATGATCTTGTATCTGTACCTAGTGCCATTAATTTATTTTGTGAGTATTAGGTTGTTTTGCACTGATCTGGTAGCTACTAACTTTCCTTCTTAAGTTTTCTTTAAGTTCTTAATTAAGAACTCCAAATCAGCAAAGCCCAAATTGTAGAGGAAGGATTCATACAGGTCAATTAAAAGATACACTGGAGAAGGAATTCCAAGAATACAATGACTACAAGAGACCCACTTTAGGGAGAAGGACACATATAGATTGAGAGTGAAAGGATGGAAAAGGATATTCCATGCAAATGGAAAAGCCAAAAAAGCAGGCGTTGCAGTACTGATTTCAGACAAAATAGACTTTAAAACAAAGGCCATAAAGAAAGATAAAGAAGGACATTTTATAATGATTAAAGGAGTGATACAAGATGAGGATATTACACTCGTTAATATATATGCACCCAATATAGGAGCACCTAAGTACATACAAGAATTACTAATAGAGATAAAGGGGGATATTGATTGGAATACGATCATAGTTGGAGATTTTAACACTGCATTAACATCACTAGACAGATCTTCCAGACAGAAAATAAACAAGGCAACAGACAAATTAAATAATACAATAGAAAAACTAGATTTGGTGGATATTTTCAAAGCATTACATCCCCCCAAAATAGGATAAACATTCTTTTCAAGACCACATGGAACATTTTCCAGGATCGATCATGTACTTGGGCACAAAATAAACCTCAACAATTTTAAGAAGATAGAAATTATCTCAACCATCTTTACTGAACACAATGCCATGAAACTGGAAATCAACAACAGAGAAACAAAGGAGAAAAAAGGAAAGCATGGAGACTAAACAATATGTTATTGAAAAAACAATGGATCAATGAGGAAATCACAGCTGATATTAAAAAATACCTTGAGACAAAAGATAATGAAAGCACAACCACTCAAAACCTAAGGGACACAGCAAAGGCAGTGCTAAGAGGGAAGTTGATAGCGATACAGACCTTCCACAAAGAGGAAGAACAACCTCAAATAAACAATTTAACCCACCACCTGAATGAATTAGAAAAAGAAGAACAAAAAGCCCCAAAAAGCAGCAGAAGGAATTAATAAAGATCAGGGAGAAATTAAATACAATAGAGATTAACAAGACCATAGAAAATAATCAACCAAACCAAAAGCTGGTTTTTTGAAAAAGAAAAATAAAATCAACAAACATCTGGCCAAACTCACACAGAAGAAAAAAAGAGAGAGCACAAATTAGCAAAATAAGAAAGGAAAATGGAGAAATTACAACAAACAAAATAGAAATACAGAATATCATATGAGAATATTATGAAAAACTATATGGAACCAAACTGGATGACCTAGAGGAGATGGACAAGTTTCTGGAAACATACTGTCCACCAAAACTGAATCAAGAAGAATCTGACAACTTGAACAATCCAATCACCAGACAGGAAATAGAAATAACAATTAAAAACCTCCCTACAAATAAAAGTCCAGGACCGGACGGCTTCACCGGGGAATTCTACCAAACATACAAAGAAGAACTCATACCAGTCCTTCTCAAACTCTTCCAGAAGATTGAAAAGGAGGGAATACTCCCAAACTCATTCTATGAAGCCACCATCACCCTGATACCAAAACCAGGCAAAGACACTACAAAAAAAGAGAATTGTAGGCCAATATCACTGATGAACATAGACACCAAAATCCTCACCAAAATGTTAACAAATAGAATCCAACAACACATAAGAAAGATTATACATCATGACCAAGTGGGATTCATCCCAGGGACACAGGGGTGGTTCAACATATGCAAATCAATCAATGTAATACATCACATCAACAAGAGAAAGGACAAAAAACACATGACCATCTCAATCGATGCAGAAAAAGCATTTGATAAAATTCAACACCCATTTATGATAAAAAATCTCACCAAGTAGGTATAGAGGGAACATATCTCAACATAATAAAAGCTATATATGACAAACCTACAGCCAGCATAGTACTCAACGGTGAAAAACTCAGAAGCTTCCCATTAAAATCTGGGACAAGACAAGGATGCCCACTATCACAACTCCTATTCAACATAGTCCTGTAAGTCCTAGCCACAGCAGTCAGGCAAGAGAAAGAAATAAAAGGGATCCAAATTGGAAAAGAAGAGGTTAAAGTGTCACTATATGCTGACGACATGTTTCTATATATAGAAAACCCTAAAAGGTCCACACAAAAGCTACTAGAGCTGATTGAAGAATTCAGCAAGGTAGCAGGTTACAAAATTAATGTTCAAAAATCAGTTGCATTTCTTTACACTAACAATGAATCAACAGAAAAAGAAAGTAAAGAAACAACCCCCTTTAAAATAGCACCCAAAGTAATAAAATATCTGGGAATAAATCTAACCAAGGAGGTGAAAGAATTATATACAGAAAACTATAAACCATTGATGAAGGAAATTAAAGAAGACTTTAAAAAATGGAAAGATATTCCATGCTCTTGAATTGGAAGAATCAATATTGTTAAAATGGTCGCACTGCCCAAGGCAATCTACAGATTTAATGCAATCCCTATCCAATGACCCAGGACATATTTCACAGAACTAGAACAAATCATAATAAAATTTATATGGAAACATCAAAGACCTAGAATTGCCAAAGCATTACTGAAGAGAAAGAGAGAGACTGGAGGAATAACTCTCTCAGACTTCAGACAATAGTATAGAGCTACAGTCATCAAGACAGCATGGTATTGGTACAAAAACAGACATACAGACCAATGGAACAGAATAGAAAGCCCAGAAATGAACCCACAAACTTTTGGTCAAGTAATCTTCGACAAAGGAGGCAAGAATATACAATGGAATAAAGACAGTCTCTTCAGCAAATGGTGTTGGGAAAATTGGACAGCAGCATGTAGATCAATAAGCTAGAACACTGCCTTACACCATATACAAAAATCAACTCAAAATAGATCAAAGACTTAAACATAAGACAAGATACAATAAACCTCCTAGAGGAAAACCTAGGCAAACATTATGTGATATACATTTCAAAAATTTTCTCCTAGAAGAAATAAAAGCAAGAATAAACAATTGGGACCTAATGAAACTTACAAGCTTCTGCAGAGCAAAGGAAACCAGAAATAAAACAAAAAGACAACCGACAGAATGGGAGGAAATTTTTGCAAATGAAACCGCCAAACGCTTGATCTCCAGAATATATAAGCAGCACATACGACTCAATAAGAAAAAAGCAAACAAACCTATCCAAAAATGTGAAGAAGACCTAAACAAGCAATTCTCCAAGGAAGACATACAAATGATCAAAAGTCACATGAAAAAATGCTCAGTATCACTAATTATCAGAGAAATGCAAATCAAAACTGCAATGAGGTATCACCTCACACCAGTCAGAATGGCCGTCATTCAAATATCCACAAATGACAAATGCTGGAGAGGCTGTGGAGAAAGGGGAACCCTCCTACGCTGCTGGTGGGAATGCAGTTTGGTGCAGCCACTATGGAAAACAGTGTGGAGATGCCTCAAAAGTCTAGGAAAAGACTTACCATATGACCCAGGAATCCCACTCCTGGGCTTGTATCCAGATGGAACCCTACTTTAGGATGACACCTGCACCCCAATGTTCATAGCAGCACTATTTACAGTAGCCAAAACATGGAAACAGCCTAAATGTCCATCAACAGGTGACTGGATAAAGAAGTGGTGGTATATTTATACAATCGAATACTACTCAGCCATAAAAACCGACAACATAATGCTATTTGCAGCAACATGGTTGCTCCTGGAGAATGTCATTCTAAGTGAAGTAAGCCAGAAAGAGAAAGAAAAATACCATATGAGATCACTCATATGTGGAATCTAAACAAACAAAAACAAAAACAAACAAACAAACAAAAATAAAGCATAAATACAGGACAGAAATAGACTCATAGACAGAGAATACAGACTTGTGGTTGCCAGGGGGGCGGAGGGTGGGAAGGGATCGACTGGGGTTTTAAAATTGTAGAATTGATAAACAAGATTATACTGTATAGCACAAAGAAATATACACAAAATGTTATGGTAGCTCACAGAGAAAAAAATGTGACAATGAGTGTGTATATATCCATGTATGACTGAAAAATTGTGGTGAACACTGGAATTTGACAGAACATTGTAAAATGGTTATAAATCAATAAAAAAAGTTAAAAAAAAGAATACAATGACTACATCTAATAAGAATGATCAGGTAGAGTTTCATGGAGTTATTAGGATTTCATCTTGGCCATGAGGTATGGATAGAATTCCAAAAGAGGAAACCTGGAAGGATGGCATTCCGTAAAGAAGCAGCCTCTCTCAAGACATTATTTTTATAGGGGTAAAGGAAGTTGAGCAGTGATGTTTCCAATGTGTTTTAGCAAGAAATTTTTCTCATTAATTTTACTTTTACAACCACCCCATTGATGTAATTTACATAGTGTATTGGAAACAAATGGGACCAGAGAATATTAAAGAAAGTAAGGAAATATCACATGCCTAAATTTTTGGAATATGAGAGGGACAATGTTCGGCTTCAAGAAATATTCTGAGTTTACATCCGACATTTAAGATGTTTGCAACTAAAAATCGCCTCTTATTATTTGCCTTACAGAGTATATTAATTTCAAATGTTAAATTGTTTACTGGCCTGCTGCATAAGTAAGCAACATGGATATACTGTAAACTACAAGGAAAGCACAAGCTTCTTTTCCAGAAATGTTAGACAATTTTGGAAAGTAGCAGATCAAGCAAGATTTTTTTTTCCTCTCTGGAAGTTAACGAACAACTCAGAGCACTGAGTTCCCAAGGCAGTCAGAATCCCAAGTGTTGCTTGCAGAAATTTATCCAAACAACTCACCAGTGTAAAATCCATAATTTCCTTTTAGTCTGGGATGATTTGAAACGATATCTATCTTTTAGGCCCATATGTTGGAACAAATCTGGAGGAGAAGCCTGGATCACAACAGTAATAAATACTCCAGCCCTTACTTGAAGCAGTACACATTATATTATTTATTTAATCCATCCCCTTTCTTTACTACTTAATTACTTAATTACAAATTATCTCACCAAATTCCACCCACATGAGTTTGTGCTAAAATCTAAGCCAAAAACTCCAGTTGTAAAATATATGTTCCTTTTGGATTTACCTCTGAGCAACCCCTTTATAATAAAAAATCATCACTTTATTTTGCCTACAGTTTCAGTAGTTAAATAGCAGTCTTCAAATTATAGAGTGACTTCTTCTATTTCTAATTTTCTTTATTTTAAAAAGCAGGCATTTATTTCTTTTGGAATTAAAAAATATAAAATGTATGTATTTTATTGTATAGAAACACAAAACTTTGTAGGACAGAGAGAAAAGTTGTGACAGCCTGCAATTACCTTTGGGTATGTGCTTATGTGGCAAACCTCAGCTTCCTGATATTCTTGACTCAATGCACTTCCACTATTTTACTACTGATAAAAGTAAGAAGAGAAAGTAATAAAATTAATTTAAAAACAAAAGTGAGGGCTCATTTCATGTTTCCTGGCAGAATATCTCCTCTCCAGGAATAGATGTATAAAGGTAACATAAATCTTAAAGTCAGGAGGCTACTGTAATTCATTTGCTTGAATTTCAGAGGCCAAAAAGTGGTCCAAACTTATGAGATTTGGACAGTTACTTTTCATGACTATGATGACATCAAACAGTGGTTCATTTTCCAAGTGACCTAAAAGCTGCTATTTTTGAGTGGGGCACAAAACAAAAGAAGACTCTGCAGCAGGTTCATGTTGCTTTGCAAGCTGTTTTGAATGTGGGCCATGTGGATTCAATGTTTCTTGAAGTGTCAGTGGCAGATAGGGATGCTGTTTACAGCATTCCACAGGCCCCATAGGTAGATTGTAGTGCAGGTCCGCAGGTTTTGGAACAAAGCCTTGTCATCCTCTGTGGATAACTATTTTCATTTTGAAAAATTGCTCCCAGCTGGCTACTGGGCCTTAGTAGAGACTGAAACTTTAAACATGGGCCACCTATTTTCCATATGACATGTATTGCACATCACAAACTAGGTTTTATCTTACTCACCAAATCATAAACATGGATGTGCACAGCAGCAATTTATTATCAAATGGAAGTGATATATACATGATCAGGCCCTAGCAGGACCTGAAGGCACATGCAAGTTATTTGAAGTTACTCAAATGCTATGGGCCCCATTTCTGGCACCAGAATCTCTTTTAGTCAAGGTTCTCCAGAGAAGAAGAGCAAAATATACAATGTGTACATATATAAATCATATATATATATATAATTTATTTATTTATTTATTTGTTTGTTTGTTTATTTATTTATTTTGTATTTCATTTATTTTAAAAATTGGCTTATAAAATTATGGAGGCTGAGAAGTCCCACTATCTGCAGCTGGAGAGCCAGGGGCATGCTAATGGTATAGTTCCAGTTTGAGTCTAAAGACCTAAGAACCAGGAGAGCTAATTTTATAAGTTCCAGTCTGAGTCAGAGTCTGAATGTAAAAGAAGTTTGATGTCTCAGCTCCAAGACAACCAGGAAGAGAGATAATTCTTTCTTATTCAGTCGTTTTGTTCTCTTCTGTCCTTCAGTGGATTGAATAATGCCCACTCACATTAGCGAGAATGATTTGCCTTAGTCTACAGATCCAAATGTTAATCTCATCTAGAAACACCCTCACAGACACACCGAGAAATAATGCTTAACCAAATATTTGGGCCAAAAATATCTGGGACACATCAAATTAATCATCACATTCACACCTTAGAAAATAATCCTTCTAATACTATTGGTTTTCTTTGCCCTAAACTGTTCAATGAATTAAACAGTCAGTTATCAGATACCACTGCACTCTCCATCTAAGTCTTGCTTCCCACCATGAGAAGCACTTCCTCTTTATTATCCCTGACTGCCCAAAGTGGCAAATGTCCCTGCCTAGTGAATTGGGATTTATGGTAGAATGTTAATCTTCTTTAAATACCCCTTCCCCATTTAATATTGTCTAATTCCTAGAAATTTACTTGTAACAATTAGATTTGAATGAAAAAGGAAAACTGAACCCTTGTGAAGTAAGCAGTGACCCATTAAGTGATTCACAACTGAAGTAGTTTATTAAAAGTTTGCCATGATATCTTTCCACTGAAATCCACACTAGAATTTCCTTCCTTGGATTCTGCCAAAATAGTACTCAAGGCGTAAATTTTGATGAGATTTAAGACTAAGCAAAAAAAAAAAAATCAAAAAACAAACAAGCAAAAACTCATAATAGATAATTTCATTAGTAAAAGATCCACTTCATAAAATTTTACTAAATAGAACTTATTAATTTAATAACTTTGGGGGAAAAGTAACTCCAATATGCACTATTGCACAGTAAATCATTAAATGGGAATGGAGGCAAGATACATGAATGCCTTGAGGGTTAGGCAGACTCTTGCCCTCAAAGATTTTCCATTTGGCTCAATAAAAAAAAATATTTAGCTTCTGATTGTATTTAGTTAAGGCATTTATGTGAGATAAAGGGAAATGTATTTGTCAAGTAGCTGCCAGATACTGTTGGAAAATATTGAAGGATCATCTAATTTAGTGCTCTTAACAACAATGTAAGGTAGCACGATAATCATATTTTTAAGGATGATATAAATGAGGCTCAAAGAGAAGGCAAAAGCTTACCTAAAATCGCAATGGTACATAAGGGACTGATGATACGCAGTGGGCTTGACTCCAGTGTGTGTGTGTGTGGGGGGGTGTTGGGGGGAATAAATATGTAAAGGGATAATAATAGAGTATAGAGGCCTTTGATACTATTACTTTCTATTAATGTTATTATATGCTTGAAGAAGCATCAAGTTACTGGACTATTACTGATTCAGAATGTGGGGCTCCATAGATGACAACTCCAGAGCCAGCTTCCTAAGTATTTCCTCTGTATATTTCAGATATTGCTGGTAAAATTAAAATATCAAAATATCAAAATTACAAAAACACTTTTCTCATAGTTGGGATTTTTAGAGATTAATCCATTTTGTCTAAGTTTTCCATCCTGTAATATTATGAAAAATACTTTCAAATTTCCTAGAGCCTTTCTTTTTTTTATTGAGGTATAGTCAGTTTACAATGTTGTGTCAATTTCTGGTGTACATCACAATATCATACATGGGTATACACGTGTTCATTTTCATATTCTTTTTCACCATAAGCTACTACAACATATTGAATATATTTCCCTGTGTTATACAGTATAAACTTATTTATCTATTTTATATATACCAGTCAGTATCTGCAAATCTTGAACTCCCAGTTTATCCATTCCCACCCCACTCCCCACTGGCAACCACAAGTCTGTATTCTATGCCAGCAATCCCACTCTTGGGCATATATCCAGAGGGAATGCTAATTCAAAAAGACACCTGCACCCCAGTGTTCATAGCAGCACTATTTACAATAGCCAAGACATGGAAACAACCTAAACGTCCATCAACAGATGACTGGATAAAAAAGTTGTGGTATATTTATACAGTGGAATACTACTCAGCCATAAAAAAGAATAAAATAATGCCATTTGCAGCAACATGGATGCCCCTGGAGAATGTCATTCTAAGTGAAGTAAGCCAGAAAGGGAAATAAAAATACACTATGATATTACTCATATGTGGAATCCTAAAGCCTTTCAAACTCATATCACCTCTTCTTAACTTCTCATTTCTCCCACTAATTATAGGTCCTGGCCACCATCTACACTCCCATTATAAGACACAAAGATACACACACACTCACTCAAGCTATTGTAAAAAAAATTCTAGATTTCATTGTTTATGCAGAGCATTTTATCTCCTTGCCTTAACTAAAAATCTATTTTTTTCTAAATTTTCTAAATTTCCCCTCTAGAGCATGCTTTTTCTGAAATATTCTTGAATGAATCTACTAATTCTTCTGCATCATGGGGCCAGGAAAAGTATTAATGTTTTCTTATTGTCTCAGGGTTACTTATAAGTTATAAATCTATAAATTTCACAGTATATTAAAAGATTTATTCTCTTTGGAGATATACTACCTGGCTTTACACTCTTTTTCTCCTCAACTATTTATTCCTGGCTTCTCTAATTCATGCACTAAAATTTGCAAAGTGTGGTTAACAGTTTTGATCACCAGCCAATTATTGTCCTATTTCTAGACAATACGATCAATGAAGAAAATGTACCTAATATCAAAATCTCTCAGTGCATTTAATTCTCTAATTCCAGTGAAGCTCACTTCCCATTCACTTCAGATTATCTTACTCAAGTTACATTCTGGATCTTTATATTCCTGTTATATCCATAAATCATAAATTCCAATATCATGGTATTGAGGAGTTTGTGGTTCTCCACCCAGATGCCTCCTTAGAAACATGGCATTAATTTCATCAGCTGTCAGATCTGCTGCTCACAGACAGCTTTAAGCTATATTGCTCCCCAGAAATTTCCCTCAGGCCAAAGAGAGCTGTCTTATCTAAGTTCTTATTTATCTATTAGTAGTTAAAAACAATATAGATTTATTTTATCTGTGATCCAGGAATTTAGACACTGCTTAGGTTCTTTGCTTCAGAGTCTCTCACAAGGCATCAAGCAAAATTTTGCTCAGGGTTGGGGTCTCATCTGAAGGCTCAACTGTGAAGGATTTTCTTTTCTAGCTACTTACATGAATTTACTCATTTAATATTCTAAACATTTCTGAGATCTTCTTGACATATTTCCCTCTTCTTTTCAGCTTATTCCCTTAACTACTAATCCACTGAAAACAAATGCCATCAGATGTGATTTTTCTCCATCTGTGTATCTGCAGTTGCTAAAGATCCATACATCTATATCCAATGTTACCTCCCTTTCTTCTAGTCTCAGAAGATAAAATTTCCTCCCTCTTGCCTAAAGCTAATCTTTCCATCTATATCCCTGACTGTATGTTCTCACAAATTTCTAGACCATGTTCTATCAGATAGCTTCCTTTTCCTTCACATATTCAACCTCTCCTCTTCTACTGCCTTTTCAGCTATGAATTTATCTAACTTTCTACCATTCTATAATCCTCTTCTATTGATGCTATATCTCTTTCTGGTAGGTACCTCTAAAGGCCATGTATATCTATCCATTTATTCTCATCTTAATACATTTTATTCTTGTTGTTTCTAATTTTTAATTATCATAATCAATTCCAATTTGTTGTGATCCCCTTCGCTCCTTTCACCAAAGTCATCAAAAAGACCTTGTCAAAGCAAATAGCTGTATTTTATACATTATGTGTTCAGATATTTTCTTGCACTTGGCTCTATCAGTTAAACACTAACTTTGAAACTCTCTTTTCTGTTTCCCTGACACCATACTCTTCTGAATCTCCAACTCTTTCTGACAACTCCTCAACCTCTTTCATGGGCAGGACTTCCATAAATGCTATTTTTGAAAAAAGACTATTCCTCTTAAGGACACGGAAATCAAATTGAGACAGCTCCAAATAGCCAAAGATGGAAAATTTGAATTACAAAATAAATAACAATAGTATTGAATTATAATACAAAGAATAAAATAAATATTTTCAAATCTATACTGTAAATAAGTGATTGAATAAGTAAATAAATAAATGAAAATAAATAAGGAGTACATCTTCCTTACAGAAAAATTCTAAACAATAAAATAAAATGAATTCTAAATAATAAATTAAATGAATTAGAAAAATGTCATTAAGACACCACAATAATTGTTACTGCAGGTAAGATCCATTGATGGGTGCTAAAACTTATAGGTAAAACTTTAAGGAGAAACAATGTTTTTATAACCTCAAAGTCACTCCATCAAAATATTTACTAATTACTAGATGGTTTTAACTTGTCTACAAATTATTTGATTCCTCTTCCTCTAGGAAATAGAGGTTAATTTAATTTCCCTTGAATGTAGAATAAACTTAGTTACTTTCTTCCAAAGAATAAAATATAAAAAAGGAAAATAGTAATTTTACAGTGGGGAAACCTGATAGACATCTTTTTTTAAAGTATCAATGTTAAGATTACATGATATTAACAAGCAAGCATTACATTTATGTGGTATTTCCCCCCAAATCCATAATTCTAATATAATCATGAGAAAACATCAAGCAAGAGAAAGAAAAATACCATGTGATATAACTCATATGTGGAATCTTAAAAAAAAAGGAAAAGAAAAAAGAGATCACTAATGAACTCATCTACAAAAGAAATAGACTCACAGACATAGTATACAATTCTATGGTTACTGGGAAAAGGGGATGGAAGGGATAAATTTGGGATTTTGAGCAGGGGATATACACACGATCTTATGGTAGCTCACAGAGAAAAAAATGTGACAATGAATATATATATGTTCATGTATAACTGAAAAATTGTGCTCTACACTGGAATTTGACACAACATTGTAAAATGATTATAAATCAATAAAAAACATTAAAAAAAGAAAATGTTAACCACTATATATGAAAAAAGATTAAAAAACAAATTTATTTTGTATAGTGTAGAGAACTATATTCAATATCTTGTAATAACCTTTAATAAAAAAGAATATGAAAACAAATACATGTATATATATATATATGCATGACTGGGACATTATGCTGTATACTAGAAATTGACACATTGTAACTGACTATACTTCAATTTAAAAAAAAGAAAGAAAATGTCAAGCAAAGTGAAACGAGGAATATTTTACAAAGTAATTTTCAAAAACGTCAAGGTTATGATGAATAATGAAATAAAGAGAAACTATTACAGATTAAAGGAGACTAAGTAGATATGAAAAATAAAAACAATGTGGGAAATATTCTAGATTGTATCCTGGAACGGAATAAAAGAGAATAGCAAAACAAGAACCAAAAAAGAAAAAAAATTCAAATCAAGTCTGTATTTTTTTTTACTGGTATTGTACCAATATTAATTTCTTAGCTTAGATAAATGTATCATGGTTATGTAAGATTTTAAAATCAAAACAAAGAAAGAGTATTATCCAATGCTTTATCTTCTATTTACTGATGTTATCATTCTTCATGTTCTCCTTGAGCAGTCAATCAATATGATTTCAAACACCATTTATATGTTGATAAACCCCTAATCTCTATTTTCAGTCCAGAACTTTTATCTGGGTTTCAAATTTAATAGAATGTCTTAAGTAAATAAACAAATGAATAAATAAATGGATATAGTTTCAAAAGGCCTAAAAGAGATATTTCTAAAGAAAACTAAGAGAAGCAGCATTTTATAGTAAAAGTAAATCAGGATTTGGAAAAAACACTATAGTTTTGCATTCCATATCTATTTTTATCTGTGTTAGTTAAGGAAATTATATTAAATCTATAATCTTTTGTTTCCTCATTTCAAAAATGGTGATGATAAAATGACTCACTTGCAATTTTTTTATGAAATTCAAAAAATTCAGTGTATTTAAAAGCACTCTGTGAAGTGATAAGTTCTATGTAAATGCCATCTACTATTCTTGTCAATCTGTGGTTTGCTCCAATTTAATCATAAAGAAGCCCATTTCACTGTCAAATTTTGGGACAGGGAAATTTTTTAAAGCATGTCATGTTTATAGCTGTAATTATTGATGTATAGGACTAAGTGCACCCATAACTAGTTAACAGCATCTGCTAGAGGCTTTGAGGGCAAAATTGCACACTTGTACCTTATTTCAAAGTTGCAATTAACTGCCTACAAAACTAATTGAGGGCATAAAAAGAGAGAAAAATTGGGCTCAGTTAAGGCCTCAATGCCATCACTCTAATCTCCTTTGCCTTAAAGAACAGAGCCTTCAAGTGAGACCTTACCTTATTCTAATCTCCCTTGCATTGGAGAATAGAGTATTCAGATTGACCTTCTTCTTGATTCTGCACACAGCTTAGAAAGAACATAATTGATTCACAGCTGCTGTACTCCAAAAACAACAAGTGTCTTTAAGGGAACTTCAAGAAATTTTAATGTTACAGAAACTCTCATCACAAGATGTAGGAAATGTCTGTGTCAAAAGTGCCTGGCCTTGAAAACATTCTTCGATTCCCCCCCAAAATCAAATCATAGTCACTAAAAATAAAATATAAACAAACATAAAATTAAAGTAAAAAAAGACAAGTTTCAATTTCAGTTCCAGTACCTCTTAACCAGGTAATCTTAGATAAGTTTCTTTACCACATGAACATTAATTTCCTCCTGTGTAAAATGTAATCATAAGACTAATCTTGCTGATATATTGTAAAAATGAGATAATATATTTGAAAATGCTTTTGTATACAAATATCACTGTGTGAGCAGGTTATTGTTATTAATTTGTCCTTACACAGGGACTTTTCTATCCTAAGGGTTTTTTGTTTTGTTTTGTTTTTCTAACTAGCTCTCCAAAGAGTCAGTATTTTTCCTAATACTCATAAACCAGTTCTGTGAGTGACTCATTCCATTTCCAGAATTCCAATTATGAAACATTAGCTCTGAACCCAAAAGAAATGGAAATGAAAATACAGTGTCAGATCCTAAGTATCTAGCACTTCATAGCATTAAAAATCTTGCCTATATCCAAAAACACCATATAATGCTTCATACTTCTATGTCTGGTATATCACATATTCAGTAGAAAACAGACCTATCAATTTCCACCCTATAAATAGGCAGATGCACTCTATATGTGCTTCAAGTGGTTTCATTACTTAAGTAGACCTTTTATATCATCTTATTTAACATTTATTTTCCAGGTGGAAAAGCTGAAGCTTACAAAGATTGAATGGTTTTCTCAAAGTCAAATTTTCTCTTAGAGTTGGGACCAAAACACATATTCTTTGACATCCTGTCAGAAGCTCTTTCAAGACAGCAAGATCTACTCAGTGTGCTAGAATTGCTTTAATCTAGGACATTTACCTCTAGAAAGGAAAACATTATTTCTATCTTGGTTAAGTCTTAGTCTAGAAAAATGCTCTGCTGATTGTTGTATCTATCCTGGAAAATCATTTTCTTGACTAATTTGGCAGTGATATCATCTCAAGATAAGGAAAGGAATATAAAAGTATTTTATAAATTGTAAAGCCTTATGGACTCTAGAACTACTACTACTAATTATAATAATAAGCCATTTATTGAGTAATTTTTTGTCCTAGGCATTATGAAGCTAAGTTTAATGAGTGACCTCATTTAATTCTCACAAAACCTCAATTAAGCAGATACTATTTTTATCCCAACTAACTAGGAAATTGAGGCTTATAGATATTAACTAACTTACTTAAAGCCCACAAAAATGTAGAGGAAATAAACTCTTTCTTATTAAGTTTTAGTAATGTTAATCAGATGGATAGATAGGTGAATGAATCGATGAATGAATGGATGGGTGGAAGAAAGAATCGATAGGTGGATTGGTAGATAGAAAGTGTGCCTGTAAATGTTCTATTTCATAAATGTCCATAAATTTGCATATTATTGATTGTTGGGTAGACTTCAGTTTCTAATGGATTCAGAGAGAAGTAAATGAAGTAGACTTTTGTTCTTACACAGAGTCTAACGTATACACCATTTCTTTTTAAATATTTTGTAATAATTATAATGGTAGTAAGTATCTGCATATTTATAACATATTAAAGTTATATAATTGGGTTTCAAATACATTATTCCCAACATCCCATATTTTTAAAATTTAAGCTATAATTCACATATTTTTAAATATATCCTTATAAAGTGTACAAATCAGTATATATTAGTATATTTATACACTTGTACAACCATCATCACTATTTAATTCCAGAATATTTTCCTTACCCCCAAAATATATTCTGTACCCATTAGCATCCCATCTGCTCCTTCCCCCAGCCCCTGGAAAACACTGACTTACTTACTGACTCTATGAATTTAACTATTATGAACATTTTTTTTATAAATAGAATCATACAATATGTAAGTTTTTGTGTATGGACCCTTTGCTTAGCACAATGTTTTCAAGGTCCATTTTTGTTGTAGCATGCATCATTGCTTTATTTCTTTTTAGTACCAAACAATATTCCATTCTATGAACATACTACATTTTTTATCCATTCATCCATTCATGGACTTTTAGGTTATTATGAGTAATAGCTATGCTATGAACATTCATTTACAAGTTTTCGTGTGAGCATGTCTTTTTATTTCTCTTGAATATGTACTTAGAGGGGGATTATTTTGTTATATGGTAGCTTTATGATAGACATTTTAAGAAACTGCCAAATTGTTTCCCAAAGAGGCTACAACATTTTATATGCCCACCACTAGTATGCAAGGATTCCAATTTCTCCACATCTTTGCCAATACTTGTTATTATAGTCATATATAGAGATACTATATACATTTATAAAATGATTAAATATACATTATATATAGCTATTATAGCTTCATGTGAAGTCGTGTTTCATGGTTTCTATTTGCTTTTCCCTAATAATTACTGATAAGCATTTTTTCATTTATTTATTTTTAATTGGATTTTCTTTTTATTTTTGGCTTGTATGGATTCCTTACATATTCTGAATACTAGAAAGTTATCAGATAAATAATTTTCAAGTATTTTTCTCCCATTCTGTGGGTTGTTTTTCCACTTTTTGATGGTGTTATCTGAAGAATAAAATTTATTTTTTATAAAGTACAGTTTTTCTACTTTTCTTTTGATATTTGTTCTTTTGGAGTCACATCTAACAGCCATTGCCTAATCCAATGTTACAAACATTAACACATGTATTCTTCTAAGACTTTTATAGTTTTAGTTATGATATTGTGGTCTGTGATGCATTTTGAATTAATTTTCATTCACTATCTGTGGGAAAAGTTCAATTTCATTCTTATGCATATGGATATATAGTTGTTCTCAAACCATTTGTTATAAAACTATTTTCCCCATTGAATTAACTTGAGACCACTGTGAAATACACAACTGACCATGAATGCAACAGTTTATTTTGGGCCTCTCGATTCTAGTCCATTGATCTCTAAGTCTATCATTATGCTGGTACCACACTGTTTTGATGTCTGTAGCTTTGAAAAATTTTAAAATCAGGAAGTATTAATGCTCCAAATTTTTCTTTTCCAAGATTGTTTTTTCTATGCTGAGTCCCTTGCATTTCCATATGAATTTTAGGATTAGCTTGTCAATCTCTACAGACAGACAGGTGGGATTTTGATAAGAATCATATTAAATGCAGAGATTGATTTCAAAACTACTGCCACCTTAATATTAAATAATAAGTCCATAAAACTGTGATATATCTCCACTTATTAAAGTCCTTTTTAATTTCTTTAAATATTGTAGTTTTAAGAATATGTGTCACATTTCTTTTTTAAAATGTATGTGTCTTTGATGTTATTGTAAATAAAATTGTTTTCTTAATTTCAGTTTTGCATTGTGTTGTTTTGCATTACATTGTGTTAGAAATACAATAGATTTTTGTATGCTGTGCTCTGCAAACTTCCTGAACTCATTTATTCTATTGGATGTGTCTGTGTATTATATTTTTCTGTTTACAAGATTATGTTATCTGCAAATAAAAATAACTCTACTTCTTTCTTTTTTTAACATTTTTTATTGATTTATAATCATTTTACAATGTTGTGTCAAATTCCAGTGTTCAGCACAATTTTTCAGTTATTCATGGACATATACACACTCATTGTCACATTTTTTTCTCTGTCAGTTATCATAAAATTTTGTGTATATTTCCCTGTGCTATACAGTGTAGTCTATTCTACAATTTTGAAGTCCAAGTCTATCCCTTCCCACCCTCCACCCCCTGGTAACCACAAGTCTGTATTCTCTGTCTGTGAGTCTATTTCTGTCCTGTATTTATGCTTTGTTTTTGTTTGTTTGTTTGTTTTTTGGTTTTGTTTTTTAGATTCCACATATGAGTGATCTCATATGGTATTTTTCTTTCTCTTTCTGGCTTACTTCACTTTGAATGACATTCTCCAGGAGCATCCATGTTGCTGCAAATGGCATTATGTTGTCGGTTTTTATGGCTGAGTAGTATTCCATTGTATAAATATAACACATCTTCGTTATCAAGTCACCTGTTGATGGACATTTAGGCTGTTTCCATGTTTGGCTATTGTAAATACTGCTGCTATGAACATTGGGGTGCTGGTGTCATCCTGAAGTAGATTTCCTTCTGGATACAAGCCCAGGAGTGGGATTCCTGGGTCATATGGTAAGTCTATTCCTAGTCTTTTGAGGAATCTCCACACTGTTTTCCATAGTGGCTGCACCAAACTGCATTCCCACCAGCAGTGTAGGAGGGTTCCCCTTTCTCCACAGCCTCTCCAGCATTTGTCATTTGTGGATTTTTGAATGATGGCCATTCTGACTGGTGTGAGGTGATACTTCATTGTAGTTTTGATTTGCATTTCTCTGATAATTAGTGATATTGAGCATTTTTTCATGTGCTTTTTGATCATTTGTATGTCTTCCTTGGAGAATTGCTTGTTTAGGTCTTCTGCCCATTTTTGGATTGGGTTGTTTATTTTTTCCTTATTGAGTCGTATGAGCTGCTTATATATTCTGGAGATCAAGCCTTTGTCGGTTTCACTTGCAAAAATTTTCTCCCATTCCGTAGGTTGTCTTCTTGTTTTATTTCTGGTTTCCTTTGCTGTGCAGAAGCTAGTAAGTTTAATTAGGTCCCATTTGTTTATTCTTGCTTTTATTTCTTCTAGGAGAAAATTTTTGAAATGTATGTCAGATAATGTTTTGCCTATGTTTTCCTCTAGGAGGTTTATTGTGTCTTGTTTTATGTTTAAGTCTTTAATCCATTTTGAGTTGATTTTTCTATATGGTGTAAGGGACTGTTCTAGCTTCATTGTTTTACATGCTGCTGTCCAGTTTTCCCAACACAATTTGCTGAAGAGACTGTCTTTATTCCAATGTATATTCTTGCCTCCTTTGTCAAAGATGAGTTGACCAAAAGTTTGTGGGTTCATTTCTGGGCTCTCTATACTGTTCCATTGGTCTATATGTCTGTTTTGGTACCAATACTATGCTGTCTTGATGACTGTAGCTCTATAGTACTGTCTGAAGTCTGGGAGAGTTATTCCTCTAGCCTCTTTCTTTATCTTCAGTAATGCTTTGGCAATTCTAGGTCTTTGATGGTTCCATATGAATTTTATTATGATTTTTTCTACTTCTGTGAAATATTTCCTGGGTAATTGGATAGGGTTTGCATTAAATCTGTAGATTGCCTTGGGCAGTGTGACCATATTAACAATATTGATTCTTCCAGTCCAAGAGCATGGAATATCTTTCCATTTTTCAGTCTTCTTTAATTTCCTTCATCAATGGTTTATAGTTTTCTGTGTATAATTCTTTCACCTCCTTGGTTAGATTTATTCCCAGATATTATATTACTTTGGGTGCTATTTTAAAGGGGATTGTTTCTTTACTTTCTTCTTCTGTTGATTTATCGTTAGTGTAAAGAAATGCAACTGATGTTTGAACGTTAATTTTGTAACCTGCTACCTTGCTGAATTCTTCAATCAGCTCTAGTAGCTTTTGTGTGGACCTTTTAGGGTTTTCTATATATAGTAACATGTCATCAGCATATAATGACACTTTTACCTCTTCTTTTCCAATTTGGATCCCTTTTATTTCTTTCTCTTGCCTGACTGCTGTGGCTAGGACTTCCTGGACTATGTTGAACAGGAGTGGTGATAGTGGGCAGCCTTGTCTTGTCCCAGATTTTAGTGGGAAGCTTTTGAGTTTTTCACCATTGAGTACTATGCTGGCTGTAGGTTTGTCATATATAGCTTTTATTATGTTGAGATATGTTCCCTCTATACCTACTTGGTGAGATTTTTTATCATAAATGGGTGTTGAATTTTATCAAATGCTTTTTCTGCATCGATTGAGATGATCATGTGGTTTTTTGTCCTTTCTCTTATTGATGTGATGTATTACACTGATTGATTTGCATATGTTGAACCAGCCTTGTGTCCCTGGGATGAACCCCACTTGGTCATGATGTATAATCTTTCTTATGTGTTGTTGGATTCTATTTGTTAACATTTTGGTGAGGATTTTGGTGTCTATGTTCATCAGTGATATTGGCCTACAATTCTCTTTTTTTGTAGTGTCTTTGCCTGGTTTTGGTATCAGGGTGGTGGTGGCTTCATAGAATGAGTTTGGGAGTATTCCCTCCTTTTCAAACTTCTGGAAGAGTTTGAGAAGGACTGGTATGAGTTCTTCTTTGTATGTTCGGTAGAATTCCCCGGTGAAGCCGTCCGGTCCTGGACTTTTATTTGTAGGGAGGTTTTTAATTGTTATTTCTATTTCCTGTCTGGTGATTGGATTGTTCAAGTGTTCAGATTCTTCTTGATTCAGTTTTGGTGGACAGTATGTTTCCACAAACTTGTTCATCTCCTCTAGGTTATCCAGTTTGGTTCCATATACTTCTTCATAATATTGTCATATGATATTCTGTATTTCTATTTTGTTTGTTGTAATTTCTCCATTTTCCTTTCTTATTTTGCTAATCTGTGCTCTCTCTTTTTTCTTCTTTGTGAGTTTGGCAGGAGGTTTGTCAATTTTATTTACTTTTTCAAAAAACCAGCTTTTGGATTGGTTGATTTTTTCTATGGTCTTCTTAATATCTATTGTATTTAATTCCTCTCTGATCTTTATTATTTCCTTCCATCTGCTGCTTTTTGGGGCTTTTTGTTCTTCTTTTTCTACTTCATTCAGGTGGTGGGTTAAATTGTTTATTTGAGATTGTTCTTCTTTTTTGAGGAAGGCCTGTGTCGCTATAAACTTCCCTCTTAGCACTGCCTTTGCTGTGTCCCATAGGTTTTGAGTGGTTGTGCTTTCATTATCATTTGCCTCAAGGTATTTTTTAATTTCAGCTTTGATTTCCTCATTGATCCATTGTTTTTTCAATAACATATTGTTTAATCTCCATGCTTTCCTTTTTTTCTCCTTTGTTTCTCTGTTGTTGATTTCCAGTTTCATGGCATTGTGGTCAGTAAAGATGCTTGAGATAATTTCTATCTTCTTAAAATTATTGAGGTTTCTTTTGTGCCCAAGTACATGATCGATCCTGGAAAATGTTCCATGTGCACTTGAAAAGAATGTATATCCTATTTTTGGGGGGTGTAATGCTCTGAAAATATCCACCAAATCTAGTTTTTCTATTGTAGTATTTAATTTCTCTGTTGCCTTGTTTATTTTCTGTCTGGAAGATCTGTCTAGTGATGTTAATGCAGTGTTAAAATCTCCAACTATGATCGTATTCCCATCAATATCCCCCTTTATCTCTATTAGTAATTCTTGTATGTACTTAGGTGCTCCTATATTGGGTGCATATATATTAACGAGTGTAATATCCTCATCTTGTATCACTCCTTTAATCATTAAAAAATGCCCTTCTTTATCTTTCTTTATGGCCTTTGTTTTAAAGTCTATTTTGTCTGAAATCAGTACTGCAACACCTGCTTTTTTGGCTTTTCCTTTTGTATGGAATATCCTTTTCCATTCTTTCACTCTCAATCTATATGTGTCCTTCTCCCTAAAGTGGGTCTCTGTATGCAGCATATTGAAGGTTCTTGCTTCATTATCCAGTCTGCCACTCTGTGTCTTTTGACTGGAGCATTTAGTCCATTAACTTTTACAGTAATTAATGATAGATGTGTGTTTATTGCCAGTTTGAACTTATCTTTGCAATTGAATTGGTATATCCTCTTTGTTCCTTTCTTCTTCCTTTTGTGGTTTGGTAATTTTCCTTTGTATTATCATGGATTTTATTTAATTTTTATGACTCCCTTGTAAATTTTTGGCTTGTGGTTACCCTTTTTTGTAAATCTATGAACCCATTACTATAACTGTTTTTATTAAACTGATAGTAACATGATCTCAAACCCATCCTACTGTTAAAAAAATTTAAAAAAGGAAGAAAAAAATATTCTATATTTCCTTGCCTCACTCTCCCACTCTCAGTGATTTGTATGTATTCTTTTATAATTTCATGTTTACTTTATTTGTAATTCATGAGTTATCACCTTTCCAGTTGTGTGTTTCTCATTTCTGTAGCATCCTGCTGCATTTCTGTTTAGAATAGACCTTTCAATATTTCTTTTAGCATGAGTTTAGTGTTGCTAAACTCCTGCAGCTTTTTTTTTGTCTGTGAAACTGTTTATTTCTCCTTCTATCCTCAAGGATAGCCTGCTTTATAAAGGATCCTAAGCTGCATCTTTTTTTCATTCAGGGCTTTGAATATATCTTGCCACTCCCTTCTGGCCTGTAGTGTTTCTGTAGACAAATCAGCTGAGAGCCTTATGGGGGTTCCGTTGTAACTTACTCTTTGCTTTTCTTTTGCTGCCTTTAGAATCGTTTCTTTATCCTTGACTCTGGCCATCTTGATTATGATATGTCTTGTTGTGGGTCTATTTGGGTTCTTCCTGTTTGGGACCCTCTGAGCTTCCTGTACTTGGATATCTGATTCCTTCTTTAAGTTTGGAAAGTTTTCAGTCATGATTTCTTCAAAAACCTTTTCAATCCCCTTTGATCTTTCTTCTCCTTCTGGGACCCCTATTATGAGAAGATTGGGACGCTTTATATTATCCCATAGGTCCCTTATACTATTTTCATTATTTTTTATTTGCTTCTCTTCTAGTTCTTCTGAATGGGTGCTTTCTATTGCCCTGTCTTCTAGATCACTAATTCGTTCCTCTGCATTATCTAGTCGGCTTTGCACAGCTTTTAGATCATTCCTCATCTCTGTCAATGTGTTTACCCATTCTACTTGGCTCTTCTTTATAGCTTCAATTTCATTTTTGACATATTTTATATCTCTAAACACTCTCTCTTTTAATTCCTTCAGCAATTCGATCACTCCTTTTTTGAAATCTTGATCTAGTAGGCTATCGATGTCTATTTCATTCATCTTTCTTTCAGGGGATTTCTCTTGTTCTTTTAATTGGGAAATGTTTCTCTGCTTTTTCATCTTGCTCATACCTCTTTGGCACTGTGGTTTATGGAGTATCAGTTATTTATTTTGGTCCTTAAGGATTTTATCGATCTTATGCCTATTTAGGAATAGAACTTAGGAAAAAAAGAAAAAAAATAAGAGAGAGAGAGAAAGAATTTTAAAAGAAGGAAGAAAGAGGGTTTGAAAACAGTGTATAATGAATAATAGAAGAGTGAGTTGAAGCAGAGTATTAATCGGGTTGATACGTCCTTTTGAAACCTTTACAAAAAAAGGGGGGGGAGATGAATAGATGTGTTTGAAACCCGTGTCTAATCAATAGCAGGACATCAAAACCCAAGAGAAATATAAATGAATTAAGAAGTAAAGATTAAGAGAGTAATAGAAAATAGAACAGGTAAAAACAGATTTAAAAAAAAAAGGGAGGGTTGTTTGTCGGTGTTCTCCTGGAGTCTGTGTGCTTTTAATGTGAAGTCTTTCTGTCTTCGTCCTGTTTTGGAAGCTCAGCTTGCTGTTTTCAGAGGCCCTCCGTTGGCACCCTCTTCTGTGCTGCTCCCAGCACCTGTCAGCAAGTAGATCGCGCCTCCTCCTAACACTGGGTCAGGTGCAGCTCTCCTCTGCTGTGGGCGGGTGGGTCGCTGCCCCTCCGGATGCCTCAGTGAGATGTTGCAGACTGGCCAGGTAGGAGGGCGGTTCGTGCCCCCTCCCAGCACCTCGGTCAGGGGCTGTGTTCCTGCCCGAAAGGCGGGGGGCCGCTCTCGCTCTACCTGCCCCGCCGCAGGTAGCTCTGCTGCTCTGTGCGACTGCGCGCTCCGCCCTGGTCGGCGCTCCGCCCTGGTCGGCGCTCTGCGGGTGGGCTCGGGGAAGACCGAGGGACAGCCCTGTCCCTGCTCCCAGCCAAAACCCAGCTCCTTGTTTGTCTTTGTGGAGCAAGTTCTCTGAGGGACCAGGATGGAAGGATCCTATCTGCCCCGGGCTGCAGGCCAGTCTCAGTCTGGCCTTTGAGGCTGCTAAGCCCTTCGGTTCGGATGCAGGTTTTGCCCCTGCCCCCGCCTGGGTGCTAAGCGTGGAGGATATGGCTGCTGTGCCTGAGCCCCACCTCTCTTCCCCAGAAAACTTTCCGAGGGTTTTCAGAGATGGGGGTGTGCACCCTTCCCCCGAGAGCACCTCAACCTTGCTGTTTTATGGAGGGCTCAGGTTGTTCTGCCCTGTGCACCCACAGCCACGGCGCGCAGCCCCTTGCGTTCCCCTGGGGCTGCCTCCGTGCAGCCACTTCCGTCCTCCGCCCGGCTTGTGCAGCCTGGCCCTGCCCGCCGCTGCCGGCCCGCATCTCAGGCTGGGTGTCGGGGGGACACTCTGTGCCCGTTTAACTTAGTTCTGTTAGTCAAGGGTGCTCTGTACAGATCCAAGCCTCGGAGGCTCCCCCTCCGTCCCGCTGGCCTCTCAGTTGGAGAGGGGGGACCCAGCGAGCGAGCGCCAGTCCTCCTTTGCCGCTCCCTCCCCGCGGGACCCGTCCCGCGCTGCTTTGCCTTTTGTTCTTTCTTTTTTCCTTTTCTCCTACCAGATTTTTGGCGTCTTTATCTTTTGAAGAGGGCGATGTTCTGTCGGAGTTCTGCAGGTGCTCTGGTTGGCTGAGTGGGTCTGTAGATGTGGGTCTTGGTGTATTTGTGGGAGAGGGTGACCTGCGAGCGTCCTTCTACTCTGCCATCTTCTCCATCTTCCCCTCTGTTCCTACTTCTTTCTTTATCTGATGTATTTTATTAATTTTCCTTACCTCCAGTACAATGCTTAGTAGCATGTGAGAGCAGAGATCCTATTCTTGCTTCTGATAATAGGCAAAACATTTTCAGTCCTTCTCCTGTGATTATAACATTAGCTCTAGGTTTTTATAGATGCCCTCCATCAGGTCAAGGAAATTCACTTCTAGTACTAGTTTGCTGGGTGTCTTTATTATGAAAAGGTATTGGATTATATAAAATTTTTTTTCTTTCTATTGTGATAATCATATGGTTTTGTTTTATTTTATTATTATGATGCTATACATTAATTGGTTTTCAATTGTCACATCCCATAAGTAAATCTCACTTGATTATGGTGTCTAATTCTTTTTCAATCTTATTGGATTCCATTTTTGCTAATATTTTGTTAAAAATTTTTCCAACTATATTCGTAAGGCATATTTGATGTATAATTTTTCTCTTCTAAAAATTCAATTTATTTAAACTAAAACAAAACCAAAAAATAGTTAACTTATTTCTCACACACACCCTTCCCCCACCACTCCTCATATCTGGCAACAACCATTTTGTTCTATGTGTCTATTACTCTGCTTATAGATAGATAGATGAGAGATAGATAAATAGATAGATAGATAGATAGATAGATAGATAGATAGATAGATAGTTAGATGCTAGATAGATGGATTCCACATATAAAAAAGTCACAATGTATTTCTCATTCTCTGTTGGACTTATTTCTTTATGCCTTTGAGACCCA
Organism: Camelus bactrianus; assembly: GCF_048773025.1. Lineage (NCBI taxonomy): Eukaryota > Metazoa > Chordata > Mammalia > Artiodactyla > Camelidae > Camelus > Camelus bactrianus. The sequence goes on along the minus strand of NC_133575.1, from coordinate 65,574,579 downwards.
TCCATGTGGTCACATACAAGAAGATACCATTTTTAAATAACAGAATAATATTTAATGATACATATATAGACCACAATGTATTTATTCATTCATCCATAATGAATATTTAAGTTGTCTTCGTATCTTGGCTATTGTAAATAATGCTGAAATAAACATGAAGGTGCATATATCTTTTTGAATTAGTGTTTTTGTTTTCTTCAGATAAAGGGCTAGAAGTGGAATTTCTCAATCATATGTTAGTTTCTACATAGTATTAGAATTTCTAGCCATAGAAATTAGTCAAGAAAAGGAAATAAATTCATCCAAATTGGAAAAAAATAAATAAAACTGTCATGTTGCTGATGATATGATATTATATATAGAAAACCCTAAAGACTCCATTAAAAGACTGTTAGCACTAAGACACAAATTTGGTAAAGTTGCAGGATACAAAACCAATACACAATTATTTTTTGTATTTCTATACACTAATAATAAGCTATCAAAATTATAAGTTAAGTGCACTGTCCCATTTACAACTGCATCAAAAACAGTAAAATACCTAGGAAAAATTAACCAAGGAAGTGAAAGACCTGTATATTGAAAACTACCAAACATCAATAAAATAAATTGACAAAGACAATAATAAAAGAAAATTCTGCTGTCATATATTGAAATAATTAATATTGTTAAATATCCTTACTAACTAAAACAATTTACAACTGTTTTGTGATACCAATTCACTTTTGTTCTAATTTCAGAAAAAAAATTGGGTAGAATTGGTGTTAATTTTTGGTTAAATATTTGGTAAATTTATGAGTCAAAACATTTAGACCTGGGATTTTTTTGTGTGCAGTTTTTTAATTTACTACTTTAATTTCTTCATATTTTTGTATGTTTGTTTATATTTTTATTTCCTCTTGAATGTATTTTGGTATTTTATATCTCTGTAAAAGTGTATCAATTCAATCTAGGTTGTCCAATTTTTTGATATGCAATAGTTCACCTTATTCTCATATAATACTATTTATTTTTGTAGTGTTGGTAGTGATATCCAATTTTTTTTTCCTAATTTTATTGTAATTTTAGTCTTCTCTCAGTTTTTCTTGTTCAGTCTAGGTAAATGATTATCAATTTCATGGGAAGAATCTGATAACCAACATTTCATTTGTCAATTTTCTCAATAGTTTTTTCTAATTTCTACTTTACTTGGGGCTAATATTTATTATTTCCTCCCATCTTATTCATCAAATTTACTTTACTTTTTCATGTTTCTGAAGGTAGAAGTTTAGATTATTGATTTTAAACATTCCATCTTTTTAATATAGGCATTTATAACTATAAAATTTCTTCTAAGCACTAATTTAGTATGTTGAGTGTTTGCATATAGTCCTTCATTTTCATTCACCTCAAAGCATTTTCTAATTCCCTTGTGATTTATTCTTTGTTTCATTGATTATTTAAGATTGTTTTTGTTTTAATTTCACAAATTTGTATATTATCTAATTTTCTTTCTGTTACTGATTTCTAATCTAATTACACTATGGTTGGGAAGTTTATTTTGTATGATTTTATTTTTTTTAAATCAGAGATGTTAGGTTCCTGTATTGCAGGGATTCCTTAAAGTTATGTTCTTTTTCCTTAATATATTTTTATTGAAGTATAGTCATTTTACAATGTTGGGTCAATTTCTGGTGTACAGAACAATACTTCAGTCATATAGGAACATACGTATACTCATTTTCATATTCCTTTCAACCATAAGTTATATAAGATATTGAATATAGTTCCCTGTGTTATACAGTATAAAATTGTTTATCTATTTTATATATAGTAGTTAGTATCTGCAAATTTTTTGTTTAATATATTTTTATTGAAGGGTATTTTGTAATCAAATGGATATTTCATTATCTGAGTCTGTTTCCTCAATAATAAAATAAAGTAAAAACTTCAGAGTTTTTTAATGGTTGAATAGATATAATGTGTTTAAAGTCACTTTTAAACTACAAAATATTATTTAAATATTATTCATATGGTTTGCTAGTCATTTGATTTGTTAGGTTTTTTTTTTAACATAGTATTGGAAGCCCTTGCCAGAGCAACTGGGCAATAAAAATAAATAAATAAATAAATAACATCCAAATCATAGTGGAGGAACTAAAACTCTTTATTTCCAGGTAACATGTCATTATATATAGAAAACCCTAAAGAATCCACAAAATTACTGTTAGGACTAATAAACAAATTTAGTAAAGTTATAGGATACAAAAACAATATACAAAAATCAGTTGCATTTCTATACTCATAACAGGCAAACAATCCCAATTAAAATAGCATCAAAAGTAATTTTTAAAATACTTAGAAATATATTTAACCAAGGAAATTAAAGATCTACAGAATTAAAGCTATAAGGCTTTGATGAAAGTAATTGAAGAAGCCAAAAATAAATAGAAATATATACCATGTTTGTAGAATATAAGAATTAATATTGTTAAAATATCCATTTTAGCAGTAGTGTGTGGTAAATATGTCTTAGAAACCTAAGACATAGTATAGTGAAAAAAGACAGTAGTATTGTATTATAATCATCAAATTTGCTAAGTGTCTATGTATTAATTATTTCAATCACTAAAAAAGAAATGATAATTATGTGACATGATGGAGGTGCTAATTATCATTATATTGATAATCATATTATAATATATAAATGTATCAAATAAGTATGTTTTACACCTTAAATTTATACAATGTTATTTGAAAAATATATTTAATAACAAAACTCTCCAAAGCTTCAGCAATCCCTGTAGGATATCAATCAGTTTCATATCTAACTTAATTTTATTCTAGATTTTTTTATTCTGCCAATAGTATGTATATATATGTAATCATAAAAATAATAAAGTATAAAAATAATACATATGATTTTCAATTAACTTATTTTAATAAAGGGAACATAAATACAGTCAAATAGCATATGACTGGAATTCATCTAAGGATACCAAATTCACATTTAAGACAGTCTCAAAAAACAAAACTGTATTTCAGCAGTGCTTGTCTTTGGGACCCTGAAGAGTGGTGGCCATCTTTAATCATTTAGAACTTGTCTCACCACAGAATTTTGGAGGGTGAAGTTTCTTTATAATGAAACTGTGGCAGTGGTAATTACTCTTATTGATTAATCCAGTATACTGTTCCTAGATAATCATATTCTGTATAGAATCAACCCTTATTTACACATAGTTGAACCAATAATAGGTAGTCATTACATAAGATGTCTAAATAATTTATGAATTGGCCTTGTGAAAAACACTCCAACTAAATAGGGATGATAGTCATTAACTGAACCCATTCATTCTATATCTCTGGTATACAGATTTGAAAATACAGAGATAAATTAAATCATTTGAATGTGACAAAAAACAAAGAGAAAAATATATCAAAGAATAGTGGATCATGATTATGATAGATGGCTGAATTGGAAATTAATAGAATTCTGTTATGAGAGGACCATATAATAATCTGGCACCTAGAAATGACTAGAAAGACCCTTCTGGTCTGATATTTTGGAGTACTGGCTATACTAATGTTCTTATTTTTTAATGATATTTGTGCATACCTATGCCGTTTCCTGTTTCTCTTACTTCCTTAATGTCTGAAGATACTATTGTGCAAATCTTCTCTGTGTTATAAGAAAATTATTTCCAAAGCTCCCTTGCATTACAAGATATCCCATCCACAGGCTCCCTTGTGTTATAAAGTGCCCTTGTCACATAATTTCTCTGTATCCCAAGAAACCACTGATCACAGAAAACAAAGACAATTCTCAATAAAATAAATCTCAATCTAACAACAGATAAAATCATTTTTAATAAAATATCTCTAACCTCTTCAATTTATTAAACTGATTCCACATAAGAATCTTTTTAATTCCAATCTATCAGAGATTGGGGAGTTTAGTCATGTCTATTTCTGAATAAAGATTAATATAAAAAAAATCAGACTTTCTTTAATCATTTTGAATTCACAGTATTTGTTTCCACAAGAATTTAGTTTTGGTAGGGTTTTGAGCAACAAAGATCTTAAGCAGAAAGATGCTTACAGGATATGGTTCATATTGCTGTTAGCTTCTACTTTTGTACTGCCCTTTGATGTCTGGGATTCAGAAGGCTCTGTCCTTTTAGGTATTATAAATAAAATCCTGTTTGACTTCCTATAACCTGTGCCATTTCTTCTTTTCACTTATATATTTCCCATAAAACTTTGTAAGATTGGACATAGTCTCTGTACCCCAGAGAACAATCTTCTATGTGTTCTCCCCAGTCTAAGAATGTGAAAGAAACTCTTACCACTGATCAGTCTATGTTGGTTCATTATGGTCACTAGTTTATAAATAAAGTGGATTAGACTAGTTTGTTTCCCACTAAGACCCCAAGACAAGGATCCCTTAGAAGTGATTTTTAAGGAAGTTCTCCCAAGATAAATTGATAATAGAGTAGAGGAAATCAGGAGAGGAAAAGAGAAGCCAAGCAAAGTTGTAATTTCAGGCAAAGTTCCAATCTCAGAGATAGCCTCACCTTATAGGGAGTGTTCATGCATAAATTACACTTCAAAATACATGCCCCTTTATGAACTAGAATTTCACAATTCCATTCCCATCAATTGTTGGCTATGGGTTGCACCAGAGGGATGAGTGACTCTCAGTTACTCACTTCTGACTCTTTGCTGTATGCTAACAAAACAACTTCAGAAGCTCAAAGGTTGTCTTCTGAAGAGGTGTTCTAGATGCAAGTTGTTAGACGCATACACAGAACTAGGGGGTGGGTTCATAGGACCAATATAAGGTATCCAAGGGGATATGGTGTAAGCATAGATTGTGCCCCTAATAAAGTATGTAAAAATGTGGGATAGGTATACCAGATATAATCCAAAGTTGGAGTTTTTACTCAATGGATCCAGGGATTATGATTTTTCAAAGAGCTCAGGTAAGACGTGGAACACTCTTATCTTAGACACATAGATTCATTGTAAGTGCTGTAAAATGAAGTTTACCACACAACTAACCAGAAAAGGTTGCAAAATCATGTTGAAGATTCCAAGAAAAACACTCAGAAAGAAGTCTTCTTATCCTTAAAAAGCCTTCTGCAATGTTTAGTCCTCAATGTCCTGCCTGAATATGAGTCCAAGGTAAAATTATAGTGTCTCCACCTGAATAGCAGCCTAAGATCTTTTAGATGATTAGATTTATCCTCATATTTTCTCACTGAAATCACCTAAAACATCAAAGTAATGAGTCACCATAAACTTGCTGATTCTTTACACTGGAGAAGTCAGGCATCAATTCAGGTTAGCCCTCAAGAGAATATTACTGAAGCACCAAGGCTCTGTAGGATGGCACACTCCTGAAATAATGGACTAAGAAAAGCAGGGCCAAAAGTAACTTGATTTTAAAGGTAAGATATTTTAGTAACTGGGAAATGAGCAAATAGAATACTTGAAACTCAGGATAAACCTACAGCATAAAAAACTGAAGGATAGAGGAATATTTGAATTTAAATGAAGAATCCTAGTTTAGGAGGGCCAAGATGCCGGAGTAGAAAGACACTCATAGTTCACCCTCTCCCACAAATACACCATGACTGACATCCATGGACCCACCAATCCAATCAGAATACCCGCTAAACTTTGACAGAATGTTGCCTTCTTAAAAAGACAAAATATGCCACTAATCTGGTCAGAGAAAAGGGAAAAAAGAAGGAAGAAAAAGGAAAATAGTGTGGGACAGGTCCTGTGGGGAAGGAGTGGCAAATGAGGAATAGTGCTCTTTCACTGGGTGTCCCCTTCTCCAACAGAGAGGTCAACTGGGATGGAGTGCGAACCTCTGAGGCTCAAATCTGTATGGAATAGCCCTTGACTGACAGAACTAGGTTAAATGGTCACAAAGGGTACCCACAACTCCCAACCCTAAACATGAACTGTCAAGGGTGAGATGAGACAGGCTGCCTGAGCCAGATGGAGGGCTCAGCTGAAAGTACAGAGGAAACCTCAGGGTACTACAGTGTGCTGTGTGGCTTTGCTGGGAGGGTATACAGATCAGAATAGCCTGGGTCCCTCATAAATACAAAAACAACAACAAAAACAACAACAAAGCAACACTGCTGGTGTGCCCTGGGGTGAGGGGCACCATGGCCTTTGTCTCCGCAGACTTGTGGCACCATTACTGGTGTGTCCTTGGGAGAAGAAAGGTGGGGCTCAGCCACAGCCACCATATTCTTTGGTGCATGGCTCCCAGGCATAGGCAGGGATGAAAACTGAATCTGTACCTAGGGGCTCTGCAACCACATAGGTGGGGCTGAGATTTGTTTACAGCCCCAGGCAGATAGGAACGTTCTGCGCCATGCCTCTGTGAACTCATGCCTCTAAGATAAAGGAACAAGGAGCAGAGTTCTGCCACAGAGCAGGGGCAAGGGCTGATGTGACTATTTTCCCTGAGCCTGGGTATGGAGTACAGATCCTATGCAAAGTGGGGAGCTGCACTGAGCACAAGAGCGACCTGTGCACCTACCGTGCATTAGTGCAGCACCAGACCACTGCATCACAAGGGGGTGTGACCCGCCTAGCTACTGTGCACAAGCAGGACTTTAGACTGCAGGAATGGGGCAAGACCCACCCATCTGTCTTGCACTAGTGCAGCAACAAGACTCAGCATTCGGAGGAGAAACCACCTGCCTGCTGACCAGCTAGGGGAGCAGCACAGACCAGGGTCATGATCTGAGGGCCTCTGGAAAAAGGGAGCAGAGTTTCCACAGCAGGGCAAGGGCAGGAGAGGCAACAACCACAAAACAAAAAGGATGCCCTGTTCAATAGCCACTGCAGGCTCTAGCTAACAGATTACCAGCCACACCCCCAACAAAAGAGATAACAGGCAAAAGTCACAAAAGGAAGACTTGGTAACCACCAATACTTAAGAAAGACCTCTCAATAAAATTATTAAGAGCACACAGTCTCCACAGGAAAACATCCACTTTTGCTTTTCTTTCCCTATTTTTTTTATTTTACTTTATTAATTTTTACTTTTTTAAAAAAAGTTTCTATTTTTCACTTTTAAATTTTTCATTTAAAATAATTGCATTAATATTATTTTTTAGTTTGTCTCAATTTCATTTTAATTTCTGTTTGTTTTGTTCTTCTGTTATTGATTATACTCTGTTTTCAAATATTTTTTCGTCTTTTAAATTTCGGTTTTTGTTGTTTTATTTTTAAATCTGCTTTAGATAAATAAATAAACACTTTAAGCACCACAGAAGATAACTAATACTACATAAGTCATAGTGCCAGAGAAATATAAGATAAATGAAGAAGTAGAAGAACCACTCCCAATTAAAAGAATAAGAGAAATACCCTGAAAGAATGATCAATGAAATGGACTTTGACAGTTTACTATTTCATGATTTCAAAAAAGGAGTGATCAAAGTACTGAAGTAACTAAAAGAGAATGTTTATAGAGACAGAAAATAAGTCAAAAAGAACATTTGTTGAGATGAGGGCTGAGCTAAAGGCTGTAAAAAGTAGGCTAGAAAATACAGAGGAATGAATAAGTGACTTAGAAGACAGGACAACAGAAAGCACCCAATCAGAACATCTGAGAGGAAAACAAATAAAAACCAATGAAAACAATGAAAGGGACCTATGGGAAAATATAAAGCATGATAAACTGTGCACAACAGAGGTCCCAGAAGGGAAAGAAAGAGCAAAGGGAATTGAAAAGGTATTTGAAGAAATCATGATGGAAGACTTCCCAAACCTAAAGGAGGAATCAGATATCCCAGTACAGAAAACACAGAGGGTCCCAAACAAGAAGAACCCAAACAGATTCATACCAAGACATATAATCACGATGGCCAGGGTTAAGGATACAGAAATTATTCTAAAGGCAGCAAGAGAAAAGGAGTTAGTTACAAGGAAACCCCCATAAGGCTTTCAGCTGATTTCTCTGCACAAACACTACAGGCCAGAAGGGAGTGGCCAAATATGTTCAAAGTCCTGAATGAAAAAAAAGATGTGACCTAGGATACTTTATCCAGCAAGGCTGTCCTTAGAATAGAAGGAGAGATAAAGAACTTCATAGACAAGCAAAAACTGAAAGAATTTAGGAACACTAAGCCTATGCTAAAAGAAATATTGAAAGGTATACTCTAAATAGAAAAGAATTAGGATGCTACAGAAAGGAGAAAACCATAATTGGAAAGATGATAACTAAAAGGAATTACAACAGAACAAACATGAAATTGTAAAAGAGGACAACTAAATAATCAAGTATGGGAGAGGGGGAGCAAAAAAATATAAATTCCTTTTTCTTTTTTTCTTTTCTCTTTTTGTTCTCACTAGGATGGGTTTGAGATTATATTACTATCTGATTAAAAAAAAACAGATATAGTAATGGATTGATATACATACAAAAACAGGATAACCACAAACCAAAAACTTGCAATAGACTCACAAAAACTAAAAAGAAACCAAGATAATATAAAGAAAATTTATCAAACCACACACAAAAAAAGGAACAAAGAGGAAATACCAAATCAACTGGAAGACTAAGTTCAAAATGGCAATAAACACAAATCTATCAATAATTACTGTAAATGTCAATTGACTAAATGCCCCAATCAAAAGACATACAGTGGCAAACTGGATAATAAAACAATAACCTACAATATGCTGCATACAAGAGACCCACTTTAGAGAAAAGGATACATACAGATTGAGAGTGAGAGGATAGAAAAGATATTCCACACAAATGGAAATGACAAGAAAGTAGGAGTAGCAATACTGATTTCAGACAAAATTGACTTTAAAACAAAGGTCATAAAGAAAGATAAATAAGGACATTTTATAATGACTAAGGAGTAATACAAGATGAGAATATTACATTCATTAACATATATGTACCCAAAATAGGAACACCTAAATACATAAAGCAAATACTAACAGATTTAAAGGGAGAAATTGATTGAAATATAATCATTGTAGGAGACTTTAACACCACATTAACATCACTAGACAGAGCTCCCAGACAGAAAATTCATAAGACAACAAGAAATTAAATGATACAATAAAACAAATAGACTTGGTTGATATTTTCAGAACATTAATCCCCCCAAAATACAATGTATATTCTTTTCAAGTATATATGGAATATTTCCTGGGATAGATCATTTACTCAGGCACAAAAGAAATGTTAACAATTTTAAGAAGATAGAAATTATTTCAAGTATCTGTTCTGACCACAATGCCATGAAACTAGAAATCAACTACAGATAAAAAGAGGAGAAAAAAATGACAAAATTGAGATTAAACAACATGCTACTAAAAAACCAATGAATTAATGATGAAGTCAAAGATGAAATTAAAAAATATTTTGAGACAAATAGCAATGAAGACACAACCACACAGAATCTATGGGATGCAGTAAAGGCAGTGCTAAGAGGGAAGATTATAGCGATGCAGGCCTTCCTCAAAAGAGAAGACCAATCTCAAATAAACAATCTAAATTACCAGCAAAAAGAATTAGAAAAAGAAGAACAATGACAAAAAAAAAAAAAAGCACTAGCAGGAAGGAAATAATAAAGATCAGGGAGGAAATAAATAAAACAGAGATTAAAAAACAATATGAAAAATTCTATCAAAGAGCTGGTTTTTTGAAAGAGTAAACAAAACTGACAGACCTCTGCCCAAGATCATGAGGAAGAGAAGAGAGAGCACAAACAAAATAGGAAAGGAAAATGGAGAATTTACAACCAAACCACAGAAATAAAAATAATATCATACAAGAGTACTATGAACAGATATATGGAAACAAAATGGATAACCTAGAAGAAATGGACAAGTTTCTGGAAACATATAGTCCACTAAGACTAAATCATGAAGAATTTGACCACTTGAGGAAACTGATCACCAGAAATGAAATTGACAGAGCAATAATAAACCTCGCCAGAAACAAAAGTCCAGGATCAAATGAGTTCACTGGGGAATTCTACAAAACATACAAAGAAGAATTCATACTGGTCCTTCTCAAACTCTTCCAGGAGACTGAAAAGGAGGGAGTACTCTGAAACTCATTCTATGAAACCAACATCATCCTGATACCAAAACCAGGCAAAGATACTTATCAAAAAAAAAAAGGATTATAGACCAATATCATTGATGAATATAGATGCAAAAACCCTCGACAAAATATTAGCAAATAGAATACAACAGCACATAAAAAAGATCATACACCATGATCAAGTTGGATTTATCCCAAAAACATAAGAATTATTCAATATACACAAATAAATCAGTGTAATACACCACATCAACAAGATAAAGGACAGAAACCACATGATCATCTCAATAGATGCAGAAAAAGCATTTCATAAAATTCACAACTTACTTATGATAAAAAAAAAAACCTCACCAAAGTGTGTATAAAGAAACATATCTGAACATAATAAAAGCTGTTTATAACAAACCTACAGCCAGCATAGTACTCAGTGGTGAAAAACTGAAAAACCTCCCACTAAAATTTGGGACAAAACAAGATATTCCACTCTCACCACTCCTATTCAACATAGACTTGGAATTCCTAGCCACAGCAATCAGGCAACAAAAAGAAATAAAAGGGATTCAAATTGGAAGACAGGAGGTAAAATTGTCACTGTATGCAGATGACATAGTACTATATATAGAAAACCCTAATAGCTCCACACAAAAAATTCTAGAACTAATAAAAGAATTCAGCAAGGTAGCAGAATACAAGATTAATGAACAAAAATCAGTTGCATTTCTTTACACTAACGATGATTGAACAGGAAAAGAAAGTAAAGAAACAATCACTTTTAAAACAGCAACCAAAGTGGTAAAATACCTAGGAATAAATCTAAACAAAGAGGTGAAAAAAATTTACATGGAGAACTACAAAACACTGATTAAAGTAATTAAAGAAAACTTTAAAAAATGGAAAGCTATCCCATGCTCCTGGATTGGAAGAATTAATATTGTTAAAATGGTCACACTGCCCAAGGCAATCTACAGATTTAATAAAATCCCTATCAAATTACCCAGGACATATTTCACAGAACTAGAACAAATCATAATAAAATTTATATGGAACCACCAAAGACCTAGAATTACTAAAGCATTACTGAAGAAAAAGAAAGGCTGGAAGAATAACTCTCCCAGACTTCAGACAATACTACAGAGCTACATTAATCAAGACAGCATGGTATTGGTATAAAAACAGACATGTAGGCCAATGGAACAGAATAGAGAGCCCAGAAATGAACCCACAAACTTTTGGTCAACTAATCTTTGACAAAGAAGGCAAGAAAATATAATGGAATAAAGCCAGTCCCTTCAGCAAATGGTGTTGGGAAAACTGGACAGCAGCATGTAAAGCAATGAAGCTAGAACACTCCTTTACATCATACACAAAAATCAACTCAAAATGGATCAAAGACTTAAACATAAGACAAGATACAATAAACCTCCTAGAGGAAAATATAGACAAAACATTATCTGACATACATCTCAAAAATGTTCTTCTAAAACAGTCTACTCAAGCAATAGAAATAAAAGCAAGAATAAACAAATGGGACCTAATGAAACTTACAAACCTCTACACAGCAAAGGAAACAATAAGTAAAACAAAATGACAACCTATGTAATGGGAGAAAATTTTTGCAAATGAAACCAACAAAGGCTTGATCTCCAGAGTATATAAGCAGCTCATACGGCTTGATAAGAAAAAAAAAATAAAAACAACCCAATCCAAAAATGGGCAGACCTAAATAAGCAATTCTCCAAGGAAGAAACACAAATGATCAATAGGCACATGAAAAATGCTCAATATCACTAATTATCAGAGAAATGCAAATCAAAACTACAATGAGGTATCACCTCACACCGGTCAGAATGGCCATTATTCCAAAGTCCACAAATGACAAGTGCTGGAGAGGCTGTGGAGAAAAGGGAACCCTCCTACACTGCTGATGTGAATGCAGTTTGGTGCAGCCACTGTGGAAAATAGTATGGAGATTCCTCAAAAGACTAGAAATAGACTTACCATAAGACCCAGGAATCCCACTCCTGGGCTTATATCCAGAAGGATCCCTACTTCAAAAATCACCTACACCCCAATGTGCATAGCAGCACTATTTACAATGGCCAAGGCATGGAAACAGCCTAAATGTCCATCAACGGATGACTGGATAAAGAAGTGGTGGTATATTTATACAAAGGAATACTATTCAGACATAGAAACTGACAACATAACGCCATTTGCAGAAACATGGATGTTCCTGGAGAATGTCATTCTAAGTGAAGTCAGCCAGAAAGAGAAAGAAAAATACCATATGAAATTGCTCATATGTGGAATCTAAAAAAATAAAAAATAAAAATAACATAAATACAAAACAGAAACAGACTCATAGACATAGAATACAAACTTGTGGTTACCAAGGGTGGGTGGGAGGGGATAGACTGGGAGTTCAAAATTAGTAGATACTGACAGGCATATGAAAAATAGAGAAACAAGATTATATGGTATAGCACATGGAAATATATACAAAATCTTTTGGTAGCTCACAGCAAAAAAAAAAAAATATGACGATGAATATATGTATGTTCATGTATAACTAAAAAATTGAGCTCTACAATGGAATTTGACACAGCATTGTAAAATGACTATAACTCAGTAAAAAAGTTTTAAAATAATAAAAAAGAAAAATCAATATTGTTTAATTGGTCATACTTCCCAAGGCAAATTACAGATCTGATGCAATCCCTATCAATTTACCCAGGACTTATTTTACAGAACTAGAACAAATCATGAAATTTATATGGAATAACAAAAGACTCAGGGTTGCCAAAGCATTACTAAACAAAAAAAAGAATGAGGCTGGAGGAATAACCCTCCCAGACTTCAGACAATAATACAGAGCTACATTAATCAAAGCAGCATGGTATTAGTACAAAAACAGACATATGAATCAATAGAACAGAATAGAGAGTCCAGAAATGAACCCACAAACTTTTGGTCAATTAATCTTTGACAAAAGTGGCAAGAACATAGAATGGAGTAAAGACAGTCTCTTCAGCAAATGGTATTGGGAAAACTGGACAGCAGCATGTAAAGCAATAAAGTTAGAATACATCCTCACATCATACACAAAAAAAGTCAAAATTGATTAATGACTTGAACATAAAACAAGATACAATAAACCTCCTAGAAGAAAACATAGGCAAAACATTATCTCATATACATGTCAGCAACATTCTCCTGGGGCATTCTACCCAAGCAATAGAAACAAAATAAAAAATAGACAAATGGGGCCTAATTAAACTTACAAGCTTTTGCACAGCAAAGGAAACCATAAGCAAAACAAAATGACAACCTATGTAATGAAAGAAAATATTTGCAAAAGTTAAAGCTGTAAAGGGCTTGATTTCCAGAATATATAAACAGCTCATATGATTTAATAAGAAAAAAAAGATAAAAACAAAGAACCCAATCCAAAAATGGGCAGAAGAATTAAACAAATAATTCTCTAATGAAGACATATGAATTACCAATAGGCACATTAAAAATATGCTCAATATCATTAATTATTAGAGAATTCAAATCAAAACTACAATGATGTATTTTATGGTTCCTTATAAATTTTGAATTTGTTTGTTCTAGTTCTGTGAAGAATGTCACATGTATTTTGATGGGAGTTGCATTGGATCTGTGGATTGCTTTGAGTAGTGTGAACATTTTGATAGTGTTGGCACTTCCAACCCAAGAGCACAAAAAATCTTTCCATTTCTTTGTGTTATTTCAATTTTCAGAGTATATGTAACCTTCCTGGTTATGTTTATTTCTAGGTATTTTGTTTTTGATGTAATAGAAATATCTCCGCCTGTTATAAAATACCGGCTTTTGAATTGAAAAAAAAAGTGAATGAAGGGCCACAAATGGCAAAATATCCTTCTTTTCTATGTGTGAGTTATATTCCATTATATACATATATGCTGCATCTCCATTAGCTATTCAACTATTGATGTGCCCTTAGGATGCTTCCATATCTTGCCAAGTATAAATAATATTGCTGTTAATAGAAGGGTGTATGTATCTTTTTGAGTTAATTCTTATTTTGTGATTGGCTTTATTCCTTTGATAACTATGTAAGTTTAAAAAGCTAAAGCTCTAAACATTTTTAGAAACAATGAACAGTACATATATGTAAATTAAAAATATATATGCAGTAAAAAATATCCATCAAACCATGAAAGACATAGAAGAAACTTAAAAGACATATTACTAATGAAAGAAGCCATTCTGAAAAGGTAACAAACTGTATGATTCCAACCAAGTGATATTCTAGAAAAGGCACATCTACAGAAACAATAAAAAGATCATGGTTTCCAGGGTTTGGGGAGATGGAGGGAAGGAGGAATGAATAGCTGGAGCACATGGGAAGGTTTTTAGAGCAATTAATTTTTTCTGTATTATACTATAGTGGCTACATATCATTATGCAATTGTCAAAATCCATAGAATGTACAACATCGAGTAAACTCTAATGTAAACTATGGACTTTGGTTGATAATAATGTGCCCATGTTAGTTCATCGATTGTATCAAATATGCCACACTAATGAGGGATGTTGAGGGTAATGGAGTATATACGTGTGGGTGGGGAGGGCTATGTGCAAACTCCGTATTTTCTGTTCAATTCTGTTGTGAACCTGAAGCTGCTCTAAAAGAATAAAGTCTATTAAAAATTAAAAAAAAAAACCCACAATGGGGTATCACCTCACACCAGTCAGAAAGGCCATTATTCAAAAGTCCACAAATGATAAATGCTGGAGAGGGTGTGGGAAAAAGGAACCCTCCTACACTCTTGGTGGGAATACAGTTTGGTGAGGCTATTGTGGAAAACTGTGGAAATTCATCAAAAGTCTAAAAATAGACTTACCATATGACCCAGCAATCTCACTTCTGAGCATATATCCAGAAGGAAACCTACTTCAACAAGAAATCTGCACCCCAATGTTCATAGCAGCACTATTTACAATAGCCAAGACATGGAAACAACCTAAATGTCCATTGACAGACGACTGGATAAAGAAGTTGTGGTATAATTATACAATGGAATACTACTCAGCCATAAAAATGACAATGTAATGCCATTTGCAGCAACATGGATGTCTCTGTAGAATGTCATTCTAAGTGAAGTAAACCAGAAAGTGAAGGAAAAACTACCATATAATATAATTCATATTTGGAATCTAAAAAAGAAAAAGAAGTCGAATGAACTTAAATATAAAACAGAAACAGACTCACAGACATAGAATACAGATTTGTGTTTGCCAAGGGGGAGGAGGGTGGGAAGAGATAAACTTGGAGTTTGAGATTTGCAGATACTGACTGGTATGTATAAAATAGATAAACAAGTTTATACTGTATAGCACAGTGAAACATTCAGTATCTTGTAGTAGCTCATGACGAGAAAGAATATGAAAATGAATATATGTATATCTGTGTATGACTGAAGAATTGTGCTGTACACCAGAAATTGACACAATATTGTAAACTGACTATAACTCAATAAAAAAGGGTAAAAAAAGAATCCTAGTTTAGCAAGCAACATTGAGGAAAACAAAGAAGATAAAATAATATAACATTTTATTGGAAACAGGGTATTTATGGGAAGAAATGTGGAAAATTTGTGATTGAATCTTTTGTTACAAAGTGTATCAGTTAATCTTTATATACAGCTAAAATTATAAGAATAATACTTTTTCCAGTCTAATAAGTAGTCCTAAACTTAGCAGGATATTAAACTTTGGGGCTTATTAGAATCATCTGCAGGACAAAACCAGGGGAAGAACCTTTAAAGACTACATCTAAAGTATCTTCAGTGAAAGGATCAGAGTTTGATATCCTGTGATATATATAAGCCTGGTTTTTAATAAGAAAAATGTACAGTATAAACCCACTTTGTTTATGACATAATCTTACTGGCTATGCAAAAGAAAAGTTCCCAAAATTTCATGAGATTTATGGTCCTTTCTGTTTTGGCTTCTGTATAACTCTCCATGATATTATCTCCTCATCTCCTTTCATATTATTTATTTATGAGCCATGTTAAACTATTCCTTTTTTACCAAACATAAAATGATTTTTCATACCTTTGTGTCTTTGCAGGTGTTTCCCCTACTCCTTGGAATGTTTTTATCCACCTTCCATTTGAGTAGCAAGTAAGCAGTAGTGTCCTGTTAAGTTGGGGATACTTGGGATGAGAAAAGAAAGAAGTGTTTGAATTATGCTAGGATCATATCTTGACTACAATCTCCCTATGAAATATTGCTATTATGACTAACAATATATAATTCAGGTACTGAAATGACCCCTCATCTGTAATAGCAAACCACTTCCAGAAATTTACTAAAACCAGTATTGGGGAGAGAAAGTGAATCTGTGTGTTCAATTTGCATTTTTGCATGACACTGTACTATGGTTTGATATTTGGCAAAGACCCACATGACAATTTGGAAAGTGTGCTACAGGCATTGTTGACTATCCTTAAGTATAGAAGCATTTCAATCCCTCAGGATATAACCTTACAAACAGAAAGGCTTAAGCAGATACCCTCTTACACTCTGCATGTTCGCAAGATATCACAAGGAAATAAACAAAAGGATGGATTAGTCTTCTGTATTCTTCTATGGTACTGAATAAACCATCAAGAAAAGAACTAGCCAACATGTGGCCAGTGGCCCATGTTACATATTTTACCTTTCTCTAAGCTCTTCAGCTAAGAAGCCATTGCTATTCACCTGATTTTAAAATGAAGAATGCTAGCAAAGAAATACTGTTTTTAAAAGAGGTAATTTTGTATGCCTAAAATTTTGCTAAGGTGGTTTTAAAAATTATTTTAAATAATAGGTTGAATGAGAAATTTCCAGAGAGAGTAATGACACCTTGCATTGTGGGCAAAACACTTTCACTACTGAATGCTAATATGTTCATGTAGAAATTGAATTAGATATAGTGCAGCATAATAGAGCTAGAGTTTTCAAGTCAGAGGATTCAAGCTCCAAATTCTAGCTCTAAACCTTTGGAAGGTACTCTATATGTCCATTATTATGGAGCAAATTAAATAAATGAATTATAATATATAAATTTTACTTTTATGGAAAGAAATACTTAACAGCTTTTAATAAGAATACTGCATTTGTGAGAATAGCTCTATAGATGCTGATATAGTGTTTCTCCCAATATAATGTCAAATGACACAGTATGTTGGTGAAGAGTGTTATAGTACCTTTTCTAGTTTAATTAAAAATATCTGCATATTCTTACTCATGCTTCCCTTTATAATTGTGTGAAGTTTTCTCTTATTAAAGTCTGCATAGATAGAGAGTACTTCTGAGATGATAAAGAAGAAAGTCTTAATTCAGTTTTCTTTTTCCCCCTGAGGAAAGGGACTAAAAGTCTGAGGTACTATGGTGGTTCACTTTATGTTTTACTGTGAATTATTGTTTCAGACTTTAAAAAAGAGCTATGCTATGTATTGTGTGACTTTAAGCAAGTACACTCATCCCTCTGAGCTTTAGTTTCCTAATCAAAAATTGAGAAAATTGTTGTAATGGGCAGCAGCAATACTTACAATTTTCTTGTAAGAAAAAGTATCCTGTCCATAATATTCTGCTGTGGGAAATGACCCTACACTATTCCTTCAACAGAGGCAAACGTATTCTATACCATGTGAATCACCTAACCACAGTTAAATGGACTAGGAGTAGACAAATATATTAGTAACAAATCTCATTGACTAGCAATTTGTGGCAATAAAGCCAACACACATGGTGAAAAATATTGTTGTAGGACTTTTCCCCTTTCTTTGCATAAAATGCTTTCCTTACTCACTATTATACCACAATTCAATTGTGCCTATAAAATATTCTTGTAGCTTTATTTTCTTTTTCTTTATTATGTAGAATTATTATAGTTTGCCTGCACATACACATTGTATTGCATGTAAATATACATATAAACAGTAAACTACACATTTTTTAGTTTTCATATATGTCCTAATTATTGTTTCTAAGAGCAGATTAGATCTTTAGCTTTTTAAAATTACATGGTTATCAAAGGAATAAGGCCAACTACAAAATAAGAATCAACAGAATGTGGTAATCTAATCATAAAGGACAGTCAAATGTGCTTACACATACTCAAAAAATCAAAATAATAATTAATTTCTTTGTGTCATTATTATTATTGTTATTATTTTTTAGATTCTTCAAATAAATGATGTCATATGACATTTTTCTTTCCCTTTCCGGCCCACTTCACTTTGAATGACATTCTTCAGGTCCATCCATATTGCTGCAAATGGCATTATTTTATTATTTTTTATGGCTGAGTAGTGTTCCATTGGATATATGTACTACCACTTTTTTTTTTATGGATTAAGAGCTCTTTTTTTTCTTTCTAAGTACTATTTATTTATTTTTTTAATTCTATTTTTTTACATTTTTTATTGAGTAATAGTTATTTTATAATATTATGTCAAATTCCAGTGTAAAGCACAATTTTTCAATCATACATGAACATGTATATATTCATTGTCACATTTTTTTTCACTATGAGCTACCACAAGATCTTGTATATTTTTCCCTGTGCTATATAGTATAATCTTGGTTATCTATTCTGCATTTTAAAATCCCAGTCTGTCCCTTCCCACCCCCCGCCCCCTTGGCAAACACAAGTTTGTATTCTATGTCTATGAGTCTGTTTCTGTTTTGTATTTATGTTTTGTTTATTTGTTTGTTTGTTTGTTTTTAGATTCGTCATATAAGCAATTTCATATGGTATTTTTCTTTCTCTTTCTGGCTTACTTCACTTTGAATGACAGTCTTCAGGTCCATCCATATTGCTGCAAATGGCATTGTTTTATTATTTTTTATGGCTGAGTAGTGTTCCATTGTATATATGTACTACCACTTCTTTATCCAGTAATCTGTTGATGGACATTGGGGTTGTTTCCATGTCTTGGCTATCATAAATAGTGCTACTATAAACATTGGGGTGCATGTGTCTTTTTGAATTTTACTTTTCTCTGGATATATGCCCAGGAGTGGGATTGCTAGATCACATGGTAAGTCTATTTTCAGTTTTTTAAGGAAACTCTGTACTGTCCTTCATGGTGGCTGCACCAATCTACATACCCACCAACAGAATAGAAGGGTTCCCTTCTTTCCACACCTTCTCCAGTGTCTATCATTTGTAAACTTTTCAATGATGGCCATTGTGGCTGGTGTGAAGTGATATCTCATTGTAGTTTTGATCTGCATTTCTCTGATGATTAGCGATGCTGAGAACTTTTTCATATGCTTATTGTCCATTTGTATGTCTTCATTGGAGAATTGCTTGTTTAGGTCTTCTGCCCATTTTTGGATTGGTTTTCTTGTTTCTTTGACACTAAGGTGTATGAGCTGTTTATATATTTTGGAAATTAGTCTCTTGTCAATAACATAATTTGCAAATATTTTTCCCATTATGTAAGTTGTCTTTTCATTTTGTTGATGGTATCCTTAGCTGTGAAAAAGCTTTTAAGTTTAATTAGATCCTATTTGTTAATTTTTGCTTTTAATTCCAATGCTCCAGGAGCTGCATCAAAAAAATATTGCTATAATGTATATCCATGAGTGTTCTGCCTATGTTTTCCTCCAGGAGTTTTACAGTATCTGGTCTTACATTTAGGTCTTTAATCCATTTTAGTTTATTTGTGTACATGGTGTTAGGGATTGTTCTAATTTCGGTCTTTTACAGGTAGCTGTCCAGTTTTCCCAGCACTACTTATTGAAGAGATTGTCTTGTCTCCATTGTATATTCTTGCCTACTTTGTCATAGATTAATTGACCATACTTGTGCGGGTTTATTTCTGGACTTTCTATCCTGTTCCATTGATGTAGGTGTCTGTTTTTGTGCCAGTACCATATTGTTTTGATTTTTGTAGTTTTGTAGTATAGTCTGAAGTCAGGGAGCTTGATTCTCCCAGCTCCATTCTTCTTTTTCAAGATTGTTTTGGCTATTCGAGTTCTTTTGTGTTTCTATACAAATTTTAACATTTTTTCATCCAGCTCTATGAAAAATGTATTTGGTAACTTGATAGGGATTGCATTGAATCTGTAAATTGCCTTTGGCAGTATGGCCATTTTAACAGTATTTCTTCTTCCATTCCAAGAACATGGTATATCTTTCCATTTGTTTAGTAGTCTTCAATTTCCTTCATCAGTGTCTTATAGTTTTCAGCATACAGGTCTTTTGCCTCCTTGGGTTAGTTTATTCCCAGGTGATTTATTCTTTTTGGCATGATGGTAAATGGTATCATTTCCTTAATTTCCCTTTCTGCTATTTCATTGTTAGGGTATAGATGTACAACTGATTTCTGTATATTAATTTTTTATCCTGCAACTTTACCATATTAATTGATGAGTTCTAGTAGTTTTATGATTGCTTCTTTAGGGTTTTCTATGTATAGTATCATGTCATCTGCAAACAGTGACAGTTTTAGTTCTTCATTTCCAATTTGGATTCTTTTTATTTCTTTTTCTTCTGTGATTGCTATGGATAAGACTTCCAAAACTATGTTGAATAAAAGTGGTGAGAGTGGGCATTCTTGTCTTGTTCCTGATCTTAGAGGAAATGATTTCAGCTTTTCCCCATTAAATATGATGTTAGTGTAGCCTTATTTTCAATTTTTTTATCAAGTAAATTTTTATCAGTAACTTTGACATTCAACTTTGACCTTAAATGAATTTTTGACCCATGTTAAACCAATGGTCAGAAGTTTCTAACATGTAAAATTCATAAGATAAATTTCTGAATGATTCAGCAATTCAGTAACAGGTGAAGAGATGCCCAATCTAAACTGGCTTAAGTAAAGAAAATTTATTGGATCATGTAATTAAAAAAAAATGAATGTGAGTGTCGATTTCACGTACAGCTTGATACAGACCATTAAATAAATGTTAAAGAATCCAGTTTCTTTTCTTTTTTACTTTGATGCATTTATGCACTGTAATATTATTGCAATTGGAGCAGTATTTATCACATTATATTATTATAGTACAATACTGTGTTCTATACTCATTATGCTGTGCATTAGATCCCCATGGCTTATTTATTACTCATTCCAAGTTTGTGCCCTTAAACAGCATTAATCTTATCTTCCCAACCTCAATCCCTTGGTAAATACCATTTCACTCTCTCTTTTTTTCTATTTTTTAAACATGTTTGACTTTAAAATTCTGTATATAAGTGATATCATACAGTACTTATTTTGGTTTGCAAAATTTTTCTCCTATTCTGTATTGTTGTCTTTTCACGTTGCTAATTATTTCTTTTACTGTGCAGTTTTTGAGTTTTATGCGGTCCTATTTGTTGATTTTTACTTTTGTTGTTTGTGTTTTTGGCATCACTGGCAAATATTCCTTGTCAAGACAAATTATAACCCTCTCCTTCCTATGTTTGCCTATGATTTTTTCTAAAAGTTTTATAGCATTGTGTCTTATGTTTCAGTCTTTGATATATTCCAAGTTAACTTTTGTGAGTGGTGTAAGATAGGTGTCCAATTTCCTTTTTTTCTGCATATATTTACCCAGTTTTCCAAACATCATTTGTTGAAGGAATTATTCTTTCCCCATGAGTTGTTCTTGGCCCCTATATCAAATATTAATTTACCATATATACTGGGGTTTAATTATAGGCTCTCTATTCTGTTTCATTCATTTTTGTGTCTATTTTTGTGCCAGTAAGATGCTGTTTTTATTAATATCACTTTGTAGTATAGTTTGAAATCAGGAAGCCTGATATCTCCAGCTTTTTTCTTTTTCTCAAGATTGCGTTTGCTATTCAGGGTCTTTTGTTATTCCATACAAATCACAGAATTATTTCTTCTGTTTCTATGAAGAATGCCCTTGGTATTTTGATGGGGATTGTGTTGAATCTGTAGATGTCTTTCTGTAGTATAGTGATTTGAAAAATGTTAATTCTGATCCATGAACACAGGATGCCTTTCCATTTATTTGTGTCATCTTAAATTTCTTTCAGCAAAGTCTTGTAATTTTCACTGTACAGATCTTTCAAGTCCTGGGTTAAACTTATTCCTAAATATTTTATTGTTTTCACTGCTATTGTGAATGGGATAGGTTTTTTTTATATTTTTTCAGGTGTTTCATTATTATTGTAAAGGAATATAACAGATTTCTGTATGTTGATTTGCATGCTGCAAATTTACTGAAATTGCTGAATGGTTTTAACAGGTTTTTTGTTGACTCTTCAAGTTTTTCTCTGTATATAATCATTATCATGAGCAAATAGTGATAATTTTACTTCTTACTTTCTGATTTGGATGTCATTTATTTCTTTGTCTTGTCTAATTGTTCTAGCTAGTATTTCCAGTATTATACTAAATTGGAGTAGTGAGAGTGGGCACTTTTGTCTTGTTTCTAATTATAGAGAAAAAGCTTTCAATTTTTTTCCATTGAGTATAATGTTAGCTGTGGATTTGTCTTATGTGGCTTTTATTATGCTGAAACATGTTCCTTCTACACCCAATATGTTAAGGGGTCTTACTATGAAAAGATGGTATATTTTGTCAAGTGCTTTTTCTGTGCCTATTGAGATGATCATATGATTTTTACTTTGATTTTATTGATGTGACATATTACATTTATTGATTTGAATCTTTTGAACTATCCTTGTATCATGAAGATAAATCCAACTTATTCATGGTGTATGATCCTTATAATATGTTCTTGAATTCAATTTGCTAATATTTTGATAAACAGTTTTGATTATATATTTATCAGTGATATTGGGCTATAGTTTTATTTTACTGTGGTTTCAATATCTGGTTTGGTGTCAAGGTAATTCTGGCTTTGTGGAGTGAGTTTGGAATTATCCCCTCCTCCTCAATATTTTGGAAGTGCTTGAAGAGGATTGGTATTAATTCCTCTTTAAACGTTTAGTTTATTTCACTAGTAGAGCTGTCTGATTCTGGGGTTATCTGTGTTCAGAAGTTGTTGAATACTGATTCAGTCTCCTTACTCATTGGTCTGTTCAGAATTTCTATTTCATCTGGATTCTGACTTGGTAGTCTTGGTAGGTTTTATGTTGCCAGAAATGTATCCATTTCTCCTAGGTTTTTCAATTTATCAGAATATAATTGTTCATAATAGTCTCTTATGATCCTATATATTTCTGTAATATCAGTTGTAAAATCTCCTCATTCATTTCTAATTATATTTATTTTAGCCCTTTCCCTTTTTTCTTAGCCTAGCTAAAGTTTTGTCAATTTTGTTTATCTTTTAAAATAAGCTTCTCCTAATTTCCTTGATCTTTTCTGTAGCTTTTCTGATCTCTATTTGATTTATTACAGCTCTCCTCTTTATTATTTCCTTCCTTCTGATAATATTTTTTAAATTTTATTGTATTATAGTTGATTTACTCATATTATGCTAGTTTCAGGTGTACAATATATTAACTCAATATTTTAGTAGATTACACTCTATTTAAAGTTATTACAAAATAATGACTATATTTCCCTGTGTTGTATAATGTATCTTTGTTGTTCATTATTTTACACATAGTAGTTTTTAACTCTTAATAACATACCTCTATCTTTCCCATTCCTCCTTCCTCCTTCCCAGTGGTAATTGCTAGTTTGTCTCTATATCTGTGAATCTGTTTTGCTATACACATTCCTTTGTTTTATTTTTTAAACTCCACACATAAGTGATAAAACAGAGTATTTGCCTTTCTGTCTCTGACTTATTTCACTAAGCATAATACCCTCTAAGTCCATCCATGTTGATACAAATGGCAGTAATTTATTCTTTTTTATGGCTGAGTACCATATATATGTATATATGTATATATGTGTGTGTGTGTGTGTGTGTGTATATATATATATATATATATATATATATATATATAATCAAAACTTTTTTATTCATTCATCTGTTGATGGACACTTAGATTGCTTCTGTATCTTAGCTGTTGTAAATATCGCTGCTAAGAATATTGCAGTGCATGTATCTTTTGAATTAGCATTTTCATTTTCCTCAGTTATGTACCAAGCAGTAGAATTGCTGGATCATATGATTGTTCTATTTTTAGTTTTTGGAGTAATCTCCATACTGTTTTCCATAGTGACTGCATCAATTTACATTCACACTAACAGTGTATTACAGTTCTCTTTTCTCCACATCCTTGTAAACATTTTTTATTTGTAGACTTATTGATGATACAAATTCTGAAAAGTGTGAGTTGATATTTCATTGTGGTTTTGATTTGTATTTCTCTGATAATTAGCATATTTTCATGTGCCTGTTGGCCATCTGTATGTCTACTTAAGAAAAATGTCTATTCAAACCTTCTGTCCATTTTTAAATCATGTTGTCTGTTTTTTGATATTGAATTGTAGGAGTGGTTTATATATCTCAAATATTAACCTCTTGTTGGTTGCATCATTTGCATGTATTTTCTCCCATTACATAGGCTCTCTTCTTGTTTTGTTGAAGTTTTTGAAGGGGATTTAATTAAATTTGTAGATTGCTTGTAGTAGTATAATCTTTTTAATAATATTAATTCTTCTAATCCAAAAACACTTGACATCTTTCCATTTCTTTGTATCAGCTTCAGTTTCCTTCATCATTGTTTTATAATTTTCAGAGTACAGTTCTTTCCATACCTTGGTAACTTTATTCCTATGTATTTTATTCTTTTTGATGTGGCTTTAAATGGGAGTGTCTTCTTGCTTTATTTTTCTGATAGTTAGTTATTATTGTAAAGAAAAGCAACAGTTTTCTGTATATTAATCTTGTATCCTGCAACTTTACTGAATTCATTTATTAGTTCTATCAGCTTTTTTGTGTATGTGTGGAGACTTTATGGTTTCCTATGTATAATATCATGCCATCTGCAAATAGTAACAGTTTTGTTCTTATCCTTCCAATTTAGGTGCTTTATTTCCTTTGCTTGTCTGATTGCTGTTGCTAGGACTTCCAATACTATGTTAAATAGAAGTGATAAGGGGGCATCCTTATTTGTTCTTGACTTTAGAGGAAATATTTTCAGCTTTTCATTGTTGTGTATGATGTTAACTGTGGGTTTATCATAAATACTTTTATTATGTTGAGATATGTTCCAAGTATACCAACTTTATTGAGAGTTTTTATCATGAATGGATGCAGAATTTTATAAAATGCTTTTTCTGCATCTATTAAGATGTTTATGTAATTTTAGCCTTATTTTTGTTAATATTGTGTATCACAATGATTGATTTTGGTATGCTGAATCAATCTTATCCTTCTAATAAATCCCACTTTATCATGGTGTATAATCTTTTTTATATATTGTTTAATTGAGTTTCCTAACATGTTGCTCTGAATTTTTCATCTATATTTACCAGATATATTGATGTGTAATTTTTTTGTGTAATGTCTGTCTGGTTAGTAGCAGGGTATTGGTGGCCTGTAGAATGACTTTGGGAGTTTTCCCTATTCTTCAGTTTTTTGGAATAGTTTGATAAGGATAGGTATTTACTATGCTTATATGTTTGGTAGAATTCCTCTTTGAAGTCATCCAGTCCTAGGCTTTTGCTTGTGGGATTCCTTTTAATTACAAATTCAATTTCATTGCTAGTTATTGATCTGCTCAGACTGTCTATTACATCCTGATTCAGTCTTGGCAGGTTGAATGCTTCTAGATATTTGTCCATTTTTTCTAGGATGTCCAGTTTATTGACATGTAAATGTTTATAGTATTATCTTATAATTTTTTGTATCTCTGTGATATTATTTGTTACTTCTTGGGAGTGGGGTCAGTTCTCAATTTGCTGGAGCAGAAGCCTTGAGTGTTGGGTCTGAGCTGGCTCAATTCCAATTAAGTGTGCACTTTGCTTCTCCAAGCACTAGCACCCCCTTCATCACAAAGAGGAGCAGTGCTGGAGCAAGAGGGGCTGGTGAAGGTGTTTAGATTGTGTGTGGGCACAGGCTGCATCAGCCCCAGTTAGAAACCTGGTCCACTTCTGCTGCACTGCCTGTGAATGCATCAGTAGTGGCTTCCCCTGCCCTGCTCAGAAGATAGTCCAGGTCTGAGCTGCCTTGTCCCTTAGAGTAGAGCTCCTACATAGCCACTGCCAGCTTTGCCCTGGTATGTAGCTGCTCTACATAGCAGACAGGGCTGATACGGACATTTTATGTAGGTCAGGATGTCAACTACGGCTATCCAGCTGCAGAGACCCAGACAAATTCTGATGTGCTGCCTGTGTAAGCAAAAGTAATGTCTGCCCCTGCCCTGCTCAAATGCTGCTCAGGGTCTGAGGCACTTTTGTGCCTCACAGCCAGTGTTCTTCCTTTGGCCATGACAGCTCTCACCCTAATGTAGAGCTGTATTGTGAAGCAAGTAAGGTCAGAATTCACTTGGCTCAGTTTGAGGCTTGCTCCATGAGAGGTTTTGCGCCAGAGACATTGCAGGAAACTGGACAGTGATCAATTTAGTTTCAATTCACCCTGTCTGCCTGATTCAGGAATAAGTACACATGTGCGCTCTCTTCACAAGTAGAGTCCAGGCTCCCCACAGCCCTCCTGTTAGCCCCACTGTCCCTTGGACCAGCCAAAAGGGGCTCATCTTCCCAGCATTGGACCCCAGGGCTGAGTTGCCCAATATATGGCTTAAACTGCTAACTCCCCAGGGACTATCTGAACTTATGTAATCCTGACTCTTCTCCCAGGGGCCTAGGTCCAAACCTATTTGCTTCTCTTTCCTTCTGACCCAATTCTTTGTGGATATTTCTTATAGCCTTGGCTGTACAGGATTCTTTCTGCCAGTCTCCACTTAGTTTTCAATGAGAATTTTTCCACATGTTAATGTATTTTTGATGTGTTCATGGGGGAGGTGAGTTCTGCATCCTTCTACTTAGCCATCTTGACTTCCTCCCCTTCTGTTAATTTTGAGCTTTATTCTTTTCTTTTTAAATTTTCCTCAGGGATAGAGATACATCATGTATTTGATATTTTTCTAATTTCTTATTTATATAAAACTTTATGTCTATAATATTTCCTCTCATAATTGCTTTTGTTGTATTCCACAAAATTTGGTATGTTGTATTTTTATTTTCATTTGTTTTGAGATAATTTTTATTTCCCTTTTGATTTCTTCTTTTATCCATTGTTTGTTTAGAAGTGTATTATTAATTTCTATGTATTTATTGATCTCACTTTTCTCTTGTTCTTGATTTCTAGTTTCATATCATTGAGGTCAGAAAAAGTAGTTGGTATGATTTCAATCTTAATTTGCTAAAATTTCTTTTGTGGCTTATCATATGATCTATCCTGGAAAATTTTCCATGTGCATTCAAGAAGAATGTATATTCTGCTACTGTCTTCTCTATGGAATGTTCTATCTATGTCTGTTAAGTCCATTTGTTCTAACATGAAGTTCAATTCCAGTATTTCCTTGATTTTCTGTCTGGATGATCTATCCATTATGATAATCTGATATTGAAGTCCCCTAATATTATTGCACTGTTGTCTATTTCTCCCTCAAGATCTGTTTGTAGTTGATTTATATATTTCATTACTCAGGTTTGGGACCATATGTATTCACAATTTTTATACATTTTATGTATTTAACCATTTAACATTATATGATTACTTTGTCTCTTGTTACAATTTTTGGCTTGAAGTTTATTTTGTCTGGTATAAGTATGGTGTTGCCTGCTTTCTTTTGGCTTTCACCTGCTTTTGAATGTCATCTTCTATTCCTTCACTATGAGCCTGTGTGTCTTTAGAGGTGGAATGTGTCTCCTCAGAGAGCATATAATCAAGCAGAAACTTACGGGGCCTTCTCAGGTTCAGATCCTTCTCCTACATCCCCTGCTGTAGCTCCTCTCTAAAATACCTAGATAATAGTATCATGTGCATATTTCCTGTTTTTCAAATGCTAAAATCCACCATCAAATGGAAGGAATTAACTACTTGCTGATAATGAGCACATGGCCCGCAGACCTGCTGGTGCCTAAGGATAGTGTTAACTGCCCTGTTTCCTCAACACCAGTCAGAGAATTGTGCACAAGCTGATCATGCAACTTGCAACCCCCCTCCTCACCTGGCTTTTAAAAATGCTTTCCTGAAACCCTTCAGGTAATCTGAGGTTTTCTTGGTCATGAACCCCATTTCCATTCTCCTTGCTTGGCCCTGCAATAAACATTTCTCTGCTCTGAACTACAACTTTTTGGTTTGTTCGGCCTCACAATGTATCAGTCACATGAATTCAAGTTCAGTAACATTTGGGTCTTTTTATTTATCCATTCAGCTACTATGTGCCTTTTGATTGGTGAATTCAACCATTTACACTTAGGGTGATATTAATATACATATATTTTTGTTTTCAATCAAAATTATTGCTTTTTAAATACATATTATTTAATTATTTACATTTCAAAGCAAAAAAATAGGTGTTCAAAGTCACTTGTTAAGTATTTGCAACAAGTTTTTCTATTCATACTATTAACATCATTGTTGGGAAACCATGCTCTTAAGAGCATTAAGAGCACAGGACAAATTCATTTTGTTGTGAAGAAACGAGTTCTACTTTAGTTCTAGTTTAATTACTAGTTGGTAGAGGAAAATATGAGCTTTTCAAGACCTCTAACTCAACTTAGTGGGTTTTTTTTTTAACATTTTTTGTTGATTTATAATCATTTTACAATGTTGTGTCAAATTCCAGTGTAGAGCACAATTTTTCAGTTGTACATGAACATATATAGACTCATAGACATAGAATACAAACTTGTGGTTGCCAAGGGGGTGGAAGGTGGAAAGGGATAGACCAAGATTTCAAACTTGTAGAATAGGTAAATCAGATTATACTGTATAGCACATGAAAATATATACAAGATCTTATGGTAGCTCACAGAGAAAAAAATGTGACAATGAATATAGGGTGATACTAATATATAAGATCTTATTACTACTATTTAATCTTTTGATTTCTAGTTATTTTCTCTCTCCATGTTTTTATTCTTCTGTTTCTGTCTACCTTTGTAAGTTGGTGGTTTTCTATTGTGAATTGCTAGTCTCCCCTTTTTTTAAATTCAGTGTCTCTGTTCTGGATTTTGGCTCTGTGGTTAACATAAGTTTTATGTAAGATATTTTACAAATAAAATAGTTTTTTTTCCCATGATGATAGCAGTTTATCTACATTTGCTTATAAAACGTCCATTCTTTCAAATCTATCCATTTATATTTTTGATGTTATAAGTTAGCTTTTTATGTTATGAGTTCATTATCAAATTGTAGTAGCTATAACTATTTTCAATGTTATTTTGCTTCATCTTTTAGATTATAATTTTTCATATAGTATTCTAAAATAAACATGCAATTGACTAACCCATTCTGCTTATTTACAACCTTAGAGTTTTCTGCACTTTTGTCTTTTTGTTGCAGCTTGAAGAGCTTCTTTCATTATTTTTTATAAGACAAGTCTAGTGGTCATAGACTCCTCCAGCTTTTGTTTGTCTGGGAAAGTCTTTATTTCTCTCTATATTTGAAGGATAACTTTGTCATATAAAGTGTTCTTGGCTAGCCACTTTCATCTTTCAATACTTTGAATATGTCATTTCACACTCTCCTGGCCTGTGGAGGTTCTGCTGAGAGATCAGCTGATAGCCTAATGGGGGTTTCTTTATAGGCTACTTTCTTGTTTCCGCAGATACCTTTAAAATGTTTTCTTTACTATTAACTTTCAACAGTTTCATTTTAAGGTATCTTGCAGAAGATAATAAGGTGTTCTATTAACTTCAAATAATTGTATATACTCTTCCTTTCTGATATTTGAGAAGTTCTCAGCTATTATTTATTTAAATAAACTCTCTGCCTCTTTTTTCCTCTTTTTCCCTTCTTATATATACATTAATCTTATATTGACTTGACTACTGGGATCTGGTTATTCATATAGGGTTTATTTACTTTTTTAAAATTATTAGTTTTCCTTCCTCTTCCAGCTGAAATATTTCTAACTTACTATTCTCAAGCTGCCTTATTTTCTCTTCCACCTGACCTGCTATTTTAAATGCTTCCTAGATTACCAATGCATTCATTTTTTCTCTAAAAACTTTGTTTTCTCTTTTTTACACACACACACAGACACACACACATATATATATATATATAAAAGTATACTCAGTTTGCAATGTTGTGTCAATTTCTGGTGTACAGCATAATACTTCAGTCATACAAAAATATAGATATATTTGTTTTCATATTCATTGTCATCAAAAATTACTACAATACATTGAATATAGTCCCCTGTGCTATAGTCCCCTGTACGAAATTGTTGTTTATCTAATATATATATATATATCTGCAAATCTCAAACACCCAATTTATCCCTATGATCTTCCTTCCTCCCATGGTAAACATAAGTTTGTTTTCTATGTTTCTGAGTCTGTTTCTCTTTGGTAAATAAATTCATTTGTCTTTTTTTTTTTAAGAATCCACATATGAGTCATATCATATGATATTTTTCTTTCTCTTTCTGGATTACTTCACTTAGAATGATGATCTCTAGGATACTACAGAAAGGAGAAAATCATAATTAGAAAGGTGATAACTACCATGAATTACAACAGAACAAACATGCAATAGTAAAAGAAGACATCTGAATCATTAAGGGTGGGAGAGGGGAGCAAGCAAATATAGAGTTTTTCTACCTTTTTTTAATTGTTTGCTCTCAGTAGGATGGGTTTCAACTTATATTACTATCTGTTTAAAGCAAACAGTTATAATAAAGTGTTAAAATATGTACATAACAGAGTAACCACAAGCCACAAACTTACAATAGAGTCACAAAAACTAAAAAAAAAACCATAATACAAAGGAAAATTATCAAACAACAAAAAGATAAAGAAACAAACAAAGTGGAAATATAAAATCAACTGGAAAACTAAGTACAAAATGGCAATAAACACACATCTATCATTAATTACTGTAAATTCCAATGGACTAAATGCTTCAATCAAAAGACATAGAGTGGCAGACTGGATAATAAAACAACAACCTACAATATTCTGCATACAGGAGAACCATTTTAGGGAGAAGCACACAATAGATTGAGAATGAGAGAACGGAAAAAGTTATTCCATGCAAAGTTAAATGACAAGAAAGCAGGAATAGCGATACTAATTTCAGACAAAATACACCTTAAAACAAAGGCCATAAAGAATGATCAAGAAGGACATTTTATAGTGACAGAGTAATACACGATGCGGGTATTACACCCATTAACATATATGCACCCAATATAGAAGCACCTAAATTCATAAAACAAATACTAACAGATATAAAGGGAGAAACTGATGGGAATACAATCATTGAAGTAGACTTTAACACCCCATTAACATCACTGGACAGATCTTCCAGACAGAAAATTAATAAAGCAACAGGGAAATTAAATGACACAATAGAATAACTAGATTTGGTTGATATTTTCAGAACTTTACACAATATATGATGTAAATTATTTTCATATGCACATGGAACATTTTATAGAATGTATCGTGTACTTGGGCATAAAAGAAGCCTCAATAATTTTAAGAAGATAGAAATTATTTCAAGTACCTATTCTGATCAAAATGCCATGAAAGTAGAAATCAAATACAGAAAAACAAAGGAGAAATAAATGACAGCATGAAGATTAAGCAACATGCTACTAAAAAACCAGTGTCAATGATGAAATCAAAGAAGAAATTAAAAAATACTTTGTAAGCAACAATGAAAACACAACTACACAGAATCTATGGGATGCAGAAAATGCAGTGTTAAGAGGGAAGTTTATAGCAGTACAGGCCTTCCTCAAAAAAGAAAAACAATATCAAATAAATAATCTAAATTACCAGCTGAAAGAATTTGAAAAGAAGAACAAAAAAACAAACAAACAAAAGTCAGGAGAAGGAAGGAAATAATAAAGATGGGGGAGGAAATAAATAAAATAGAGATTAATAAAACAGTAGAAAAGTCAATCAAACAAAGAGCTAGTTCTTTGAAAGTGTAAACAAAATTCATAAACCTCTGGCCAAGCTAATGAAGAAGAGAAAACACAGAGCACAAGTAAACAAAATAAGAAATGAAAATGGAGAAATTACAACCAATAACACAGAAATACAAAATATCATGTGAGAATGCCATCGACAACTGTGCGGAAACAAAATGGGTAACCTAGAAGAAATGGACAAGTTTCTGGAAACATACAGTCCACCAAGACTGAATCAAGAGGAAATTGACCACGGAGGAGGCCAAGATGATGGAGTAGAAGGAAACTTGTAGCTCACCCTCTCCCACAAATACACCAAGACTCAAATCCACAGACCCACTAAGTCAACAAGAGCACCTGCGGAACTGAAAGAATATTGTCCTCTTCAAAAGATAGAGACGCCAAAAATCTGGTAAGAGAAAAGGGAAAAAGAAACAAGAAAAGGCAAAACAGAGCGGGACAGGTCCTGTGGGGAGGGAGAGGCAAAGGAGGACTGGTGCTCATTTGCTGGGTCTCCCCTCTCCAACTGAAAGGCCAGGAGGACGGAGGGGGAGCCTCTGAGGCTCTGATCTGTATGGAACAGCCCTTGACCAACAAAATTATATTAAACAGGCATAAAGGATCCCTGAAACACCCAGCCTGAGACACGGTCAGGGCCAGGCTGCCCGAGATGGGCGGAGGACGGGGATGGCTGCACTGAGGCAGCCCCAGGGGACTGCAGGGGGCTGCATGCCATGGCTGTGAGTGCACAGGGCAGAATAACCTGGGCCCTCCATAAAACAACATTGCTGATGTGCCCTGGGGGGAAGGGTGCATACCCCATCTCTGAAAACCCACAGAAAGTTTTTCGGTGAAGAGAGGCGGGGCTCAGGCACAGACGCCATATACTTTGGTGCTTAGCACCCAGACGGGGGTGGGGGCGAAAACTGCATCCACATCTAAGGACTTAGCAGCCTCAAAGTCCAGACAGAGACTTGTCTACAGCCCAAGGCAGACAGGATCCTTCCGTCCTGATCCCTCAGAGAACTTTCTCCGCCAATACAAACAAGGAGCTGGGTTTTGGCCAGGAGTAGGGACAAGGCTGTTCCTCAGCCATCCCCGATTCCACCTGCAGAGCATGAACAGAGGCAGAGCACTCAGTGGCACAGAGCAGTGGAGCTACCAGTGCCGGGAGAGGGCGGGCAGCCCCCTGCATTTCAGGCAGGAATGCAGCCCCTAACCGTGGTTCTGGGAGGGTGTGTGACCTGCCTTCCTACCTGACCAGTCTGCAATATCTGACTGTGGCATCAGGAGGGGCAGTGACCCACCAGCCCACAGCAAAGGAGAGCTGCACCTGACCCAGTGTGGGGAGGAGGCACGATCTGCTTGCTGACAGGCACTGGGAGCAGCACAGATGAGGGCACCAACAGAGGGCCTCTGGAAACAGCAAGCTGAGCTCCCAAAACAGGATGAAGACAGAAAGACTTCGCATTAAAAGCACACAATCTCCAGGAGAACACCTACCTCCCCCTTTTTTTTCTTTTTTTCAGTCTGTTTTTACCTGTTCTATTTTCTATTACTCTTTTAACTTTTACTTCTTAAACAATTATATATACCCCCAATTTTAATCCCTTTTAAATTTTTTAAAAATACTTTTATTATTATTATTTTTAAAAATCTGCAATATTTCATTTTTATTTCTCTTGGTTTTGATGTCCTTTTATTGATTATATACAGGTTTCAAATACATCTTTTTTAAAGATGACTCAATCTGATTGCTATTCTGCTTCAACTTGCTCTTCTATTATTCCTTATACACTGCTTTCAAACAGTGTTTTCTCCCTTCTTTTAAATTTCTCTCTCTCTCTCTCTTTTTGAAGTTTTATTCCTACATAGGCATTAGATAAATAAACTCCTTAAGGAACACAATAGACAACTGATACTCCATAAACCACAGTGCCAGAGAGGTAGGAGCAAGAAGAAGAAGCAGAGAAACCATTCCCAAATAAAAGAACAGGAGAAATCCCCTGAAAGAATGATCAATGAAATAGACATCAATAGCCTACTAGATCAAGATTTCAAAAAAGGAGTGATCAAAGTACTGAAGAAACTGAAAGAGATAGTGTTTAGAGATATAAAATATGTCAAAAATGAAATTGAAGCAATAAAGAAGAGCCAAGTAGAATTGGTAAACGCATTGGCTGAGATGAGAACAGAACTAAAGGCTGTGCAAAGCAGACTAGGTAATGCAGAGGAACAAATTAGTTACCTAGAAGACAGGACAACAGAAAGCACCCAATCAGAACAGCTAAAGGTAAGCAAAGAAAAAGAAATGAAAGTAGCATAAGGGACCTATGTGATAATATATAGTGTGCCAATTTTCGCATAATAGGAGTCCCAAAATGGGAAGAAAGATCAAAGCAGATTGAAAAGGTTTTTGAAGAAATCATGACTGAAAACTTCCCAAACTTAAAGAAGGAATCAGATATCCAAGTACAGGAATTTCAGAGGGTCCCAAACAAGAGGAACCCAAATAGACTCACACCAAGACATATAATAATCAAGATGGCCAGAGTCATGGATAAAGAAATGATCCTAAAGGCAGCAAGAGAAAAGCAAAGAGTAAATTACAAGGAACCCCCATAAGGCTCTCAGCTGATTTCTATACAAAATCACTACAGGCCAGAGGGAGTGGCAAGATATATTCAAAGTCCTGAATGAAAAAAAAAGATGCAGCCTAGGATACACTATCCAGCAAGGCTATCCTTTAGAACAAAAGGAAAGACAAAGAACTTCACAGACAAGCAAAAACTAGAAGAGTTTAGCAACACTGAACCCACGCTAAAAGAAATATTGAAAGATCTACTCTAAATACAAAATAGCCGGTTGCTACAGAAATGAGAAAGTCACAACTGGAAAGGTGATAACTCATGAATTACAAATAAAATAAACACGAAATTATAAAAGAAGTCACTTAAATCATTGAGAATGGGAGAGGGAGGCAGGATAATATAGAATATTTTCTTTTCTTTCCTTTTTAAATTTTTTTGTTCTCAGTAGGATATGTTTGAGATCATGTTACTATCAGTTTAATAAAAAGAGTTATAGTACTGGGCTAATAGACTTAGAAAAAAGGGTAGCCAACAGCAAATACTTACAAGGGAGTCACAAAAACTAAATACAATCCATGATAATACAAAGGAAAATCACCAAACAACAAAAGGAAGAAGAAAGGAATGAAGAGGAAATACCAAATCAATGGCAAAGATAAGTTCAAAATGGCAATAAACACACATCATTAATTACTGTAAATGATAATGGACTAAATGCTCCAATCAAAAGACTTAGAGTGGTAGGCTGGATAATAAAGCAAGAACCTTCAATATGCAACATATGAGAGACCCAGTTTAGGGAGAAGGAAACATATAGATTGAGATTGAAAGGAAGGAAATGTATATTCCATGCAAATGGAAAAGCCAAAAAAGCAGGTGTTGCAGTACTGATTTCAGACAAAATAGACTTTAAAACAAAGGCCATAAAGAAAGATAAAGAAGGACATATTACAAAGATTAAAGGAGTGATACAAGATAAGAATCTTACACTCATTAATATATATGCACCTAATATAGGAGCACCTAAGTAAATAAAACAATTACTAACAGAGATAAAAGGGGATGTTGATAGGAATACAATCACAGTTGGAGATTTTAACACCATATTAACATCACTAGGATGATCTTCCTCACAGGAAATAAATAAGGCAACAGAGAAATTAAATAATACAATAGAAAAAATAGATTAGGTGAATATTTTCAGAGCATTACACCCCCTAAAAATAGGATATACATCCTTTTCAAGTGCACATGGAATATTTTCTAGGATTAATGATGTACTTGGGCACAAAAGAAGCCTCAAAAATTTTAAGAAGTTAGAAATTATCTCAAACATCTTTACTGACCACAATGACATGAAACTAGAAATCAACAACAGAGACATAAAGGAGAATAAAAGGAAAGCATGGAGATTAAACAATATGTTGTTAAAAAAAGAATGGATCAATGAGGAAATCAAAGCTGATATTAAGAAATAACTTGAGACAAATGACAATGAAAGCACAACCACACAAAATATATGGGACACAGTAAGGCAGTCCTAAGAGGGAAGTTTATAGCGATACAGGCCTTCCTCAAAAAAGAAGAACAATCTCAAATAAACAATTTAACCCACCAGCAGAGAGAACTAGAAAAAGAAGAACAAAAGTCCCCAAAAGGAAGCAGAAGGAAGTGAATTATAAAGATTAGGGAGGAAATAAATAAAATAGAGATTTAAAAAAAAACATAGAAAAATCAATCAAACCAAAAGCTGTGTTTTTGATAAAGTATATAAAATCGACAAACCTCTAGCCAAACTCACAAAGAAGAAAAAAGAGAGAGCACAAATTAGCAAAAAAAGAAAGGAAAATGGAAAAATTACAACAAATAAAATAGAAATACAGAATATCATATGAGAATATTATGAAAAACTATATGGAACCAAACTGGATGACCTAGAGGAGATGGACAAGTTTCTGGAAACATACTGTCCACCAAGACTGAATCAAGAAGAATCTGAACACTTGAACAATCCCATCACTAGAAAGGAAATAGAAAGCAATTAAAAACCTCCCTACAAATAAAAGTCCAGGACCGGACGGCTTCACCGGGGAATTCTACCAGACATACAAAGATTTCATACCAGTCCTACTCAAAATCTTCCAGAATATTGAAAAGGAGAGAATACTCTCAAACTCATACTATGAAGACACCATCACCATGTTACCAAAACCAGTCAAAGACACTACCTAAAAAGAGAATTATAGGCTAATATCACTGATGAACATAGATGCAAAAATTCTCACCAAAATATTAGAAAATGGAATCCAACAAAACAAAAAAATGATTATACATCATGACCAAGTGGGGTTCATCCCATGGACACAAGGGTGGTCCAACATACGCAAATCAATCAATGTAATACATCACATCAACAAGAGAAAGGACAAAAACCACATGATCAACTCAATAGAGGCAGAAAAAGCATTTGATAAACTTCAACACCCATTTATGACAAAAACTCTCACCAAAATGGGTATACAGGGAACATATCTCAACATAATAAAAGCTATATTCACAAACCTAAAGCCAACATAGTACTCAACAGTTAAAAACTTAGAAGCTCCCCACTAAAATCTGGGTCAAGACAAGGATGCCCACTATCACCAATCTTATTCAACATAGACTTGGAAGTCCTAACCACAGCAATCAGGCAAGAGAGAAAAATAAAAGGGATTGAAATTGAAAAGAAGACATAAAAGTGTCATGATATGCTGATGACATGTTACTATATACAGAAGACCCTAAAAGGTCCACACAAAAATTACTAGAGCTGATTGAAGACTTCAGCAAGGGAGCAGCTTACAAGATTAACGTTCAAAAATCATTTGCATTTCTTTACACTAAGGGTGAATCAACAGAAAATGAAAGTAAAGAAATAAATAACCCCCTTTAAAATGGCACCCAAAGTTGTAAAATACCTAGGAATAAATCTAACCAAGGAGGTGAAAGAATTATACACAGAAAGCTATAAACCACTGATGAAGGAAATTAAAGAAGACTTTAAAAATTGGAAAGATATCCCATGCTCCTGGATTGGAAGAATCAATATTGTTAAAATGGTCACACTGCCCAAGGCAATCTACAGATTTAATGCAATCCTTATCAAATTACCCAGGACATATTTCACAGAACTAGAACGAATCATGATACAATTTATATGGAACCATCAAAGACCTAGAATTGCCAAAGCATTACTGAAGAGAAAGAAAGAGGCTGGAGGAATAAATCTCCCAGACTTCAGACAATACTGTAGAGCTACAGTCATCAAGACAGCATGGTATTAGTACAAAAACAGACATATAGACCAATGGAACACAATAGGGAGCCCAAAAATGAACCCACAAACTTTTGGTCAACTAATCTTCGACAAAGGAGGCAAGAATATACAATGGAATAAAGACAGTCTCTTCAGCAAAAGGTGTTGGGAAAACTGGACAGCAGCATGTAAAACAATGAAGCTAGAACACTCCCTTACACCATACACAAAAATCAACTCAAATTGGATCAAAGACTTAAACATAAGACAAGATACAATAAACCTCCTAGGAGAAAATATAGGCAAAACTTAACCTGACATACATCTCAAAAATGTTCTCCTAGAACAGTTTACTCAAGCAATAGAAATAAAAGCAACAATAAACAAATGGGACCTAGTGAAACTTACAAGCTTCTGCAGAGCAAAGGAAAACATAAGTAAAACAAAAAGACAACCTACGGAATGGGAGAAAATTTTTGCAAGTGAAACTGACAAAGGCTTGATCTCCAGAATATATAAGCAGC
This sequence comes from Camelus bactrianus, assembly GCF_048773025.1. Taxonomy (NCBI): domain Eukaryota; kingdom Metazoa; phylum Chordata; class Mammalia; order Artiodactyla; family Camelidae; genus Camelus; species Camelus bactrianus. The sequence goes on along the minus strand of NC_133575.1, from coordinate 65,536,058 downwards.
TCAGCTTATATGACTTAATAAGAAACAACCAAACAATCCTATCCAAAAATGGGCAGAAGGCCTAAACAAGCAATTCTCCAAGAAATACAAATGATCAATAGGCACATGAAAAATGCTCATTATCACTAATTTTCAGAGAAATGCAAATTAAAACTACAATGAGGTATCACCTCACACCAGTCAGAATGACCATCATTCAAAAATCCACGAATGACAAATGCTGGAGAGGCTGTGGAGAAAGGGGAACCCTCCTTCACTGCTGGTGGAAATGCAATTTGGTGCAGGCACTGTGGAAAACAGTATGGAGATTCCTCAAAAGCTAGGAATAAACTTACCATATGACCCAGAAATCCCGCTCCTGGTCATATATACAGAAGGAACCCTACTTCAAAAAGACACCTGCTCCCCAATGTTCATAGCAGCACTATTTAAAATAGTCAAGACATGGTAACAGCTTAAATGTCCATCAACAGATGACTGGATAAAGGAGAAGTGGTATATTTATACAGTGGAATACTACTCAGCCATAAAAACAGACAACATAATGCCATTTGTAGGAACTTGGATGCGCTTAGAGAACATCATTCTAAGTGAAGCAAGCCAGAAAGAGAAAGAACAATACCATATGAGATCGCTCATATATGAAATCTAAAAAAAAAAAAAAACAATTAACAAAAACAAACAAAGAAATCATAAATACAAAACAAAATAGTCTCATAGACATAGAATACAAACTTGTAATTGCCAAGTGGGTGGAGCGTGGGAAGGGATAGACTGGATTTCAAAATTGTAGAATAGATAAACAAGATTATACTGTATAGCACAGGGAAATATAGACAAGGTCTTATGGTAGCTTACAGAAAAAAAAATTCTCAATTAATATATATATGTTCATGTATGACTGAAAAATTGTGCTCTGCAGTGGAATTTGACACAACATTTTAAAATGATTATAAATCAATAAAAATGTATAAAAATGCTTTTTCTGCATCTATTGAGACAACCATGCGATTTTTTTCCTTTCCCATATTGATGTGGTCTATCTCGTTTCTTTACTTGCATATGTTGAATTATGCCTGTGTCCCTGGCATGAACCCAACTTGATCATGGTGTATGATCTTTTTTATGAGTTTTTGAATTCTGTTTGATAATTTTCTGTTGAAGATTTTTGCATCTATGTTCATCAAGATAATTGGCTTAGTTTTCTTTTCTGGTAGTGTCTTTGTCTGGCTTTGATATCAGGGTGATGATTGCTTCATATAAAGAACTTGAGAAGGATTTGTCTTTCTATGTTTGATAGAATTCCCCAGGGAAGCCATTTTGTCCTGAACTCTTGTTTTCAGGGAGGTTTTTTGTGCTGATTCTATTTCACGTGTAGTAATGGGTCTTTTCAAGTGATATATTTATTTTTGATTCAGTTTTACTGGACTGTATGTTTCTAGAAACTTGTCCATTTCTTTTAATTTGTCAAATTTCTTACCATATAGTTGTTTACAGTATTCTCTTATATTTTTTTTATTTCTGTGGTGTTTATTGTAATTTCTCCATTTTTATTTCTTATGTTGTTTATTTGTGTCCTCTCCCTTTCCTTCTTTGTGAGTCTGGGCAGAGGTTTGTAAATTTTGTTTACTCTTTCAAAAAACAAGCTTTTTGTATGCTTCATTTTTTCTAGCTTTTTAAAACTGTGTTTTATTTATTTCCTCCCTGACATTTATTATTTCTTTCTTTCTGCTAACTTTAGGTCTTTTTGTTCTTCTTTTTCTAATTCTTTTAGTTGGTAGGTTAGGTGGTTTATTTGAGATTGTTCATGTTTTTTGAGGAAGGCTTGTATTACTATAAACTTCCCTTTTAGGACTGCTTTTTCTGCATCCCATAGATTTTCTGTGGTTGTGTTTTATTGCCATTTGTCTCAAGATATTTTAACTTATTCTTTGATTTCATCATTGAGCCATTGTTTTGTTTTTTACTAACATGTTATTTAGTCTCTATGATATCATTTTTTTCTCCTTTGTTTTTCTGTGGTTGAATTTTCTAGTTTGATGGCATTATGGGCAGAGAAGATGCTTGAAATAATTTCTATCCTCTAAAATTTGTTAGGGCTTATTTTTTGCCCAAGTATGTGGTGTATCCCACAGAATGTTCCAAGATCACTTGAAAAGAATGTGTATTCTGGTTTTGGGGAATGTAATGTCCTAAAAACATCAACCAAGTCCATATGTTATATTGTGTCATTTAGTATATCCATTGCCTTATTGATTTACTCTTTGGAAGATCTTTCCAATGTTGTTTCTGAGGGGTTAAAATCATCTACGATGATTGTATTCCCATTGATTTTGCCCTTTATATCTGTTAGTATTTGTTTGATATATTTAGGTGCTCTTATATTGGATGCATATATGTTAACAGTGTAATATTCTCATCTTGTATTGTTCATTTGATCATTATATAGTGTCCTTCTTTATCTTTCTTTATGGTCATTGTTATAATGTCTGTTTTGTCTGATGTGAGTATTGCCATACCCACTTTCTTGCCATTTCGATTTGCATGAAATAACCTTTTCAATCCTCTCATTTTCAATTTATGTGTGTCATTCACTCTAAAGTGAGCCTCTTGTAGGAGACATACTGTAGTTTTTTGTTTTATTATTCAATCTGCCACACTATGTCTTTTAATTGCATTTTAAGTCCATTGACAATTATAGTAATTATTGATAGACATGTGTTTACTGCCATTTTGAATTTGGTTTTCCAGTTGATTTGGAATTTCTTGTTTGTTCTGTTTTTTTTTTCTTTGTTTTTCTTTTTATACTCTGATAATTTTCTTTTGTTTTACTTTATCTTTTTTTTAAATTGAATTATAGTCATTTTGCAATGGTGTATCAAATTTCAGTGTAGAGCACAAATTTTCAGTTATACATGAACTTAAATATATTTATTGTCACACTTTATTTTTCACTATGAGCTACAACAATATCTTGTATATATTTCCCTGATATACTGTATAGTCTTGTTTATCTCTTCAATATATGCCTGTCAGTAATTACAAATTTTAAAATCCCAGTGTGTCCCTTCCCACTACCACCCCCAAACCCTTGGCAACCACAAGTTTATATTCTATGTCTGTGAGTCTGTTTCTATTTTGTATTTATGTTCTTTTTTTTAAATCCAGATATTAGTGATCTCATATGTTATTTTTCTTTCACTTTCTGGCTTACTTCACTTAGAATGACATTCTTCAGGAACATGCATGTTGCTGCAAATGGCATTATGTTGTCAGTTTTTATGGCTGAATAGTATTCCATTGTATAAATATACTACATCTTCCTTATCCAGTCATCTGTTGATGGACATTTAGACTGTTTCCATGTATTGGCTATGGTAAATAGTGCTGCTATGAACATTGGGGTGCAGCTATCATTTTATAGTAGGGTTCCTTCTGGATATATGCCCACGAGTGGGATTCCTGGGTCATATGATAAGGCTATTCCTAGCTTTTGGAGAATCTCCATACTGTTTTCCACAGTGGCTGCACCAAACTGCATTCCCACCAGCAGTGAAGGAGGGTTCCCCTTTCTCCACAGCCTCTCCAGCATTTGTCATTTGTGGACTTTTGAATGATGGCCATTCTGACTAGTGTGAGGTGATAACTCATTGTAGTTTTGATTTGTAATTCTCTGATAATTAGTGGTATAGAGCATTTTTTCATGTGCCTATTGATCATTTGTATGTCTTCTTTGGAGAATTGCTTGTTTAGGCCTTCTGCCCATTTTTGGATTGGATTATTTGTTTCTTACTTAATAAGTTGTATGAGCTACTTATATATTCTGGTGATCAAGCCTTTGTTGACATCATTTGCAAAAATATTCTCCCATTCTGTAGGTTGTCATTTTGTTTCACTTATGGTTTCCTTTGCTCTGCAGAAGCTTGTAAGTTTCATTCGGACCCATTTGTTTATTGTTGCTTTTGTTTCTATTGCTTGAGTAGACTGTTCTAGGAGAACATTTTTGAGATGTATGTCAGATAATGTTCTGTCTATATTTTCCTCTGGGAGGTTTATTGTATCTTGTCTTATGTTTAAGTTTTTGATCCATTTTGAGTTGATTTTTGTGTATGGCATAAAGGAGTGTTTTAGCTTCATTGCTTTACATGCTGCTGTCCAGTATTCCCAACACCATTTGCTGAAGAGACTGTCTTTATTCCATTGAATATTCTTGCCTTATTTGTCAAAGATTAGTTTAACAAAAGTTTGTGGTTTCAGTTTTTGGGCTCTCTATTCTGTTCCATTGGTCTCTATGTCTGTTTTTGTACCAATACCATTCTGTCTTGATTACTGTAGCTATATAGTATTATTTGAAGTCTGGGCGAGTTATTCTTCCAGCCTATTTCTTTTTCTTCAGTAATGCTTTAGTAATTCTATGTCTTTTGTGGTTCCATATAAATTGTATTATGATTTCTTCTAGTTCTGTGAAATATGACCTGGGTAATTTGATAGGGATTGCATTAAATCTGTAGATTGTCTTGGATAATGTGTCCATTTTAACAATATTGATTCTTCCAATCCAAGAGCATGGGATATCTTTCCAATTTTTAAAGTCTTCTTTAATTTCCTTCATCAATGGTTTATAGCTTTCTGTGTAAAATTCTTTCACTACCTTGGTTATATTTATTCGTAGGAGTTACATTACTTTTGGTGCTTTTTGAAAGGAGTTTATTTTTATCTTTATTTTCTGTTGACTCATCATTAGTGTAAAGAAATGTAGCTAATTTTTGAACGTTAATCTTGTAACCTGCTACCTTGCTGAAGTCTTCAATAAGCTCTAGTAGATTTTGTGTGGACATTTTAGGGTTTTATATATATATAGTAATGTGTCATTGACATATAGTGACACTTTTACCTCTTATTTTCCAATTTAGGTCCCTTTTATTTCTCTCTCTTGCCTGATTGCTGTGGCTAGGACTTCCAAGACTATGTTAAATAGGCGGGGTGATAGTGGGCATCCTTGTCTTGTCCCAAATTTTAGTGGGAAGCTTTTGAGTTTTTGACCATTGAGTACTATGCTGGCTGTAAGTTTGTCACATATAACTTTAATTATGTTGAGATATGTTCCTTTCATACCCACGTTGGTGAGAGTTTTTGTCATAAATGGGTGTTTAATTTTATCAAATGCTTTTTCTGCATCTATTGTGATGATTTCCTTTTGTCCTTTTTCTTGTTTACTTGATGTATCACATTGATTGATATTTATATGTTGAAACAGCCTTGTGTCCCTGGGATGAACCCCACTTGATCATGATGTATAATCTTTTTTATGTGCTGTTGGATTCTATTTGCTAATATGTTGATAAGGATTTTGGCATCCATGTTCATCAGTGATAGTGGTCTGTAATTCCCTTTGATGGTGGTATCTTTGCCTGGTTTTGGTATCAGGGTTATTGTGGCTTCATAGAATGAATTGGGGAGTATTCCCTCGTTTTCAATCTTCTGGAAGAGTTTGAGAAGGACTGGAATGTTTTTTTCTTTGAATTTTTGGTAGAATTCCCCAATGAAGCCGTCTTGTCCTTGACTTTTATTTATGGGGAAGTATTTTGATCGCTAATTCGATTTCATTTCTAGTAATCGGATTTTTCAAGTTGTCAGTTTCTGCTGGATTCAGTCTTCGTGTATGTATGTTTCCAAAAATTTGTCCATCTCTTCTAGGTTATCCATTTTGTTTCCATATATTTTTTCATAATATTCTCATATGATAGTATTTTTTTCCTATGTTATTTGTTGTAATTTCTCCATTTTCCTTTCTGATTTTGCTTATTTGTGCTCTCTCTCTTTTCTTCTTTGTGAGATTCACCAGGGGTTTGTCATTTATATTTACTTTTCCAAAAATCTAGCTTTTGATTTCATTGATTTTTCTATTTTTTTTATAATCTCTATTTTACTTATTTCCTCCCTGATCTTTATTATTTCTTTCCTTTAGCTGCCTTTTGGGTTTTTTTGCTCTTCTTTTTCTAATTCCTTTAGCTGGTGTGTTAGATTATTTATTTGAGATTGTTCTTGTTTTTTGAGGAAGGCCTGTATTGCTATAAACTTCCCTCTTAGCACTGCCTTTGCTGTGTCCCATAAACTTTGTGTGGTTGTGTTTTCATTTTCATTTCTCTCAAAGTATATTTCAATTTCAACATTGATATCACCTTTGACCCATTGTTTTCTTAATAGCATGTTGTTTAATCTCCATGCTTTCCTTTTTTACTCCTTTGTTTCTTTGTAGTTGATTTCTAGTTTCATGGCATTGTGGTCAGTAAAGAAGCTTGAGATAATTTCTAACTTCTTAAAATTGTTGAGGCTTCTTTTCTGCCCAAGTACATGATCAATCCTAGAAAATGTTCCATGTGCACTTGAAAAGAAAGTATATGGTATCTTTAGGGGGTGTAATGCTCTGAAAATATCCACCAAATCTAATTTTTCTATTGTATCATTTAATTTCTCTGTTGCCTTCTTTATTTTCTGTCTGGAAGATCTGTCTAGTGATGTTAATGTGGTGTTAAAGTCTCCAACAATTATTGTATTCCCATCAATATCCCCCTTTATCTCTGTTAGTAATTGTTTTATGTACTTAGGTGCTCCTGTATTGGGTGCATATATATTAACATGTATAATCCCTCATGTTTTATTACTCCTTTAGTCATAAAATGTCCTGCTTTATCTTTTTTTATGGCCTTTGTTTTAAAGTCTATTTTGTCTGAAATCAGTACTGCTACACCTGCTGTTTGGGTTTTCCATTTGCATGGAATATACTTTTCCATCCTTTCACTCTCAATCTATATGTGTCCTTCTACCTAAATTGGGTCTCTTATATGCAGCATATGGAAGGTTTTTGCTGTATTGTAGATTCTACCACTTTCTGTCTTGTGATTGGAAAATTTATTCCATTAAAAGTTACAGTAACTAATGATAGATATGTGTTTATTGCCATTTTGTACTTATTTTTGCAGTCCAGTTTGGTATTTCCTCTTTGTTCCTTTCTTCTTCCTTTATTGGTTTGGTCATTTTCCTTTGTATTATCATGGATTGTATTTAGTTTTTGTGACTCACTTCTAAGTTTTTGTCTTGTGGTTACCCTTTTTTGTAAGTCTATTAACACATTACTATAGTTGTTTGTATTAAACAGATAGTAATATAATCTCAAACCCATCCTACCAAGAACAACAATTTGAAAAGGAAAGAATAAACATACTATATATTTTCTTGCTTCCCTCTCTGACTCTTAATGATTTAGATGTCTTCTTATACAATTTCATGTTTATTCTATTCATAATTCATGGTAGTTTTCACCTTTCCAGTTTTGAGTTTCTATTTCTGTAGCATCCTGATTTTTGTATTTAGAGTAGATCTTTCAATATTTATTTTAGCATGTGTTTAGTTTTGCTAAACTCTTCTAGTTCTTGCTTGTCTGTGAAATTCTTTATCTCTTCTTTTGTTCTAAAGGATAGCCTTGCTGGATAGTGTATCCTAGGCTGCATCTTTTTTTTTCATTCAGGACTTTGAATATATCTTGCCACTCCCTTGTGGCCTGTAGTGTTTGTGTAGAGAAATCAGCTGAGAGCCTTATGGTGATTCTTTTGTATCTCACTCTTTATTTATCTCTTGCTGCCTTTAGGATCATTTCTTTATCCTTGACTCTGGCTATATTGAATATATGTCTTGGTGTGAGTCTGTTTGGGTTTTTCCTGCTTGAGACTCTCTGAACTTCCTGTATTTGATATCTGATTCCTTCTTTAAGTTTGGGAAGTTTTCAGTCATGATTTCTTCACATACTTTTTCAATCCCCTTTGATCTTTCTTCCTCTTCTTGAACCCATATTATGCAAAGATTGGCATTCTTTGTATTATCCCATAGGTCTTTTATGTTGTTTTTATTAGTTTGTATTTGTTTTTCTCTTACCTGTTCTGATTGGGTGCTTTCTGTTGTCCTGTCTTCTAGGTCACTTATCTGTTCCTCTGCAGTATATAGTCTGCTTTTACAGACTTTAGATCAGCTCTCATCTCCGAAAATGGGTTTACCAATTCTACTTGGATCTTCTTTATAGCTTCTGTTTAGTTTTTGACGTATTTTTATCTCAGAACACTATCTCTTTATGTCATTCATTACTTCGATCACTCCTTTTTTGAAATCTTAATCTAGTAAGTTATCAATTTCTATTTCATTGACTGTTCTTTCAGGGGATTTCGCTTGCTCTTTCATTTGGGAGTGGTTCCTCAGCTTCTTCATGTTGCTCTTATCTCTCTGGCACTGTTGGTTATGGAGTATCAGTTATCTATTATGGTCCTTAAGAAGTTTATTTATTTATCTATCTAACACCTATGCAGGAATAAAACTTTAAAAAAAGAGAGAGAAAGAGAATTTTAAAAGAAGGGAGAAAAGGAAGGTTTGAAAACAGTGTAAAATCAATACTAGGAGAACAATTTGAATCAGACTAGCATCAAGTTGAGATGTCTTTTAAAAACTTTAAAAACAGGAAAAAAAGGGCAAAAAACAATACTTGAAACCTGTGTAAAATCAATAACAGGACTTCAGAAACAAGATTAATGAAAATGAAATGAGGTGGATTTTTAAAAATAATAATAAGAATAATATTTTAAAAGAAAATTTAAAAAGGATGAAAACTGGAATCGTATACAACTGTTTAAAAAGTAAAAATTAAAAAGGTAATCGAAAATAGAACAGATATAAAAAGATAAAATAAAAACAGAATTTTAAAAGTAATGAGAATAAAGGTTTGAAAACAGTGTATAATCAATAATAGAACAGCAATTTGAAGCAGAATAGCAATAGAGTTGAGACATCTTTTAAAAACCATTAAAAAAAAGTAGAAAAGAGCAAAAAACAAAGTGGAAACGTGTGTATAATCAATAACAGAAGATCAAAATCAAGAGAAATAAAAATGAAATGAGGTGGATTTTTTCAAAGTAATAATAATCAAAATATTTTAAAAGACAAATTTAAAAGGGATTCAACCTGGAAGCATATACAATTGTTTAAAAAGTAAACATTAAATAGGTAATAGAAAATGGAACAGATATAAAAAGATTTTTTTTAAAAATGAGGTGTGTTTTTCTGGAGACTGTGCACTCTTAATGATTTTATGAAGAAATCTTTCTATCTTTGCTACATTTCATGAATTCAGCTTGCTGCTTCCAGAGGCCCTCCATTGGTGCCCTAGTCTGTGCTGCTCCAAGTGCCTAATAGGCAAGCAGATCACGCCCCCTCCCAACACTGAGGTCAGGTGTTGCTTAATGGTGGGCAGGCGGGTCACTACCTTTCCCGATGTCGAAGTCAGAAACTGTGCTCGGGCAAGGTAGGTGGGTGGATCATGCCCCCTCCGAGCAACATGGTCATGTGCTGCATTCCTCCCAGGAAGGCAGGTTTCCACCCACCCTCTCCCTGCACTGTCACTCCCCTGGTCTGTGCACCTGCCCGCTTCACCCTGGGTCCATGCTCCGTGGGAAGACAGTGGAACAGTCTCACCCCTGCTCCATGACAGAACTCAGCTCTTTGTTTGTCTTGGCAATGCGAGTTCTGTGAGGTACCAGGGCATAAAGTACCTATCTGCCTTGGGCTGTAAACAACTCTCCTCTGGCCTTTGAGGCCGCGAAACCCTTAGGTACAGATTCTGGTTTTGACCCCTCCTCTGCCTGAGTGCTAAGAGCTGGAGGATTTGGTGGCTGTGCCTGAGCCCACTTTTCTTCACTGGAAAACCTTCCGTGGGTTTTCAGAGATGGGGTATGGTACCCTTCCTCCCAGGGCACATCAGCCGTGTTGTTTTATGGAGGGCCCAGGTTGTTTTGCCCTGTGTACCCACTCATCTGTGGCACGCAGCACCCTGCAGTGCCCCAGGGCTGCCTCAGTGCAGTTGCCCCAGTCCTCCGCCTGTCTCTGGCAGCTTGTCCTGTCCCCCAGCTGCTGGCTTCCATCTCAGGCTGGGTGTCACTGGGACCCTCTGTACCCATTTAACTTAGTTCTGTCTTTCAAAGGGTGCTCCATACAGATTTGAGCCTTGGAGGATCCCCCTCAGTCCTGCTGGCCTCTCCATTGGAGAGAGGGAGATTCAACAAATGAGCTGTATTCCCCCTTTGCTGCTCCCTCCCCGTGGGACAGGTCCCACACTGTTTTCTTTTTTCTTCTTTCTTTTTTCCTTTACTCCTACCAGATTCTTGGCGTCTTTGTCTTTTGAAGAGTGTGATGTTCTATTGTTGTTCAGCAGGTGCTCTGGTTGGCTGGGTGGGTCTGTGGATGTGAGTTTGGGTGTACTTGTGGGAGAGGGTGAGCTACCAGCGTCCTTCTACTCCACCATCTTGGACCCCGTGGAATTTTCTCTTCTATTAACATGGTTTCTTTTTGGGTTTTGTGACTGTATTGTACGCTTTTGGTTAATGATTACATAGTTTTTCAAGTATATTAACCCATTACTATATATGTTTGCTTTAGACTAGGAGTCATGTAGGCTCAAACACATCCTAAAAAGAACAAAATAAATAAATAAATAAATTTTTAAAAAGATAAGAGAGAAAAGTCTATATTTCCTTGCTCCCCTCTCCCACCTTTTATGATTTTGATATCATTTTTAACATCACATATTTATTCTCTTGCAACTCATTTTAGTTTTGACATTTCCAGTTATGATTTTCTCATCTCTATATATTCCTCTTATTTCCTGTTTAGAGTAGACTTTTCAATATTTTCTTTTTTAACATTTTTTATTGAGTTGTAGTAAGTTTACATTGTTGTGTCAATTTCCAGTGTAGAGCACAATTTTCAGTATACATGAACATACATAAATCCATTGTTGCAGACTTTTTCACTGTGAGCTACCATGAGATATTCTGTATATTTCCCTCTGTAATACAATATAACCTTGTTTATCTATTCTACATATTCCTGTCAGTATCTACAAATTTTGAAATCCTATTCTGTCCATCCCCACCCTCCTCTCCCTTGGTTACCAGAAGTTTTGTATTCTATGTCTATGAGTCTGTTTCTGTTTTGTATTTATGTTTTGTCTTTTATTTTTCTTAGATTCCACATATGAGCAATCTCATATGGTATTTTTCTTTCTCTTTCTGGCTTACTTCACTTAGAATGACATTCTCCAGGAGCATCCATATTGCTGTAAATGGGATTATGTTGTTGGTTTTTATGGCTGAATAGTATTCCATTGTATAAATAAATCACCTCTTCTTTATCCAGTCATCTGTTGATGGACATTTAAGCAGTTTCCATGTCTTGGCTACTGTATATAGTACTGCTGTGAACATTGGGGTGAAGGTTTCTTTTTGAAATAGGGTTCCTTCTGGATATATGACCAGGAGTGGGATTCCTGGCTCCTATGGTAATTCTAGTCCTAGTATTTTGAGGAATCTCCATACTGTTTTCCATAGTGGCTGCACCAAACTGCATTCCCACCACAGTGTAGGAGGGTTCCCTGTTCTCCACAGCCTCTCCAGCATCTGTCATTTGTGAATTTTTGAATGATGGCCTTTCTGACTGGTGTGAAGTGATAACTCATCATAGTTTTGATTTGCATTTCTCTGATAATTAGTGATATTGAGCATTTTTTCATGTGCCTATTGATCATTTGTATTTCTTCCTTGGAGGATTGCTTGTTTAAGTCTTCTGTCCATTTTTGGATTGGGTTGTTTGATTTTTTCTCATTAAGTCATATGCGCTGCTTATCTATTCTGGAGATCAAGCCTTTGTCGGTTTCACTTGCAAAACTTTTGTCCCACTCTGTAGGTTGTCATTTTGTTTTACTTCTGGTTTCCTTTGCTGTGCAGAAGCTTGTAAGTTTCACTAGGTCCCATTTGTTTATTGTTGCTTTATTTCTATTGCTTCAGTAGACTGTTCTAGGAGAACATTTTTGAGATGTATGTCAGATAATGTTCTGTCTATATTTTCCTCTGGGAGGTTTATTATATCTTGTCTTATGTTTAAGTCTTTGATCCATTTTGAGTTGATTTTTGTGTATGATGTAAAGGAGTGTTCTAGCTTCATTGCTTTACATGCTGCTGTCCAGTTTTCCCAACACCTTTTGCTGAAGAGACTGTCTTTATTCCATTGTATATTCTTGCCTCCTTTGTCAAAGATGAGTTGACCAAAAGTTTGTGGGATCATTTCTGGGCTCTCTATTCTGTTCCATTGGTCTATATGTCTGTTTTGGTACCAATACCATGCTGTCTTGATGACTGTAGTTCTATATTATTGTCTGAAGTCTGGGAGAGTTATTCCTCCAGCCTCTTTCTTTCTCTTCAGTAATGCTTTGGCAATTCTAGGTCTTTGATGGATCCATATAAATTTTATTATGATTTGTTCTAGTTCTGTGAAATATGTCCTGGGTCATTTGATAGGGATTGCATTAAGTCTGTAGATTGCCTTGGGCAGTGTGACCATTTTAACAATATTGATTCTTCCAATCCGAGAGCATGGGATCTCTTTCCATTTTTTAAAATCTTATTTAATTTCCTTCATCAGTGTTTTATAGTTTTCAGTGTATTAGTCTTGGAGGGTTCCATTTTCTCTGCAGCCTCCCCAGCATTTGTCATTTGTGGACTTTTGAATAATGGTCATTCTGTCTGGTTTGAGGTGATATTTCTTTAGGATAGGTTAACTATTGCTTAATTTTTTTAGTTTTTGATTGAGTGTGAAATTCTTTCTCTCTCTTTCTACTCCAAAAGATAGTCTTGTCTGACAGAGTGTCCTAGGTTGCAGCTTTTTCTAATTCAGGACTTTGGCCATATCTTGCCACTCCCTCCTGGCCAGCAGTGCTTATATAGAGAAATCAGCAGAAAGCCTTATGGGGGTTCCCTTGTAACCAACTCTTTGTTTTTCCCTTGCTGCCTTTAGGATCATTTATTTATCTGTAACTTAGGCCATTTTAATTATGATATGTTTTGATGTAGTTCTGTTTGGTTTCTTTTTATTGGGATCCCTCTATGCTTCCTTTTCTTGGATATCTATTTCCTTCTTAAGGTTTTGAAAGTTTTCAGTCATGATTTCTTTAAATACCTTTTCAATCCCCTTTTCTCTTCTCCTTCTGGGATCACTATTATGAGTAGGTTGGCACACTTTATATTATCCCATAAGTCCCTTATATTGCTTTAATTGTTTTTACTTGCTTTTCTCTCTACTGTTTTGATTGGGTCACTTCTAGTATTCTGTCTTCTATGTCACTTATTTGTTCCTCTGTATTATCTAGTCTGCTTTTGACTGCCTTTAGCTCAGCTTTTATCTCAGCTATTGAGTTTTCTGTTTTTAATTTGCTCCTCTTTATAGTTTTTATTTCCTTTTTATATTACGCTCTGTCTCTATTCATAATATCTCTTATTTCCTTTAGTGCTTTTATCACCCCCTTTTTGAAGTCATGATCTAGTAGACCCTCAAGGTCTATCTCATTGTTTATTCTTTCAGGGGACTTCTTTTGTTCTTTTAATTGGGAGTGGTTCCTCTGCTTCTTCATTTTACTTAAATTTCTCTGGGTCTATGGATTAAGAATATCAGTTATCTACTGTGGTCTTAAAGAGCTGGATTTTTGCTTGTTTCTTTTTATTCAAACTGGGAGCTTTCCTGCATGGACTGAATTCATCTAATAGTTTTGTTGTGAAGGCTCTTCTTCTTATGGTGGTTGCCACATCTTTCTTCCATGTATGTTGGTTGTTATCCCTTTGATAGGTGGTATTGTTGCTGTTGTGGTGATCAGAGTCTGCCCTGATTGTTGCTGTTTAACAGGACCTCCTTTTTTTTTTTTGTTCTGTGTTTTTCACAGCCTTGTCAGGGGCAGGGTCTGCTTCCCTGTTGCTGGAATTGAGGCTTCTAGATCCATTTCTGAACTGTGGTGTGTGGTAAGTAGGGTTGGAGCACTTCAGCTAGGAAAAATTGTTGCTGTATATTCCTCCACAGGAGATATCCACTGGGAATTGCCCTGTCTGGTATTGTCTGTCACTTGTTATATGGGTTCACAAAGTACTCTTTGTTGATGTTGCCTTTGTCCCCACCCTAGCTATAGGAATGTTAGCCACCTTCTCTGGTGTCCCCCAGATTCTGGGCCCCAGGAGCCACCACACAGATTTGCTGATGTCAGGTGCTAGGACCTGCTGTTGTCAGCATGCAGTCACACACCTGAATCCATGGTACTCCACAGTGTCAGCACAGACCTCAACATCATCTCTGTATATGGTACATTATGGTATGCTGGCCTTTTGTAAATACTCATAGTCACCCCTGCCATGTGCCAAAGCCTTGCTCACTGCCTGTTCATCCCAGAGGAATAGGATCACAAAGCACCAGTGTAGCAAATCCACCCTCTTTGCCTGGGGCTGTACGCAAATCTTAGTCCATTCTGTGAAGTTAGAAGGTTCCTGGGTATGGACTCAGCTTTCAACCTGGCCTCCACACAGCAGTGATGACTATGATTAAGTCCTCTCTCTTTTCTCATAAGAACACAGCAACAATGGAGCCAATTGGAGAATATGGCTCTGGTGTGTCTGTATTGTGCCCCTTCAGATAATGTACACCAGCAATGGTGCTTGTTCATGGGGTTTCCAGGCTGTTCTGTCTTGCACACACCACCAGCCAGAACCCACACTGCCCTCCAGTTTCCTGAGCCTGCCTCTGTTCAGTGGGCCCCAACCATATCTGTGGACTCATCACTAATCTCCAACAGCCAGTCCTGCCTTGTCCCTGCTGTTTCATGTCTAGGGCTGAGGATCACAGGGACCCTCTATGCCAGTTTCACTTAGTTCTGTCTGCCAATCACCTGCCACTTTCTCCTCTTAACCTTGGAATCCCTGCTTCTGACCTCGAGGCTAGAGAGGGGACATCTCATCATGAGTGTTCCTTTCTTCATTTGCCATTTCCTCCCCACAGGACTGGTCCCACACCAATTATCTTTTTCTTTTTTCTTTTTTTTTCTTTACCAGATATTGTGTGAATCCTTTTGTATTTTGAAGTGAGAGACACTCTGCCAGTGTTCAGTTGGTGTTCTGTGTGATTCAACGGGTTTGTAGATATAAAACTTCATGTATTTTTGGGAGATGGCAAGCTGTGAGTCTCTTTATTCCGCTATCTATGCACCTCCCCACTCCAATGCAGTCTTCATTTCACTTATCCTTCAGTTCCACAATTTCTGTTTGCTTCATATTTATAATACAATCTCTTTGGTAAAGTACTCCTTCTATTCAAAAATTTATTCATAAGTTTATTGAATTGTCTCTCTGAATTTTCCTGTAGATCATTGAATTTCCTCATAACATCTATTTTGAAGTCTTTATAAGTTAAATTGCATGTCTTTGAGTTAAGGTGCTGAAGAATTTTCCTTTTCTTTTGGTCATATTGTATTACCAAAATTTTTATAGTGTTTGATGAAATGTGCTTTTTGCCCCCACTTTTGAAGTAGCAAACACCTTTCTTATTTAGGTAACACTTTGTTTACTTTGAATCTATCAATTTAGCAGGTTGTCAGTTAGGAACCTTTCTTTTGTTTTCTAGAAGTTCGCACTATAGTACATTTCAAAATTTCTTTTACAAGATCTGATTTGGCTGCTAAGTTTGGGGGCACATACATAAAAAGCTGGTTTAGAAAAAAACTGGCATCAAAGTAGAGGGAGGTGTGTGCTTAGCACATGGGACTTTGAGTTTGCCTACAACCAGGTAAGGGGATCTTAGAGTTGGGGAGTTATAGAGGTCTGTGGGCAGACCTATTGCTGGAATACTTGGGCAAACAATAGGAAATACACCCCTTCGGTTCTCTTTATTTTCTTTCATTTTCTTTTACTCCCTCAAATCCTGGTGACCTCCCCTCAGAAATTTGGGTTTTGGTGAAAAACAATGGAAACTTCCAGTGGCAGCCCACACAGCTAGGCAGACTTTCACTAACCCCTTTCACTTTTGTACCCCTTCTGCTAGTGAGGTCACTGCTGCCTCCGGTGTCACTGCTGCCAGGGTTATGCTTTAAGTGTCATCACTGCTGCTGCTTCCACCACTGTGACTCTCATGATTTCATAGCCTCCTCTGAGGACACATTCACCCACTTTCAGATGCACATATGGATATATCTCTGGGTGTCTTATTGTGCTGTGCAAAGGAGCTTTTGATCAGCTATGGGAGAAAAAAGAAATAACTAATGATATCATGATATTGATGTCTGTTTAAATTCAGTTTTTTAAAATATATTTCTTTGTTCCCCTTTCTCTGAGCTTTTTTCAATGTCATACAGGTTCTTTAGTCATAGTGATAAGGTGACTATGTTAACTGTAGACAAATTCATTGTGAAGAGAATATCTTATTTCCTGATTGTGCCAACAAAGTCCAGGAATTTAGTATCATTGTTTCAAATTGGCCTGACATGGGACATGTATTCAATCTGAACCAAGCACAATAGACAGAAGATTGGAAAGAAATTAGTGTTGTAGATTTACTTCATAAGTTGAATCCTTAGAGCTTTTATTGGAATGAGTTTCACTTGAAGTGCATGGTCTGAGAGTAAAATTAAAGTATCTCAATAAATCAAAGTGATTTTTGGGTAGCACAAACAAAGCAAGTGTTCACTACAAGATAATGCAATCTAATTGTTTCAAATTCATGTCAGTTTTAACAATATATAGACATTATTGATACTTTGAAATTTATTACTTAAATATAGCTGAAGTGATAATTCTGTTGGCTTATAATGGGCACAACCGGATCACTCACATAGGATTTTCATAGGCTCTCACATCTATTTGATTTTATTTTCCTTGTTTATAAAAAGACCATATGCCAAGGTTGTTTTCCCTCACAATCTATTTATGTGTATATGGTGTGTTAATTAACCAGGTTTGCTTTTCATGGGATACTTCTGGTAATATATTCAAGAAGTGTCTCCATTTGTTTCTTTGTCCCATCCATCCCTCAGAATCCCAACATTAGATCTTTAAATCCATCCATTTTTTCCAGTCATAGGCATAGAACTCTAAGTACTGCTGGATGATATTATACAAAAGTGCTCTAAATATTATTTATATTACTATAATGATATAAATATAGGAGACATATATAAAACTTTTGGGTATTTCTTTGATAAACTTAATCAAAAATGGGAGCAAAGCTTCTTCCAAAGTTTATAACAGAATAATATTCAATTTGATATTCTAAGTGCTCCAGTGGCTGTGCTGTAGAATAATAGGGTTCCCATGAGAGATGCTGAAAAACTCTGTTCATGGTCAAAAGAAGACACAGATTTAGAAATGATCAAAATGTAAATGTATTAAAATCACAGGACAAACTTAATTTCAAGGATATACAAGGCATTTACTGAGAATCTCAGACACTAAAAGGATGTTTTACATCAGCTGAGAGACTATGTGATTTGGTAAGAACAAAAGTCAGTAGAATTTGAGTTATTATTAACAAAGTTCAAAAGCTGATGAGCTTAAGGAAGATTAGGTTATTTACACATTCTTTAATTCTCAGAGGAAGATGTTTTATATTTTTCCCCATTAAAGTCAAAAGATTGTCAATAATCTTGACATGATTCCCTCTTATATTCTCTTGCACCTATCTCATTAATCAAATAATTTTCCTCCCAATTCTCCAACTTTTCTCTCTATTGATTCTTTCCCCTTAACAAATTAATCTGGTCAAGTATATTCTATTCTTTCTTATTAAAAGAAAGGAAAATATAACAAACAAACAAAAAAAAAACCCTCACATGACCCTACATTTTTCTTTGGCTACTACTTACTTTAGTTTACTTGCTCACCACTCCACTGAGACCATTCCTGCAAACGTAAATACCCTCCAAATTGATATAGCTAACTATTTAGTTCTAGTATTTTATCTCCTTCTGATATTTAATTTGTTCTTTATGTAAATATTCTTCCTTCATTTACTCTACGAGAAAAATAATTTTTAATTGTCCTGCTATTTTCCCATTCCTTATTTACTGATTTATCTTCCTTTGTCCACTTATTAAATGCTGAGATTTCCCAACATTCAGTATTTCATTCTGTTCTTTCCTCATTCTATATGTTTATTTGGGGGGATCTCATTTATTTTCATGATTTCAATCATGCTTTGCATTTTGATTGTTTCTAAATATCAATAGCATAATGCTGCTTCTTGAGGGCCAGACTTATGTTTGACTGCATAGTGAACGTATCTACCTGGTCACCTACAGGAATCTCAAATGCATTGTATCAAAACCTGACTCTTCATCAAATTCACTACTCCTGTGTCCCATATCTTCCTCAAAGCATATAACACTATCAACAACCACTCAGTCCTCATACCAGAAACTTGAAAATGACTCCTCATGCTTCCTCAGCATCCTCATTCAGTTTCTTAATAAGTTCATCAGGATCTACTTATAATTTCTTGAATCTACCTTCTGTGCTATATTATTATTGCTAGCAATAGTGTATACAGGGACTGATCCATACAATTTGCTTCAATGTTATTGCTCATTCCATTTCAGTCTGGCTCTCACTATATCTCATTTGAAATTATTGCAAATTTTTTTAAACTAGTCTTCTATCCCTAGACTTAATTTCTCTGTAATTCATTTTTTAGAATATTTTTATAATTGATGTTCTAAAAATTTAATCTACTCATATTATTCCTCAACTTTATACAATTCAATAGCTCAATAATATCAAAAATTTGAAGTGCAAATTCTTAGCTTGTCTCATTAAAGACTCACATTTACTGGATTCTGATTACTTTTCCAGTCTTATCATTTAACACATTTCCATACTATCTCTCCAGCTATATTATATATGTTTCTTTATTACCCAGAAGATACTCTGCAGTAAAAATAGAATATGATAATTATTCAATAAAAGCTTTCTGGATAATTAAATATTAATAAAGTTGTTACCAAAAATTGTGCAAAAATAATGAGCTTAAATCTACATTAAGCCTTAGTTAAAGAGGTCAACTTTAACATTCCTTTTGGAAATCTTGTGCAGATTTGCATCAAAACTTTTGCTTTGCATCTGTCCTTATTATTGGTCCATGAATGACCTTTATTTGTTTATTTTTTGCTTATGCAGAGAATTCACTATCCATAACAAAAACTAGAATGTGACAATATATTGCAATTAAATTATATCCCACTACTTTGTATCAACATGCATTGAATCAATGTTTTCAGCATATTTTACCAAATCAACATTATTTTGAAGAGTGTTTAAATTGAAGTATAGTAAGGTTACAGTATTATGTCAATTTCTAGTATACAGAATAAAATTTCAATCATATATATACATACATATATACGTTTTCATATACTTTTTTGTTATAGGTTACTAGAAGATACTGAATACAGTTCCTTGTGCTATACAAAAGAAATTTGTTGTTTACTATTTTATATATAGTAGCTAGTATTTGCAAATCTCAAACTCCCAACTCATCCATTCCCACCCTGTTAACCCTCTGGCAATCATAAGTTTGTTTTCTATGTCTGTGAGTTCATCTCTGTTCTGTAAATAAGCTCAATTCTGTCTCTTATTTTCTTTTTTTTTAGATTCTATACATATGTGATATTAAGTGCTATTTTTCTTCCTTTTTTGGGCTAACTTCACTTAGAATAACAATCTCCAGGTCCATCTATGTTGCTGCAAATGGCAGGCTTTTATTCTTTTTTATGACTGAGTAGTATTCCAATGTATAAGTATACCACAACTTCTTATCCAGTTCTTTATCAATGGACATTTATATTATATCCATATTTTGGCAACAGTGCTGCTATAAACAATATATGCATCTTTTTTAATTAGAGTTCCCTCCAGATATATACCCAAGAGTGGGATTGCTAGATCATGTGGTAAGTTTATTTTTAGTTTTTTGAGAAATCTCCATACTGTTTTCCATAATGGCTACACCAAACTACATTCTCACCAACAGTGTAGGAGGGTTTCTTTTTCACCACACCCTCTCCAGCATTTATTGTTTGTGGACAATTTAAAGGTGGCCATTCTGACTGGTGTGAGGTGATACCTCACTAGTTTTCATTTGCATTTCTCTGATAATTAGGGATATTAAGCATTTTTTCATGTGCCTATTGATGATTTGTATGTCTTCATTGAAGAATAGCTTGTTTAGGTTGTCTGTCCATTTTTGGATTGGGTTGCCAGTTTCTTCTTGTTGTTAAGTTGTATAAGCTGTTTATATATTCTGAAAATTAAGCCTTTGTCAGTCTCATCTTTTGCAAATATTTTCTCCAATTCCATAGGTTGTCTTTTTGTTTTGTTTATGGTTTCCTTTGCTGTGCAATAGCTTATAAGTTTAATGAGGTGCCATTTGTTTATTTTTTATCTTATTTCTATTGCCTGAGTAGACTGCCCTAGGAGAGCACTTCTAAGATTTATGTCAAATAATGGTTTGCCTATGTTTTCTTCTAGGAGGTTTATTGTGTCTTGTCTTATGTTTAAGTCTTTAAGCCATTCTGAGTTTATTTTTGTGTATGGTGTGAGGAACTGTTCTAATTTAATTGATTTACATGTGGCTGTCCAGCTTTCCCAACACCACTTGTTGAAAAGACTGTCTTTTCTCCACTGTATATTCTTGCCTCCTTTGTCGAAGATTAGTTGACCATAAGTCTGTGGGTTCATTTCTGGGCTCTCTATTCTGTTCCATTGATCCATGTCTGTTTTTGCACAAATACCATACTGTTTTGATAACTGTAGCTCTGCAGTATTGTCTGAGGTCTGGAAGGGTTATTACTCCAGCTTTGTGCTTTCCTTTAGTATTGCTTTGGCATTTCTAGGTCTTTTGTTACTCCATATAAATTTTAAGATTATTTGCTCTAGTTCTCTGAAAAACATCCTGGGTAATTTGATAGGGATCACATTAAATCTGTAGATTGCTATGAATAGTATTTCCATTTTAACAATGTTGATTCTTCCAATCCAAGACCATGGGATACCTTTCCATTTCTTTAAGTCATCTTTAATTTTCTTAATGAATGTTTTGTAGTTTTCTGTGTATAAGTCTTTCACTAAATTGGTCAGGTTTATTACTAGGCAATTTTTTTTTCTTTTTTACATTTTTTATTGAGTAATAGTTATTTTACAATGTTGTGTGAAATTCTAGTGTAGAGCACAATTTTTCAGTAATACATGAATATATATATATTCATTGTCACATTTTTTTTCGCTATGAGCTACCACAAGATCTTGTATATTTTTCCCTGTGCTATACAGTATAATTTTGTTTATCTATTCTACAGTTTTGAAATCTCAGTATATCCCTTCCCACTCTCTGCGCCCTTGACAACCACAAGTTTGTATTCTATGTCTATGAGTCTGTTTCTATTTTGTATTTATGTTTTGTTTTGTTTTGTTTTGTTTTGTTTTTTAGATTACTCATAAAAGGGATCTCATATGGTATTTTTTTCTTTCTCTTTCTGGTTTACTTCACTTAGAATGACATGCTTCAGGAACATCCATGTTGCTGCAAATGGCGTTATGTTGTATGTTGTGGGTGAACAGCATTCCATTGTATAAATATACCAAATCTTCTTTATTCAGTAATCTGTTGATGGACATCTAGGCTACTTCCATGTTTTGGCTATTGTAAATAGTACTGCTATGAACATTGGGGTGCAGGTGTCATATTGTAGTAGGGTTCCTACTGAATATATGTCCAGGAGTGGGATTCCTGGGTCATATGGTAAGTCTATTCCTAGTCTTTTGAGGAATCTCCATACTGTTTTCCACAGTGGCTTTCCTTGCTTCCCTCTCCCACTCTTAATGATTTAGACGTCTTCTCTTACAATTTTGGTCTATTATTTTTGTAATTCATGGCAATTATCTCCTTTCCAGTTATGAGTTTCTCACTTTTGTAGCATCCTGCTTCTTTTCTATTTAGATAGACCTGTCAATATTTCTTTTAGCATGGGTTTAGTGTTGCTAAACTCTCTTAGTTTTTGCTTGTCTGTGAAATGCTTTATCTCTCCTTCTATCCTAAAGGATAACCTTGCTGGATAGAGTATCCTAGGCTGCATCTTTTTTTCATTCAAGACTTTGAAGATATCTTGCCACTCCCTTCTGGCCTGTAATGTTTGTGTAGAGAAATCAGCTTAGAGCCTTATGGGGATTCCCTTGTAACTCACTCTTTGTTTTTCTCTTGCTGCCTTTACGATCATTTCTTTATCCTTGACTCTGGCCATCTTGATTATCATATGTCTTGGTGTGAATCTATTTGGGTTCTTCCTGTTTGTGACCCTCTGAGCCTCCTGTACTTGGATAT
The DNA here is from genome assembly GCF_048773025.1 of Camelus bactrianus. Taxonomy (NCBI): domain Eukaryota; kingdom Metazoa; phylum Chordata; class Mammalia; order Artiodactyla; family Camelidae; genus Camelus; species Camelus bactrianus. The sequence continues at coordinate 65,513,789 of NC_133575.1, read as the reverse complement.
CTGATTCCTTTAGGCTTGGAAAGTTTTCAGTCATGATTTCTTCCAATACCTTTTCAATCCCCTTTGTTCTTACTTCCCCTTCTGGAACCCCTATTATGTGTAGATTGGCATGGTTTATATTATCCCATAGGTCCCTTGTATTATTTTCATTGTTTTTTATTTGTTTTTCTCTCAGCTGTTCTGATTGGGTGCTTTCTGTTGTCCTGTTTTCTAGGTCACTTATTCGTCTCCCTGCATTATCTAGCCTTCTTTGTACAGCCTTTAGGTCAGCTCTCATCTCAGTAAATGAGTTTACTAATTCTACTTGGTTCTTCTTTATAGTTTCTATTTCATTTTTGACATATTTTATAACTCTAAACACTATTTCTTTCAATTCCTTCAGTACTTTGATCACTCCTTTTTTGAAATCGTGATCTAGTAGGCCATCAATGTGTATTTCCTTGATCGTGCTTTCAGGGGATTTCTCTTGATCTTTCAATTGGGAGTGGTTCCGCTGCTTCTTCATATTGCTCATATCTCTCTGGCACTGTGGCTTAAGGAGTATCAGTTATCTAGTTCTCCTGGAGACGGTGTGCTCTTAATGATTTTATCAAAAGGTCTTTGTTTCTTCACCCTGTTTTGTGAACTCAGCTTGCTGTTTCCAGAGGCCCTCTGTTAGCACCCTCGTCTGTGCTGCTCCCAGTGGCTGTTGGCAAGCTGATCATGCCCCCTCCTAACACTGGGTCAGGAGCTGTGCTCTTACCTGGTGGGTGGGCGGGTCACTCCCCCCCCTGATGCCACAGTCAGATGCTGCACTGGGGGAGGCAGGTGGGTGGATCATGCCCCCCCCAGCACCATGATCAGGTTCTGCATTCCTACCAGGAAGGCGGGTGGCCGCCTGTCCTCTCCTGGCACCAGTCGCTGTGCTGCTCTGTGTAGCTGCCCACTCCACCTCGGGTCGGTACTACAAAGGCAGGCTTGGGAAAGACTGTGGAACGGCCCTGTCTCTGCTCCATGCCAAATCTCAGCTCCTTGTCTGTCTTGGTGGCACAAGTTCTCTGAGGTGCCAGGGCAGAAAGATCCTATCTGCCTCGGGCTGTTAACAAATCTCAGTCAGCCTAGAAGGTTTTGGAGCCCCTGGGTGCAGATTCACATTTTGGCCCCACCCCCACCCGGGCACTGCACACAGGAGGAGATGGGGGCTGTGGATGAGCCCCGCCTCTCTTCTCTTGAGATGCACCAGTAATGGCCCAGAGGGTCTGAGGAGAGAAAGGCTACAGTGCCCCTCCCCCCAGGGCACACCACCTGTTTGCTTTGATTTTTTTTGCAATTTATGTGGGAACGAGGTTGTTCTGCTCCATATCACCTCCCAACCATGGCGTGCAGCACCCTGCAGTCCCCTGGGGCTGCCTCAGTGCAGCCGCCCCAGTCCTCTACCTGGCTTGAGCAGCCTGTCCCAGCCCCCAGCTGCCAGCTCATGTCTTGGGCTGGGTGTCACGGGGACCCTTTGTGCCTGTTTAACTCAGTTCTGGTGGTCAAGGTGTGCTTGGGACAAATCTGAGCCTCGGAGGCTCCCCTTCCATTCCGCTGGCCTCTCTGTTGGAGAGCGGAGACCCAGCAAATGAGTGCCAGTTCTCCTTTGCTGCTCCCTTCCCAAGGGATTGGTCCCACACTGTTTTGCTTTTTCTTCTTTCTTTTTTCCTTTTCTCCTACCAGATTTTTGGCATCTTTGTCTTTCAAAGAGGGCAATGTTCTGTCAGAGTTCAGCAGGTGCTCTGGTTGGCTGAGTAGATCCGTAGATGTGAGTTTTGGTGTATTTGTGGGAGAGGGTGAGCTACAAGCTTCCTTCTACTCCGCCATCTTGCTTGTCTCCTCTAATACATCTTCCTAGGCATTTTTAAATGTAATTTTAAAGGGGATTGTTTCTTCACTTTCCTTTTCTGATATTTCATTTTTAGAGTAAATAAATGCAACTTATTAATGTATTTTAATCTTGCATCCTGCTACCTTGCTGAATTCTTTTATCAGATCTTGTTGTTGTTAGGTAGAGTCTTTAAGGTTTTCTATATATAGAACTATGTCATACACATATAGTGGCAATTTTCCCTCTTCTCTTCCAGTTTGGATTCTTATTTATTTTTCTTGCCTGGTTGCTATAGCTAGGACTTCCAAGACTATGTTGAAAAGAAATGGTGAGAGTGGGCATCCTTGTCTTGTTCCAGATTTGGCAGGAAGGCTTTCAAATTTTCACCATTGACTATTATGTTTGCTGTGGGTTTGTCATAAACATTTCTTATTATGTTGAGATATGTTCCCTCTATGCCCACTTTGGTTAGAGTTTTCATTATAAATGGATGTTAAATTTTATCTAATGCTTTTATTGCATCTATTGAGATGGTCATGTGATTTTTGCCCTTTCTTTTGTTGCTGTGGTGTATCACATTGTATGATTTGCATATCTCAAACCAACCTTGTGTCCTTGGGATGAATCCAAATTGATCATAGTGTATGATTTTTTTATGTGTTGTTGGAGTCTGTTAATATTTTGTTGAGGATTTTTATATCTGTTTATCATCAAAATTGGCTTAGAATTTTCTTTTTTGGTCGTGTCTTTGGCTTTGGTATTAGGGTTATGGTGGCTTCACAGAATGAGTTTGGCAGTGTTCCTTCCTCATCAGTCTTTTGGAACAGTTTGAGAAGGATTGGTATGAGTTCTTACATTTGATAAAATTCCCCAGAGAAACCATCTGGTCCTGGTCTTTTGTTTGTAGGAAGTTTTCTATTTCACTTCCAGTGTTTGGTCTGCTCAAGTTATCTATTTCTTTTTGATTCGGTTTTGGTGGACTGTATGTTTTTAGGAACCTGACCATTTCTTCTAAGTTGTCCATTTTGTTACCATATTGTTGTTCATAGTATCTCTTACTTTTTTTTTTTCACATTTCTGTGGTGTTGGTTGTAATTTCTCCATTTTTCTTTCTTATTTATTTATTTGTGTTATTTCTCTTTCCTTTCTGGTGAGCCTTGCTAGAGGTTTGTCAAATTTGTTTACTCTTTAAAAAAAACCAGCTCTTGGTTTGATTGATTTTTCTATTTTTAAATTTCTATTTTATTTATTTCCTCCCTGGTCTTTATTACGTTTTTCCTTCTGCTGACTTTAGCTTTTGTTTGTTATTCTTTTTCTAATTTTTTAGGTGATAAGTTAGTTTGCTTATTTGAGATTGTTCTTCTTTTTTGAGGAAGGCCTGTATCACTATAAACTTCTTTCCTAAGTCTGCTTTTGCTTCATCACATAGATTTTGTGTGGTTGTGCTTTCATTGTCAATTGTTTCAAGATATTTTTAATCTCTTCTTTGACTTCATTATTGACTCATTGGTCTTTTTAGTAGTATGTTGTTTAGTCTCCGTGTAGTCATTTTTTTCTTGTGGTTGATTTCTAATTTCATGCCACTGTTATCAGAAAAGATGTTTGCAATCATTTCTATCCTCTTAAATTTGTTGAGGCTTATTTTGTGCCCTAGTGTGTGGTCCATTCTCGAGAATGTTCCATGTGTACCTGAAAAGAATGTGTATTCTGCTTTTTGGAGATGTAATGTCCTAAAAATGTCAACTAAGTCTAACCATTCTATTGTTTCATTTAGTATCTCCACTACCCTATTGATTTTCTGTCTGGAAGATCTGTCCAATAATGTTAGTGGGGTGTTAAAATCTCCTACTTTTATTGTGTTCCCATTTATTTCCCCAGTTATGTCCATTAGTATATGTTTTATATATTTAGATGCCCCTACATTGGGTGCATACATGTTAACAAGTGTAATATCCTCATATTGTATTGCTCCTTTTGTCATTACATAGTGTCCTTCTTTATCTTTTCTTATGGCCATTTTTGAAGTCTATTTTGTCTAATATAAGCATTGCTACTCCCACTTACTTGTCATTTCCATTTGCATGAAATATCTTTTTCTGTCCTCTCACTTTCAATCTATATGTGTCCTTCACTCTAAAGTGAGTCTCTTTTTTTAACATTTTTATTGAGTTATAGTCATTTTACAATGTTGTGTCAATTTCCAGTGTACAGCACAATTTTTCAGTTATACATGAACATACATATATTCATTGTCGCATTTTTTTGCTGTGAGCTAACACAAGATCTTGTATATATTTCCCAGTGCTATACAGTATAATTTTGTTTATCTATTCTACAAAAATAAAAAAAATAAATAAGCGAGTCTCTCATAGGCAGCATGTTGTAGGTTTTGTTTTATTATCCAATCTGCCACTCTGTGTCTTTTGATGGGTGCATTTAGTTCATTGACATTTATGGTAATTATTGATATATGTGTGTTTATTGTCATTTTAAACTTAGTTTTCCAGTTGATGTTGTGTTTTTTCTTAGTTCCTTTATTTTTATTTTTGTCATTTGATAATTTTCATTTGTGTTAGCTTGGTTTCTTTTCTTTTTGTTTTTTGTGACTCTATTCTGTGCTTTTGATTTTTGGGTACCCTGATTTTCAAGAACTTTCACCCATTACTATATCTATTTGCTTTAGACTGGTAATCATATAGGCTCAAACACCTCCTATGAAAGAAAAGAAAATCTACATTTTCTTGTTCCCCTCTCCCACAATTTATGATTTCTGTCCTTTTTACATCTTCATGTTTATCCTCTTGTCTTTCATTGTAGTTGTCACATTTACAATTACCATTTTCTCTTTTCTATTGGTTCCTGTTTCTTTTTTATTTAGAGAATAGCTTTCAATATTTCCTTTAGGATAAGTTTAGTATTGATGTATTCTTTTAGTTTTTGCTGTCTGAGAATTGATCTCTTCTTCTATTGTAAAGGATTGTCTGTTAGGTAGAATATCTTCAGTTGAAGATTTTCTCTCTTTCAGGACTTTGAATATAACTTGCCAGTCCCTTCTGGCCAGCAATATCTCTGTAGAGAAATCAGTTGATAGCTTTATGGGGGTTCCCTTGTATCTTTTTTTTCCTTGCTGCCTTTAGAATCTTTTCTTTAACTTGGGCCATCTTAGGAATTATATGTCTTGGTTTAGGTCTATTTGGGTTTTTCTTGGTTGGGACCTTCTGTGATTCCTGTGCTTGGATATCTCTTTCCTTCTTTTGGTTTGGAAAATTTTCAATCATGATTTCTTCAAATACCTTTTTGATCCCCTTTTCTCTTTCTTCTCTTCTGGGACCATTATTATGTGTAGATTGGAATGTTTTATATTATCCCATAGTTCCCTTATATTGCTTTCATTGGTTTTCATTTATTTTTCTGTCTGTTGTTCTGATTGTATGATTTCTGTTTTCCTGTCTTCTAAATCAGTTATTCATTCTTACACATTATTATTCTGCAATTGACTGCCTTTAGCTCCTCTTTTATCTCAAAAATTGGGTTTCCTGATTTTAATTGGCTTCTCTTTATAGTTTCTATTCTTTCTTTTTTACATTTTCTGCATTTCTATTGATAGCCTCTCTCATTTCCTTCAGTGCTTTTATCATTTTCTTTTAAAAAATCAGTATCTAGTAGACTGTTGAGGTCTATTTCATTGTTCATTCTTTCAGGAGACTTCTCTTGTTCTTTTAATTAACAATAGTTTCTCTGCTTCTTCATTTTGCTTATATTTCTCTGACTTTATGAATTTAGGAGTAACAGTTATCTATTGTGGTCTTCCAGGGCTGTTTTGGGTTTTGTTTTGTTTTGTTTTATTTAATGTGGGAGTGTCCCTGTGTAGACTGTGCACATCGAATATTTTTGTTGTGAGGGCTGTTTTTAGTATGGATGGTTGCCATGTCGTTCATCCATGTGTGTTGGTTATGTGGCTTGATTGGGCATATGGCTGGTGTTGTGGTGACCAGACTCTGCCCTGGTTGTCTTGTAGGGCCTCCTTTTTGATCTGTGTTTGTCACAGCCCTGACAGAGGCCAGATCTTCTCCCCTGTCATTGTAATAGAGACCTTACAGACCCACTTCTGTGCTGTGGTGTGTGGTCGGTGGGATTGGAGTACTTCTGCTGGAAGAAGAGCCACTAAGTATTCCTCTGAAAGAGATGTCCACTAGGAAGCGTGCTCTGTGGTGTTCTCTTTAGCTTGTTATGCAGGCTTATAAGGTATGCTTTGCTGATGCTATGCTTGTCCCTCAGCCATGGGAATGTCAACAACCTGCCCTAGTGTTCCCCAGGTTTACTGCTTGCAGAGCCACCACTGCATATCTGCCAACATCAGGCATTAGGACCCATCATAATGAGCATCCAATCATGCACCCAGATCCACCATGAGCCACAGGTTCAACCCAGATCTCAGCCCCATGTCCCCAAATGCCAGCTGCTATTAACACCAAATCCACCACCACCATCACTACACACCAGAACTCAGCTCACTTGTCTCAGAAGTTTTTGTGCAGAAAGACCCCAGCAGCACAAATCTGCCACTGGCACCTGGGGCTAGAATCAAATCTCAGTCCTGCCTGTGAAGTCATGGGACTCTTGGAAATAGATTCACTTTTCATCCCTGCCTCCACTTAGGTGGTCATGCACCAGCATTTGTGTCCCTCTGGAGCAAGCCAAGAAGATGGTTGTGTCTGAACCCCACCTCTCTTCTTGTGAGAACTTTCATCAGCAATGGTGTTGAACAAAACCCTCTAGGCTAGTGGAGATGGTTGCTTTGGCCAGGCTGCATTGCACCTCTCCTCCCATGGGCATCAGCAGTGGTGCTTTCTGTGAAGGGACCCATGATGATTTGTGTTCTCTCCCAGCCTTAGCCTGCACCACACTCCAGCCACCTGTGGCTGCCTCTGTGCAGTCAGCCCTAATAATCTCCCTGGCCTCATTCACAGGAGCCCAAGCTCCAACAGCCCAGCTTGTCTTTGCCAGCTCAAGTCTTGGGGAGACCCTCTGTAGTGATTTCTCTCAGTTCTGTCTGCCAAGTGGATGTTGATTTCTCCTCTGAGCCCCTGAATCTCCTATTCTCTCCCTGCTAACCTCCCTGCTGGAAAGATGGCTTCCCAGAATGAAGAAGCTTTTCCTCCTTTGCTTATCCCTCTCTCAGGGACAGGTCCCATACTGATTTCCTTTTTTTCCCTACTGGTTTTGTGAGGATTTCCTTGTATTTCCAATGTAAGAGACATTCTACCAAAGTTCAGTAGGTATTCTGTGTGATTTGTTCAGTATTTAGGTTCAGATTTTGCTGTATTCATGAAGGAGGGTGAGCTAGGCATCTTACTACTCTGCCATCTTGGCCAGGTCCCTGGGGAGTATTTTCTTTATGTGATAAAAAACTATCCATATTAATCAGTAGTCAAAATATTGTTCTATGTGGTTATTGAAAATAAATAATTATGAAAATATGAATTAGACATGAGATACTTGTCTTTCATTTCACAGTGGAACTGGATGTTCTCAAGGCTAAGAGCAAGAAATAGTAATTACCTTATATATGACATATTATAATCTATGATGTCATTTCTGTAATCTACTCCTAATAATGACAGCATAAACTCTTCAGAGAGGTGTTTTATGTGTGGTGATACTACTATCTCTACTCATCACCATTAATATGTAAGTATCAATTTATCCAACATACTTAGGAAATTGGAGAGTTTGGCTAATCAAATATTTGTATTCTAGACCATCTCTTCTTACCTCAGTCATAGATTCTCAATTAAAGAAAATGTAAATTGCAAAATATGATGCTCTTATTGTGATGGAAAATTCTGTATATTTAAAAGGCACTCTGAATTTTACAACTCATTTTGTGAGCCATCATCTCACTTAGCATTTTCCTCATTTTTCAGGTGAGCAATCTGAGGCTCAGAAAGAGTAACAATTTGCTCAAAATAAACCATAAAGCATATTAGTGCCATAACTGGGATTTAAAGTTCATCAGTTCTAGGGATATAATCTACTTCTTTGATGATTAAAATAACAATTTCATTCAGAGTTTCATTTATAGATATATACTGATTGCATGCCCATATGCATCAGGAACAGTGATAAACAATATACATGCTGTTAACAAAATAGACATGGTGTCATATCAAATCAGAATGTATAAAAAGCATATAGAAAGGGCAGCAAAATAGCACTGGGTAATATTTTGCCAAAACTAAAATCTAAACTATGAAAAGATGCTTGTATATGATGGTAATTAAGTATGTGTGTGTTGGGGGAGATGTGTATCTTAGATTATAAAGAAATTATAGGGGTTATCTAGTTCAAATCTCTCAATTTAACAATCCCCTCTAGAATTCCAGCCTCTGCATTAAAACCTTCAGGAAAAGGAAGTTCACTACTTCACTATCTTGTTAAATTGAATGTTGCAAAATTCACTTTTATGTTTAATACTAGTCCTTACTCTGTGAAACTAAAGATGTTGAAAGAAGTAATTAAGATGCTCTGTGAGTGGAGTTCCACTTTTACACTTATTGACTTTGAGACTTCAAGAGGTTAATAAATCTCTTTAAGTCACATATTTATAAACTGAAATTGCATTGTCATGGTTAGTCTGAAAGTTAAATGAAGCTTTATACTATAAACATCCCTCCCTGCCTCCACACATTAATATACTTGACACAGTGAACACTCAATTAGTATTAGCTATTATTATGGAGGTAAAAATGTTGAATCTATATGGACTGGATGTCATACCAGGAGTTGATTTTTTAAATGCATTTCTGAAAGCTGCTTTATTACTACACATCTCTCTAGAATAACATAATATAAACTGTATTTGAAAAGTCAATTATTTGCTTTCTTCTTGGTTGATTCTAAAAAATTAGCTTCCTTTGTTAAGGAATTAACTCAATTCTCAGAATTCTTGAATGTATTATAAAGTAAAATAAATATAAATAACTTACTAGAATGCAAGCTCCAAGATGGAATCAATCTTATTTTCCAATACATCCTTGGAGTTTGAAACAGAAGATACTCTAAAAAATGACAAATGACTTTAATAGAAACATAAAATAAACTGAGAACCTATATCTGGGTAAAACCTGATCAAAGAATCAAATAAATATATGTGGTGGAATTCTACCTTATTATTCAGCAGTGGCCCCCAAATATCCAAGTACTTGAACTGAGCACAAAAAAGTAAACTGATAATCAGAAAATGTAGATTCAGAACTGTGACTTTCTTTGTATTCATTGCTATTATTATTGTCAGAGTTGTCATCACCGTCATAGCAACAATTATTGAGTACTTTTTATCTGCCAGGCACTGTGCTAAGTGCTTTTCATGTATTAACTCATTTGCTTCTCATAATTCTCTGATAACATAGGTGCTATCATTATTGACCCCATTATATAGACAAGAGGACTTGAGAAATTAATATGTGCAATGACATACTGATAGAAAATTGCAGTGCTGAGCTTCAAATGCATGCTTTCTTTGATTCCAAAGCTGACACTCTAAACCACTATTCCTATTACCTCACATGAACAAATCATTTCTTATTTCTGTACCAAAACATCTCTCTCTGAAAAAATAAGAGGTTGAACTTTTTCTAGATGATTTCTTCCTACTCTGATGTGGCATTACATTTCAAATAATTTCCTTTCATAAATCATAAGCCATCTTTGGAAATATAGTCTTGGGGAAAATGTGTACTACACAAGGACTCTAGAAGTTTAGCATTTTGAAAGTTGTTATTTGAATTTATTCTAGTATTAAAATTATTACTGAAAAATGAGACAAGCCAGTATGTGTACAACATTGGATTACTTAAAGACCAAGTGAAATTTAATTTAGAGATCTATAAAGAAGAATGAAGAACAATCCTGAGAACTTGTCTCTACTTCTTATCTCTTGTCCAGTAAACTAGAGAGGTTGTTATGCTGGCACAGATTTGGAGAATATATGCCAACCCTTTCATTTTTTGTGGTCACTTAATAAAGGTGGCTTTTTTATCAGTCAATTAGGAAGGAATAACCTCCTTGAAATGATTTACTCTGGTTAACAACATGAAAGAACTGGTTCTCAGACTCACACTGAATGAATATTCATGCAAATTAAAGGGGGCAGATCCCACATACACCTCCAATAAAATGAATAACTGTATTAACTAACATATTGCCACATTTATAACCTTTCCAAAGTATTTTCACATCCTTTACTTAATTTTATCTTTATTGCTCTGTGTCACTTCTGTCCATTCATCAGTCAGATATGATCACCCCACTATACAGCTGTGAAAACTGCAGCTTAGAAAGTTTAGATGATTGTCATGTACCTAAAAGTGACAAAGCCAGAATTCAAATTCACCTTTCTAGAATATAAAACCTATAAATTTTTTCCCTCTAGTTTCTTTTGAAGCATCAGTCAACCATCTCTACTCCAGCCACGACACCTACCATATTTACAAATGATTGTCTTCAGCCTTTCATATGTAGGCTGATGACACTAGAACTTGTAATGAGTCTTACCATTTACACTGTACTATGACAGTTAGATCCATAGGCTAGCCTACAAAGCCTATTTAACCAACATAGAGCTGGACTAAAGCATTTAAGAAATCTAACCATCATATTCTCTTTAATTCAAATTTCAAAATATTTATGCATGCCAGTTACATGGTATTTAACATTGTCCTTCCTTAAATTATAGTTAGGATTACATCTGAAAGCATAAATAATGTTTTATCATATCTCTCTTCCTGTTTGCACCTAGCAGAGTTCTTTGCACATATAATTGGCCAGTAGAACTTAGAGAAAAGCTGCTTTACTTTCTCAGCTCTAGGCACCATTGTTCAGTGAACTTTGGAGTCAGAGCTGGCCTTGAATCCCAGTCTTAGAACATTTTTGAGTGATAGTCAGAAAGTTCTTCAAGTTACATCACACTTCTGGACTTTAGTTTTCTTATGTTTAAAAGTGAGACTGATATATGGATTAAATAACTTCCTTTAGTGAAAATTCTTAGCACAGTACCTAGAACATTATAAGTTATTAATAAATATTAATTTTCCTTTTATTCTTCTCAAAGAATCTATACATAAATTTCTATGTATTTATATAGTGTGTATGTATATATATAATACATATACTATATATTTATTTAATTTAATTTAATGTGTTCAATATTTTATATGAAACTCTCTGCAGAATTCCCCTCAAGGACACAAGGCAGTTGTCTCTCCCTATTACATAAAACCTTTTTTGTTATCTCAACTTGCACTTATGGCCGAGAACACTCCTTTAGCTACCTATACCTTGCTCCTTTTTCATATATAATCCATAACAAAGTGAGAGAATAATAACAGCTACTGTTTACAGAGAGACTACCATGTATCAGCCTAATGCCAGACATTTTGTACACATAAATTCATTTGATCTATACTACAGTTCTTAAGAGAGAAATGTTATTAACTCCATTTTACAGAAAAGGTAGCTGATTATCAAAGCAATTTAGAAGCAATCCTGATATTAGAGAATTTGTGGCAGAATCTAAGTTTAACTTAAGTTTCTTAGATTATAAAGCTTTGGGCTCTTTCTATTACATCTACTGACATGTTTATAGGTGATAATCTTGAATCAATGTGTTCCTAAATTCATAAGTAAATGTTAATTTACATTTCAGAAACAAAATCCATACTTTTAATTTGCTATTCTTGGCATTTTATACCAAAGAGTATGGCATGAACTGAGGGGTGAGGATAAGGATTCTCTAAGTAGAGACATAGTAAATTTCTGGGGAGGAAGCTTGGGTTAGTTTAAAACAAGCTAATCACAATGGTGGAAAATGAGGAGAGAGTTTTGGGGTTTCCCTGCCTGATTTTAATTCCCAGGAGCTAACTTGCCATGGGAAAATATGTTTAAGATTAAGGGGTTGAGCATAGGAGTACAGGTTCAGATCACAAGGAAAAAGAAGGGAAGAGAAGTCGAGGACACCTCCAACCTTCAACTTCTGAAAACAGAAGAGGAATGAAGATGCTATAATATTTAAGTATAAGTACTTTGGAATCAGGTTGAGTTTTAAAATTTGGTTTGTAACTTTTTAGTTAAGTGACCTTGGGGAAATTACTTCATTTATCCAAATCCAATTTTCTCATCTGTAAGATATGGAAAATAATAATGCCTACAACATTGGATTACTGTGAGGTTAAATGAGATAGTGAATACAAATAATTTGGAATCTGGCATAGAATAAACAATAAATGTTAGCAATTATGATAATAGTGATAATGATGATGATGATAATACAATGATAATAATGGTTATTGTTATTGTTATTACTATCACTCTTTTATAGTGACATCCCAGGGTTTGTGGAAGCCACTTATACCTAAAGGATAAAATCTAGCATATATGGTACTTAAATGAAGTCTTTATATAAAATCTTCTGTTTACATACTGTGAGCACTCAGAAGGCTGGGAAAAGTACAAAGGCAATCAGAAGGAATGTTGGAATGGGATCCTAAATGTGTCCATACATGTTCCACGAAGTCAACTTAACAACTTATGAACTCACTTCACATTAACATCAAATTTTCTAAAATGTTAAGAAAAAAGAACTCTAACTCTTTCAAAGTACCAAATGTTCCACACACTCAAAGACGTGATAGGAGAGGTACATCACAGAAAATAATGCCAGGGGATGAATTTCATCACTACCAGTGTGTAGTAACTTATTTGCCTCTTACTCTAGATGGAAATTGGAATATAATCTTATAATAACTTTTATGGATTATGCTATAATCATAGATTCATTAATATGAGGAATGACATTGCAGGTTGCTTAATGTCTAGTACAAATGATCGACAAAGTAAAGGAAAATAAATCACTTAGAGGGTCTACATATTCAAGCTGACCACCACCTCTTAATGTTAGTGAAATAGTTGGCCTTTTTCTAAAGGTATACTTTTGGGGACATGGGAGAGAAATAGGAAGAATGAGATTGTCTGATATTGCCCACACATTGTTGCAAAATTACAGTTAGTGTTTTCCTTCAACACACATAAACACTTCACATAGCTATATGTAGTCCACACTACAAAATATACCAAATAAACAACCGACACATTAGTTAAGAGGCCTTCCATTTTTCTTTGACAGTTTATGATAATGGAATTTAATTGTGAAAAAAGCAAAATAATTTTAGCTGAATGTCATTTGGTTCATTCAAAATGGGAATCAGGGACATTTTTAACAAAGGTTTTGAAACTTCTTTTGAAATCAGGAAGCTGCTGTGCACAGATAAGAAGAGAGGTTTGAGGATTCTCTATCAGAAATTTCAAGGTTTTTTCCATCTGCTTTTTCACATTAACTGGTAATTATCCAGAAAGGCACATAATAGTGCAGAAATGACAGAAGCCAACAAAGGTTTTTCTAAGATATGTAAATTGTCAATGATCAGCAAGGTGCAGCAAAAAGGCTTTCTAACAGCACAATTATTTATGCCAGTTCAGTTTTCTTTTAGGTAACAGTGATGGCCTGCTACAGAGCAGCTTCTTATCATAGGCCCTGCACATTAGTTTTCACGTCACTAAGAAAATATGGCAAAAAGTTTGCTTAAAAGGCTAGTGGTTGTGCCTTATTTAGAAATTGTTTCTCAAAATCATGATGATCAAACTGTCACATTAAACAATCAAATTTTCCTTTAATTTTCCAGCATGTGATGAATATTACACACTTGCTAGTTAATATATACATAAGATAATGATCATACGATGAATGTGGAACTTATCAGGACCCTATAGGTAATCAAACCATGTATCCTGTGGATAAACCATGAAGTTTTGAGGGTGCTTCTTTAGTGTATACCACAGTTTGGTTTCTTTACAGACTGTACTGTCCCCAAAACATTTCCCAGGGCTCACAAAAAGGAATGTCTCAGCTAATCTGACTTATTCAGAACCCTGGCATGATTTATTTCATACTTGCTTTTGTCTCTTAACAGTGCCAAAGGCTTGGCAATTTGGTTTTATATACAAAAAGAGCCAAATAAGTAATACTAATAATATGAAAAATAAAAATAGTAATAATATTATTATTTACAACTATCATATGTTGAGTGCTTAATATAAGCCAAGACATTAATTCATTCTACCCTCACAACAATCTCATGAGATGCTTATTATTCTCCCAAATTTCCAGATAAGGAGAGAGACTCAGAAAAGTTTGTTAATTTGTCCAAGAACACACCTTGTAGATACCAAATTAAAACTTAAATTTTAGATCTATTTTGTTTCTGATGTCTATTCTCTTAATCACTAGATGATGACATTTCTGCAATGAATATTGGTTTAATGGATAGATATATTATGATAGTCCTTATCACATACTGCTCTTCAGAAGTCCCTTATTTCTATCTCTGCCTAGTTCTCCATTTGATTCTCACATTCACTTACTCTTTGCTCCCAGCCTTAACTATGTTTCATAGTTCTGTACCTCTCCTCAGCAAAATGATTCTATTTCAGCCTTTCATATAAAACCTGAAACTTGAGATGACCCTTTGAAGTCTGTCTTCTTGAATTTTGTCTACATGAGTTAGCACACAGTATTCCCCACTCTTGTTATGTAAGATACATATATTTATTTAAAATAGATTTGTTTCCAAATATGAATTTCTTCAATTTTATATTTTCCATAAAGATAACATTCATCAGACTGAACTCTTCTTCACTGGGCCTCCTTGGAGGTAACATTATATGAAAGTCTGTCTTCAGTTAAAAACAATTATATCATAACTTCTCAATTTGCTCTGATGGGATAGGATATTGTCACAAAAAATGATTAGTTTTATCACTTCTTTGTGTTCTCAAATACCACCAACTATAAGTACCAACTGTTTCTAAAAGGGAGAAACCAAAGAATAAAGCCACAGGATGTTTTAATATTAAGGTCATTTGCCTGATGGAGAGATGTGTGAGGGCTTTTCTCACCCCCACAAAACCTCTCTTCATTTTCATTGCACATTTGGACTTCCTAGAATAGTTGAGTAAAAAAGGATAATAATAGTTTCAACTCTTTTAGTTTTACAAGTGAGGTAATTGAAGTCAATAGAGACAAGCAGCAAAGCTCACTATTGGTTTGATGAGGGATGAACCATAGAGCATGTTAGTTATAGTATTTGGTATACCCCCAGAAAACTTTATCTACCTGAAATTGCGCTACTCAAATTTCCTGCCAAAAGGGGCAATGCTATGCTGATGTATTTGTATGGTGTTTGGTTACGTGAGAATGACCACAGATAGAACCAGGAGTGGTCACATGACTCAATGGCACATAAACTGCCTAATGGCTCATGATACAACATGATAAAATTATAGTAATGAGTTTGAACTAAGCTAATTCTATTAAATGTGCCATATTCCTGAAATTACACTGGACAATATAAGGAGGATTGTTGAGTTGCAAATGAGAAAATATAACAGACACATAAAGAAAAGAAGAAATTCCATGATAGAAGTAGCAATTCCATGAAAGACAGAAAAAAAAAGATATATATATATAGAAAAAGTGAGAGAGAAGGAGAAAGAAGGCAAAAAAGGAGGAGATGAAGGGATGGAGGGAAGGAGGAAGGAAGGGAGAGAGAGGAAAATGGAGCAAATAGTCATCCATAGTAATACTGCTTTGGAACTCAAAATCTATTTGCTTCCAGTGAAACTCATGGATTCTGATAAAAAATTCAGTTTCTTAAGTTGGTCTTAGTGACTTTCTTGTAACCCAAAGAGTTTAAGAAGTACATATGTAAAGCTAGATCACTTTATTTTGTGGATATAAAAACATGAAACTTGTTAAAATTTTCAATACTATGTTAAATAAGAGTGATTATAGACAGCACCCTTGACTTATACCTGATCTTGGAAAGTTTTGAACTTTTCACCAATGAGTGAGATGTTAAATCTGAGTTTGTTGTATATGGTCTTTATTATGTTAAGGTATGTTAGGATGTTGTATTTTGTCAGGTGCTTTCTTTACATCTATTGAGATGATCATGATTTTCATCCTTCATTTTGTTAATGTGGTATATAACATTAACTGATTTGCATATAGCTTGCATAGCAGCGATGATTTCTGGGATTCATTTCAGAGATGGCACTTTAAAGTGCTGGTTAAATTCAGTTTGCTAATATTTGTTGAGAATTTTATCATATTCATCCAGGATTTTGGTCCATAGCTTTTTTTTTTTTTTTTTTTTTTTTGCCTTGTAGTGATCTTACCTGGTTTTGATATCAGGGTAATACTGGCCTCTTAAAATTATTTTATGAGTGATCACTCTTCCTAAAATTTTTGGAAGAGTTTGAGAAAGGTGGACATTAATTCTTCTTTAAATGGTTGTTAGAATTCACTAGTGAAATTATATGGTCCTGCACATTTCTTTACTGAGATGTTTCTGATGAAGAAAATTAAAGAAGACACAAACAAATGAACAGATATTTTGTGTTTATGCATCAGAAGAATTAATACTACCATACTACCCACAGTCATCTACACTACCATATTATATAAAGCCATTTATAGATTCAATGAAATCCTTATGAAAACCCAGTGGCATTTTTCAAAAAAAAATAGAAAGAAAAACCTAGAATGTTTTATGAACCACAACAGAACCTGGACAGTCAAAGCTAATTGGAGAAAGATAAACAAAGCTGGAGACATCATACTTTCTTGATTTCAAACAAAGCCATAGTAATCAAAAGAGTATGGTAACTAGTATACAAACAGACATTTAAACTGATGGGATAGAGTAGAGGGTCTAGAAATAAACTTAAGCATAAAATCAACTCATATTTGACAAAGGAGCCAGGAAGACTCAATGGGAAAGGATAGTCTCTTTAATAATGGGGTTAGGAAAACTAGATAACGACATGCAGAAAAAATGAAATAGGACCCTTAGCTCAAAAAATTAACTCAAAATTGATTAAAGATTAAGTATATATGACTTGAAACAGTGAAACTCCTAAAAATATGTATAAGGAAAAATCTCATTGACAATGTTCTTAGCAATAATTTTTTGGATAACACACCAAAAATACAAACAATATAAGCAAAAATCATTAAGTGATACACATCTAATTTAAAAGCCTTTGCACAACTAAAGAAACAGGCAACAAATAATAAGGCAACCACGGAAACAGCCTAAATGTCCATCAACAGGTGACTGGATAAAGAAGAGGTGGTATATTTATACAATGGAATACTACTCAGCCAAAAATAGACAACATAATGCCATTTGCAGCAACATGGATGCTCCTGGAGAATGTCATTCTAAGTGAAGTAAGCCAGAAAGAGAAAGAAAAATACCATATGAGATCGCTCATATGTGGAATCTAAAAAACAAAAACAAAAACAAAAACAAAAACAAACAAACAAACCAAAACAAAGCGTAAATACAGGACTGAAATAGACTCATAGACAGAGAATACAGACTTGTGGTTGCCAGCGGGGTGGAGGGTGGGAAGGGATAGACTTGGATTTCAAAACTGTAGAATAGATAAACAAGATTACACTGTATAGCACAGGGAAATATACACAAACTGTTATGATAACTCACAGAGAAAAAAATGTGACAATGAGAGTGTATATATCCATGAATGACTGAAAAATTGTGCTGAACACTGGAATTTGACACAACATTGCAAAATGATTATAAATCAATAAAAAATGTTAAAAAAAATACGGCAACCTACAGAACTGGAGAAGATATTTCCAAACCATATGTCAGATGAGTGGTTAATATCCAAAATATATAAAGAACTCATACAACTCAATAAAAAATCTGATTTAAAATGGGCAGAAGAATTGAATAGAATTTTTTCCAAAGAAGACATCCAAATAGCCAGCAGATACCTGAAAAGCTTAACATAATTAATCATCAGAGAAATTCAAATCAAAATTACAATATGATATTATTTTGCACCTGGTAAAATGGCTATCTTCAAAAAGACAAGAGATAAGTGTTGGTAAAGATGTAAAGAAAAGGGAAACTTTGTGCACCATTTGTGGAAATGTAAATAGGTTTAGCCACTATTCAAAAAGTATGGAAGCCTTCAAAAAATTAAAAATAGAACTACCATGTGATCCAGCAATTCTACTTTGGGATATATATCCAAGGGAAAGAAAACAGGAAAAATGATTTTAAAAAAAGATAGCTTCACCCTCATGTTTATTGCAGCCTTATTTACAATAGCCAAGAGCAGAAAAACACCTAAATGTCTGATGTCTGTCAATGGATGAATGGGTAAAGAAGATATGCTATATATATATATATATATATATATATATATATATATATATATATATATATATAAATATTATATATAATAAAATATCATTCAGCATGAGAAAGAGGAAACTTTTGCCATTTGTGAATTATAAATAAATTATAACACCATATATACAATAAAATATTATTCAGTCATGATAAAGAAAAATTGTGCCACTTCTGAAAACATGAATGGCTCTTGAGGCCATTATGCTAAGCAAGATAAGTCAGAAAAAAACAAATACTGTGTAATATCATTGTATGTGGAATCTAAAAATAAACTGAACTTGTGGAGATGGAGAGTAGAATGATCGATGCCAGCAATTGGTGATTGGAGCAACTGGAGAGCTGTCGGTCAAAGGGTACAATTTTCAACTAGAAAATGAATAAGTCTTGGAGCTCTAATGCATGGCATTCTGATTGTAGTTTACAATATGGTACTATATACTTCAAAGTTGCTAAGGACTAGATGTTAAACGTTCTCACCACAAAGAAATAAATAATAATGTGTGATGTAATGAAGGTGTTAGATAATTATGTGGTGGTAATCATATTGCAATATATACATGTATCAGATTAACATTTTGTACACCAGAAAGGTACACAATGTTATATATCAGTTATGTCTCAATTTTTAAAAAGCAGCCACCCCCTCCCCAGAACCTACATCCGTTGTTTCAGGAAAAAATGATAAACTATCCTAAGAGCCAATATATATTGACTTTTCTTTTGTTACAGTGTGTTTTTTAACAGCCTATGATTATAATCAGTTTATCTTTACCCATAGCCTGTACTCTGAAGTGGTAATGGCAATATGTCAAAGCCATACCTTTGACATAATTACTTTAACACAGAGAAAGCATAGAAAATAAAATGATTTTTAAAATTACCTTAGCCAAAATCAGGCTTAGTCTAAACTGGCAGCTGTTGTTTGTAAGGTAGGAAATTACAAAATTGCCAAGTTTAGTTAGAAATGATGATCCTTGCCAAGGCCTGGGATATAGAATTTCAAGGGCACATGAATTTGTGGAATATAAACTTTAAGGTGACTAGAGGAAAAGATTTTGTTATAGGAGAAAGAGTGATCTCAAGTTTCTCAACCACTATACAAATGCCAATGAAGTTATGCTTATGTCACTAGATTCTTTAATACCTTCTAGGAAAATGATACTTTGTATTTCTTTAGGACTTTCAACTCAAAGCAACTTTACCTGCAAGTCTCTGTGAATACAAAATAGAATAAAGTAAAATAAATGAATATTATTAATATCTTAGAATCTAGGTAGTGATACAGGTGACCTCATTTAATTAGAACTCTTAATAAACGAATTATGTAGATTAAATTGGTTTTTAGAAGGATTTTTAAAACATGATATATATAATTGATATTATAAATGTAGTCAAAATTCCATTTTACTACTTCCTACAGTGTTTTTAAGACAGCTAAAACTCAGATTAACCTCCTATAAATCTTAACATAAACTTATGCAGATAAAATAGTAGCATGGCCTTTTTTACTGATAGAAATTACAGGTTTCAAATAATGCAATATGCCCATCACTGTTTATAATATATCCCAAATAATTGTCTTTTGTCAGTTTGACTAATATACGACTTAATATCTGCTAATATCACTCAGCCAAGCCTTTTGGATCTATATGTGGTCTGAATGAAGTCATAAATTTGATTTTTGTGTGGTCATTAGCTTACTATATGCATAAATTTGGCTAAATTTACAGTAGCACTGTGTCTTATATGGAGTAGGCATTTCACAGAAGTTTGATCAAAAGAATGAAGTTATTGCCTTCTCTGTTTTTTAAGGCTATGCCTTTTCTTTTTCCCAGTGGGCTTGGAGGCTAACCTGGAGAAGAAATCCTCCAAATGTAGTACCCAGGTTGAATCCCATGAAGAGTTAGCCACAATAAAAGGATTAAGGATATTGATAACAAAATTTTATTCTTAGATTTTCAAACTCTATAGGAAGCATTCTTTTAAATAAAGTGCCAAGGTGCAAATAAAGTGTCAACAAATAACAGTAATGTTGGTGTAGGTTTGCCCAGGACTGCTTTAGTTTTAGTACTGAAAGTTCCATCTCTTTTGCAACTTCTGACTTCTTGGGGAAATCATGTTGGTTGATTGCCAAGAAGTTGGAGGAAAAGTGAGAATTATAAAAGCAGAAGCGTTTGGTTTATTTCATTAAGCTAAATGCAGAAGGAAAAAAAGAACATTTCTCACAAACAACATTCTAAGCCTGCGTTATCCAACCTATCCATAACCTTACTGCAGTCATTTTCATATTTTAAATGTCTTTCTCATTCTGATAAGCATCAACTCAGACAATGTTGCGGACAAGTGAATGATGAGGAAGTCTAAATAAACTCTAATCATAGATGATGAGGATTAAGTAAAAATAGTCCATCTTAGAATCTTAAAAAAAAATATTTTAATGGTGCAGCTAAATTTATTTAAATTCTTACAGATCATTTGTAATATTTAAATACCTCTGCAATTTGGCATGATGTTAAGAAACCAAAACATTATTCAGTAATAAATTTTCCAAAAGTGGTCAGCAAGGAAAGGGACACATGACACAATTTTTTAAAATTATTTAAGATCAGTGTCCTAATATTTTGTTAACTAAGGATTTTGCTACAAGGCTTTCAAAAATTAATTATAATTTTATTTTTTTCTCTGTAATACAAACATCAAGGAGTCCAAAAGTTAAGAGACTTCAAGAAAATTCATCGTGAGGATATATTTTAAAGATAGGCATGAACAATATACAGAATAAGCAAGCTCCAGAAGTAGAAATTTCTGTAGTGATAGTGAATTCTGCAGATATAAAACTGATGAATTCAGTTTTATTCTATTTGAGCAGAAAAAATCCTCATGTTCACTATCTTCTTTTTCATAGTTACAAATAAAAAGCTTTTTATCTCTTGTGGTGAGGACATTATTTAAGATTTATTACATTAGAAAATTAAAAATACGTAATACACTATTTTTTAAAATTTTTTATTGATTTATAATCATTTTACAATGTTGTGTCAAATTCCACTGTTCAGCACAATTTTTCAGTCATTCATGGACACATAAACACGCATTGTCACAATTTTTCTCTGTGAGATATCATAAAATTTTGTGTATATTTCCCTGTGCTATACAGTGTAATATTGCTTATCTATTCTAAAGTTTTGAAATCCCAGTCTATCCCTTCCCAACCTCCACCACCCTGGCAACCACAAGTCTGTATTCCCTGTCTGTGAGTCTATTTTTGTCCTGTATTTATGCTTTGTTTTTGTTTGTTTGTTTCTTTGTTTTTATTTTTGTTTTTTAGATTCCACAAATGAGCGATCTCATATGGTATTTTTCTTTCTCTTTCTGGCTTACTTCACTTAGAATGACATTCTCCAGGAGCAACCATGTTGCTGCAAATGGCATTATGTTGTCGAGTTTTATGGCTGAGTAGTGTTCCATTGTATAAATATACCACCTCTTCTTTATCCAGTCACCTGTTGATGGACATTTAGGCTGTTTCCATGTTTTGGCTATTGTAAATAGTGCTGCTATGAACATTGGGGTGCAGGTGTCATCCTGAAGTAGATTTCCTTCTGGATACAAGCCCAGGAGTGAGATTCCTGGGTCATATGTTAAGTCTATTCCTAGTCTTTTGAGGAATCTCCACACTGTTTTCCATAGTGGCTGCACCGAACTGCATTCCCACCAGCAGTGTAAGAGGGTTCCCCTTTCTCCACAGCCTCTCCAGCATTTGTCATTTGTGGATTTTTGAATGACACCCATTCTGACTGCTGTGAGGTGATACCTCATTGTACTTTTGATTTGCATTTCTCTGATAATTAGTGATATTGTACAATTTTTCATGTGCTTTGTGATCATTTGTATGTCTTCCTTGGAGAATTGCTTGTTTAGGTCTTTGGCCCATTTTTGGATTGGGTTGTTTGGTTGTTTCTTATTAATTTGTATGAGCTGCTTATATATTCTGGAGATCAAGCCTTTGTCGGTTTCATTTGCAAAAATTTTCTCCCATTCTGTAGGTTATCTTCTTGTTTTACTTCTGGTTTCCTTTGCTGTGCAGAAGCTTGTACAGTTCATTAGGTCCCTTTTGTTTATTCTTGGTTTTATTTCTTCTAGGAGAAAATTTTTTTAAATGTATGTCAGATAATGTTTTGCCTATGTTTTCCTCTAGGAGGTTTATTGTATCTTGTCTTATGTGTAAGTCTTTAATCCATTTTGAGTTGATTTTTGTATATGGTGTAAGGGAGTGTTCTAGCTTCATAGTTTTACATGCTGCTGTCGTTTTCCCAACACCATTTGCTGAAGAGACTGTCTTTATTCCATTGTATATTCTTGCCTCCTTTGTCGAAGATGAGTTGACCAAAAGTTTGTGGGTTCATTTCTGGGCTCTCTATTCTGTTCCATTGGTCTATATGTCTGTTTTGGTACCAATACCATGCTGTCTTGATGAGTGTAGCTCTATGATATTGTCTGAAGCCTGGGAGAATTATTCCTCCAGCCTCTTTCTTTCTCTTCAGTAATGCGTTGGCAATTCTAGGTCTTTGATGGTTCCATATAAATTTTATTATGATTCTTTCTAGTTCTGTGAGATATGTCCTGGGTAATTTGATAGGGATTGCATTAAATCTGTAGATTGCTTTGGGCAGTGTGACCATTTTAACAATACTGATTCTTCCAATCCGAGAGCATGGGATAACTTTCCATTTTTAAAGTCTTCTTTAATTTCCTTCATCAATGGTTTATAGTTTTCTGTGTATAATTCTTTCACCTCCTTGGTTAGATTTATTCCCAGATATTTACTTTGGGTGCTAATTTGAAGGGGATTGTTTCTATTCTTTCTTTTTCCGTTGATTCATTGATAGTGTAGAGAAATGCAACTGATTTTGAACATTAATTTTGTAACCTGCTGCCTGGCTGAATTCTTCAATGAGCTCTAGTAGCTTTTGTGTGGACCTTTTAGGGTTTTCTATATAAAGTAACATGTCATCAGCATATAATGACACATTTACCTCTTTTTTTTCCAACTTGGATCCCTTTTATTTCTTTCTCTTGCCTGATTGCTGTGGTCAGGAATTCCAGGACTACGTTGAATAGGAGTAGTGATAGTGGACAGCCTTGTCTTGTCCCAAATTTTAGTGGGAAGATTTTGAGTTTTTCACCATTGAGTACTATGCTGGCTGTAGGTTTGTCATATATAGCTTTTATTATGCTGAGATATGTTCCCTCTATACACACTTTGGTGAGAGTTTTTATCCTAAATGGGTGTTGAACTTTATTAAATGCTTTTTCTGCATCGATTGAGATGATCATGTGGTTTTTGTCCTTTCTCTTATTGATGCGATGTATTACATTGATTGATTTGCGTATGTTGAAGCAGCGTTGTGTCCCTGGGATGAATCCCACTTGGTCATGATGTATAATTTTTTTTATGTGTTGTTGGATTCTATTTGCTAAAATTTTGGTGAGGATTATGGCATCTATATTCATCAGTGATTTTGGCCTATAATTCTCTTTTTTTGTAGTGTCTTTGCCTGGTTTTGGTATCAGGGTGATGGTGGCTTCATAGAATGAGTTTGGGAGTATTACCTCCTTTTCAATCTTCTGGAAGAGATTGAGAAGGACTGGTATGAGTTCTTCTTTGTATGTTTGGTAGAATTTTCCAGTGAAGCCGTCCGGTCCTGGACCTTTATTTGTAGGGAGGTTTTTAATTGCTATTTCTATTTCCTTTCTGGTGATCGGATTGTTCAAGTGTTCAGATTCTTCTTGATTCAGTCTTGGTGGACAGTATGTTTCCAGAAACTTGTCCATCTCCTCTCGGTTATCCAGTTTGGTTCCATATCGTTTTTCATAATATTCTTGTATGATATTCTGTATTTCTATTTTATTTGTTGTAATTACTCCATTTTCCTTTCTTATTTTGCTAATTTGTGCTCTCTCTTTTTTCTTCTTTGTGAGTTTGGCCAGAGGTTTGTCGATTTCTTTTACTTTTTCAAAAAAACACCTTTTGTTTTGGTCGATTTTTCTATGGTCTTGTTAAACTCAATTGTATTTATTTCCTCCTTGATTTTTATTATTTCCTTCCTTCTGCTGCTTTTTGGGGCTTTTTGTTCTTCTTTTTCTAATTCATTCAGGTGGTGGGTTAAATTGTTTATTTGAGATTGTTCTTCTTTTTTGAGGAAGGCCTGTATCACTATCAACTTCCCTCTTAGGACTGCCTTTGCTGTGTCCCTTAGGTTTTAGTGGTTGTGCTTTCATTATCTTTTGTCTCAAGGTACTTTTTAATTTCAGCTTTGATTTCCTCATTGACCCATTGTTTTTTCAATAACATATTGTTTAATCTCCATGCTTTACTTTTTTTCTCCTTTGTTCCTCTGTTGTTGATTTCCAGTTTCATGGCATTGTGGTCAGTAAAGATGCTTGAGATAATTTCTATCTTCTTAAAATTGTTGAGGTTTCTTTTGTCCCCAAGTACATGATCGATCCTGGAAAATGTTCCCTGTGCAGTTGAAAAGAATGTATATCCTATTTACTGGGGGTGTAATGCTCTGAAAATATCCACCAAATCTAGTTTTTCTATTGTACTATTTAATTTCTCTGTTGCCTTGTTTATTTTCTGTCTGGAAGATCTGTCTAGTGATGTTAATGCAGTGTTAAAATCTCCAACTATGACTGTATTCCCATCAATATCCCCCTTTATCTCTGTTAGTAGTTCTTGTATGTACTTAGGTGCTCCTATATTGGGTGCATATATATTAACGAGTGTAATATCCTCATCTTGTATCACTGCTTTAATCATTATAAAATGTCCTTCTTTATCTTTCTTTATGGCCTTTGTTTTAAAGTCTATTTTGTCTGAAATCAGTACTGCAACACCTGCTTTTTTGGCTTTTCCATTTGCATGGAATATCCTTTTCCATCCTTTCACTATTAATCTATATGTGTCCTTCTCCCTAGAGTGGGTCTCTTGTATGCATCATATTGAAAGTTCTTGCTTTATTATCCAGTCTGCCACTCTATGTCTTTTGACTGGATCATTAAGTCCATTAGTATTTACACTAATTAATGATAGATGTGTGTTTATTGCCATTTTGAACTTATCTTTCTAGTTGAATTGGTATATCATCTTTGTTCCTTTCTTCTTCCTTTTGTGGTTTGGTAATTTTCCTTTGTATTATCATGGATTTTATTTAATTTTTGTGACTCCCTTGTAAGTTTTTGGCTTGTGGTTACCCTTTTTTCTAAATCTATTAGCCCATTACTATAACTGTTTTTATTAAACTGATAGTAACATTATCTCAAACCCATCCTATTGTTAAAAAAAAATTTAAAAAGAAACAAAAAAATATTCTATATTTCCCTGTCTCCCTCTCCCACTCTCAGTGATTTGTATGTCTTCTTTTATAATTTTGTGTTTACTTTATTTGTAATTCATGAGTTATCACCTTTCCAGTTATGAGTTTCTCATTTCTGTAGCATCCTGCTGCTTTTCTATTTAGAATAGTCCTTTCAATATTTCTTTTAGCATGGGTTTAGTGTTGCTAAACTCCTGCAGCTTTTTTTTTTTTTTTTTTTGACTGTGAAACTCTTTATTTCTCCTTCTATCCTAAAGGGTAGCCTTGCTGGATAAAGTATCCTAGGCTGCATCTTTTTCCCATTCAGGGCTTTGAATATATCTTGCCACTCCATTCTGGCCTGTAGTGTTTGTGTAGACAAATCAGCTGAGAGCCTTATGGGGGTTCCCTTGTAACTTATTGTTTGCTTTTCTCTTGCTGCCTTTAGAATCATTTCTTTATCCTTAACTCTGGCCATCTTGATTATTATATGCCTTGGTGTGGGTCTATTTGTTTTCTTACTTTTTGGGACCCTCTGAACTTCCTGTACTTGGATATCTGATTCCTTCTTTAAGTTTGGGAAGTGTACAGTCATGATTTCTTCAAAAACCTTTTCAATCCCCTTTGATCTTTCTTCCCCTTCTGGGACCCCTATTATGTGAAGATTGGGACTCCTTATATTATCCTATAAGTCCCTTATGCTATTTTCATTATTTTTTATTTGCTTATCTTGTGGTTCTTCTGAATGGTTGCTTTTTATTGCCCTGTCTTCTAGATCACTAATGCGTTCCTTTGTATTATCTAGTCGGCTTTGCACATCTATTAGATCATTCCTCTTCTCTGTCAATGAGTTTACCCATTCACTTGGCTCTTCTTTATAGCTTCAATTTCATTTCTGACATATTTTATATCTCTAAACACTATCTCTTTTAATTCCTTCAGCAATTTGATCACTCCTTTTTTGAAATCTTGTTCTAGTAGGCTATCGATATCTATTTCATTGATCTTTCTTTCAGGGGATTTCTCTTATTCTTTTAACTGGGAATGGTTTCTCTGCTTCTTCATCTTGCTCATACCTCTCTGGCACTGTGGTTTATGGAGTATCAGCTATCTATTTGTCCTTAAGGAGTTTATCTATCTAATGCCTATTTAAGTATAGAACTTAGGAAAAAAGGAAAAAAAAAAGAGAGAGAGAAAGAATTTTAAAAGAAGGGGAAAGAGGGTTTGAAAACAGTGTATAATGAATAATAGAAGATCGAGTTGAAGCAGAGTATTAGTCGGGTTGAGACGTCCTTTTAAAACCTTTAAAAAAAAAAGTGGGGGGAAGATGAATAGATGTAATTGAAACCTGTGTCTAATCAATAACAGGACATCAAAACCCAAGAGAAATATAAAGGAATTAAGAAGTAAAAATTAAGAGGGTAATAGAAAATAAAACAGGTAAAAACAGATTTAAAAAAAAAGGGGGGGTTGTCGGTGTTCTCCTGGAGTCTGTGTGCTTTTAATGTGAAGTCTTTCTGTCTTCATCTTGTTTTGGAAGCTCAGCTTGCTGTTTCCAGAGGCCCTCCCTTGGCGCCCTCTTCTGTGCTGCTCCCAGTACCTATTGGCAAGCAGATCGCGCCTCCTCCTAACACTGGATCAGGTGCTGCTCTCTTCTGCTGTGGGCGAGCGGGTCGCTGCCCCTCCGGATGCCACAGTCAGATGTTGCAGACTGGCCAGGTAGGAGGGCGGGTCGTGCCCCCTCCCAGCACCTCGATCAGGGGCTGTGTTCCTGCCCGAAAGGTGGGGGTCTGCTCTCCCTCTACCTGCGCCAGTAGCTCCGCTGCCCTGTGTGGCTGCGCGCTCCGCCCTGGTCTGCGCTCCACAGGCGGGCTCAGGGAAGACCAAGGGACAGCCTTGTCCCTGCTCCGGGCCAAAGCTCAGCTCCTTGTTTGTCTTTGTGGAGCAAGTTTTCTGAGGGACCAGGATGGAAGGATCCTATCTGCCCTGGGCTGTAGGCCAGTCTCAGTCTGGCCTTGGAGGCTGCTAATCCCTTAGGTGCAGATGCAGGTTTCGCCCTCGCCCCCGCCTGGATACTAAGGGCAGGAGAATATGGCACCTGTGCCTGAGCCCCACCTCTCTTCCCCCGAAAAGTTTCCAGGGGTTTTCAGAGATGGGTGTTTGCACCCTTCCCCCGAGAGCACATCAACCTTGCTGTTTTATGGAGGGCCCAGGTTGTTCTGCCCTGTACTCCCACAGCCACGGCGCGCAGTCCCTTGCGTTCCCCCGGGGCTACCTCCGTGCAGCCGCCCATGTCCTCTGCCCGGCCTGTGCAGCCTGGCCCTGCCCACCGCTGCCGGCCCGCGTCTCAGGCTGGGTGTCGGGGGGATGCTCTGTGCCCGTTTAACTTAGTTCTGTTGGTCAAGGGCTGCTCTGTACAGATTCGAGCGTCGCAGGCTCCCCCTCAATCCAGCTGGCTTCTCAGTTGGAGAGGAGAGACCCAGCAAACGAGCGCCAGTCCTCCTTTGTCTCTCCCTCCCTGCATGACCCATCCAACTCTGCTTTGCCTTTTGTTCTTTCTTTTTTCCTTTTCTCCTACCAGATTTTTGGCGTCTTTATCTTTTGAAGAGGGCGATGTTCTGTTGGAGTTCTGCGGGTGCTCTGGTTGGCTGAGTGGGTCTGTAGATGTGGGTCTTGGTGTATTTGTGGGAGAGGGTGAGCTGCGAGCGCCATTCTACTCCGCCGTCTTCTCCGAGTCCTGATTGTAATACACTATTAACTATCCTCACCATGCTGTACATTTCATCCCCATGACTTATTTGTTTTATAACTGAATGATTGTGTCTTTTGACTCTCTTTATCTATTTCACTCACCCCTCAACCCCAGCTCTGGCAAAACTAAACAAATAAGCTCACCTTTTTTATTCTTCTCTTTGAAGGGCATTTCAGGGCTAGAAGCATGAACCACACTATGTAGATAAGAATTTTAGGTTTCTGACTGGATTACAGATGCATCTATTTTGTGAGATTATTTCACTCCATTCTTCCCTTCACTCATGCTCCAGTCACATTGGTCTTCATGCACATAAAATTCTTCCATTTTTTAGAGATTTCTTATATGCTGTTCTTATGATATACAGTGTCACCTTTCTCTTGCCCTGATACAGTGCCTGTCATTTGGTAATCACTAATTACACATAAGTAAATGGAAGAATGAGTGAATAAATGAATGAATGATCAGCAATAGAGAAGAAAACTAATTAAAATCAGTGTAGATTTGATAGAAAGAATGAAGTGGGTAGTGAGAAATGCTTTGAGCATCAAAAATAAAGCACTCATTGTTATTGATAGGAAGTGCTGTGTAGCATCTCTTGTAATAAAAATCAAATCCTTAAGATTTCAACAAAATGTTTTGGCTTTTGTTTTCTATTTTTAATGTTAAATTTATAAAAGTGGCCACAAGCTTATTTGAAACAAACCCTGTACTATTTAATTAATCCTAGATGATTTACCAAATAGAAAACGACCACTGGTTTGCAACCATAACTAGAATGGAATTCTTGTAAATGCGGTCATATGTTCTCTAAGATATTGGTGAAACCCTTCGTTATAACTAGAATAAAATCTCTGTTCAAATTTTCTCACCTTTATTTCTATGTCACACATTGAATTAGGTTTCATGCATGTTCACATTAAATTAAGTGTACTATGTTAATGTTAAGATTCGAATTGCAGATATTTTTCATCTTTTTTATCTGCATCCACTCAAAAAATTTTTAAAACAGAGAGTTGGTGACTTCTCAGATGTAGATGTCTTCATGTGATTCTATGTCTGTAGTAACTTCTATTCCAGTTCAACTTTATATATATATATATATATATACATACATATATAATTTAATAAGCTCTTTAAAGGGAAAAAGAAAAAAAAAAACAACTTTGGGACTGAGTGATACTTGAGACATACTTTACCATTACTCAGATCATTTCTTTTCCATGTTTTTTTTTTTTTTGTCTCTCAATATGAAATAACTCCTGTATGTGGAAACCAATGTTGTCTTATTTAGTATATTCAAACAAATGAATTACATTAGTCCAACTAATTAAGAAGAAAATTATTCTCCATCTACATTTATCCATTGTAATTTTTCTAAATCCAACAAATCTTCTGTAAAAATAGAATATTTGTTTATAGCTTTAATGAACATATGATGAAGGGATGAAGAGTAGTGGGCAACATGAAAACAGGTAATATGTACCATATCTGATTTATAACATGAAGC
Source organism: Camelus bactrianus (assembly GCF_048773025.1). Taxonomy (NCBI): domain Eukaryota; kingdom Metazoa; phylum Chordata; class Mammalia; order Artiodactyla; family Camelidae; genus Camelus; species Camelus bactrianus. Next base: position 65,483,980 of record NC_133575.1, on the reverse strand, counting down.
AAAAATAAAATTATAGAAATAGTAAGCATGATGATGGGGAATTATACCAAAAATAGTATTAAAAAACAAATACCTTCATGTTAAAAGTAGCGAGCAAGCAAAATCCATAAGAATCTCCAGAAGCTTACATGGCATATATTAGTAATGGTCCAATGAATCACAAAGCTATAATCATTATTTATTTATAAAATTCAATAAATTTCCTGTAACTGGGAGAAAAATTATTTTGGTTCTGTATGATTTGTCATCAGCAACCAATGAAAATGGAAAATCTTTAAGAAGTAACCCAGAGTGTCTTATAATTTATTCTGAAATATTTTAGGACAAATTATGTGTAAATACTGGCCTTCATTCAAAGGATAAAAAGTCAGAGGTGGAAGGGGACTCAGCTATCAGTATATTCAAGCCCCTCATTGTAAAGAAAAGGTACTTGAAATTCAGAGCAGGAAACTAACTAGTACAAGTGTGAGTCCAGACACATGATTTCTTAGTTCCCACTCTCATGCAGTGAGCTCCTCTGAGGTGTGCTTGGCTCTATTTGCTACTTCTTATGTTTTGAAGTGTCTGAAATTATTTGTTCACCCACATCAGGGAAGAAAATTAAAAGACAACCAGCATGAACTTGCCTGACTATTCCACCTGCTGTTTTATCTACATAAGAGCATCAACTCAGTTGCAGCAGAACAACAATCAGTCTTCTGGAATCTGTTCTTAGCTCAAAGAAACCAGCAAGGAAGCAAGAAAAGAATCTTTTGCAAACATACAGAACATAATATGTTTAAACATAGAAACTTTATTCATGAAGACTTTGCTGTACCATAAGACTGGAATACCAAATGCTTCAGTTTCTTTAGAAAAGTAAAAAAATAAAGAATCTTTAAAGAATATTTTAAAATTAAGTTACAGAAGCCCTAAAATTATTATGTTTCCTCTTCCATAAACCCTGGATCCCTCATGAATATATAATGCATATAAAATAGAACATATTAAAATATTTTTCCACAGATTCACATAGGGGCATGTTAGCATCTAATTAGCCTTGGTTTGTTTTTTTTCTCTTTCTTAAAGCTTGGGAAATGACATCAGAAACGTAGTTGCATCTTCCTTATTCAGTAACACCAAAGAGAAAATCTACCACAAACAAGGGAATAAGTTCATATCTCATAACCTTTAAAATATATTTGTCTAAGTCTATATCAATCTGAATATGTATATATATATATATATATATATATATATATATATATATATATATATATATATACACACACACACATATACACACACACAAGATTGTCTTGGGTATTGGTTAAATAAGGATAATAATTCTATAAATAGATCTGTTCAGAAAGTTTCAGTGGCTCATTACTTCCTAAAGAATTAAACTCCAAAATCTTTATCACTGAAAACTTGGATGTTTGGATTCCAAACCAATTTTCCAAATTAATCATCCAATTCAAATTTCACCTTGCTATTTAATTTACTTTCCAGCTATAACATTTCTCTCTTTTTCAAAAATTTGCCATGCACTTTTTGCTTCTGATCTTTTACTAATAATATTCTGTAATGACTTCCTTCCTAATATTTGCTAGGTGAAATGTTACAAACCCTTTCTAGTTCAGTGCAAATATTATATCTTCAGTTAACCCTTTTTGTTCCTTCTTTTGTGCTTTAATAGTGATATATTTTCACTTACCTTACAAAATTGCTATATTGAGTTCTTAAGAGTTATATCTCCTAATAGGTGTTAAGTTTTTTAAAAGATGAACATTAATTATCAGTGTATGTATCTCACCAGATTGTAGCATGATGGTTGCCAATGTCTGAATAAACTTAATTGGTTGGCAAAAACATTAAATATGTATTTTTAAATATCAACAGCAATGTTTATATACTGTTAACATGCTGAAATTTCTTTCAAGTTGTGTTGTAACATATAGCAATTATACATCTGTCTGTGTGAGGTTGGCAAGTCCTTTCCCAAGAAACAATAACAAAGCTGGACAAAATAGTGAAAATAAACAAAGTCCCTGGATATTGACCAAAAGGCACATGACAAATTGAGAAGTATTTATTCAAGATATCTATTGAATGCCAGTAAGAAATGCAAGAATTTGTAGCATTTTAACAAAAAGTTCTCCAAAACCTCTCCCAAACTCTGTAGTGTGGATGTACTATCCTGAGCCAAGGCAAGTATCACTGCCCAACCAGAAGGGACTGACTTTATTGGGATCAAATCAGGGAAAAATCTTTGCTTAGGGACATTTCTGAAAACAATCAAGATCTCATATACACAGAATCAGAAAATACTAATATCATAGCAATAATAACTGAGACAATCAACAAAACAGCAGACTAGGCAAAAATGTAACAGGGGAGATCCAGAGAAAGTGAGAGTCAAAGGTGAGTCTGAAAAGATCACACTCATCTCTTGTCATCTGGAAGTCTATGCTAATATGCAAGGTTGTGTCTACTCCAGAGATACTTGAGGAAGCCCTTGCAAGATACTAATTTCTAGATTAATTAAGAGCAGACTTGGAAACTCCTTGAACTTTGAAAGAATTCCTCAAGTCAAAACAGATACAACATTCAAGGCTAGGAAACTAACTGGCTCAATGTGTTTCAAAATAATCTCTGACCAATTAGTGGCTAACCACAAGAGATGATGAACTGGGGTTGGTCCTTAGGAAGGCAGTCTACATCTAAATACAAAGAAAAGCTGAGCAGTGACGTCAGAGGCCATACACTAAGAGAAATATAATCAACATAATTAGCCCAGGCAAGTCACAAAACAAATGAAGAGGTATAGGGAAAACAACAACAGAAATAGCAACAATAATAAGAGCCAGAGTGAGGGAACTCAGAATCCAGAATTGCTACAATATATTATCTAAATTTTTTAGTTTTCAACAAGGCATTAAGATAAATGTAAAGAAACAGGAATGTGAAATCCACACATTGATGAAAAAAGTATGCAATATGAACTGGTTATGTGACAGGTGCCAATACAAATTAGATATTACAAATATATTCCAAAAACTAAAACCATGTTGAAAGAATCAAATAAAAACATGACAAAGAATCATTAAAAAGATAATACCAATAAAATATATAAACTATCTAAAAAGATAAATATTACTTATATGTGGAATCTAAAAATATTGACTTCATAGAAACAGAGACTTGAGAGATGTTTATAGGGGGCTAGGGATGTGGGAAATGGGTAGATGCTGGTCAAAGGGTGAAACTTTCTGTTATAAGCTGAATAAGTTCTAGGGGTTTAACGTACAACATGGTGACTATAGTTATTAATACTGTATGGTATTGTATGCTTGAAGTTTGTTTAGAGAGTAGATCTTAAGTGTCCTCCAAAAAAAAAAAAAAAAAAGACAGTAGCTATGTGAGGTGATGAATGTGCTAAAACTTGATTGTAATCATTTCACAATACATATGTATATAAAGTCATGATGCTCTGCACTTTAAATATACACAATTTTAATTTGTCAATTATACTTCAATAAACCTGGAAAAAATTAATTATAAAAAAGAATCAAGAGGTATCACTTCCAAAATGGTAATGTAAGATAAACAGATCTTCAGCTGAGAGAAACAAACATTTAATTAGTGAAAAGAATTAAAAATCAGTCATTTAAAGTTTTATGAAAATTTCCTAAGAGAATACAGTAAGTGGAGAAATATTTATTCAATAAATACAAATTATTGGTAAGAACAATGACAGTCAATAGCATTGGCCAACAAACTGCTTAGACCTACTTACTTCCTGCTTTTTGTGGTAGAGATTCTATTCTGGACAAGTGTAGCCAAGGAAACAGGAGTTTACTTTGCCCCTAGGTCCAAGTATATGGCTATGTTTTCAATCCAGAAGAGGATACTAGCAGTTCTAGGGCAAAAAATGTGAAAATATATGTAAAATGGAAAACTTCCTAGATATACAACTTTTCATAATAAACACAAGTAAAAATTATTTTAAATCTGAATAAAGATATATTAAAGGAATTGCCTTTAATTTGAAGTGTTAATTCAAAGAAATATCTAGGGCTAGTTGGCTTTATTGGTGAATTACTTCAAATATTTAAGGAAAAAATGTAATATCAAAGACAAAATCTTATATAGAACAGGAGAAAAAGGAGGAGGTCCTAATTTATTTTATGAGAGAAAGCAGATTAACTTGAATGTGATGACATTGCAAACTCTCTCACTGACAAAGATGAAAAAAATCATAGAGAAAACGTTAGCAAATTAAATTCAGTAATATATGTAAAGAATTATATATCATGACCATGTTTATTCCATGAACGTAATGTAGGTTGTATAGCTGAAAACATACCAACTTAACAGAATAAGGGAGAAAAGTAACAATGATCTCCATATAGAGTAAACTTTATAAAATAAATTTCAACACTTGTTCATGATAAAATACTTAGGCTACCAGGAATAGAACATTTTCTTCATCTCATGGAGAATATCTTAGAAAATCTACAGAAAAAATCACAATTTATAGTTAATTATTACAAGTATTTATGCTGAGGTGGAAAAAATATAATCATGTCAACTATCACGAGTCTCACTCTTCAGTATACTTAAAGCACCAGACAGTGACCTTAAAAAAAGCAAATATATATTGAGGGACCAATATGGTGGAGTAGAAGGACGCTTGTAGCTCACCCTCTCCCACAAATACACCAAAACTCACATCCACAGACCCACCCAGCCAATCAGAACACCTGCAGATCTCCAACAGAATATTGCCCTCTTCAAAAGACAAAGAAACCATGAATCTGGTAGGAGAAAGGGAAAAAAGAAAGAAGAAAAAGCAAAACAGTGCGAGGTCAGTCCTGCGGGGAGGGAGTGGCAAAGAAGGAATGGAGCTCATTCACTGCGTCTCCCCCTCTCCAACGAAGAGGCCAGCAGGATGGAGGGGGAGGCTCCGAGGCTCGGATCTGTACAGAGAACACCTTGACCGACAGAACTAAGTCAAATGGGGACAGAGGATCCCTGCGACACCCAGCCTGAGAAGCGAGCCGGCAGCTGGGGGACGGGACAAGCTGCCAGAGTCGGTTGGAGGACTGGGGCAGCTGCACTCAGGCAGCCTCGGGGGACTGTAGGGTGCCGCGTTCTGTGGCTGGAGGGGACAAAGAGCAGGACAACTTGGGTCCCCCATAAATTACACAAACAAAAAAAGCAAAGCAAAACTGCTGGTGTGCCCTGGAGAGAGAGGCACCATAGCCCTTCTCTCCTCAGACCCACTGCACCATGAATGGTGCTTCTCGGGAGAAGAGAGGTAGGGTGCAGCCAAAGCCGCAATATCCTCCTGTGCACAGTGCCCAGGAGGGGGCCGGGAAGAACACAAAATCCACAGCTGGGGGCTTTGCAACCTCAAAGATGGGACTGAGACATGCTTACAGCCCGAGGAAGTTAGGATGTTTCTGCCCTGGCACCACAGAGAAGTCAAACACAGAACTGAGTTTTGGTATGGAGTAGGGGCAGGGCTGTCCTGCCATCTTCCTAAGCCTACCTACAAAGTGCAGACACGAGGTGAAGTGGGCAGCTGCACAGAGCAGCAGAACCACCAGCGCACTGCTGGGAGAGGGCAGGTGGCCACCCGCTTTCCTGGCAGGAATGCAGCACCTGACTTTGTTGCTGGGAGGGAGCACGATCCACCCGCCTACCTCACCTGAGTGCAGAATCTAACTGTCGCATCAGGAGGGGGAATGAACTGCCTGCCCACCTGGTAAGAGCTCAGAACCTGTCCCAGTGTTGGGAGGGGGCGCAATCTGCTTGCCAACAGTCACTGGGAGCAGCACAGACGACGGCACCAACAGAGGGCCTCTGGAAAGAGCAAGCTGAGTTCACAAAGCAGGGTGAAGATAGAAAGACTTCTCGATAAAATCATTAAGAGCACACAGCCTCCAGGAGAACACATCCCTTTTTTTTTTAATCTTTTTTATACTTGTTCCATTTTCTATTCCCTTTTTAACTTTTACTTTTTAAACAAATGTATATGTCTAGTTTTAATACCTTTAAATTTTTTCTATTAAAATCTTTTTATTATTATTATTTTTAGAAAACCATCTCATTTCATTTTTAATTCTCTTGGTTTTGATCTCCTGTTATTGATTATACACAGGTTTCAAATATTGTTTTTTGATTTTTTCTCCTTTTTTTTAGATTTTTAAAAGTTGTCTCAACTCAATTGCTATTCTACTTCAACTTGTCCTTCTATTATTGATTATACACTGCTTTCAAACCTTTTTTCATTTCCTTCTATTAAAATTCTCTCTTGTTTAATCTTTTAAAGAAATCTGTTCTATTTTCTATTACCTTTTAAAATTTTACTTATTAAACAATTGTATATGTCTCCAGCTTTAATCCCTTTAAAGTTATTCTTTAAAATATTTTTATTATTATTATTATTTTAAAAACCACCTCATTTCATTTTTATTTCTCTTGGTTTTGATCTCCTGTTATTGATTTTACACAGGTTTCAAATATTGTTTTCTGATTTTTTCTCCTTAATTTAAGGTTTTTAAAGATGTGTCAAATCAATTGCTATTCTCCTTCAACTTGCTTCTACTATTGATTTTATGCTGTTTTCAAGCCTTTTCATTTCATTTTTTAAAAATTTTATCTCATTGTTTTAAGTTTTATTCTTGCAAAAGCTATAGATAGATAAATAAACTCTTTAAGAACCACAATAGATAACTGATACTCCAAAGCCAAGTGCAAGAGAGATATGAGCAATATGAAGAAGCAGAGGAACCACTCCCAGTTAAAAGAGCAAGAGAAATTCCCTGAAAGAATGATCAATGAAATAGACAATGATGGCCTAATACATCAAGATTTCAAAAATGGAGTGATCAAAATACTGAAGGAACTAAAAGAGATACTGTTTAGAGATATAAAATATGTCAAAAATGAAATTCAAGCTATAAAGAAGAGCCAAGTAGAAATGGTAAACTAATTGGCTGACATGAGGGCTGATCTAAAGGCTGTACAAAACAGGCTAGATAATGCAGAGGAACAAATAAGTGACCTAGAAAACAAGACAACAGAAAGCAAGCACCCAATCAGAACACTGGAGTCAAAAACAAATAAAACCAATGAAAACGATATAAGAGAACTATGGGATAATATAAAGCAAGCCAATCTACACATAAAAGGGGCTCCAGAAAGGGAAGAAAGAACAAAGGGGATTGAAAAGATATTTGAAGAAATCATGACTAAAAACTTCCCAGACTTAAAGAAGGAATCAGATATCCAGTACAGGAAGCTCTGAGGGTCCCAAGAAGGAAGAACCCAAACAGACCCACAAGACATATTGTACACAAGATGGCCAGAGTCAAGGATAAAGAAATGACCTTAAAGGCAGCAAGAGAAAAGCAAAGAGTAAGTTACAAGGGAACCCCCATAAGGCACTCAGCTGAGTACTCTAAACAAACACTACAGGCCAGAAAGAAGTGTCAAGATATATTCAAAGTCCTGAATGAAAAAAAGATACAGGCTAGGATACTCTATCTAGCAAGGCTATCCTTTAGAATAGAAGGAGACATAAAGAATTTCACAGACAAGCAAAAACTAGAAGAGTTTAGCAACACTAAACTCATGCTAAAAGAATTATTGAAAGGTCTACTCTAAATAGAAAAGAAGCAGGATGATACAGAAATGAGGCTCATAACTGGAAAGTTGATAACTACAATGAATTACAAAAAGAATAAACACAAAACTGTAAAAGAAGACATCTAACTCATTAAGAGTGGGAGAGGGAAGGAAGGAAATAGAGAGGTTTTTATTGTTTCTTTTTTAAATTTTTGTTCTCAGTAGGATGGGTTTGAGCTTATATTACTGTCTGTTTAATACAAACAGTTATAGTAATGGGTTGATAGATTTCCAAAAAAAAAAAAAAATGGTAACCACAAGACAAAAACTTACAAAGGAGTCACAAAAGCTAAATAAAATACAATATAATACAAAGGAAAATCATCATACCAAAAAGGAAGAAGAAAGGAACAAAGAGGAAATACCAAATCAACTGCAAAAATAAGTTCAAGATGGCAATAAACACACATCAATCATTAATTACTGTAACTGTTAATGGACTAAATGCTTCAGTAAAAACACCTAGAGTAGCAGACTAGATAATAAAGCAAGAACTTTCAATATGCTACATTCAAGAGATCCACTATAGGGAGAAGAACACATATAAATTGAGAGTGAAAGGCTGGAAAAGGTATTCCATGCAAATGGAAATGTCAAAAAATCAGGTATAGCAGTAGTGATTTCAGACAAAATAGACTTTAAAATAAAGGCCATAAAGAAAGATAAAGAAGGACTTTTTATAATGATTAAAGGAGTAATACACGATGAAGATATGACACTCATTAATATATATGCTTCCAATATAGTAACACCTAAGTACAGAAAATTATACTAACAGTGATAAAGGGGGAAATTGATGGGAATACAATCATGTAGCAGATTTTAATACTGCATTAACATCACTAGAGAAATCTTCAAGATAGAAAATAAATAAGTCAACAGAAAAATTAAATGATACAATAGATACATAAGATTTGGTGGATATTTTCAGAGCATTACACCCCCAAAAAAGGATATACATTCTTTTCAAATGCACATGGAATATTTTCTAGGATTCATAATGTACTTCGGCACAAAAGAAGCATCAACAATTTTAGAAGATAAAAATTATCTCAAGCATCTTTACTAACCACAATGACATGAAACTAGAAATCAACTACAGATAAATAAAGGAGAAAAAAAGGAAATACTGGAGATTAAACAGCATGCTATTTAAAAACCAATGCATCAATGATGAAATTAAAGTTGAAATTAAAAAATACCTTGAGACAAATGAAAATAAAATTACAGTGACACAAAATTTATGGGACACAGCAAAGGCAGTGCTAAGAGGGAAGTTTATAGCAATACAGGCTTCCTCAAAACAAAAAAGCAATCTCAAATAAACAACCTAATCCACCAGCTAAAAGAATTAGAAAAAGAAGAGCAACAAACCCCAAAAGGCAGCAGAAGGAAGGAAATAATAAATATAATAAATAATAAAATAGAGACTAAAAAAAACAATAGAAAAATCAACCAAACCATAAGCTGTTTTTTTTGGAAAAGTAAATATAATTGAAAAACCTCTGGCCAAACTCTAAAAGAAGAAAAAAGAGAGAGCACAAATAAGCAAAATAAGAAAGGAAAATGGAGAAATTACAACAAATAACAAAGAAATGCAAAATATAATATGAGAATATTATGGAAAACTATATGGAAGCAAAGTGGATACCTCAGAGGAGATGGACAAGTTTCTCAAATCATACGGTCTACCAAGACTGAATCAAGAAGAAACTGACTATTTGAACAAATCGATCACTAGAAATGAAAACAAATTAGCAATATAAAACCTCCCTAAAAATAAATTCCAGCACCAGATTGCTTCACTGAGGAATTCTACCAAACATACAAAAAAGAACTCAAACCAGACCTTCTCAAACTCTTCCAGAAGATTGAAAAGGAGGGAATAATCCTAAACTCATTCTTCGAAGCTACCATCACCCTGACACCAAAACCAGGCAAAGACACTACCAAAAAAGAGAATTGTAGCACAATATCACTGATGAACATAGATGCCAAAATCTTCACCAAAATATTAGCAAATAGAATTCAACAACACATAAAAAAGATTATACATCATGACAAAGTGGGGTTCATCCCAGGGACACAAGGCTGGTTCAACATACGCAAATCAATCAGTGTAATACATCACATCAACAAGAGAAAGGACAAAAACCACATGATCATCTTAATAGATGCAGAAAAAGCATTTGGTAACATTCAACACCCGTGTATAATAAAAACTCTCACTAAAGTGGGTATAGAGGGAACATATCTCAACATCATAAAAGCTACATATGACAAACCTACAGCCAGCATAGTACCCAACGGTGAAAAACACAAAAGCTTCCCACTAAAATCTGGCACGGGACAAGGCTGCCCACTATCTCCACTCATATTCATCATAGTGTTGGAACTCCTAGCTACAGCAATCAGGCGAGAGAGAAACAAAAGGGATTCAAATTGGAAAAGAAGTAGAAGTGTCACACTATGACAATGACACGATACTATATATAGAAAACCCTAACAGGCCCACACAAAAACTACTAGAGCTGATTAAAGAATTCAGTAATGTAGGAAGTTACACAATTAATGTCCAAAAATCAGTTGCATTTCTTTACACTAATGATGAATAAACAGAAAAAGAAAGTAAAGAAGCAGTCCTCTTTAAAATAGCACTGAAAGTAATAAAATACCTAGGAAAAAATCTAACCAAGGAGGTGAAAGACTTATACACGGAAAACTATAAAACAATGATTAAGGAAATTAAAGAAGACTTTAAAAAATGGAAAGATATCCCATGTTCTTGGATTGGAAGAATCAATATTGTTAAAATGGTCATACCGCCCAAGGCAGTCTAAAGATTTAATGCAATTCCTATCAAATTACCCAGCACATATTTCACAAAATTAGAACAAATCATATTACAACTTATATACAATGACAAAAGACCTAGAATTGCCAAAACGTTACTGAAGAGAAAGAAAGAACCTGGAGGAATAATTCTACCACCCTTCAGACAACACTGCAGACCTACAGTTATCAAAACAGCATGGTATTAGTACAAAAACAGACATCTAGACCAATGGAACAGAATAGTGAGCCTAGAAAAGAACCCACAAACTTTTGGTCAACTAATCTTAGACAAAGGAGGCAAGAATATACAATGGAATAAAGACAGACTCTTCAGCAAATAGTGTTGGGAAAACTGGACAGAAGCATGTAAATCAATGAAGGTAGAACACTTCCTTACACCATACACAAAAATAAATGCAAAATGGATCAAAGAATTTAACATAAAACAAGATATAATAAACCTCTTAGAAGAAAATAGAGCCAAAAGATGATCTGACATACATCTCAAAAATGTTCTCCTATGGCAGCCTACCCAAACAATAGAAATAAAAGCAAGAATAAACAAATGGATAGAAGTGGTGATAGTGGACATCCTTGTCTTGTCCCAGATTTTAGTGGGAAGCTTTTGAGTTTTTCACCATTGAGTACTATGCTGGCTGCACGTTTGTCATATATAGCTTTTATGATGTTGAGATATGTTCTCTCTATACCCACTTTGGTGAGAGTTTTTATCACACATGGGTGCTGACTGTTATCAAATGCTTTTTCTGCATCTATTAAGATGATCATGTGGTTTTTGTCCTTTCTCTTGTTAATGTCATGTATTACATTGATTGATTTGTGTATGTTGAAGCAGCCTTGTGTCCCTGGGATGAACCCCACTTGGTCATGATATATAATCTTTTTTATGTGTTGTTGGATTCTATTTGCTAATATTTTGGTGAAGATTTTGGCATCTATATTCATCAGTGATATTGTGCTACAATTCTCTTTTTTGGTAGTGTCTTTGCCTGGTTTTGGTATCAGGGTGATGGTAGCTTCAAAGAATGAGTTTAGGAGTATTCCCTCCTTTTCAATCTTCTGGAAGAGTTTGAGAAGGACTGGTATGAGTTCTTCTTTTTATGTTTGGTAGAATTCACTAGTGAAGCTGTCTGGTCAAGTGGTCAGTTTCTTCTTGATTCAGTCTTGGTGGACTGTATGTTTACTATATATAGAAGAACCTAAAAGATCCATATAAAAACTACTAGAGCTGATCAAAGAAGCCAGCAAGGTAGCAGGTTACAAAATTAATGTTCAAAAATCAGTTGCATTTCTTTACACTAATGATAAATCAACAGAAAAAGAAAGTAAAGAAACAATCCCCTTTAAAATAGCACCCAAAGTAATAAATTACCAAGGAATAAATCTAACCAAGGAGGTGAAAGAATTATACACAGAAAAATATAAACCATTGATGAAGGAAATTAAAGAAGACTTTAAAAAATGGAGATATTCCATGCTCTTGGATTGGAAGAATCAGTTTTGTTAAAACAGTCATACTGCCTAAGGCAATCTACAGATTTAATGCAATCCCTATCAAACTACCTAGGATATGTTTCACAGAACTAGAACAAATCATAATAAAATTTATATGGAACCACAAAAGACCTAGAATTGCCAAAGCATTACTGAAGAGCAAGAAAGAGGCTGGAGGAATAACTCTCTCAGACTTCAGACAATACTATAGAGCTACAGTCATCAAGACAGCATGGTTTTGGTACAAAAACATACACATAGACAAATGGAACAGAATAGAGAGCCCAGAAATCAACCCACAAAATTTTGGTCAACTAATCTTCGACAAAGGAGGCAAGAATATACAATGGAATAAAGACAGTCTCTTCAGCAAATGGTGTTTGGAAAACTAGACAGCAGCATGTAAATCAATGAAGCTAGAACACTCCATTACACCATACACAAAAATTAACTCAAAATGGATCAAAAACTTAAACATAAGACAAGATACAATAAACCTCCTAGAGGAAAATAGAGGCAAAACATTATCTGACATAGGTCTCATAAATCTTCTCCTAGAACAGTCTACTCAAGCAATAGAAATAAAAGCAAGAATAACCCAATGGGACCTAATGAAACTTACAAGCTTCGGCACAGCAAAGGAAACCAAATAAAAGAAAATAAGTAAAACAAAAATACAACCTAAGGATGGAAGAAAATTTTTGCAAATGAAACCGACAAAGGCTTGATCTCCAGAATATATAAGCAGCTCATACAAATTAATAAGAAACAACCAAACAACCCAATCCAAAAATGGGCCAAAGACCTAAACAAGCAATTCTCCAAGGAAGACATACAAATGATCAATAGGCACATGAAAAAATGTGCAATATCACTAATAATCAGAGAGATGCAAATCAAAACTACAATGAGTTATCACCTCACACTAGTCAGAATGGCCATCATTCAAAAGTCCACAAATGACAAATGCTGGAGAGGCTGTGGAGAAAGGGGAACCCTCCTACACTGCTGGTGGGACTGCAGTTTGGTGCAGCCACTGTGGAAAACAGTATGGACATTCCTCAAAAGACTAGGAATAGACTTACCGTATGACCCAGGAATCCTGCTCCTGGGCATATATCCAGAAGGAACCCTACTTCAAAAAGACACCTGCACCCCAATGTTCATAGCAGCACTATTTACAATAGCCAAGACATGGAAACAGCCTAAATATCCAACAACAGATGACTGGATAAAGAAGATGGGTATGTTTATACAGTGGAATACTATTCAGCCACAAAAACCGAGAACATAATGCCATTTGCAGCAAAATGGATGTTCCTGGTGAATGTCACTCTAAGTGAAGTAAACATAAAAAGGAAGAAATATACCATATGAGACCGCTCATATGTGGAATCTTAAAAAAACAAAAACAAAACCTTAAATACAAAACAGAAACAGGCTCCTAGACATAGAACACAAATTCGTGGTTGCCAAGGGGTCAGGGAGTGGGAAGGGACTGACTGGGATTTCAAAAATTGTAAATACTGACAGTCATATTCAGAATAGATAACCAAGATTATACTATATAGCACAGGGAAATATATACAAGATCTTGTGGTAGCTCACAGTTAAAAACTGTGACAATGATTATATATATTCATGTATAACTGAAAAATTGTGCTTTACACTGGAGCTTGACACAACAGTTTATAATGACTATAATTCAATAAAGAAATGTTAAAATAAACACTTTCTACTTAACTAGTCTGTACATGGTACAGGTTGGATTATTTTATTTGAATTTTAATAATCCAACTCAGTATTCTTCTGAAATTTGTGTGTGTGTCTGTGTGTGTGTTCTTTTCATTCTCATGATATCAATCAGCACAGGCTGGATTTCCTCTAGGGTTAAAAAATGTGGAAGGAGAGATCTTCGTATAAAGAAAAAAGAAACATGACTTGATTTTAAAACTTTTTGTTTTTCTTAATCCATACCCTCAATATAAGAGAAATCATGTCACGGAACCTTCTTTACAAGATATAAGGAGATTAACATATTTAATAGGAAATATGCCTTAGTAAAAATTTAATGAACATAAACCTCAATTAAAATAGAGTCAGGAGGCAAGAAAGTGGATATTCTTATGCCCTGCAATGATAACAGATCCAAGCAGGAAGAATAAAGAATTCTCTTCTTTCCTGGTAATCATTAGCCAATGAGAGACTGTCACAACTTAGCCAATAAAAATCCATGTTTTCTTTGTTTATTATATCCCTCTCAATTTCCTTTTTCTGTCTATAAACTTTCTTTCCATTTTTGCTGGGGACACGCACATGGCTCACCATGGTTGCAGACCCCAAATTACAATTCTTTGCTGATCGAAAATAAACCCATTTTTCCTGGAGAAATAACTGGCACACTGTACTTGTTTAAAGTTGATATATTGGTAGCAAGAATGGGGATCCAGAGAAGACCCCTGATGACTATGAAGGGTGGTGAGTAAACAGGTGCATAAACCCATATTGAGCCCATTGTTTCTCACTGCTTTTCTTGTCAACCTTGACATTTGAGGGTTATTTTTTCTCCTGGATCTGAGCTTCTACTCTCTTTGCATTTTCAGCCTCTCCAGAATTTAAGTATCTATTTTAAGATCTATCTTATTTTGTCCTTTCTGGTTAAGCCCTTGTACTATATGGTAGTACTTGTTTGGCACTTTGGCCTGATTCTGAAATCAGACTGTTTTAACTGGAACTGGCTAGCTTTTAGCCCATTTCTCCAGTAACAGGGGTTGTTTCATTGGAACTGTGTGAGTTTAGCCTTGATCTCATTACTTTGAAATAGGGTCTGTGTTTTGGCATTGTGCTAAGAAGCCTTCAACTGGAATCCTTTGGGACCAGACTGTTACCTTAGAACTAGTTGGGATTAGGCCTGCAAGATGTTTGAGCTGTTTAGTATGTTTAAAACTATTATTTTACTTTAGAGAAAAATCTCTGAGAAGTGGTATTCTAGTTATCTAAATATTTTGAGCATGCCAACCCCCTCTAAAGGGACCTAAGAGATTTTATGTTTAAAAATGACAGTATTTCCTCATGTGCATTTCTAAATAAATGGAATAGCCTAATCAAAAGCAATTTAGAATATCAGTGGCCATTTGGGAAATTTTCAAAATCCCCAAACTTACTTTTCTTAAAAGCAAATTAGACAACCATAGCTCTAAAGTTTCCAAAACTGAATGGAACACTTATTTCAATTGGTAGTTTGATGTTTCCAAAAGTTATCAGGAGCTTAAAATTGCTTCTCTGCAAAACAAGATTTTAAGATTAACTGAGGCATAGAAATGATTAAAGAAAGATAAAATAGTTCCCAATACATCAGAATCTTCTTCCTTGGCTTCTTTATCTCAAGCTCTGCCTCCAGTACCATGTTGGCTCTCTCCCTTGGCTCCTCCTCCTTAGGCTCTGCCTCTTGTACTATCTTCCTCCTTTCATTCTATGCCACCTATACCTCCTCTATACCCTCAGTTTCCCCATACTAATTATCTTGCTGATCCCCTTTTCTCTGAAATTCCCTCCACCATTACCTTTTTCTTTGAATGTATCAAAACCTGTTACTTTAAAATTAAGCTTTATTAGTATCCAGGGGCTAAACCTTAATTTCTTACATTCCTTAGACTAAAGCTGAACTGCAAGTCAAAGGATTTTCCAAAGTAGTCAAAGATTCTCACAGACTTGCTGAGGAATTTGATATAGTAGTCATTTAAACTTATCAACCTTATTTCTCTGATTTATACCAGCTGGATACATTTGACAGTGAAGGTCAAGCCCAGCATTGAATGAAAACTACTAATTGGAAAAATCCTGAAAAGTCTCAAGAATTACAACTGGGATGCCAACTTGCTAATTTATATGAGAAGGCTTGGGCAATCACTAGGTGACTTCATCACATAATTCCTAGGGTTTTTTCAAAGCCTGTTGATTGGAACAAAATTTAGGTTTTCACACAAAAAAGTTGATGAACCTGTCCATGATTACATTACAATTGACTTCAGATTATTTTTAAAGAAAATTCTGGTCTTCCTTCAGATGTTGATTCCATCCAGGTATCTTTCAACTCTATGTTTATTAATGGTCTTAACTGGGACTTTTCTAGTAAAAATGACCAGGATAGAATGGGAAATTATGTCCACTGCAGATTTAGTTAATCTGGCAAACCATCCCTCTTTCACTCTAGATGAGTGACTTAAAAGAAAGACTGCTAAAAATCTTAATCTTCAACTCCAGTAGTTGAAGTCTCCTACATAAAACCAAAAGCCTTCTAGTTTCTACTATTATTACAAAGAGCCAGGACATCGGAAAAGAGATTGTTATAAATGTAAGGACTTCAGACACTTTCAGACTTCTAACCAGTGTTTCCAATGTCTCCATAATTCTCAAGGATGTGGCTCTGAGGAACTACAGGAGCTCTTTTCAATCATCCCCTATTAACTGGCTTGGAGAAGCATTTCTCCAGATTGGAGATGAATCTCTTCCAGTCCTAATTGAGACTGGAGCCACACTCTCAGTGCTCAATCTAATTAGTATAAAGCACCCTCTGCCTTGGAACACTAAAATAGTTTAAATAGTGGGAATCTCTAATGAACTATAAGATGTTCCTATTCTGAATCTATACCTTTTTCTTTAGGCCTTTTGAGCAATATACACTATCTTCTCCTTAGTTCCTCCAATCCTATTCATTTATTAGGCTAAGACTTCCTAGAACGGTGCCATGACTAAATTTATTTCTCCAAAAAGAAGGAAATAATTCTAGGATTTGAGAGTAGTTATCAAAGTAACCAAACAGGTAAGTGAAATGACTCTTTGACAACTTTTATTTGCTATGTCTCTGACAGTACTAGAGCTGATTCTTGAAACATTGATTATTTGTCCCTACTGAATCTGCTACCACCCTCCTCATGTGCAAAATCTCCAGTTGATATTGACAAAATTTATTGTGCTTCCCCTCAAGGTCCAAATATATACCTCAAAAGCTCTTCCCAGAATTAATCAAAACCCTATATGTAAAGAAGCCCTTCAAGGCATAAAGCCCATAATAGAAGATTACAAGTCTCAAGGACTTACTATCCCTTATACTTATCCCCATAACACTCTTATTTTACTGGTGAGGAAACCTAAGGATCCAGGGCAGTGATTTGTCTGGGACCTCCAAACAATATTCAACATTGCTATATATTGATACCCTGTTGTTCCTAACCCATGTATGCTAATAACATTCATTTCCAGTGGAAGCATTTTTTTTAACTGTACTTGATTTATGTAGTACATTATTTACTATTCTAGTTATTGAAACTGGCCAATAGCTTTTTGCCTTCACTTGGGAAGAAAAATAATTCACCTAGACAGAGTTTTACTGAGGGTCCTTCTTATTTCCCACAAATCCTGAAGGCTTAACTGGATAATATAAAGCTGTGGTTATGCTTTGTTGCAATATGTGGATGATCTGCTTCTTTGCTCTCATTCTCAGGCCTCCTGTAATGAAGACAGCATCTACTTGCTAAAGGTTTTAGCCTTAAAAGGACATAAGGTCACCAAAGAAAATCTGTAATTTTCCCAAGCCCAGGTACAATATTTAGGGCATCTGATAGCAGAACAAGGGCTATGCCTATATCCAGATAGACTTCATGTTGTCCCAAGTTTCCTTAAACCTGAAACTGAATTCCAATAGTAAGGTTTCTCAGGCTAGTTGGTTATTGACAAAACTGGATTTTAAGTTTCTCTCTTATGGCCAAAACTCTGAATTATTTACCAAGGAATAACAACCCTGATCCTTTTTTTTTTTTTTTTGGAAGAAATGGACAATATAGACTTTTAGGTCTTAAATGACAGTTTGATAATCTCACTTGCCCTTGGGTACCCCAATTACTGGATTCCATTTTTCATTTTTGTATATGGGAAAAAGGTGAATATCCTGGGAGTACTCACACAAAAACAGGGCCCAACATTGATTCATAGGATATTATAGCCAGCAACTGAACCTTGTTACTTGGGGATAGGCTCCTTGCTTTAGAGCCATTACTGCTATTGTATTTTTGGTTAAGTTCACTGAGAAAATAATTGTGAAATCCTCTTTAACCACTTTTGTTCTTCATGCAGTAGAAGCCCTCCTGAACTCTAGTTATGCTCAAAATTTCTCAGTCAGCCACCTCACCTCCTATGAAGTCCTTTTGTTAACTGCTCCTCACATAATTACTTTACATTGTAATAACCTTGGCCCTGCTACTCTTCCCCTTCATTACAGATGAAGTCCCTCACAAGTGCTTAACACTGATGGATCGCATCCTGACTTCATGATGATCTGCAGGGAATTCCTTTGGATAGTGTTGACTTCTCATGGTTCACTGATGGTTCTTATTTAAAAGGTTACAAAAGCAAATACTGTGCTGGGTACACTATTGAAACCTCTATTAATATTGTTGAGACAACATTTTTACCTATGGTTCCACTGACCCAACTGTCTGAATTTTACACTCTTACTTGGACTTGCAGTTTAACCATGGGAAAAACTGCCAATATTTATACTGACAGTACATATGCTTTTGGAGTAGCTCATAATTTGGTGATGCTGTGGAAGCATCATGGCTTCTTACTTACAGCAGAAATAAAATTAAAAATGGACTCTATGTTCAGGAATTATTGGATACAATAAATTTACCTACTACTTTACCTATTATTAAGATTCCTGGAGTAGACTAAACTTCACTCTCTGGAAGCAAAGGGAAATCACTTTTCTGACATTTATGGAATGAATGTTGCCTTTAAAAGAACCAACAGCAGCCAAACCTCTGTCATGGTCCAAAGGATACTTCCCCAAATGATAACTTAGAAAAAACTAGCTATAGGAGCCCAACAATTTGCTTCAGAAAAGGGAGAAAAAAACAAGATTGATAA
Source organism: Camelus bactrianus (assembly GCF_048773025.1). NCBI lineage: Eukaryota > Metazoa > Chordata > Mammalia > Artiodactyla > Camelidae > Camelus > Camelus bactrianus. The sequence continues at coordinate 65,465,026 of NC_133575.1, read as the reverse complement.
TTCAACAATTGTTGGTTTAGTAAAAAGAGGAAGTTCCAGTTTGGACCAAATAACAATCCAGCCCTACAGGAGACTAAAATTCCCACTCCTAACCACTGTCAATGAATTAAATTATTAGTCTACTGACAAAATGATAGTATTTATGAATCAATATTGGTAGTAAAACATTAGCAAGGCTGCAAAATGTGCCTACCTCACTTACCCAACTTGTCTGAAGTACCACCCAAGGAAGCCTGTTTGTACTGCTCCCAGACATTTTAAACTGCCTAATGGACTACTTGCTATCTGGAAAATAGGTTTCATACAACTTCCTCTGTCTCATGGATATAAATGTTTTTGTCATGGTCTGTATGTTTTCATATTGAACTGAATACCCATTTGCAGACAGTCTACTGCCTCTTCTGGGGCTAAAGTCCTTTTGGAAAATAGTAGCCCTACCTGGGGAACTCTCAAACTTCATAGTGATTGAGAAATTCATTTTACTGGTCAGGTGCTTTAACAAGTCTGGCTTTATATCACTTTCATTATGTTTATCACACTTAATCATCTGGTTTAGTTGAACACACTAAAGACATTATTAAGACACAATTGGCAAAATTTGTAGATGTCTTCCAAATAAATTGGCCAAAATCATTGTTGTTGGGTCTTAGATCCACTTATTTTGGAATTCATAAACTTTCACCTTTTGAGAGTCACAGGATGCCCAATGCACTTGTCTCCTGCCTTTTTTGACTCACAATGGATAAAAGGAAAAATACTTCAATATGGCAAATGTCTGATTGTTTCTACTAAACATAACTATGCCTTTATAGAGCAATCTTTTCACAGTGCAGTTTTGGGAGACAAAGACCTTAAACATCACACCTTGCAACCTGGAGATATTGCCTATTGGAAAATACACTTCCTGAAAGACTTTCTTTAACCTAGTTGGAAAAGTCTCATCATATACTGCCAACCAATTCTTGTGCTCCCAAACTCCAGGAAACAGATTCTTGGAATCACATAACACAACTAAAGAAAACACTAAACACTGATTGGATCTGCACATCATTTGATGACCTGAAAGTAAAGATTTTCTGAAATTGAAAGACATGACATTTGATAAGACAGCTTTCTCAGGATATCTAGACTGGACCTGTTGAAGTTTGTCCCCAAATTTTTGATGTTAACATAATGCTTCCAATGATCTCCAACATCTATGATCTTGATAACAATTGGACTTTAGATAAAAAGTGCCTGAGATTTCTCCCTCCTACCCCTTCCTATTACTGAAATGTGACCTCAGTAAGTTTTCAATCTGTGCAGTCTCCCTCTGGTGTGGGACACTACACACAGAAAACATCTTTCCTGGCATTTAGGGGAAAAAAATATTGAAACCAGGAAACCTGGCTCTTGATCAGTGATCTTTTGAGAAAGATCTTGATTAAAAGAGGAAAATGTATAAACAAACAAACAAACAAACAAATAAATAAATAAATAAATAAATAAAAACAGAAACCTCAGTTAAAATAGAGTTGGGAGATCAGAAGAGGGAGTTCTCACATCCTACAACAATAGGAGAGCCCAAGAAGAAGAATGACCCCCCATTTTTCCTGGCAAAAGCTCAGTCAGTTAGAAACTGTCACAACTCAGTCAATAAAAAGCTATGGTGTCTTTGTTTACTACAGCCCTCCGAATTTCCCTTTTCCCTCTATAAAATAGTTATTGTTTTCATTTTTGCTGAGGATTTGCATGTGGCTTACCATAGTTATAGGCTCCAAATCACAGTTCTTTGCTGACCTGAAATAAATCCATTTTTGCTGAAGAAACATATGGTGGCCTATTTTTATAGCTTAATATTGTCTATTCACTCCCCAATTTTACTCCCTTTTACTAACTTCCTCACTGAAAATACAGAGTCCCATCTAATTTTGAAACTTGAAATTGTCCAACAGCTATGAGCAGATCAGATAAGGATAATTATTGAGTATACTATTTCAGTATTTCCTAAGTGTGTTTTGTAAGTTATTGAGTAGGAAGAGAAACTATGAATAACTTGGTGCTATTACTAATCTGTCTACATTAAAAATTTTGTCAACCAAGAACAACTTACCCTCCATCTCTAAGATGTGGCTATCCCACTAATGAGAAGTGGCTTAGCTCAAGTCAAAGGTAATCTCATTCTCCTTTTATATAACCAATATATTTTAACATGAACCTGCTGACCCACTGGAAAGTAAAAAAATTACCCACAAACTATGAAATTTAGACATGCTGTTCTCGGCACAATTTAGTTATCATGAGCTTTATTCACATGGAAATCAGCTGACATTCTCAACTTCAAAAAAGAATAAAATTTTAGTTTCCATATCTGATATCCATATTAAGACATTTTGTCTCTCAAAGCCTGTTTTCTCATATGTAATTATGAAGAATCATGACTAAATAATATTCAAGATTTCTTAATTTTGAAGATGTTATGTTATGCTTTTGACTCCCCTTACAGAATTTCTTCCTTACATGTAAAAGAGAACATACATGTGTAGCAAATATACTGACTGATACAACAAGCAAGTGCTCATAGTTTAACATGCATTTTTTAGTAAAATTTTAGAGTGTACAAATCCAATAAAATAAAAGGTATCATTTGATACAGATTATTGGACAATTCTAAAATAAAATCTCTAGTAGTTTGGATCACACTAAAAACATTCATGTAAATCTGATGTAATAATGATTGAATAGTTTCCAGTAACCAGAGAATATAAGAGAAATTAGCAGGTACTGGAAATTTTATTCTAATAGCACAAGTATTACTAGTATCTAAGACTATTGGCTGAGTCTGGGTCACTACAAACACATCCAAGCCTTAAAAAATTTAAAATGTACCAGATACATTTTCATTTATTGATAGTGACTACTCAATTAGTTCCCCTTATGAGGTTCATGGACTGAACATATAGCCCATAAGAATCCTTAAAGAGGTCTATAGGCTAGCTTTTCTTTTATTAATAATTTAAGTATGAGAACTTATATTTATATTTTAGATTTTGGTACAAATTAATAATTAATCTAAAAGAGTTTTCCCTCATGGATGCCCTCTTAAATTATCCACATTAATAAAAATTTATTTTTATTAGTTCTGGTAATTTAAAAAATGGTAAATAGCAGCAGTTAAGGAACAGATGGGTATGACTTAAACTGTGAATATTTGGAGTTGATAGTACAGGTAAAAACAAGATTTAGTTAATGAATGTGTTAATCATTTTCCTTACTAACACTTAAGATAGTTGACTTTCTAACAAACAAAATTTTTCACAGAATTAGATACATACATTCTTATGCTCTAGGCTAGAACTTCTCTGAATAAATCTCATCACCTTGCTAAAATTTTTAAAATTTTGAAACTATAATCATTAATTGCATTTATTTAAATAAAGCACCCTAAGTTTTTAAAATATTTTTATAAAGCTCTTGCTCAAGTAGAGATTTCTTTGTGCTAGAAAGATACAAACGTGGGTCATGAAAATGCAAAATAATTTGCCTTTCATGTGTAGCTATTTTCTATTCAGCCTATTAAAATATGCCTATTAATTAAGTGCCCAGTTTTAAAATCTATCGGCTGAGGGAAATAAGGCAAAAAATGATTTATATATCTCCTGGCACATCCCTGAGCTTTAAATTAAGAAATACTACTTGGTGATTTAGCATGTTAGTTATGGTTAATTGGTTGTTTCAATAAATATCAAACTCAATTTTTTGTAAAAAAAAAAAAAAAAAAACACCTTACTGTAAATTAGATTGGCTTTGAAAATATTGAAAAATAAAATCATGGCACCAGGATAAGGCTACTTTCTTATTAAAAAGAAAAATAAAAGCTACCTTCCTACTGATTATTTATACATACATTAAGGAAACAAGAGTCAGTCTTTTTGTCTCTGTGACTGAGACCAAATTAAGATTCATTCTAGTCCACTTTGAAATGACTTGTCCTAAATCTACTTATACTTTTATAGCACCACTCTCCAAATTCCATTCATTTGACAATGGTATGTAATCCTTATTTACTGATGGTAAGTAATGCTCTGAGGACTTGGCAAAAGTCAAAACCTAAAGTTTGCTTCACTTTTATGCAAGTGTCCATTAAGAGCCTGCCCAGTAGATTTCACTGTACCCTTTTGACATTTTATTTTGTTCATTTATGAAACTCATCAAGGTGGTCCCAGACAATGAAATGAAACATAATCCCTGACATGCATACAAAGGGAGTCCCAAAAGCAGCAAACATGAATGACTGTCTATACTGCACATCAATGAAGACATTCTCTGGGACACACCTGTTGCTCCTTTCTATAGATATATATTTTGGGAAATCAACAGCATATTCCTTCCAGAGTACAAACAGGCTGAGGATCAGGTTAAACAGGACCCCTGCAAAAAAAAAAAAAAAAAAAAAAAAAAAAGTGCAAAATCATTTATTCCCCACACAGAGGTAGAATCTTAAAGTAAACCCATTGCCACAAATACAGAAAATAACTTTGACAGAATAATAACCTGGCCATTTTTTCATAAATACAGAGAACACCTCTTAAGCACACCTCTAAAATCTATAAATTTAACAGTAACACATAAATATTGTCCTCAGGGAAATGATTTGCTTTCACCTTGAAATAGAAAAGAGTTTTCCTTGCCTCATACAACCGCATTTTAATGACCATTATCACCCCAAATAGACTTAGGCCCTATCAAAGCCAGAAATGTTAAAATGGTAAATTAGATAATCTTTCTCTTTTGTATTTCTTTCTTTCCCAGCTGCTCAATTATCCATAATATATTCAAAGTTTACATTTATCAAATGCTCACTCCATAATGTATCTGTATGCATTTTAATATAAGTAAAAATAACACATCATTTAAATTACTTAACACTTTCCTCCAGTCTTCATAAAAAAAGAATTCAGTGGAAAGGTATGCCATGTATAGCCATAGCTGCTACAGATCCTTGTTTTTACTACTATATACTGATAAGGTAACAGAATCCAATATGATAGCATAGACCTAGAACATAACTTAATGTTATTCTACAGCATACAGGTGCTAAAAATATTCAATAATTTAAATAAATTGTATTAAGTTAATCATTGTATTAATGCAGGAACAGATTATCCATATAAATATTACAACCATTGGAGTAAGGCAGAAAATCCCCATTAATAAAAAGCTCCAACCTTTGTACTGCACCATTGTTACCAGGATGATACATACCTTTCAAACATCTTTAATTGAAGTAAAAGTGTGTCCTACAGAGGTGATGTTTACAAACCAAAGCCTGCACCCCTAATAACAGAATCCCACACATTTATGGAGTACTCTTCTGGGACATAAACATACCAGATAGAAATTCATCTAAATTCATACTGAATTACTGGCACTAGACCAAAACATTCTTTTTTTTAACATTTTTATTGATTTATAATCATTTACAATGTTGTGTCAAATTCCAGTGTTCAACACAATTTTTCACTCATTCATGGACATACACACACTCATTGTCACATTTTTTTCTCTGTCAGTTATCATAACATTTTGTGTATATTTTCCTGTGCTATACAGTGTAATCTTGTTTATCTAATCTACAACTTTGAAATCCCAGTCTATCCCTTCCCAACCTCCACCACCCTGGCAACCATAAGTCTGTATTCTCTGTCTATGAGTCTATTTCTGTCCTGTATTTACGCTTCGTTTCTGTTTTTTGGTAGGTTGGTTGTTTGTTTTTGTTTTTGTTTTTCAGATTCCACATATGAGCAATCTCATATGGTATTCTTCTTTCTCTTTCTGGCTTACTTCACTTAGAATGACATTCTCCGGGAGCATCCATGTTGCTGCAAATGGCAATATGTTGTCGGTTTTTATGGCTGAGTAGTATTCCATTGTATAAATATAACACATCTTCGTTATCCAGTCACCTGTTGATGGATATTTAGGCTGTTTCCATGTTTTGGCTATTGTAAATAGTGCTGCTATGAACATTGGGATGCAGGTGTCACCCTGAAGTAGGGTTCCTTCTGGATACAAGCACAGGAGTGGGATTCCTGGGTCATATGGTAAGTCTATTCCTAGTCTTTTGAGGAATCTCCACACTGTTTTCCATAGTGGCTATACCAAACTGCATTCCCACCAGCAGTGTAGGAGGGTAACCCTTTCTCCACAGCCACTCCAGCATTTGTCATTTGTGGATTTTTGAATGATGGTCATTCTGACTGGTGTGAGGTGTTACCTCATTGTAGTTTTGATTTGCATTTCTCTGATAATTAGTGATATTGAGCATTTTTTCACGTGCTTTTTGATCATTTGTATGTCTTCCTTGGAGAATTGCTTGTTTAGGTCTTCTTCACATTTTTGGATTGGGTTGTTTATTTTTTTCTTATTGAGTCATATGAGCTGCTTATATATTCTGGAGATCAAGCCTTTGTCGGTTTCATTTGCAAAAATTTTCTCCCATTCCGTAGGTTGTCTTCTTGTTTTACTTCTGGTTACCTTTGCTGTGCAGAAGCTTGTAAGTTTCATTAGGTCCCATTTGTTTATTCTTGCTTTTATTTCTTCTAGGAGAAAATTTTTGAAATGTATGTCAGATAATGTTTTGCCTATGTTTTCCTCTAGGAGGTTTATTGTATATTGTCTTATGTGTAAGTCTTTAATCCATTTTGAGTTGATTTTTGTATATGGTGAAAGGGAGTGTTCTAGCTTCATTGATCTACATGCTGCTGTCCAGTTTTCCCAACACCATTTGCTGAAGAGACTGTCTTTATTCTATTGTATATTCTTGCATCCTTTGTCGAAGATGAGTTGACCAAAAGTTTGTGGGTTCATTTCTGGGCTCTCTATTCTGTTCCATTGGTCTATATGTCTGTTTTGGTACCAATACCATGCTGTCTTGATGACTGTAGCTTTATAATATTGTCTGAAGCCTGGGAGAATTATTACTCCAGCCTCTTTCTTTCTCTTCAGTGATACTTTGGCAATTCCAGGTCTTTGATGGTTCCATATAAATTTTATTATGATTTGTTCTAGTTCTGTGAAATATGTCCTGGGTAATTTGATAGGGATTTCATTAAGTCTGTAGATTGCCTTGGGCAGTGTGACCATTTTAACAATATTGATTCTTCCAATCCAAGAGCATGGGATATCTTTCCATTTTTTAAAGTCTTCTTTAATTTCCTTCATCAATGGTTTATAGTTTTCTGTGTATAATTTTTTCACCTCATTGGTTAGATTTATTCCCAGATATTTTATTACTTTGGGTGGTATTTTAAAGGGATTTGTTTCTTTACTTACTTTTTCTGTTGATTCAACATCAGTGTAAAGAAATGCACCTGATTTTTGAATGTTAATTTTGTAACCTGCTACCTCGCTGAATTCTTCAATCAGCTCTAGTAGCTTTTGTGTGGACCTTTTAGGGTTTTCTATATATAGTAACATGTCGTCAGCATATAGTGACATTTTTACCTCTCCTTTTCCAATTTGGATCCCTTTTATTTCTTTCTCTTGCCTGATTGCTGTGGCTACGACTTCCAGGACTATGTTGAATAGGAGAGGTGATAGTGGGCATCCTTTTCTTTTCCCAGATTTTAGTGGGAAGATTTTGAGTTTTTCACCATTGAGTACTATGCTGGCTGTAGGTTTTTCGTATATAGCTTTTATTATTTTGAGATATGTTCCCTCTATACCCACTTTAATGAGAGTTTTTATCATAAATGGGTGTTGAACTTTATCAAATGCTTTTTCTGCATCGATTGAGATGATCATGTGGTTTTTGTCCTTTCTCATGTTGATGTGATGTATTACATTGATTGATTTGCGTATATTGAAGCAGCGTTGTGTCCCTGGTATGAACCTCACTTGGTCATGATGAGTAATCTTTTTTATGTGTTGTTGGATTCTATTTGCTAAAATTTTGGTGAGGATTTTGGCGTCTATGTTCATCAGTGTTATTGGCCTTTGATTCTCTTTTTTTGTAGTGTCTTTGCCTGGTTTTGGTATCAGGGTGATGGTGGTTTCATACAATGAGTTTGGGAGTATTCCCTCCTTTTCAATCGTCTGGAAGAGTTTGAGAAGGACTGGTATGAGTTCTTCTTTGTATGTTTGGTAGAATTCCCCAGTGAAGCCGTCCGGTCCTGGACCTTTATTTGTAGGGAGGTTTTTAATTGCTATTTCTATTTCCTTTCTGGTGATCAGATTGTTCAAGTGTTCAGATTCTTCTTGATTCAGTCTTGGTGGACAGTATGTTTCCAGAAACTTGTCCATCTCCTCTCGGTTATCCAGTTTGTTCCCATATAGTTTTTCATAATATTCTTGTATGATATACTGTATTTCTATTTTGTTTGTTGTAATTTCTCCATTTTCCTTTCTTATTTTGCTAATTTGTGCTCTCTCCTTTTTCTTCTTTGTGAGTTTGGCCAGAGGTTTGTTGATTTTATTTTTCTTTTTCAAAAAACCAGCTTTTGGTTTGGTTGATTATTTTCTATGGTCTTGTTAATCTCTATTGTATTTAATTTCTCCCTGATCTTTATTAATTCCGTACTTCTGCTGCTTTTTGGGGCTTTTTGTTCTTCTTTTTCTAATTCATTCAGGTGGTAAGTTAAATTGTTTATTTGAGATTGTTCATCTTTTTTGAGGAAGGCCTGTATCACTATAAACTTCCCTCTTAGCACTGCCTTTGCTGTGTCCCATAGGTTTTGAGTGGTTGTGCTTTCATTTTCATTTCTCTCAAGGTAGTTTTTAATTTCAGCTTTGATTTCCTCATTGATCTATTGTTTTTTCAATAACATATTGTTTAATGTCCATGTTTTCCTTTTTTTCTCCTTTGTTTCTCTGTTGTTGATTTCTAGTTTCATGGCATTGTGGTCAGTAAAGATGCTTGAGATAATTTCTATCTTCTTAAAATTGTTGAGGTTTCTTTTGTGCCCAAGTACATGATCGATCCTGGAAAATGTTCCATATGCACTTGAAAAGAATGTATATCCTAGTTTTGTGGAGTGTAATGCTCTGAGAATATCCTCCAAATCTAGTTTTTCTATTGTACTATTTAATTTCTCTGTTGCCTTGTTTATTTTCTGTCTGGAAGATCTGTCTAGTGATGTAAATGCAGTGTTGAAATCTCCAACTATGATTGTATTCCCATCAATATCCCCCTTTATCTCTGTTAGTAATTCTTGTATGTACTTAAGTGCTCCTATATTGGGTGCACATATATTTATGAGTGTAATATCCTCATCTTGTATCACTGCTTTAATCATTATAAAATGTCCTTCTTTATCTTTCTTTATGGCCTTTGTTTTAAAGTCTATTTTGTCTGAAATCAATACTGCAACTGCTGCTTTTTTGGCTTTTCCATTTGCATGGAATATCCTTTTCAATCCTTTCACTCTCAATCTGTATGTGTCCTTCTCCTTAAAGTTGGTCCCTTGTATGCAGCATATTGAAGGTTCTTGCTTCATTATCCAGTCTGCCACTCTGTGTCTTTTGACTGGAGTATTTAGTCCATTAACATTTACAGTAATTAATGATAGATGTGTGTTTAATGCCATTTTGAACTTACCTTTGCAGTTGAATTTGTATATCCTCTTTGTTCCTTTCTTCTTCCTTTTGTGGTTTGGTAATTTTCCTTTGTATTATCATGGATTTTATTTAATTTTTGTGACTCCCTTGTAAGTTTTTGGCTTGTGGTTACTCTTTTTTTTTAAATCTATTAGCCCATTACTATAACTGTTTTTATTAAACTGAAGTAACATAATCTCAAACCCATCCTACTGTTAAAAAAATTTTAAAAAGTTAGAAAAAAATATATTCTATATTTCCCTGCCTCCCTCTCCCACTCTCAGTGATTTGTCTGTCTTCTTTTATAATTTCGTGTTTACTTTATTTGTAATTCATGAGTTATCACCTTTCCAGTTGTGAGTTTCTCATTTCTGTAGCATCCTGCTGCTTTTCTATTTAGAATAGCCCTTTCAGTATTTCTTTTAGCACGGGTTTAGTGTTGCTAAACTCCTGCAGCTTTTTTTTTTTTGTCTGTGAAACACTTTATTTCTCCTTCTATCCTAAAGGATAGCCTTGCTGGATAAAGTATCCTTGGCTGCATCTTTTTTTCATTCAGGGCTTTGAATATATCTTGCCACTCCCTTCTGGCCTGTAGTGTTTGTGTAGAGAAATCACCTGAGAGCCTTATGGGGGTTCCCTTGTAACTTACTCTTTGCTTTTCTCTTGCTGCCTTTAGAATCATTTCTTTAACCTTGACTCTGGCCGTCTTGATTATGATATGTCTTGGTGTGGATCTATTTGGGTTCTTCCTGTTTGGGACCCTTTGAGCTTCCTGTACTTGAATATCTGATTCTTTTACGTTTGGGAAGTTTTCAGTCATGATTTCTTCAAAAACCTTTTCAATCTGTTTTGATCTTTCTTCCCCTTCTGGGACCCCTATTATGCGAAGATTGGGATGCTTTATATTATCCCGTAGGTACCTTATGCTATTTTCATTATTTTTTATTTGCTTATCTTGTGGTTCTTCTGAATGGGTGCTTTCTATTGCCCTGTCTTCTAGATCACTAATTCGTTTCTCTGCATTATCTAGTCAGCTTTGCCCAGCTATTAGGTCATTCCTCATCTCTGTCAATGGGTTTACCCATTCTACTTGGCTCTTCTTTATAGCTTCAATTTCATTTTTGACATATTTTATATCTCTAAACACTATCTCTTTTAATTCCTTCAGCAATTTGATCACTCCTTTTTTGAAATCTTGTTCTAGTAGGCTATCGATATCTATTTCATTGATCTTTCTTTCAGGGGATTTCTCTTATTCTTTTATTTGGGAAAGGTTTTTCTGCTTCTTCATCTTGCTCATACCTCTCTGGCACTGTGGTTTATGGAGTATCAGTTGTCTATTCTGTTCCTTAAGGAGTTTATCTATCTAATGTCTATTTAGGAATAGAACTTAGGAATAAAAGAAAAAAATAAGAGACAGAGGGAAAGAATTTTAAAAGAAGGAAGAAATAAGGTTAGAAAGCATTGTATAATGAATAATAGAATAGCAAGTTGAAGCAGTGTATTAATCGGGTTGAGACGTCCTTTCAAAACCTTTAAAAAAAAAGGGGAGGTAAGATGAATAGATGTATTTGAAACCTGTGTCTAATCAATAACAGGACATCAAAACCCAAGAGAAATATAAATGAATTAAGAAGTAAAATTTAAGAGGGTAATAGAAAATAAAACAGGTAAAAACAGATTTTAAAAAAGAAAAGGGGGGGGTTGTCGTCGGTGTTCTCCTGGAGTCTGTTTGCTTTTAATGTGAAGTCTTTCTGTCTTCATCCTGTTTTGGAAGCTTAGCTTGCTGTTTTCAGAGGCCCTCCGTTGGCGCCCTCTTCCATGCTGCTCCCAGTACCTGTTGGCAAGCAGATCGTGCCTCCTCCTAACACTGGGTCAGGTGCAGCTCTCCTCTGCTGTGGGCAGGCAGGTCACTGCCCCACCCGATGCCACAGTCAGATGTTGCAGACTGGCCAGGTAGGAGGGCGGGTCGTGCCCCCTTCCAGCACCTCGGTCAGGGGCTGTGTTCCTGCCTGAAAGGCGGGGGGCCGCTCTCCATCTACCTGTGCCAGTAGCTCCACTGCTCTGTGCGGTTGTGCACTCCTCCCTGGTCAGCGCTCCACAGGTGGGCTCGGGGAAGACCGAGGGATAGCCTTGTCCCTGCTCTGGGCCAAAACTCAGCTCCTTGTTTGTCTTTGTGGATAAGTTCTCTGAGGGACCAGGATGGAAAGATCCTATCTGCCTTGGGCTGTAGGCAAGTATCAGTCTGGCCTTTGAGGCTGCTAAGCCTTTCAGTGTGGATGCAGGTTTTGCCCCCGCCCAGCCTGGATGCTGAGCGCTGGAGGATATGGCGGCTGTGCCTGAGCCCCGCCTTTCTTCCCCCATAAACTTTCCGTGAGTTTTCAGAGATGGAGGTATGCACCCTTCCCCCCAGAGCACATCAACCTTGCTGTTTTATGGAGGGCCCAGATTGTTCTGCCCTGTACACGCATAGCCACAGCGCATGCCCCTTGCAGTCCCCCGGGGTTGCCACAATGCATCTGCCCCCATCCTCTGCCCAGCTTGAGCAGCCTGGCCCTGCCCATAGCTGACGGCCTGCATCTCAGGCTGGGTGTCGGGGGGACCCTCCATGCCCGTTTAACTTAGTTCTGCCAGTCAAGGGCTGCTCCATATTGATCTGAGCCTCAGAGGCTCCCCCTCCGTTCTGTTGGCCTCTCAGTTGGAGAGGGGAGACCCAGCGAACGAGCGCCAGTCCTCCTTTGTCTCTCCCTCCCTGCATGACCCATCCAACTCTGCTTTGCCTTTTTTTCTTTCTTTTTTCCTTCTCTTCTACCAGATTTTTGGCGTCTTTATCTTTTGAAGAGGGTGATGTTCTGTCGGAGTTCCGCAGGTGCTCTGGTTGGCTGAGTGGGTCTGTGGATGTGGGTCTTGGTGCATTTGTGGGAGAGGGTGAGCTGCGAGCACCCTTCTACTCCGCCATCTTCTCCGAGTCTCTAGACCAAAACATTCTGAATGAGTATTGATCAGTCCTATCCACTGAGATATCTTCAACTTCTGTACTTCCAGGTAAACAATATCAATCACTTCAGATAGATCAGTACTCCTTTAGCCCTGGCACTTTCAGAACTCCTTATCAGTTATCCATCATTTTCTTAGATACAGTTATATTTAAGGAGCATACCATTCAAAGGCATTTTTTAATTTTTTTCTTTTGTATTTAATATATCTACTTAATTGAGTTGCTACTAATAACAAGATAGAGATAGCGTACGTGAGAAAACATTGACAAATATTAAGTATTGTACAAAATAACAGTATTGTGATTATAAATAATGTAGTACAAATAATAATATCCAAAAATCTTCATTTGACTTTATTGTCACTTTTAAGAGTTAATTCTAAAGATTTTGCCACTTCTTTCATGCCTTTTAGGGAAAAAAAAAATCCCGGGTATCCCAGTTATGCCATTTTTGGAGACCAGCAATATCCATTTTGAGATTAAAAAAGAAAACGTCCCGGAAATAATTATACTCAGAAGCTAGAAATTCTTTTAAAAGAGTCAGAAAAAAATAAAACTAATAAGGAAAGAAACAGGAAGAGCCTTTTCTAGAAACCAAATTTCTAGGAAAGTAAAAGCTATATATTCAAGCCTGTATGAATTGTGGTATTCTCATATTTAATAAAATAGTTTCATAAGGCATCCATAAACAAAACAGTTAAATTCATTACATCTGATTAGTAAAATATCATACCAAATATCTAAAATATAATTCCAATGATTCTTATACCTGGGTGATAATTATAATCACCTGCTGAGTATTTTTTTCTTTTAATACAAATTCCTGTGCTTCCACCCAGAGATGTATTATATGAAGATGGCCCTGGAATATAATTTTTTTATCATTTCTTAGGCGGGTATTAAGATCATCTAGATGTGGGAATGGCTTCCTGAAAAGTAAATGAATGGCTAGCATGAGTAAATTTTCAGTGGAGTAAATAAAGCCTGGCCTGATTACTTTGCTTTCAACATGTGGAACATAATGAGAAATGTATCTAGGTTCCCCACTTCAAATTCTATTCCCTCTTCTAACCTAAGTCAACATCTATGAAAAAGTGAGTATCAAATATACTCATCATGACAACAAATACATTTTTTTAAGCTGAGTGATAGCATTAAATTATCTAAAATTAATTTACTGTTTTAATCTTTAATATTTATTAAGCTCTATGAGGACAGTGATTTGCATTGTTCACCAATCTATCTCAAGCATCTAGAAAAGTTTCTGGCACAGAGTAGGCACTCAATAAGTATCTGTTAAGGGGAGTGGAGGGAGGGAGAATTGGATGAAAGCAGTCAAAAGGTACAAACTTTCAGTTATAAGATAAATAAGTACTAGGAATGTGATGTGCAACATGGTAAATATAATTAACACTCATATATTATATATAAAGGTTGTTAAGAGAGTAAATCCTAAGAGTTCTTATCACAAGAAAAAACTTTAAATTTATTTAATTTTGCATTTATATGAGATGATGGATGTTCATTAAACTTGTGAAAATTATCTCATGATGCATGTAAGTCAAATCATTAAACTATATACCTTAAATTTACACAGTCCTATATGTCAATTATAGCTCAATCAGACTGGAAAAAAATTTGAATAGATAGTTTGATCAAGTACTAATTGATATGGTGGAGACACCAAATAAAGATGAAAGAGGTAAATTTGGACTAAGTATTTGGGGAGAGATAATAATAATTTTAAAATGTATAGGATTTAGATTGGCTCTGGAGGAGAAGAAAGGGTATTCCTGTACCAGGGGAATTCAATTATATCATTGAGAAGTTTTTTTTGGTTGAGAGCAGCATTTTCAATTAAATATGACAAGCAAGAGACATATAAGATAGCCACTGGGGAAGTGGGCAATTCTTTTATTGCATCCTTGTGATTAAATTGCATAGTGTTGCCTGTCTAATAAGGCAATAATGACACAACAAAGGAAAATCATGATAAATTCATATTTGAAAAGTGGCTGATTAAAATTATAAAATGATGGTACATACTACTGCACTAAACAAGATATTCAGAACTCCCTGATATATTTTATTAGGAAATCAAGTATCCAAGTTTGCACACATTCATCAAGCACTTATTCTTTAGCCAGGTAAATAAAGTAAGTGTAACTTGAAAAAATTAGGGCATTGCTAGAATCAGTTGTCATATTATGAGAAAATTTCAAATCAAACTTTCTGCAAATGAATCACGGGTTTATGGAATTATCCATGAAGAAAGAAAAGTAAAGTTTGATGAATGTCTACTATATGGAAGGATTTTTATTAAAAATCAACTCACTTAATTGTAATAACACACACATACTGTATGTAAATTATATCTAAATAAAATGAGTAAAAAATAATTTCTCAGATAAATAAAATCTAAATGATTACTTCTACTTCTGGCCTCAATTCAGTATGAGGTACCGTATTTCCCTTCCAATGAGAAAGAAACAAAAAGCAAAAGAAAAAATATATAAAACAATGACTTTCAAGACATTGGACATCAGGCAACAAAGGACAGTGTTCCCTGGGAGACAGGAAACAAATAAAATAAAGCTAAAAATTGCCCAAGTCTACTGCTTTGAGAAAATTTCCAGGCCATAATCCAGGAAGAAGAAGTGAGGAGGAGCTTGATGGACTCCATGAGTAAAAGATAGAACTGAGAATCAGGCAAGATCCAAGTGATGAACATTCATAGAACAGAGTTCCAGAGAGGAGAGAAATGCACAAAGAAATATATTCAGGAGATCTACAGAGGGTCCTGATCAAGTAGACAGCAAAATACTGATCAACATGAGTGTGAGAAAATTACACAAGCTGTAGAAATAACTAAGCATTGCAGGTAACCATGCCTAGAATTCAAACAGGATCATAAATACTGTCCATTCCCACTAGCAGGAGTGGAAAACTTCATTATTTGGAGGGCATTAATGTCGAGTATTCAGGAGGTTTTTTCTCTGCAGTGGAAAATAATTAGCATTAAAATATACATGATTCTGGTCTCTTCTCACAAAATTTTAAAAAGCAAGACTGAAAAGGATAAAAGAATGCACAAGTTATTTAATTATATCCTAAGGAAAGTTCACTAATAAAAGAATACAAAATACTGAGCATCCAAAAGGAGAAAAATCACAGTATTTGGCATACAATCAAAAAGTACAAGGTGAGCAAAATGGCAGACTAAGAAGCTCCAAAATATTTCCCCATGGAAATACAAAAAGTAGATAATAGCATACTGACCAAAATAGCTTTCTGAGAGCTCTAGAAATAAGTCAGAGATCTACAGCAATGAAGTGAGAATACAATCAAGAAAAAGACACACTCAAAATGGTAGTACATTTCAAGAGTTTCTAGTTGCTTCTCCCCACCCTTTATGAAGAATAACATGACATGGACAGGAGAAAGCCACTCAATTCCTGGACCCTCTCTCTAGACAGAGAAAAAAGTAAACTTGCTTGCAATGTTCTGGCTAACCTGGGGACTTCCTAAAGGACTGGGTCTTGTATCATCTGACTTTGGGCATTGATGGCAATGGTGGCATAATTTGGATTTAAGGATGGAGAATAATACAAATATCAGTGAGTACACTAAGATATGAGAACTGTGGAGGGCTTTATACCTACAGAGAAGACTTGGAGAAGAAGCAGGTGCTAGGCTCTTAGGGAAATTAGGACATGTAAAAACAGTTGTATATACAGAGGAACTGGGAAAAAAGCGCATGTACAGGCTCAAGGAAAATGCATGCCTAGAAAAGCCCTGAGAAGACTTTATGTCATCAGGTCAGGTTTATTAGTGAGGACACAATTTCAGCTAGATTGACTAAGATAGAAAAAGAGAAAAGATTGAAATGAAAAAGGAGACAGTATAGATTTTAGAGAAATAAAAAGACTATGAGAACAGAATGGAAGAAAATATTTGCAAAAAATAAAATTGACAAAGGCTTGATCTCCAGAATATATAAGCAGCTCATATGACTTAATAAGAAAACAAAAAACCCAATCCAAAAATGGGCAGAAGACCTAAACGAGCAATTCTCCAATGAAGACATACAAATGACCAATAGGCACATGAAAAAATGTTCAATGTCACTAATTGTCTGAGAAATGCAAATCAAAACTACAATGAGGTATCACATCACACCAGTCACAATGGTCATCATTCAAAAGCCCACAAATGATAAATGCTGGAAAGGGTGTGGAGAAAAGGGAATCCTCCTACACTGCTGGTGGGAATGCAGTTTGGTACAGCCAGTGTGGAAAACAGTATGGAGATTCCTCAAAAAACTAAAAATAGACTTACCATATGATCCATCAATCCCACTTCTGGATATATATCTGGAGGGAACTCTAATTCCAAAAGATACATGCACCCCAATGTTCACAACACACTATTTACAATAGTCAAGACATGGAAATAGCCTAAATGTCCATTGACAGATGACTGGATAAAGAAGATGTGGTGCATTTATACAGTGGAATACTATTCAGCCATAAAAACGACAACATAATGCCATTTGCAGCAACATGGATGTCCCTGGAGAATGTCATTCTAATTGAAGTAAGCCAGAAAGAGAAAGAAAAATACCATATGAAATCACTCATATGTGGAATCTAGAAAAAAAGAAGAAGAAGAAAAATGAATTTAAATATAAAACAGAAATAGACTCACAGACATAGAATACAAACTTGTGGTTGCCAGGAGGGAAGGGGGTGGGAAGGGACAGACTAGGCATTTGAGATTTGTAGATACTGACAGGTATATATAAAATAGATAAACAAGTTTATAATGTATAGCATGGGAAAATATATACAAGATCTTGTAGTAGCTCACAGTGAAAAAGAATATGAAAATTAACATACGTATATTCATGTATGACTGAAAAATTGTGCTGTACACCAGAAATTGACACAGCACTGTAAACTGACTGTAACTCTAAAATAAAATAAAATAAAATAAAATAAAATAAAATAAAATAAAATAAAGTCTAGGAGAAGAGAAGGAAGCATTAAATGGTAAGAAGGTTCTTCTATATTTCTTCTATTATATTTTAATTATATATATAGTCTACATATATATACATACACATACACATATATAATCAATACCTTGATAAAAAACATGGCCTCAGACTGCTATTCCAAAAATGATAAAAATATTACTTATACACAATTTGTGATGCTGACAATGCTTTCATGTTCTCTTATCCTTATCAAAACCAGCTTTCCAGTTTTTTGTGATAAACACATATATAAATATCAATGATAATTTAACATATGGCTTATCCTGGTAGATTGTCAATTTTAATGGGTTACATTATATGCTAAACGAGTGTAATTCCTTTAGATGACTATCAGTAAATTTATGTGGAAGCATATTTTTCATCCAGAAAATTTTTTTAATATGGTAACTATGCCCAATATGCAAAAGGTCGGTCTAGATGATTGCATCTTATTTGGAGATAGGGTAAAATATTCATTTAGATTCCACTAATTTAGGATTTATGTTAAAACTCTAAAATGTGATTAACAAAAGTAAATAGTTGTATGTAGGCTATGCCTGTGCTATGACCACAGGTAACAGAGCCAGCCACAAAAACGGCCAGTCTTAGGCAAGACTGACTATTAGCACAAAAAAAAAAAAAAAATGTAGTTCTGACATCAGAGATCTAGTTGAAGGTGGCCTCAGAAAGCAAGGTGCTATTAAAATATCAAGTACAAAAGGATAGTGGAGAGCAAGAACTGAATTCAAAACAGAGAATAAGCATCATTGATTAGTCAAAAGAAAATCAGTTCAGAGGTGATGATTTTCCTATGCTCTATGTGTGATAAAAGGCTATCTCATAGCAAATCCTAGAGATACTAGAGCATCTATAACATCCTTAAGAGAACAAAGTTATCTAAAAGTTCACATTTGGGCAAATAACTGACATTCCAACTGCATGTTTATTCATTAAAGCAGCTTTTCTGCTTGTCAATGCTATATTGCCCCATTGATGAATTATGTGTAAAACTAT
Source organism: Camelus bactrianus (assembly GCF_048773025.1). NCBI lineage: Eukaryota > Metazoa > Chordata > Mammalia > Artiodactyla > Camelidae > Camelus > Camelus bactrianus. The sequence continues at coordinate 65,446,400 of NC_133575.1, read as the reverse complement.
TAAAAAAAAAAAAACACCCTGCCATTCAGGACTGCATTTCTCTCAAATAGTTTAAATTCACGTGTAAATTACTATAAATTCAACTTAGTTTTGGCTCAAGTAATACAGTTTTCTACCTTCTGAAGAAAAAAAATAGCATAATTGTAGAGCAGATTGAAATTCTCCTTGGAAACTAAATTCATTTCACATAATTGGTTAATGACAGGAATGCAAGTGACTCACTACTAGATAGTATTCTCTCTTCAAACTTGTTGTCTATTATAGATATTAGCAATAAGGAAATGTAATACTGAGTTTCAACATTCTCTCATATTGTTCCTATGGACTATTTATATCAAAATAAGGAAAATTATTCTATAGCTATTACAATTATCCAATAACTTCTTAATTTGGCCAGAAAACAAAAGGTTCATCAAGTGATACTTTTGGTTTAGGCTCATCGTATATTTTATTCTCATTTTCTCCTGGCCATTGTATAATTTTTTTCAAAAAGATGTAACTGCACATCAGCTATTCCTTTTATAACACTGTTATTTTCTCTGGAGAACTGTAGACTTAGCAAACTGTCCAACTATCTATATTTATTCATGCCCTAGTAACATTTTCACATGGTGGTCAGATTGAAGGCATGATTAATACTGAAATAAAGGTTAAGACTGATTTACCTGTTAGTAATTCTCACCCCCATGACAGAATCACTTCAAAGGGAACTACCAGATGAACTAGTATACCAGAGCTTTGAAGAACCTATGAAGAAAGGCAGGCTAGTTATTAAAGGCAATCACTGTCTTAAAGGCAAAAGCCTCAAACTGAAAATGTAGAAAATTCCAGACACTTAATGGAGGTACAATCTTTACCACTAGAACCAAATCAGCTGACAGTTTAGAAAAGTTATTTCCTTATAGCCACAACTTCTAAGACCAATGTAACATTATCCCAGCCCCAGCCCCTCTTTAAATTGACATCATATTGGGAATTCAAGATAAGCAGGGAGTGTTTCCTCAGAACTTATAGTCTTGGGCTTTTGGAAATTGCATCATATGAATGAAAATAATCAAAAACTGGAAAAACTGTAGATTTTCTGTGTTAATTTTAAATGCACTGATGTGTGCCAAAGTCGATAGTATAGACATAGAAATCTCAGTCTCAACAACAAGATAATATTTCATGTAAAACAACAAAGTAAAATTTTGGAACATCTCCAAATGTTTGCTCAAAGTATTTGACCAGTCATTTTAGAAAGAAATAGTAGACTGTCTTCTTTTCATTAAAAGTCACAAATTGCTTGATAGTGTATTTCTTAGGGAAAGCAGGCTTCATGTGTAGAGTTAATAGAAGTTGTAGTCCAAGCTCTCCCTTAAGGAAAGCTCTGCAAGCTGTCAATGGCAAGCTAAAGCCAAATCATGACACCAGGAAATGAAATCACTGCAAGTTAACAACAGGGAAATATATACAAGATATTGTGGTAGCTCACAACGAAAAAAAAAAAGTGTGACAATGAATATATGTATGTTCATGTATAACTGAAAAATTGTTCTCTACTCTGGAATTTGACACAACATTGTAAAATGACTATAACTCAATAAAAAAAAAGTTAAAAAAATAAGCTGAAATCCTAGACCTGCACTCCAATCAGCAGCCATTATAGAATTGTACTTCCCCACTATTTTCAACAGAGATTCTACTTAGATTAAACCATAAAAGTGTAGGGCAGCAGTTGTAAGTGTAAGAAAAAATACCTTATATTTATTTAAAAATGAGGCCTTTTAATCAAGCAAAATCTTGATAGCCTAGACACTAAAATAGATATATTGGCAGGGTCAAATTAGGTGTCTAAATCTAAGTGTCTAGAAATAAATACATCAGGATCAGCTCAGTTTATTTGTAGGTTAAAAAAAAAGTCAAGTTTTTTCCAAGTTTCTCCTTAGGCATTCTAAATTTAGAGCTGCCTTCCATTCCAATTATCTTGTCTCTTTCCATTTTAGTCATCCACATGCCCAGTCACAAGCTGGCATACTGACATCACTCTTAATCGTTCCACAATCAAGATTTTAAACTCTGAAATTCCTCCTCTTGCACTCATTTAAATTTAATCTATGAAGTATTTATTGAGTATCTATTAATATGTTCTAATATGAGGATTTATTAAAGGTAATTAATAAATATTTCCTTACTTTTTAAGATTATCATAAGCTACTGTGTATTGAACACACGAGCACATATAACTATACTACAAACTAGACTGTAATAACTATTACCTATATTTATACATCTCTTCCTTATTCTTACTCCTAAATTTCTTTCTTCTTCACCATCGTTATTGCCTAATGTGCCTCTAATTCTCTGTACTCATGGGAGGGCTATATATGTTTCCAGGGTAGGCCATGGAACCATACATCTCGGTTTTGAAATTTGGCTGGACCATGTGCCAGATATCTAACTTTGGACAAGTGGCCACTGTGCCTCAGTTTCTTTATCTATAAAGTGGAGGTAACCATATGTTGTAAAATTTCTATGTGAAATATTTGTAAAACACTTAGAAAGATGTCTGGTACATAAAAAGTGTTCAATATGTGTTAATTTTTATCACCATTATTCTTCAAAGGCAATCCTCCCTTGCATCCCTTACATCCCTTGATCTAACACACAGCTATTTCTAGAGTCTCTGAGTTGCAACTTAAAATTTCTCACACCCTTCATCTTCAAATATCTTTCATTCCCCCAAATATGGCAAGTTTTATTAATTTATTTTTCCATTACTGTCTTGCACAATAAATACTCTCTTGAATTATAAATATTGTGAGAAAAAATTTATGAAAGGCTTTCTTGTTTTCTTTCTACTTCTTCTGTATTACCATCTGGTCTTTGCTAGCCTCCCTGTCTATAATGTAAACTCTTTCTTCACCTTGTCTCTAAATCTTTGTCCAAAAGTTTAATCTCCACCAAAATGCCTTCCCTGCCCCTGTAAACTGAATAATCCCTCACTTCACTAACATCTGGTGGTATTTCTGTCTGTACCCATCACTTCTCAATTATTTACTGTTCTATGCTTTATATAACTTACAATATATAACAGCTCCTCAAAATTGTTAAATAGAGGACTTCTCTAGGTACATACCTTTAAGAACAAGTGTTGATAAATTGCAAGATCTTGCTTCATCTCTTCATGGTACCAATATTCTAATACAAACCATGAATGTGAACTTAGAGAATATAAATTTCAGCAAAGCAATCATTAATCAATTAACAAGAATTATTTGAACTCACCATTGTATTAGATACTACATCAGATACATAAGCATAATACTAGGCATCTACCCTAAAGGAACTTAAAATTTCACTGGAGAAATAAGACTCCATGAAATAGAGATAAGATTTGTTACAAATCTTGAGAAATATAAATATTTTGCAAAGACAGAAGAGTGAACACTGTTTCATGCAGAGTAACTATCATGTACTAAGCATGGAAAGAAATGAAAATGAATTCACAAACATAAATACAAATTATCTGCTACTATTTTGGGTTTCAGAAAATACTATACATTTCTTATTTGGAAATAAATTGGTTACATGTGTTAGGTAGGACAGTTTATGGGTGATATTTATTTTCCAACTCGATAATTTTCCATATTTTACAAGTAAAAACTAATTATTTAAAATGAAAATGCCAAACTTTCAACAACAAAATTTAAGCAGACTAGAATTTAGTTAAAATGCAAAAGCTATTTTACATTTTGAAAAGATTTGTGGCTATAAATTATGGCTGAATTTAAGAACAGGTCAAATTGATTTATACATAAACCAATGGTATGTTCCCTAACTGTATAATCAAAGTATAGGATAGTTCACTTTTATATTATGGTAAAAAGCATATGGGAAAGAATATCTAGTTATTTGAGTCAACATGCATTGTCAGTTTGGTTTTCTATATATATAAAACATTTTTTTCTGGTCTACAAATTCTAATTTTATGTAATGTCAGCTTAAAATGCAACTCTCACATACTGAGCAGTCTTGTCAATAAAAAATGAAGGACGCTATAAATGTTTATATATGTCACCTCTTTAGTGGGAAAAATCTACAACCAAGATTTTAAAAGTAAGTGCATAAATTGTTAAATATGAACTCTCTACAACTCAGCTAGGGAAAAATTTCAAATATATTTGATAAGAAAATAATTGTTTATAAAAAATTTGTATCAAAGGCACATGCCCAATTTACCAGTACTCATTCATTTATATTTTTTCATAATTATTCCTCTTCACATAAAGGGTATATAAACACAAACATGCACACACTTTTTCACACACCTGCATGTGCATGTGTACACACACACACACACACACAAACACAGCTTTCTAATTGCTAATGTGTTCCCATACAGACATGACAACTTACCTGATATCATCAGGAAATCACCTCCAAATTTATAACATCCAGCACTGGCAAAAGTCACACCGCACACAAACAGAAATCCCCCAGCCAGATCAGAACCAACACCTAATATAGTAAAGATTGTCCAGAAGCTTCTGTACACTAAAGGTGAGAATGAAAATGTTAGAAAGTAATCTGTAAAATCAGTACTAAATCTTGAAACCAATCTATTATTAGTGATGAGTATTAAGTTTGTTTGGTTTTCCAGCTTTACAGATATTTGAATAAGTGTCTGAAACACTCTTCTCTACTTCTTCACCTAACTCTCTCCTACACATCTTTTAAAACACAAGTCAGATAATCCTTACTAGAAGGTTTCCCTTACTACTATAGTATGGCTTAGAGGTTGCTTCAATGCTATGTCATAGCATTCTTTACTTATCTTTGTAAAGAAATCTAACACAATAGACTGCTGTCTGTTTAATTTTCTATATCCTCAAATAGACTGAAAACTTCTTGAGGGCAAACATTATTTTTATTCATTCCGAATACCTACAAATGACTGGCACATTGTAGGCCTCGAGAGATATTTGCTACACTGAATCATATGCATTCACTAAGTTTCAATACTGAAAGGACAAACACAGAATATTATTCCAATTTTAGCATACTTTCTGGCTCTGAGTTTTCTATGAGCATTCTCTGAAACTTGTGACTGATTTTCCACATGTGCAAAAAACCATAAGCAGGATTCTAAACTGAGTGATTAAAAAGCAATATTCCTTACTCCTAATCCTTTGTCCATGCCTTGTATCTCTTTTCCTTCTCACACAAAATTTACCAGCATCTGCCAATATCTTTTAACATAAACCCATGATGTTCTAACAACCCATCCCTCTCCTGACAGGAAATTCTTCCTTTCTTTCAACCAACATTTCTGAGTGGTTGTGTTCCTGTGCATGATGGATGTGTGAGCAGATTGAACTTCTTCACAATTATTTCATATAAGTAAGTGTATTCTAAAAATGCAAAATGAGCTATCCCTTATTTTCTTGAAACTCCAAAGCAGAGGACTATGGAGATCAGGATTGTATTTATTTTACCCTTTCTAGGGGATCCTTATGGATCATCTAAGAGAGAAATACTATATGATCATTCCCAATATATACTAAGTGCAGTGGAGTATTGAAAGCAATTATCTGAATTGTGAAGTGTATCAAATAATAATTTCCTTTGAAGGATTTGGATAATTCAGAAAAAAAGGTGAAATGTAGGGGTTATATTCTCCATGAAGTCTTTCAATTCTGTGTTTGCATTTTAAGTATAATATTAAAAAAATTCTATCTTACTGCTTTTGGTGTTTTACCCTAGAACTGAAACAATTTTCAGGTACTCTGTTTATCTTTACAAATCTTAGTAATTGAGGGGTTTGACATATATTTTAAATCAGGAACTGTAAGCCTGAGAAACTACCGTGGGGCAGATTGGGGAGTAGATTTGGCATGTGAAAACTGACAATAATTATTCTACCTTGCATTTAAGTAGAACCCTTAAACTCTTTCCGGGAATTTACACAATTCAATCTTAATTTTTTGAAATAAATGCTTTGAAGTTCCTAGTATTATGGAATATAGGTTCGTATTAAAAGTTGTCCTCAACTGTTTGCTTAATTGTGACAGCAACATCTTTGTTTAAAAGCATGCAGCTATCTCTGAGGCAGAAATATCAGCAACAGGAAGGAGCAGCACTCTCCCTCAAACATTGTAACTAAGAAATTAACATTTCTTTTGTCAAATTTCCATGAAAAAACAGTGTTAAACCCCAAGGAAAATGTCAACAGGTTTGTTTAATAACCTCTCTAAGATTCACAGAATGAATAAAAACTTTAAATTCTTCAGTTAAAAGGAAACAAATATCCAGTCTATTCAAATATCACTCCCAGTAAAAGAACACTATGGAGGAGCAAATACTATGTAAAATTTCTTGTATATGAGGGTATAACGCCCACAAAAATTTTATTTATATGTATGGTTTTTATTGGTGGCCCTGATGCCTTTTGTGAAATTTTTGACATGCACCTAAAAGTGCAGTTTTCTTCAAGCTAAGAAACCTGTGGTAATTTACTTACCCCTTCTCAGTCTCAGGTTCCCAGAATTAAAAAGGGACAAAACAATAGTGATGATTGAATGATGTTTCAATAATTTACATTTTTTAAATTTTTTTATTGAAGTATAGTCATATACTCAGTTAGCAATTTGTCAATTTCTGGTGTACAGCATAATGATTCAGTCATATATATATATAATATATATATATATACTTGTATTTATATTCCTTTTCATTATAGGTGACAACAAGATATTGAATACAGTTCCCTGTGCTATAGAAGAAGTGTTGTTGTTTATCTATTTTATATAAAGTAATTAATACTTGCAAACCTCGAACTTCCAATTTATCCCTTCCCAACCCTTTTTCTTCCCCTGGTAACCATAAATTTCTTTTTCATGTCTGGGAGTCTGTTTCTGTATTGTAGATAAGTTCATTAGTGTCTTTTTTTGATTTCTACATATGAGTGATATAATATGGTATTTTTATTTCTCTTTCTGGCTTACTTAGAACAATGATCTGTAGGTGCAAACATGTTGTTGCAAATGACATTATTTTATCTTTCTTTATGTCTGAATAGTATTCCATTGTATACATATATCACAAATTATTTATCCAGTCATCTACCAATGGACATTTAGGTTGTTTCCATGTCTTGGCTATTGTATGTAGTGCTGCTATGAACACTAGGGAGTATGTATCTTTTCAAATTAGAGTTCCCTCTGGATATATACCCAGGAGTGGGATTTCTAGATCATATGGTAACTCTATTTTTAGTTCTTTGAGGAATCTCCATAGGTTTTCCATAATGGTTGCTCTAAGCTACATTCCCACAAATGGTATAGCAGGGTTCCCTTTTCTCCACATCCTATCCAGAATTTACCGTTTGTAATGATGGCCATTCTGACTGGTGTGAGGTGATACCTCATTGTAGTTTTGATATGCGTTTCTCAGATAATTAGTGATATTGAGCATTTTTTCATATGCCTATTGGCCATTTGTATGTCTTCATTGGAGAATTGCTTATTTAGGTCTTCTGCCCATTTTTGTATTGGGTTGTTTTTTGTTAAGTCGTATGAGCTGTTTGTATATTCTGGAAATTAATCCCTTGTCAGTTGAATCAATTGCAAAAGTTTTTTCCCATTCCATAGGTTGTCTTTGTTTTGCTTATAGTTTCCTTTGCTGTGCAAAAACTTATAAGTTTAATTAGGTCCCATTTGGTTATTTTTGCTTTTATTTCTCTCACCTGGGTATACTGCCCTAGGAGAACATCACCAAGATTTATGTCAGAAAATGTTTGCCCATGTTTTCTTCTAGGAGTTTTATAGTGTCTTGTCTTATGTTTAAGTTTTTATTTAAGCCTGAGTTAATTTTTGTGTATGGTATGAGAGAGTGTTCTAACTTCATTGATTTACATGTGGCTGCCCAATTTTTCCAACATGACTTGCTGAGGAGACTGTCTTTTGTCCATTGTATATTCTTGCCACCTTTGTTGAAGATTAATTGACTGTAAGTCTGTGGGTTTATTTCTGGGCTCTCTATTCTGTTCCATTGATCCATATGTTTATTTTTGTGCCAATGCCATACCATGCTTTTGTGATTACTGTGGTTCTATATTATTGTCTGAAGTCTGGAAGGGTTATTTCTCCAGCTTTTTTCTATTTCTCCAATATTGCTATGGCAATTCTGGGTCTTTTGGGATTCCATATTTATTTTATTATGATTTGTTCTAGTTCTGTGAAAAACATTCTAGGTAATTTGATAGTGGTTGCATTAAATCTGTAGATTGCTTTGTGTAGTATAACCATTTTAACAATGTTATTTCTTCCAATATAAGAGCATGGGACATATTTCCATTTCTTTAAGTCATCTTTAATTTGCCTAATCATTGTTTTATTGTTCTCTAGGTATAAGATTTTTGTCTCCTTGGTCAGATTTGTTCCTAAGTATTTAATTTTTTTATGCAGTTTTAAAAGAGTTTATTATTTTACTTTCTTTTTCTGATATTTCATTGCTAGTGTAAAGAAATGCAACTGATTTCTGTATGTTAATCCTTATCCTGCTACCTTGCCGAATTTTTATCGGCTCTAAGAGTTTATGTGCAGAGCCTTTAGTGTTTCCTATATATAGTATTATGTCATTCACATATACTGACAACTTTACTTCTTCTTTTCAAATTTGAATTGCTTTTATTTATTTTTCATGTGTGATTGCTATGGCTGGGGCTTCCAATATTTTGTTGAACAGAAGTGGTGAGAGTGGGCATCCTTGTCTTGTTCCAGATTTTGATGAGAAAGCTTTCAACTTTTCATTGTTGACTATTATGCTGGCTGTGGGTTTGTCATAAACATCTTTTATTATGTTGAGATATGTTTCTTCTATACCCACTTTAGTAAGAGTTTTTAATCATAAATGGGTATTGAATTTTATCAAATTCTTTTTCTGCATCTGTTCAAATCATTGTGTGATTTTTGTCCTTTCTTTACTTGATGTGGTGTATCACATTGATTGATTTGTGTATGTTGAACCACACTTGTGTCACTGGGATGAATCCAACTTGATCATGGTGTATGATCTTTTTTATGTGTTGTTACCTTTTGTTTGCTAATATTTTATTGAGGATTTTTGCATCTATGTTCACCAACGATATTGGCCTATAGTTTTCCTTTTTGGTAGTGTCTTTGTTGCTTTTGGTATCAGAGTGATGGTGACTTCATAGAATGAGTTTAAGAGTATTCCCTCCTCTTCAGTCTTTTGGAAGAGTTTGAGAAGAATTGGTACGTGTTCTTATTTGTATATTTGGTAGAATTTCACCGTGAAGCCATCTGGTCCTGGGCTTTTGTTTGCAGGGAGTTTTGTTTGTTTGTTATTTTTTGTTTGTTTGTTTTTGCTGATTCTATTTCACTTCTAGCAATAGGTCTGTTCAAATGACCTATTTCTTCTTGATTCAGTTTTGGTGGACTGTATGTTTCTAAACACTTGTCCATTTCTTGTAGGATATCCAATTTGTTGCCACATAGTTCTTTATAGTATTCTCCTATGATTTTCTGTATTTCTGTGTTGTTGGTTGTAATTTCTCCATTCTCCTGTCTTATTTTGTTTATTTATGCTTATTTATGTCTTCTCTCTTTCCTTCATGGTGAGCCTGGCCAAGGTTTATTGATTTTGTTTACTCTTAGAAAATCAGATCTTGGTTTGATTAATTTTTTCTACTGATTGTAATATCTATTTTATTTCATCCATGATCTTTATTATTTATTTCCTGTTGCTGGCTTTAGGTTTTGCTTGATCTTCTTTTACTAATTCTTTTAGGTGTTATGTTAGGTTTTTGTTTTTTGTTTTTTTTTTTTTTTGAGATTGTTCTTGTTGAAGGAAGGTCTCTATTGCTATAAACTTCGCTTTTAGCACTGCTTTTGCTGAATCCCATAAATTTTGTGTGGTTGTTTTTTCATTGTCATTTTTCTCAAAGTATCTTTAAATTTGTTCTTTGGCTTCATTGTTGACCCATTGGTTTTTATTAGTAATATATTGTTTAGTCTCCAAGGAGTCATTTTTTTCTCCTTGTTTTACTAAGGTTGATTTCCAGTGTTATGCCATTGTGGAAAGAAAAATGCTTCAAATAATTTATATCCTCTTAAATTTGTTGAGGATTCTTTTGTGTCCAAATAAGTGGTCTATCCTAGGCAATGTGCACTTGAAAAGAATGTATATTCTGATTTAGGGGAATTTAATGTCCTAAAAATACCAACCAAGTTCAACTGTTCTATTGTGTCATTTAGTATTTCCATTGCCGTACTGTTTTTGTACATGGAAAACCTGTCCAATGATGTTAGTGAGCTGTTAATGTCTCTTACTATTATTGCATTCCCTGGAAATTTCTCACTTTATGTCTGTTAGTATTTCTTTTATATATTAGGTGTTTCTGAATTGGGTGCATATATATTAATGAGTATAATATCCTCATCTTGTATTGCTCCTTTGATCGTTATATGGTGTCCTTCTTTATCTTTCTTTATGGCCTTTGTTTTAAAGCCTATTTTGTCTGATATGTGTATTGCTACTCCCACTTTCTTTTAATTCCCATTTACACGAAATATCGTTTTCCATACTCTCACTTTTAACCTATGTGTGTCTTTCATTCTAAACTGGTTCTTTTGTAGGCAGCATATAGTAGGCTCTTGCTTTATTATTGAATCTGCCACACTGTGTCTTTTGATTGGAGCATTTAACCCATTGACATTTATAGTAATTATTGATATATATGAGCTTATTTCCATTTTGAACTTGGTTTTCCAGTTGATTTGATATTTCTTCTTCCTTTCTTTTTATTTTTGTTTTACTTTTTGTGGTTTGATAATTTTCTTTTGTACTAACTTGCTTTGTTTATTCTATTATATGATTCTGATTTGTAGTTACCCTATTTTCGAAGTATATTGACACATTATTATGTGTGTTTCCTTTAGACTGGAAGTCAAGTAGGCTCAAACACATCCAAAAAAGAACAAAAACAAAAAGAGAGAGAGAGAGAAATCTGTATTTTGTTGATTCTCTCTCCACGTTTTATAATCTTGATGTCCTTTTTCCTTACATCTTCATTTTTATTTTCTTACATTTTATTGTAATTATCACATTTTCAGTTATCATTTTCTATTTCTGTAGCTTCCTGCTCCTTTTCTATTTAGAACAGACCTTTCAATATTTCTTTTAGCATAGACTTAGTATTTCTGAATTCTTTTGTTTTTGCCTGTCTGTGAAATTCTTTATCTCTTCTTCTAAAGTATAATCTTGCCAGATAGTGTATCCTAGCTTACAACTTTTTCTCATTCAGGACTTTAAATATATCTTACCACTCCCTTTTGGCCAGCAGTTTGTAGAGAAAACACCTAAAAGCCTGATAAAGGGTTCCCTTTTAACAAAATTTTTGTTTTTCTCTTGCTGCCTTTAGAATCATTTCTTTATCTTTAACTTTGGTCATCTTAATTACAATATGTTTTGTTATAGGTCTGTTTTGGTTCTTCTTTTTTTGGACCCTCTGTGCTTCATGTACTTGGATATCTGTTTTCTTCTTTAGGTTTCAGAAGTGTTCAGTCATGATTTCTTCAAATAAGTTTTCTTCTCCTTCTGTAACCCCTATTATTTGTAGGTCGGCATGACATGTTATCTTATAGGTCTCTTATATTGCTTTCACTGATTTTTTACTTGCTTTTCTGTCTTCTGCTCTGATTGGGTGACTTCTGTTATCCTGTGTTCTAGGTCACTTGTTTGTTCTTCTGTATTATCAAGTCTGCTTTTGACTGCCTTTAGCTCAGCTTTTTTTTTTTTTTCTCAGATTTTGAGTTATCTTTTTTTATTGAGTTATAGTCATTTTACAATGTTGTGTTAAATTCCAGGATAGAACACAATTTTTCAGTTATGAATGAACATACATATATTCATTGTCACTTTTTTTTTTTTTTTTTTGCTGTGAGCTAAAACAAGATCTTGTATATATTTCCCTGTGCTATACAGGTAATCTTGTTTCTCTATTCTGCACATGCAACTCAGTATATACAAATTTTGTAATCCCAGTCTTTCCCTTCCCACCCCCGTCCCCTTGGCAACCAAAAGTTTGTATTCTATGTCTATGAGTCTGTTTCTGTTTTGTATCTATGTTCTTTTTTTTAATTCTACCTATGAGTGATTTCAACTGGTATCTTTCTTTATTTTTCTGGCTTACATCACTTAGACTGACTCTCCAGGAACATCCATGTTGTTGCAAATGGCGTTATGTTGTTGGTTTTTATGGCTGGGTAGTATTCCATTGTATAAATGTACCACCTCTTCTTTATTGAGTCATCTGTTGATGGACATTTATGCTGTTTCCATGTCTTGGCTATTGTAAATAGTGCTGCTATGAACATTGGGGTGCAGGTGGCATCCTGAAGTAGGGTTCCTTCTGGATATATGCCCAGACTGGAATTCCTGGGTCATATGGTAAGTCTATTCCTAGTCTTTTGAGGAATCTCCATACTATTTTCCACAGTGGCTGTACCAAACTGCATTCCCACCAGCAGTGTAGGAGGGTTCCCTTTGCTCCACAGCCTTTCCAGCACTTGTAATTTCTGGACTTGGGAATCATGGCCATTCTGACTGGTGTAGGGTGATAACTCATCATACTTTTGATTTGCATTTCTCTGATAATTAGTGATATTGAGCATTTTTTCATGTGCCTATTGATCATTTGTATGTCTTCCTTGGAGAATTGCTTGTTTAGGTCTTTTGCCCATTTTTGGATTAGGTTGTTTGTTATTTTTCTTATTAAGACATATGAGCTGCTTATATATTCTGGAGATCAAGCCTTTGTCGATTTCACTTGCAAAAATTTTCTTCCATTCCATAGGTTGTCTTTTTGTTTTACTTATGGTTTCCTTTGCTGTGCAGAAGCTTGTATGTTTCATTAGGTCCCATTTGTTTATTCTTGCTTTTATTTCTATTGCTTGGGTGGACTGTTCTAGGAGAACATTTTTGAGATGTATGTGAGATAATGTTTTGCCTCTATTTTCCTCTAGGAGGTTTATTGTACCTGGTCTTATGTTTGAGTATTTGATCCATTTTGAGTTCATTATTGTGTATGGGGTAAGGGAGCGTTCTAGCTTCATTGTTTTACATGCTGCTGTCCAGTTTTTTCCAACACCATTTACTGAAGAGACTTTCTTTATTCCATTGTATATTTTTGCATACTTTATCGGAGATTAGTTGACCAAAATTTGTGGGTTCATTTCTGGGCTCTCCATTCAGTTCCATTGGTCCATATGTCTGTTTATGTACAAATGCCATGCTGTCTTGATGACTGTAGCTCTATAGTATTGTCTGAAGTCTGGGAGAGTTATTCCTCCAGCCTCTTTCTTTCTCTTCAGTAATGCTTTGGCAATTCTAGGTCTTTTGTGGTTCCATATAAATTTTATGTTTTGTTCTAGTTCTGTTAAATATGTCCTGGGTAATTTGACACGAATTGCATTAAATCTGTAGATTGTCTTGGGCAGTGTGACCATTTTAACAATATTGATTCTTCCAATCCAGGAGCATGGGATGCTTTTTCCATTTTTTTTTACTTCTTCTCTGATTTCTTTCATCAATGGTGTATTGTTTTCCATTTATAATTCTTCTACCTTTTTGGTTAGATTTATTCCTAGGTATTTTATTACTTTTGGGTGCTATTTTAAAGGGGATAATTTCTTTAGTTTCCTTTCTTGTTGGTTCATCTTTCGTGTAAAGAAATGCAACTAATTTAATGTTAATCTTGTAACCTTCTACCTTGTTGAATTCTTCTATTACTTCTAGTAGTTTTTCTGTGGACCTTTTAAGGTTTTCTATATATAGCATCATGTCATTGGCATATAGTGACACTTTGACCACTTATTTTCCAATTTCATCCCTTTTATTTTTCTCTCTTGCCTGATTGCTGTGGCTAGAACTTCTAACACTATGTTGAATAGGAGTGGTGATAATGGGCAGCTTTGTCTTGTCCCAGTTTTTAGTGGGAAGCTTTTGAGTTTTTCACCATTGAGTACTATGCTGGCTGTAGATTTGTCATATATAGCTTTTATTATGTTGAGATATGTTCGCTTTATACCCATTTTGGTAAGAGTTTTTATAAATGGGTGTTGAATTATAGCAAACGGTTTTTCAGCATCTATTGAGATGATCATGTGGTTTTTGTCCTTTCTCTTGTTGATGTGATGTATTACATTGTTTAATTTGTGTATGTTGAAGCAGCCTTGTGTCCCTGGGATGAAACCCACTTGATCATGATGTATAATCTATTTTATGTGCTGTTGGATTCTATTTACAAATATTTTGGTAAGGATTTTGCATCTATGTTCATCAGTGATTTTTGTCTGTAATTCTCTTTTTTGGTGGTGTCTTTGCCTGGTTTTGATGTAAGGGTGGTGTTGCTTTCATAGAATGAGTTTGGGAGTATTCCCTCTTTTTTAATCTTCTGGAAGAGTTTGAGAAGGACTGATATGAGTTCTTCTCTGTATGTTTCATAGAATTCCCCAGTGAAACTGTACAGTCCTGCACTTTTATTTGTAGGGAGAATTTTTATTGCTAATTTGATTTCATTCCTAGTGATCGGTTTGTTCAAGTGGTCAGTTTCTTCTGGATTCAGTCTTGGTGGAATTTTTTTTTCCAGGAACTTGTCCATTTCATCTAGATTATCCATTTTGGTTCCATATAGTTTTTCATAATATTCTCATATGATATTATGTATTTTGATGTTATTTTTTGTAATTTCTCCATTTTCCTTTCTTATTTTGCTTATTTATGCTCTCTCTTTTTTCTTCTTTTTGAGTTTGGCCAGAGGTTTGTTGAATTTATTTACTTTTCCAAAACACAGCTTTTGGTTTGATTGATTTTTTTTCAATTTTTTAAATCTCTATTTTATTATTTATTATTTTTATTATTTCCTTCCTTCTGCTGACTTTTTTTTTTTTTGCTCTTCTTTTTCTAATTCTTCTGGGTAGTAGGTAAGATTGTTTATCTGAGATTGCTCTTCTTTTTTGAGGAAGGCCTGTATTGCTATAAACTTACCTCTTAGCACTGCCTTTGCTGCAGTTGTATTTTCATTTTCATTTGTCTCAAGGTATTTATTCCAATATTGATTTCATCTTTGACACATTGTTTTAATAGCATGTTGTTTAAGCTCCATGCTTTCCTCTTCCTCCTTTATTTCTCTGTAGTTGATTTCTAGTTTCATGGCCTTATGGTCAGTAAAGATGCTTGAGATTATTTCTATCTTCTTAAAATTGTTGACACTTCTTTTGTGCCCAAGTACACGATCAATCCTAGGAAATGTACCATATGCACTTGAAAAGAATGTATATCCTATTTTTGGAGGGGTTGTAATGTTCTTAAAATTTCCACCATATCTAATTTTTCTATTGTATCATTTAATTTCTCTGTTGCCTTATTTTCTCTCTGGAAGATCTCTCTAGTGATGTTAATGTAGTGTTAAAGTATCTGACAACGAATATATTCCCATTCATATCCCCCTTTATCTCTGTTACTAATTGTTTTATGTACTTAGGTGCTCCTATATTGGGTGCATATATATTAATGTGTGTAATATCCTCATCTTGTATTACTCCTTTAATCATTATAAAATGTCCTCCTTTATCTTTCTTTATGGCCTTTGTTTTAAAGGCTATTATGTCTGACTGAAATCAGTACAGCTACGCCTGCTTTTTTTGCTTTTCCATTTACATGGAATATCCTTTTCCATCTTTTCACTCTCAATCTATATGTGTCCTCCTTAAAGTGGGTCTCTTGTATGCAGCATATGGAGGGTTCTGGCTTTATTATTCAGTCTGCTGCTCTATGTCTTTTGACTGGAGCATTTAGTCTATTAACATTTACAGTAATTAATGATAGATGTGAGTTTATTGCCATTTTGAACTTAATTTTGCAGTTGATTTGGTATTTCCTCTTTGTTCCTTTCTTCTTCCTTTTGATGTTTGGTCATTTTCCTTTGTATTATCTTGGATTTTATTTAGTTTTTATGACTCACTTCTAAGTTTTTGGTTTGTGGTTACCCTTTTTTGTAAGTCTATTAACCCCTTACATTAATTGTTTGTATTAAACAGAAAGTAATATAAGCTCAAACCCATCCTACCAAGAACTGAAAATTAAAAAAAAAAACAAAAAAAAAACTATATGTTCTTGCTTCACCTCTTCCAGTCTTAATGGTTCAGGTGTCTTCTTTTACAATTTTATGTTTATTCTGTTTCTAATTCATGGTAGTTTTCACTTTTCAAGTTATGATTTTCTCATTTTTGGAGCATCCTGCTTCTTTTCTATTTAGAAAAGTCATTTAAATATTTCTCTTAGCATGGGTTTAGTGTTGCTAAACTCTTCTAGTTTTTGCTTTCTCCACAAGGATATTTAATGAGGTATAATAAAACGTGGAGACACAGTTCAATAACATTAGGAAAACAATACATGTTCAAAATGAGAAATTTAACAAAGAGATAGAAATTGTTAAATGGAACCAAACAGAAACTCTGGAGCTAAAAAAATCAATGAATTAAATAAAAAATACAATAGAGAACATCAACAGCAGAATAAATTAAACAGAAGAGTCAGTGAAACAGAGGATATAAACTTTGAAACAATCCAGTTTGAGGAGAAAAATGAAAAAACTGAGGAGGCTGTGGAGAAAAGGGAACCCTCCTACACTGCTGGTGGGAATGCAGTTTGGTACAGCCACTGTGGAAAACAGTATGGAGATTCCTCAAAAGACTAGTAATAGACTTATCATATGACCCAGGAATCCCACTCCTGGGCATATATCCAGAAGGAACCCTACTTCAGGATGACACCTGTACCCCAATGTTCATAGCAGCATTATTTACAATAGCCAAGACATGGAAACAGCCTAAACGTCCATCAACAGATGACTGGATAAAGAAGAGGTGGTATATTTATACAATGGAATACTACTCAGCCATAAAAACCAACAACATAACACCATTTGCAGCAACATGAATGCTCCTGTAGAATGTCTTTCTAAGTTAAGTAAGCCAGAAAGAGAAATAAAAATACCATGTGACATCACTCATATGTGGAATGTAAAAAAAAAAAAAATCATAAATACAGAACAGAAATAGACTCACAGACATAGAATTCAGACTTGTGGTTGCCAAGGTGGTTGAAGGTGGGAAGAGATAGACTGGGACTTCAAAATTGTAGAATAGATAAGCAAGATTACCTGTATAACACAGGGAAATATATACAAGATTTTATAATAGCTTATGGTGAAAAAAAATATGACAATGTATATATGTATGTTCATGTGCAACTGAAAAATTGTGCTCTACACTGGAATTTGACACAACATTGTAAAATGATTATAAATCAATAAAAGTTTTTTTAAAAAATCACTGGATTTCCAAAAGGATAAGAGAGGGAGAAATGGGCAAAAGCTTATTTAATGTAATAATGGCTTAAAATTTCCCAAACATAGGGAGAGATTTGGACATCCAAATTTATGAAGTTAATAGATCACCCCATTATTTCAATATAAAAATACATTTTCTAAGACACAGTAAAATAAAATTGTCAAAATCTTAGAGAAAAAGAATCCTAAAAGAAGCAAGAAAAAAGAAGATTGTATCCTACAAAGAAATCCCATTTTGGCTATTGGTAGATTTCTCAGCAGAAACCTTAAAGGCAAGGAGAGAGTGAGATAATATATTCAAAATGAGGAAAGAAGAAAACATTGCCAACCAAGAGTACTTTGTATTACAAAATTATTTTTCAAAAGTAAAGACTTTTCCAGGCAAACAAAGGCTGAGGGATTTATTCACTAGTAAACCTGACTTACAAGAAATGAAAGAACATTACTAATAGCATGAAAATATGCAGCACACTGATAAAGACAAATATACAGTGAAGTTCAGAAGACTCTAAAATTCTAATATGGTTGTGTGTTGAATGTGTAACCATAATATAAAGATTAAAGGACAAGAATATGAAAAATAACTATGGCTTTTATAATCTGTTAATAAATACACTATATAAAAGACAAAGTATGAGATTAAAAAATAAAAGGGGGAGGAAAACATTAGAGTTTTTGCATGTGACCAAACTTAAGTTGTTACAAGCATAAAATGAACTTATATCTAAGTTTTTTGTTTGCCTCATGGTAACCACAAAGGAAAAACCCATAGTAGGTTCAAAAAAGATAAATACAGAAGAATTAGAGCATACCACCATGAAAAAATACCAATTCACAAAGGAACCTTGCAAGAGAGACAAAAAGAAACAAGAAACTGAAAATCAGCCAGAAAAATAATAAAATGGCAGGAACGAATTCTTACATACATGCATGTATCTTTTGGAATTAGAGTTTATGTTCCTTCTAATAAGGGTATCCAGAAGTGGAATTGCTAGATTATGTAGTAGTTCTATTTTTAGTTTTTTGAGGAATTTCCATACAGATTTTCATAGTGGTTGCAACAGTATACACTCCCATCAACTTTTCATTTTATTGATGGCTTAATTTACTGTGCAGAAATTTTTAGTTTAGTGTAGCCTCACTTGTTTATTTTTGCTTTTGTCATCTGTGCTTTTCATGTCAAATCCCCAAAATTATTGCCCAGACTGATATCAAGCAGCTTACTACCTATGATTTCTTCTAGTAATTTTGCAGTTTCAGTTCATATGTTCGAACTGTTAATACATTTTAAGTTTTGTGTATGGTGTAAGATAGTAGTCCAGCTTCATTCTTTTGCATGTGGCTGTCCATTTTTCCCAACAAATTTTGAAGAGACTGTCCTTTCCCTGTTTTATATTCTTGGCTCTTCTATTGTAATTAATTGACCATATATACATGAGTTCTTTTTAGGCTCTCTATTGTGTTCCCTTAAGCTATGCGTCTTTTTTTTTAAACATTTTTTATTGCTTTATAATCATTTTATAATGTTGTGTCAAATTCCAGTGTAGAACACAATTTTTCAGTTATACATGAACATATATATATATTCATTGTCACATTTTTTCTCTGTGAACTACCATAAGACCTTGTGTATATTTCCCTGTGCTATACAATATAATCTTGTTTATCTATTCTACAATTTTGAAATCCCATCTATCCCTTCCCACCTCTGCCCCCGTGGCAAAAACCAGTTTGTATTCTATGTCTATGAGTCTGTTTCTGTTTTGTATTTATGCTTTGTTTGTTTGTTTGTTTAGATTCCACACAGGAGCGATCTCATATGGTATATTTCTTTCTCTTTCTGACTTACTTCACTTAGAATGACATTCTCTAGGAGCATCCATGTTGCTGCAAATGGCGTTATGTTGTTGAAACTATTCCTTTACAATAGCATCTAAAAGAATTAAATACTTGAAAATAAACTTAACCAAGGAGGCAAAACACTTGTAATCTTAAAACTAAAGAAATCTTGGTGAAAAAATTAAAGAATACACAAGTCAATGGAAAAAGTCTCATGTTCATGGAATGGAAGACTTAATATTGTTAAAAAGTCCAAATTACCCAAAGTGATTTACAGAATCAATATAATCCCAATTCAAGTCCCAATGGCATTTTTCTACAGAAAAAGGAAAAAAATCCTGAAATTCATATGGAACTATAAGAAATCTGAATGGGAAAAAGCAATCTAGAGCAAGAAGAACAAACCTTTAAACATCACATTTCCTGTCTTCAAAATATATTGCAAAAGTACAGTTATTAAATTAGTATAGTGTTTGCATAAACATAAGGAAATAAATGAATGAAAAAGACCAGAGAGCTAGAAACAAACTTTTTGTGCCAGTCTCAGCCTATCAATAACCAGTGTTGTTGCTGGACTGGTCCTTGTAGTTATTATGATTGCAAGATGCCCACAGCAAAATAAACATCAGGAATCTTTTAAAAGGACAAGATTTATTATTCACAGATCTTGGAAATTACATGGCACACCTGGTGCCACACAGAGTGTTTGGAGGTAGAGAGAGAGAGAGAGGGCTGGCCTGGGGTTCTGCTTTTATATGACTTCTCAGTTTCACAGTTTATTGGTGAATTTAAAACACAGGAACAGGAATTTAAAGCATGATTATAAAAATTGGCCCAAGTGGGCATTTATCTAATCAACATGAACTCTAAAACAAAGGGGCCTTACGTGTGTATTGAGTGGAGGGTATCTACCTGGCTATTTATCTAGTCATGAGACTGGCAATGTTTTTATTCAAGATAGTCATCTTTGAAGCAGAAGCTTCAGCAATTATTAAACCAGGCACTTGCATTACAAAAATGAAAAACCAACCATCAGGGCTTACACTACATAACCCATCCATACAGAGTGAACTGACCTTCAACAAGGATGCCAAGAATACTCAATGAGGCAATGGGGGAAGATAGTCTCTTCAATACATGGTGTTGGAAAAACTGGATATTCTCATGCAAAACAAATAAATTAAACTCTTACACCATGCACAAAAATCAACTTTAAACTACTTAAACAAAAGATTTATACATAAGACCTGAAACTATAAAACTCCTAGAAGAAAATATAATGGAAAATTTTCATGACATTGGTCTAGGCAATGATTTCTTAAGAATACCAAAAGCCCAAGCAACAAAAACAAAAATAAACAATTGGGATCACATTGAACTGAAAAGCTTCTGCACAACAAAGTAAATAATCAACCAAGTGAAAAAGAATCCTACAAAAGTGAAAAATATTTTCAAACCATCTATCTGATAAGGAGTTAGTATCTAAAATATTAAAATATTCAAAAAACTCCTGCAACTTAACTGCAAAATAAATAAATAAATAAATTAAATAATTGATTAAAAATGGTCAAAGGATTAAATAAACATTTCTCCAAGAAGACACAAGTGGCTGACAGATATGTAAAAAGATATTCAACATCACTAATCATCATAAAAATTCAAATCAAAACCACAATGAGATATAAGAAAAATTAAAAATATAATGGTGTAATCACACTTCAGGCATACAAAATGGAATTGGACAGCCATTGTGGGTCTGGTCTCAGACACTTCACTGCACCACTGAAAACTAGAACTGTCTTTGAACTGTACCAGGCCAAGGATACCACCACTGTACTCAGAATAACACCAGCCAGCTGCAACATTATGGTCCCAATGTCTCTGCTTATAACTATGCAACCATTTCAGATCCTAACCAATCCTTGCTTAACAAGCACTCTCATTTCTTGCCAGCTCCAATTATAATTCTTGATAAACAACTCATGTAACTAACTGTGGCCTTGCAGTTTCTTTACCTTTTAAGCCTCCCTAATTTTGTAGTCTAGCCAAACACAATTCAAGTGCTTCTTCAATTTGTGTCTCCTGGGCTGCAGTCCTAACAAACCTCAAATAAACATCTTTTATTTCTATCAGGTCTCCATATCTAAAATTTTGATTTAACACATATCACCTCACACCTTTTAGGATGGCTAGTAGTTTTTTAAGGTAAATATCAGCAAAGATGTGGAAAAAATGGAACCCTTATATAATGTTGATGTGAATGGGAGATCATCATGCAGCAGCAATGGAAAGCAGTATGGAAATTTCTCAAAAAAAAAAAAAAAGCTAACTACCATATAATCCAGGAATCCTATGCCTGTAACTATCCAAAGGAAATGAGATTAGTATCTTAAGGAAGTATGTACACTCTCATGTTCATTGCAGCACTATTCACAATCACCAAGCTATAGAAACAAGCCAGATGTCAATTGGTGGATGAATGGATAAAGAAAATGTGGTATATAAATATTATGTCATATTATTTGGCTTTAAAAAGGAAGGAAATCTTGCCATATGAAACAACACATGGATGAACTTGGAAGACATGCTAAGTGAAATAAACCAGTCACTAAAGGACAGGTACTGCATGATCCCACTTATATGAGGTATCTAACTAGTCAAATTTGTAGAAATAGAGAGGAGAATGGTGGTTTCTGGGGGCTCTGGGAGAGGAAAATGAGGAGCTGCTCTTCAACCGATATAAAGTTTCAGTTATGCAATATGAATATATTTTAGAAATCTACAGTACAACATTGTCTCTACATTTAACAATACTGTATTGTGCACTTAAAAATGTGTTAAGAGGGTAGTAGTCTTATCACAATAAAAGAAAGAAAAAAGAACTTAGTTTAAATTTATTAAATTATTTAAAAACAAAATTGTATTCAGGACAAGTCCAGTTATTTAACTCTGTTATAGTCTCCAATGAAACATGTTTAAAAAATAAGATGAAGTCATTGCTAAGGACATTTTGTCCAACCCAGCTAAGATAGCTTATATGATTTGCACTAATACAAAGATTACACAGTGAAACAGACAGAATTTCATGTTCTGCACACAATTAGTCTGTGTTTCACATATAGACCATATTAATAATAGTCAGATCTCACAAACTATAGGTTTAGTAATGCTCTTTTCACTTTAAATGAATACTGTTAATATTCCAACATAGCAAATAAAACATATTAACACCTACAAAATAACTATTTGTTCCACAAATAATGAAAATCTATCCCTTCAAAACACCTTAAAACATTGCAACTGAACATGATTTTTCACATGAGCAGGTAAATTTCCTTACCATTGCAAGTATCAATAAGAAAATGTCATCAACCACCATTTTAGTTTGCTTTTTGGGGGGTATCTTTTAGTTTCCTAATAGTCAGACTTTGACTGAAAATAATGAAAACATAGTGTTGACTTTTTAAATCAGATTTTTGGTAAATGTTATCCTATTTGTTGCTGATGTGAGGAAATCCAATCTCAGCTTTAAGAGTACCTAAAGAGGATGCAAATTATACACTCCTGATGATAAGCAGGTTCTTATTTTAAATTCCAGAAATTATATATAACAGTGTTTAGCATTAAATAGTTATTCAACAAATATTTACTTATGATTAACAACCTGGGGTGTTTAGCTGGATATCAGTTAATAGTATTCACTGTGAAAAATAATTGACAAATTGTCTATCTTTTGACACATGTATGTCATTCATGAAATGTGAGTAAGGAAGAAGTTACAAGTAATTTTAAATTCAAAAAGTGTGTTGTTCTGTTTGGATATCACTTTTGCTGCTATTGATTTATACTTCAGAAAAAAACATGACTTTTAACAATTCTTTCAATTATGCCACATTTGGCATTGAACAAGGAGTAAAAAAGATAAGAAGTATTTTTCCTTAGTTTCAAGCGAAGTGGTTTGTTGGATTTCCAACTATAAGGTACATACAGGTTAACTAAAACTACACTTTAAAAATCCACTTAAACATCTTTGCAGTAAATTAGAGGTTTATTTCATATTCTAATTATATGATGATTATTACAACTCAAGGAGTTCAGTTAATGGGAATATATATACTTTACATTATACATTGCACATTTTGGGTTTCTTCTTTTTCTCAGTAATCAGCTATTACTTTCAAAATCTTCTCTAAATTTGAGCACAGATTTTTTTTAAGTCTCACAGAAGTTATAATTGTAGCTAAATAAATATACAGGCATAAGTAACTGCATTTGTTTCTCCATGGAGGGGAATATAAAAAGGGAAATTAACTTTGCAATAATAAAAAAAATTATGTAACACATTCTAAACTTAAAAATCCAGTATAAATATTTTAATGTTTTATTTCCTTTTTGTCAACTACATTTACTCCTCTGAATGAACACTGTATGTCCACATTTTTAAATATTTTTATAAGAATCTCCTTTTAGATGGATTCAATATCTGTTAGGAATAATTATCTTTAATTTCAAAGTGTATATTTACACCTCTTTACAGATATATATACTTACTTCCCTTTACTGTTAACTGTGAAGAAGTATTGTTGCACGGTGACCTATGACACTTTTCTATTAAGTGTCTTAAAAACTTATGATATCTTTGACAAACTTCCCCAAATCAAATTTGAAATTAAATTCTTTTAACCTCTAGCTAACTTTGAGGTTTTGCAGAGGGCCCTTGATCACCTCAACAGATTTATTTTAAAAGAGAGGTATTAAACTAATTAGGCTTATTTGGTATCTTAAATTACATGGGAATCATTGTGAAATGAGTGGTAATAAATCTTCTCAGGTTATATTGAATGGATAAATGCCATTAATATAAATGTTCTAGAAATTATATGAAATTTCTAAAATTTGAATATGTCATGGTAATGTTATCATTCCTAATTCTAGTTATTATCTTAAAATATTGTATCTCACAAAAAATAACCAAATTTATTTATCAATTGCATTGTAATCAGGTTTTCAGCTGTGAGTCTTTAAGTCTTTTTGTCACTTATAGACAGTTGCTGTTGTACTCTGCTGTTTTTGCAAAATTCTTCATCTTCAAAAGGATTCATAGAAAGGAACTTTTGACAAGTACAGGTTTCTAATAATTTTCAAATCATACCACTGAACTGGGTAATAAATTAATTGTAATGGAAAACATGATGGCTTCATAAACTTAACTGAAGCTCAAAATCAACAAGGATTAGTTACATAAGATTGAGTGAACTGATGAATATGGTTATAATTTTTATGTTTTTGTCTGAAATATTACTGGCTTTTAATCTGTTTTCCAGATAGAAGAAAATCTTTCCCTTTAGGCTAATTATGAATTACAGCAACTTGGTAATTTTTAAAAATTATTCTCCTAGATTTCAAAGTGTACGTCTATACTTCTTTTCAGGTATATATTTACTTCCCTTTACTGTTATTTCCTTAAGTTAGTATTTTTAATTGAGGTAAAAACACACACAAAAAATTTACCATCATAACTGTTTTAGGTTCCGGGAGAAGATGGCGGAGTAGAAGGGTGCTCGCAGGTCACCCTCTCCCACAAATACACCAAGACCCACATCTACAGACCGACTCAGCCAACCAGAGCACCTGCAGAACTCCGACAGAACATCGCCCTCTTCAAAAGATAAAGACGCCAAAAATCTGGTAGAAGAAAAGGAAAAAAGAAAAAACAAAAGGCAAAGCAGCACAGGACGGGTCCCGCGGGGAGGGAGTGGCAAAGGAGGACTGGCGCTCGCTCCCTGGGTCTCCCCTCTCCAACTGAGAGGCCAGCGGGACGGAGGGGGAGCCTCCGAGGCTCGGTTCTGTACAGAGCAGCCCTTGACTAACAGAACTAAGTTAAACGGGCACAGAGCGTCCCCCCCAACCCGACACCCAGCCTGAGATGCGGGCCTGCAGCGGCTGGCAGGGCCAGGCTGCACAAGCCGGGCGGAGGACGGAAGTGGCTGCACGGAGGCAGCCCCGGGGAACGCAAGGGGCTGCACGCCGTGGCTGTGGGTGCACAGGGCAGAACAACCTGGGCCCTCCATAAAACAGCAAGGTTGATGTGCTCTCGGGGGAAGGGTGCACACCCACGTCTCTGAAAACCCGCGGAAAGTTTTCGGGGGAAGAGAGGCGGGGCTCAGGCACAGCCGCCATATCCTCCGCGCTGAGCACTCAGGTGGGGGCGGGGGAGAAACCTGCATCCGCACCGAAGGGCTTAGCAGCCTCAAAGGACAGACTGAGACTGGCCTGCAGCCCGGGTCAGATAGGATCCTTCCATCCTGGTCCCTCAGAGAACTTGCTCCACAAAGACAAACAAGGAGCTGGGTTTTGGCTCGGAGCAGGGACACGTCTTCCCCGAGCCCACCTGCGGAGCGCCGACCAGGGCGGAGCGCGCAGCCGCATAGAGAGCGGAACTACCGGCAGCATAGGTAGAGGGAGAGCAGCCCCCCCGCCTTTCAGGCAGGAACACAGCCCCTGACCGAGGTGCTGGGAGGGGGCACGACCCGCCCTCCTACCTGGCCAGTCTGCAACGTCTGACTGCGGCATCCGGAGGGGCAGCGACCCGCCCGCCAACAGCAGAGAGCTGCATCTGACCCAGTGTTAGGAGAAGGCGCAATCTGCTTGCAGACAGGGGCTGGGAGCAGCACAGAAGAGGGCGCCAACGGAGGGCCTCTGAAAACAGCAAGCTGAGCTTCCAAAACAGGACGAAGACAGAAAGACTTCACATTAAAAGCACACAGACTCCAGGAGAACACCGACAAACAACCCCCCCTTTTTTTTTTAAATCTGTTTTTACCTGTTCTATTTTCTATTACTCTCTTAATCTTTACTTCTTAATTCATTTCTATTTCTCTTGGGTTTTGATGTCCTGCTATTGATTAGACACAGGTTTCAAATACATCTATTCATCTCCCCCCCCTTTTTTTTTAAAGGTTTTAAAAGGACGTCTCAACCTGATTAATACTCTGCTTCAACTCACTCTTCTATTATTCGTTATACATTGTTTTCAAACCCTCTTTCTCCCTTCTTTTAAAATTCTTTCTCTCTCTCTCTTATTTTTTTTTCTTTTTTTCCTAAGTTCTATTCCTAAATAGGCATCAGATAGATAAAATCCTTAAGGACCAAAATAAATAACTGATACTCCATAAACCACAGTGCCAAAGAGGTATGAGCAAGATGAAGAAGCAGAGACACCTTTCCCAATTAAAAGAACAACAGAAATCCCCTGAAAGAAAGATGAATGAAATAGACATCGATAGCCTACTAGATCAAGATTTCAAAAAAGGAGTGATCGAATTGCTGAAGGAATTAAAAGAGATAGTGTTTAGAGATATAAAATATGTCAAAAATGAAATTGAAGCTATAAAGAAGAGCCAAGTAGAATGGGTAAACTCATTGACAGAGATGAGGAATGATCTAATAGCTGTGCAAAGCCGACTAGATAATGCAGAGGAACGAATTAGTGATCTAGAAGACAGGGCAATAGAAAGCACCCATTCAGAAGAACTAGAAGAGAAGCAAATAAAAAATAATGAAAATAGTATAAGGGACCTATGGGATAATATAAAGCGTCCCAATCTTCTCATAATAGGGGTCCCAGAAGGAGAAGAAAGATCAAAGGGGATTGAAAAGGTTTTTGAAGAAATCATGACTGAAAACTTCCCAAACTTAAAGAAGGAATCAGATATCAGAGTACAGGAAGCTCAGAGGGTCCCAAACAGGAAGAACCCAAATAGACCCACAACAAGACATATAATCAAGATGGCCAGAGTCAAGGATAAAGAAATGATTCTAAAGGCAGCAAGAGAAAAGCAAAGAGTAAGCTACGAGGGAACCCCCATTAGGCTCTCAGCTGATTTCTCTACACAAACACTACAGGCCAGAAGGGAGTGGCAAGATATATTCAAAGCCCTGAATGAAAAAAAGATGCAGCCAAGGATACTTTATCCAGCAAGGATATCCTTGAGGATAGAAGGAGAAATAAAGAGTTTCACAGACAAAAAAAAAGCTGCAGGAGTTTAGCAACACTAAACCAATGCTAAAAGAAATATTGACAGGGCTATTCTAAATAGAAAAGCAGCAGGATGCTACAGAAATGAGAAACTCACAACTGGAAATGTGATAACTCATGAATTACAAATAAAGTAAACACGTAATTATAAAAGAAGACATAAAAATCACTGAGAGTGGGAGAGGGAGTCAGAGAAATATAGAATATATTTTCTTTCTTTTTAAAATTTTTTAACAGTAGGATGGGTTTGAGATCATGTTACTATCAGTTTAATAAAAACAGTTATAGTAATGGGTTGATAGATTTACAAAAAAGGGTAACCACAAGCCAAAAATTACAAAGGAGTCACAAAAATTAAATAAAATCCATGAAAATACAAAGGAAAATTACCAAACCACAAAAGGAAGAAGAAAGGAACAAAGAGGATATACCAATTCAACTGCAAAGATAAGTTCAAAATGTCAATAAACATGCATCTATCATTCATTACTGTAAATGTTAATGGACTAAATGCTCCAGTCAAAAGACACAGAGTGGCAGACTGGATAATGAAGCAAGAACCTTCAATATGCTGCATACAAGGGACCCACTTTAAGGAGAAGGACACATACAGATTGAGAGTGAAAGGATTGAAAAGGATATTCCATGCAAATGGAAAAGCCAAAAAAGCAGGGGTTGCAGTATTGATTTCAGACAAAATAGACTTTAAAACAAAGGCCATAAAGAAAGATAAAGAAGGACATTTTATAATGATTGAAGGAGTGATACAAGATGAGGATATTACACTCGTTAATATATATGCACCCAATATAGGAGCACCTAAGTACATACAAGAATTACTAATAGAGACAAAGGGGGATATTGATGGGAATACAATCATAGTTGGAGATTTTAACACTGCATTAACATCACTAGACAGATCTTCCAGACAGAAAATAAACAAGGCAACAGAGAAATTAAATACTACAATAGAAAACTAGATTTGGTGGATATTTTCAGAGCATTACACCCCCAAAATAGGATATACATTCTTTTCAAGTGCACATGGAATATTTTCCAGGATCGATCATGTACTTGGGCACAAAAGAAACCTCAACAATTTTAAAAAGATCGAAATTATCTAAAGCATCTTTACTGACCACAATTCCATGAAACTGGAAATCAACAACAGAGAAACAAAGGAGAAAAAAAGTAAAGCATGCAGTTTAAACAATATGTTATTGAAAAAACAATGGATCAATGAGGAAATCAAAGCTGAAATTAAAAAATACCTTGAAGCAAATGATAATGAAAGCAAAACCACTCAAAACCTATGGGACACAGCAAAGGCAGTGCTAAGAGGGAAGTTTATAGCGATACAGGCCTTCCTCAAAAAAGAAGAACAATCTCAAATAAACAATTTAACCCGCCACCTGAATGAATTAGAAAAAGAAGAACAAAAAGCCCCAAAAGGCAGCAGAAGGAAGGAAATAATAAAGATCAGAGAGGAATTAAATACAATAGAGATTAACAAGACCATAGAAAAAATCAACCAAACCAAAAGCTGGTTTTTTGAAAAAGTAAATAAAATCGACAAACCTCTGGCCAAACTCACAAAGAAGAAAAAAGAGAGAGCACAAATTAGCAAAATAAGAAAGGAAAATGGAGAAATTACAACAAACAAAATAGAAATACAGAATGTCATACGAGAATATTATGAAAAAATATATGGAACCAAACTGGATAACCTAGAGGAGATCGACAAGTTTCTGGAAACATACTGTCCAACAAAACTGAATCAAGTAGAATCTGAACACTTGAACAATCCGATCACTAGAAAGGAAATAGAAATAGCAATTCAAAACCTCCCTACAAATAAAAGTCCAGGACCGGATGGCTTCACAGGGGAATTCTACCAAACATACAAAGAACTCATACCAGTCCTTCTCAAACTTTTCCAGACGATTGAAAAGGAGGGAATACTCCCAAACTCATTCTATGAAGCCACCATCACCCTGACACCAAAACCAGGCAAAGACACTACAAAGAAAGAGAATTATAGGCCAATATCATTTATGAACATAGACGCCAAAATCCTCACCAAAATTTTATCAAATAGAATCCAACAACACATAAAAAAGATTATACATCATGACCAAGTGGGGTTCATCCCAGGGACACAAGGCTGGTCCAACATACGCAAATCAATCAGTGTAATACATCACATCAACAAGAGAAAGGACAAAAACCACATGATCATCTCAATCGATGCAAAAAAAGCATTTGATAAAATTCAACACCCATTTATGATAAAAACTCTCGCCAAAGTGGGTATAGAGGGAACATATCTCAACATAATAAAAGCTATATATGACAAACTTACAGCCAGCATAGTACTCAATGGTGAAAAACTCAAAAGCTTTCCACTAAAATCTGGGAAAAGACAAGGCTGCCCACTATCACCACTCCTATTCAACATAGTCCTGGAAGTCCTAGCCACAGCAGTTAGGCAAGAGAAAGAAATAAAAGGGATCCAAATTGGAAAAGAAGAGGTAGAAGTGTCACTATATGCCAATGACATGATACTATATGTAGAAAACCTTAAAGGTCCACACAAAAACTACTAGAGCTGATTGAAGAATTCAGCAAGGTAGCAGGTTACAAGATTGACGTTCAAAAATCAGTTGCATTTCCTTACACTAATGATGAATCAACATAAAATGAAAGTAAAGAAATAATCCGCTTTCAAATAGCACCCAAAGTAATAAAATACCTAGGAATAAATCTAACCAAGGAGGTGAAAGAATTATACACAGAAAACTATAAACCATTGATGAAGGAAATTAAAGAAGACTTTAAAAAATGGAAAGATATCCCATGCTCTTGGATTGGAAGAATCAATATTGTTAAAATGGTCACACTGCCCAAGGCAATCTACAGATTTAATGCAATCCCTATCCAATTACCCAGGACATATTTCACAGAACTAGAACGAATCATGATACAATTTATATGGAACCATCAAAGACCTAGAATTGCCAAAGCATTACTGAAGAGAAAGACAGAGGCTGGAGGAATAATTCTCCCAGACTTCAGACAATACTATAGAGCTACAGTCATCAAGACAGCATGGTATTGGTACAAAAACAGACATATAGACCAATGGAACAGAATAGAGAGCCCAGAAATGAACCCGCAAACTTTTGGTCAACTCATCTTTGACAAAGGAGGCAAGAATATACATTGGAATAAAGACAATCTCTTCAGCAAATGGTGTTGGGAAAACTGGACAGTAGCATGTAAAACAATGAAGCTAGAACACTCCCTTACACCATATACAAAAATCAACTCAAAATGGATTAAAGACTTAAACATAAGACAAGATACAATAAACCGCCTAGAGGAAAACATAGGCAAAACATTATCTGACATACATTTAAAAAAATTTTCTCCTAGAAGAAATAAAAGCAAGAATAAACAAATGGGACCTAATGAAACTTACAAGCTTCTGCACAGCAAAGGAAACCAGAAATAAAACAAGAAGACAACCTACGGAATGGGAGAAAATTTTTGCAAAAGAAACTGACAAAGGCTTGATCTCCAGAATATATAAGCAGCTCATAGGACTCAATAAGAAAAAAATAAACAACCCAATCCAAAAATGGGCAGAAGACCTAAACAAGCAATTCTCCAAGGAAGACATACAAATGATCAAAAAGCACATGAAAAAATGCTCAATATCACTAATTATCAGAGAAATGCAAATCAAAACTACAATGAGGTATCACCTCACACCAGTCAGAATGGCCGTCATTCAAAAATCCACAAATGACAAATGCTGGAGAGGCTGTGGAGAAAGGGGAACCCTCCTACACTGCTGTTGGGAATGCAGTTCGGTGTAGCCACTATGGAAAACAGTGTGGAGATTCCTCAAAAGACTAGGAATAGACTTACCATATGACCCAGGAATCCCACTCCTGGGCTTGTATCCAGAATGAACACTACTTCAAGATGACATCTGCACCCCAATGTTCATAGCAGCACTATTTACAATAGCCAAAACATGGAAACAGCCTAAATGTCCATCAACAGGTGACTGGATAACGAAGATGTGTTATATTTATACAATGGAATACTACTCAGCCATAAAAACCGACAACATATTGCCATTTGCAGCAACATGGATGCTCCCGGAGAATGTCATTCTAAGTGAAGTAAGCCAGAAAGGGAAAGTAAAATACCATATGAGATCGCTCATATGTGGAATCTAAAAAACAAAAACAAAAACAAACAAAGAAACAAAAACAAAGCGTAAATAAAGGACAGAAATAGACTCACAGACGGAGAATACAGACTTGTGGTTACCAGGAGGGTGGAGGGTGGGAAGGGATAGACTGGGATTTCAAAATTGTAGAATAGACTACACTGTATAGCACAGGGAAATATACACAAAATATTATGATAACTCACAGAGAAAAAAATGTGACAATGAGTGTGTATATGTCCATGAATAACTGAAAGATTGTGCTGAACACTGGAATTTGACACAACATTGTAAAATGATTATAAATCAATAACAAATGTTAAAAAAAAGAGAAAAAATAAATAATTGTTTTAAAGCATATAGCCCAGTAGCGTTAAATATATTCACGTTGTTATTCAATGAATCTCCAGATCTTTTTAATCTTACAGAACAGAAACTCTGTATCCATTAAACAACTTGCTATTTCTCCTTCCTCCCAGCCCCTGGCAATCAGCATTCTACATTTGTTCTATGAAGTTGACTACATTAGACACTTGACTTTATTTAAAATTAAAATATATAATTGGAAACATAGAGTAGTTGTCCTTTTGTGACTGGCTTATTTCATTTAACCTGATGTCCTCAATTTCATACATGTTATAGAATGTGATGGAATATCATTCTTTTCAAGACTACATGATATTCCATTGTATGTATGTACCATATTTTGTTTTATAGATTCAGTTATAGAAGAACTTTTGTGTCATTTCAACCTACTGGCTATTGTGAATAATGCTGCTATGACTATGTGTGTGCAGATATCTCTTTGAGATTCTACTTTCAATTATTTTGTATATATATCCAGGAGTGCAAGATCATATAATAATTTTATTTTTACTTTTTTGAGAAACCATCATACTGTATTACAGAGAGAATTGCACCATTTCTATCCTCACCAACAGTGCACAGGGTTATAAGTTATCCCCACCCACACCAATACTTGTTACTTTTCTTTTTTATTATAATGGCCATAATAGGTGAGATAGTCTGATTGTGATTTGTGTGAGTGGTATAAGATAGAGATCTAGTTTTATTCATTTACATATGAATATTTAATTTCCCCAGCACCATTTATTGAAGAGACGGTCTTTTCTCCACTGAGATTTTGGTTCCCTTGTCAAATATTGACAATATGTACTTGGGTTTATTTCTGGGCTTTTGATTCTGTTCCATTGGTCTATTTATCTGTTTTTTTATGCCAGTATCATACAGCTTTGGTTACTATAGCTTTATAATATATCTTGAAATTAGGGAGTGTGATGTGTGGTAAATCTTTGAGGCTTTCTCTGGAGGATGCTCCTCATTATCTCTTTACCTACTTTTCTAAGATAAATGTCCACATTGTCTTCCAATTCACTTGCTGCTATCATTGTGCTACCAGTTTCTTTTTAATTGCCCACCAACAAAATCTTCATTATTTTTAGCAGCATTCTTGGAATTAAACTTTTCCATGCTCTGTTCAAAACAATCTCAGTTACTTTAGGGAGAAACGTGTAGCAATCTGTTTTTGCAGGCTGTTCTGTGCCTAAATAGAATTTCTGATTTTCTTCTATGGAGTTGGGGGTAGGGACACTTCTCTGTATTTGTGGGCACAAGTCCAATTTTCAAAGTGACATGCCTGCTCTATTGACAGTACTGTACATAGGGACAATAGCCTCTGGTCTTCCAATATTTTTCCTTCTGGTGTGGAACATCTACCCTACAAGCAAGCTGGGGGAGAAGGTGACAAGGGATTCAGTATACTAAGACCTCCCATGTATGGGATAGAGTTTCCACTCTATGAGTGTGAACTAGATGAAAAAAAGTAACTCTAGATATTTCAACTGCATTAGCTTGGAACAGAGCTTCTGCAATACAATGCTGGTGAAAATGAAAAGTGCTTGCAGTGTGACCCTCCCAGGGAGAAACTGTAGTTCTATGTTGGGTACCATAGAAATAGCAATCTCTATAGTCTAGATTGTTCCCACCTGGAATTAAACTTTTATCTTGTTGGGCTGAGAAAGAGAGGTAGAAAAGTGGATCAGGGCTCAAATGTTACAGACTCCTCTCATTGACATTTAGTAAATTTTATTCATTTCATTTTTTCATTTGCTGAATGTTTCTAGAAAAATTTCCATAGATATTATGTTCTTTTAATAATTTGCCAGTTTTGGTTATTTATACTTGAGGATAAGAACCACAGGGCTCTTTGTGCCATTACTCCAAAAGGAGGCTTCACAGTATCAATCCTTACAACTGAATATACATTTATAATTATCTTAAGCATGAAGTTTAATTTTTAGAAGTATAGAATGAATAATTTCTTACATACAAGTGCTCAAACAATTTGTCACAAGCAGCCTTAAACTATAAGAAATGTAAAAAGAAATCCTTGATGCAGAATAAAAATAATACCAAATGAAAACCTGTATCTGCACAAGGGAAAAAAAAAGAACTGTAAATGATAATTGCATAAGTAAATATAAAGGATTTTTTTGGCTTTGTTCTATCAGTTAAAAATACTTGACATGTTAAGCAAAAAGATTATCAATGTGTTTGGGGGTTTGTAATATATGTAAAAGTAAAATTCATTATGACAATAATAGCATGAAGACAAGGAAAGAAGAACTGGAAATATACTATTCTAAGTTTTTAACATATGTAAAGTAGTATATTAACACATGGAGGTAGAATGTGATAAGTTACAAATGTATATATATGTGAACTCTAGAGAAACCACTGAAATTATTTTACAAAGAGTTATCACTAATAAGCCAACAAAGCAGAGAGAATGCAATAGTAAAAATTACTAATATAAAAAAAGACAGAAAATCATTTGTAAAAATAAATAGAGAAAATAAATAAACAGTAGATTGGAAGATTTTATCCCTGTGACAGTAACAGATTAAATGTAAATGTTCTAAAAATCAGTGAAAAGATAAAAATTGTTACATGGGATGAAAAATCAAGACCCAATCGTATGCTACCTAAATGAAACCATATGCATACCTTTTTTAAAAAATTAAAAAAGGTATGCATACTAACAGATACCAAAATAATGCTACAGTGCATATCCTGATATAAGTCAAAGTAGATTTCAGACGAATTACTCCAGGAATAAAGATGGTCATATGATAATAGTAAAGATATAAGTTCTTCAAGAGTAAATAACAAGAGACTGACATCAGCAAATTTACAGAGTAGGCAGCTCCAAGCTCTAATTACCCTTCCCACAGAATAAAACAACAACAACAACAACAACAAAAACAAGCTTACACTGTCAGAACAAAATTTATCAGCCCTCTGGAAAATAAAGATTAACAGCAATGAAGAAAAAACTGAATCAAGAAGAAGGCAATTTCAAAGTTTCCAGAAAGCCTTGTGATGATTTTACTTTCACTTTTCCCATCTGCTCCCCAGAACAGGGGCAATCTTACAGAAGGAAGTTCCAGTTCCAAGTGTAGCACCCTGTTCTCTAGTTCTAAAGGGAGCAGAGCAGACCTTATGTATAGATTGTTTTGTAACATTGTTCTAACATGTTGAGGAGCTACCTGAAGAGTTAACAAAATGAGCTCATATGTTTTGTTTAACTCAGAACTCAAGCCAGGAAAGCTGAGGGTGTTGCTTGAAAACACTGTGAGTTGAAATAACAGCCCAGAGAAAACTGGGGTAAAATATTATGCTTGAATCAGGCTGCCTATGATCTGGGACCAAAGCTGTGGAAATCTTTTTTGGGGGAAATTATGATATTCAAAATACCTATTGAAAAAGAAGGAAATTAGAAGGCCAAGTGCATACCCCCAGGGCAAAAAAATCATGCTCAGAAAGGTCTGGATATGACTCTAACCTTTTACCTTAGCAGACTCCTAGGTTTAGAATACCCCTAGGCTAAGACTGAATAAGGATTAAAGGAGTGCCTTGACAGTCAATCTTCAAAGACTGAAAGAAGTGGCTTTTTGTTTGTTCACTTCAGATGATTTGTTTTTAGCTACTTTCAATCAAGAAAATCTCTGTCAAAATGTGAGCAAAACACAAGCTAAGGAACAGAGACTTCAGCAACCACACATAACAAAGAATACACTCTTTGCAAAAAAAATATATAAAGTTTGGAAAAGTCACTAGACAAATGGAATACTACATTTTTCAACTATGAAACAGCAAACCATGGAGGAGGAAGATAATCTGGATTAGACCTTCAATTATTAACATTTAAATGTACAGATGTCCTTTAAAAAATCACAAAGCATAAAAAGAAGCAAGTAAGTATTCCCCATTCACAAGAAGAAAGATAGCAGATTTATTAGAAAAACGTTTTAAAGGAAATGTTTTAAACAAACTCAAAGAGATACAGGAAAACATGGACAAAGGACTAACTAAAATCAGGAAAATACAATTTGAAAAAATGATAATATCAATAAAGAAACAGAAATTATAAAAAGAAAATAAACAGAAATTCTGGAGAAGAAAAGTACAATAACTGAATTTAAAAATTTACTAAAGCAGTTTAAAGACACATTTGAGCAGGCAGGAAATAAACAGTAAACTTGACGTAAACCAATTAAAAGTGTTGAGTCTGAAAAATAGAAAGAAAATTATCCAGTCAAAAGACATAGGTTGGTTTATTGGATATAAAACAAGACCATTCAATACACTGCCTACAAGATACTGACTTCAGAAATAAAGATGCACACAGGCTAAAAGTGAGAGGATAAGGTAAGATATTTCACACAAATGGAAATAACAGGAAAGCAGAGATAGCAATACTCATTTAAGAAAAAACAGACTTTGAAATGACTATAACAAAATAAAAAGAAAGGTATCATATAATGATAAAAAATCAATACAAAGAGAGGGTATATACACATTAATATATATGCATCAGATAGAGGAGCACTTAAATATATAAAGCAAATACTAATAGACATAAAAGGATAAATTGACAATAATATAATAATATAAAAAACTTTAACATCTCACTTAGATAAATGAAAGAATCATTCAGACGAAAATCAATAAGACAACAGTAGTCTTAAATGACACAATAGACCAGTTGAACTTAATAGATACCCGAAAGACAGTACATCCAAAAAGAGCAGAATATACATTCTTTACAAGCACACATGGTAGGTTCTCCAGAATAGATCTCATACTAGGCCACAAAACAAACCTCAACAAATTTAAGAAGAATTAAATTATATCAAGCATTTGTTTCTACTGCAACAGTATGATACTAAAAATCAACTACAGAAAAAACTGGAAAAAGAACAAACACATGAAGACTAAACAACATGCTACAAAATCACCAATGGGTAAATGATGAAGTCAAAGAAGGAATCAGGAAATATCTGAGACAAATAAAACTGGAAACACAACTTTACAAAAATCTATGGGTTGCAGCAAAAGAAATTCTAAGAGGGAGTTTTATAACAATACAGGCCTTCCTCAAGAAACAAGAAAAATCTCAAATAAACAACCTAACCTTCCACCTAAAAGAATTATAAAAGGAAAAAATATCCAAAGTCCAAAGAAGGAAGGAAATAATAAAGATCAGAGAGGAAATATATAAAATATAGCTAAAAATCAACAGAAAAGATAGATGAAACCAATAGCTGGGTTTTTTAAAAGATAAACAAAATTGATAAACATTTAGCTAGATTCAGCAAGAAGAAAGAGAGAAGATCCAAATAAACAAAAAAGAAATTAAAGATGCCAAATAACAAGCAATACAAAAGAGATACAAAAAATCAAAAAAGAATAATATAAAGTTATTTGTCAACAAATTGGAAATCCTAGAAGATATGGACAAATTTCTAGAAACATGCAGCCTTTCAAGATGGAATCAAGATGAAACAGACAATTTGAACAGACTGGTTACTAGAAGTGAAATTGAATTTGTAAAAACAAACAAACAAAAATCTCTCAGCAAGCAAAAATCCAGGATCAGACAGCTTCACAGTGGATTTCTACCAAAGAGATAAAGAAGAACAAATAATTATCCTTCTCAAAGACTTATAATTCAGGTAGAAGGTTGTGAAACCCCAGTGAATTTCAAGACTGAAGAGAGCCATTTTAAGAAGGCAGGAAGAATATGAAAATATATACATATATATATATATATATATATATATATATATATATATATATATATATATATACACACACACATGACTAGGACATTGTGTTGTACACCAGAAGTTGACACATTGTAACTGACTGTACTTCAATAAAAAAAAAAAAAAAAGAATAAGAAGGCAGGGATACACCTGTCACTGACTCACCAATCTTGGTACCAGGTACAATCCCAGAAATAGATTCATATCCATGAGGAATTGGCTACAGCCCAGTTTGGCTTCAGTTCTGTAACCAGCACCATATGCCAAGAGACCCAGGAAGAGGCACAGACACCCATGTATCAGGTAATGAGCAAATAGACTTCAGTCTTGGTTGTGGACCCTGAGGTGGCATATGAACCAGCTCCAGTATCTCTCAGGCACAGACCAGAAACCCATGGAAACACTGATTTAAACAATCACCTACTAACAAAAGAAACTTTGTGGAAATCCAGAAGTTCACTGTAAAAGATGCAGAACATCTTTGGAGCAAAAATATCTAAACTGAAATCATTGATAAGGGTAAGAAGGATAGTTTAACTTTATCCATGTCACTCTACACCATGGAAGCATAGCTCAATGCCAAGAGAGATCTTTTCAACCCATGATTTTACCTTTGGCAGAAAGTGAAAGCATATAAGTGAGCACCTGGCTTTCCCCAGCTACGCAGGATGCTAGCAAAGAGACCCGCATCTTTCTCATCTCATCCAGAATAACTGAAGTGGGCTGTACAAATGGGGTTTAGGAAGGGGCTAGAAGAGTGGAGAATAGGGTTTTTAGAGTGTATCAAAAGGATGTAGATTTTACTAACCACAGTATGGACACCATCAAAAAGCCCATCCATGAGCCACTGGAGATTTTTGAACTGAAGATCCCCACAAATGGCCCATAGACCCCTTTAGCACTGCAGTTTATTTTCCCACAAACACCCCTCAATCCATGGTCAGCTCCCTGTAAACACTTTTGATGGAAGGAAGAGTAAGTCTTTAGAGATTGCTAGTAAGAACGCACTGAAAGCTGATCAAAATTTGAGGGCATAGGAGAAACCAAAAAATTGAACATTTAGCACCTCCTTAAGGAAAGTAAAAAGGTGGAAACATCAGCATTTATCCTAGGTTGGTAGGATCAAAAGAAGGCATACAATATTAAGAATTCTGCCACAACAGGCAGAAAGAATGTGAAGCAGGTGTACACATATAAAAGAACTGAGAAAGCTTGAAAATCCCTGGAAGGTATTTCTCTCCTAAAGAAAATCAGTGAAGACTAGGGGAGGTGACTTCTGCTTCAGATATAAAGAGAGCAAAACAACACTTCAAGGATCATGAAAAACCAAGAACTTAACACCACCAAAGAATCACAGTGTTTTCCCGTAACCAACTTCAAAAGCATGAGGATCTGTGTTTTATTTGATTAAAAGAATTCAAAATAGCTCTTGTAAGAAAGTTCAGAGGCATAAAATAAAACAGAAAAAGACACTTCAATGATTTCAGGAAAATAATACACAAACAAAATGAGAAATTTAACAGGGAGACAGAAATCATAAAAATGCCAAACAAATTCTAGGGCTAAAGAATGCAATGAATGAAATTAAAAATGCAATAGAATGCATCAACAAAAAATGGATCAAGCAGAAGGAAAAAACAATGATGTAGAAGACAAGACCTTTGAAATTATCCAGTCAGAAGAGGAACACATTAAAAAGAATGAACATGAGTGCAAAAAGCTGAATAAACTATCAGATATCATTAAAAGAAACAAAACTATGCCTATTGGAGTCTTACAAAGAAGAGAAAGAAAGAAGGTAGCATAAAGTTTTTTTTTAAAAATAATGAGTGATGTCCAGTCCCACTTACCAGTAGCCTGTGGAAGCATCAGCCAGGCCCCACATCTGGTCTGGGGGCCAGAATCACTAACCATTGCCCAGCAGGAGCTGTGGCCAGGGCTTGTAGACAGTCCAGGGGACAGCCCAACACCAATGCCATGCAGCAGCCATGGCTTCAGTACAAAAGGAGGGTGCAGACAACCCACAAAGAAGACACTTGAATTCCTGCCCCTGGTGGCCAGAAGTTATTGTGCTTTTGAACCCCACAGGACAGCTGATAAATAAGGCCATACTTTAAACACTGGAAGATATAGCTGATATACCTAATACATGTAAATAAACACAGTGAATTAGTAAAATGAGGAGACAGAGGAATAAAAAGAACTAAAAAAAAATGAGATAAGTAAACTACCTGACAAAAATTTCAGATAATGTTGATAAAAATTCTCAATGAACTTGGAAGAATAAATAAATATCGTGAGAACTTCAACACAGGGATAGAAAATATAAGAAAGTACAAAACAGAAGTTATGATTGTACTATAAAATTCTATAGAAGGGTTCAACAGCAGACTGGATGAGGTAGGAAAATAAAGCAGCTAGTTGGAAGACAAAACAATAAAATGCACCCAGACAGAGCAACAAAGTATTAAAAAAATAATTAAAACATGAAGATACCTTAGGGGACTTTTGGTACAATATCAAGCAAGAGAACATGCACACTTATAGGAGTCCCAGATGAAGAAGAGAGGACTAGAAAATCCCACTTTTATTTGAAGAAATAATAGTTGAAAACTTCTAGTTAAGAACACAGACATCTAGGTCCAGGACAACCAAAGAGTTCCAAATAAAAAGAACCCAAAGAGACACATACCAAGACACATTATAATTAAAAAGGTAAAATTTAAGGATAAATAATTATAAATAAATCAAGAGAAAAATAACATTACATACCGCTATCAGCAGACACATTACAGACTGGTAGACAGCAGCATAACATATTCAAAGTATTAAAAGGAAAAACTTCCAATCAAAAATGTCCTACCCAGCAAGGCTATCATTTAGAATTAAGGAAGAGATCAAGAATTTACCAGATAAGCAAAAACAAAGACTTCACCATCATGAAATAAATCATACAAGAAATGTTAAAGGGACTTATTTAAGCCAAAAATAAATGACACTAATTAATAATAAGAAAACATATGAAAGTAAAAATTTCACTGGAAAAGGTAGATATATAATAAAGGTACTAGATCAAAACTTTTAAAGCCAGCATGAAGGTTAAAAGACAAAAGTGGTAAAATCAACTAAAATTACAACAATTAGTTAAGGGATGCATAAAATAGATGCAAAATGTGTCATCAAAAGTACAAATTATGGGGAAGGGGTAAAAAGATAAACCTTTGGAATGTGTTCACATTTAGGTTGTTACCAACTTAAAAGAGGTTACTATTTACATGGGGAGTCATATGTGAACCACACAGTAGCCACAAGAAAAAAACTTATAGTAAATACATTAAAGAAAATGGAAAAGGAATCTAAATGTAACACTAAAGAAAATCACCAAAATACCAGAGAAGAGAGAGATAAGACAGAAAAGAAGAGGAACTACAAAACCAACCAGAAAACAATTAACAAAATAGCAATAAGTATATATTTACTTATATACTTACATAGAATAATACTTTAAATGTAAGTTTACTAAATTCACTAGTCAAAATTTGTGTAGTGACTTAATGGATAAAAAAAGCTAGATTCATCTGTATACTGCTTACAGGAAACTTACATCAGAAGAAAGGATGCACAAACTGAAAGGGAAGAATAGAAGATACTTTATGCAAGTAGAAATAAACAGAAAGCTGAATTGGCTATACTTATATCAGACAAAATAGACTTAAAAATGAAGAGTATAATAAAAGACAAAGACAGGCATTCCATAATGATAAAAGTGTCAATGCAGCAAAAAGACATAACATTTATAAATGTATGTGCACTCAAGAAAGAAGCAATCAAATATATAAAACATATGTTAGTGGACATAAAAGGAGAAATTGAAAGCAGTACAAAGTAATAGGGGACTTAACAACCCACTTATATCAACAGATAGATCATCCAGAGAGAAAATCAAACCATAAACATTGGCCTTAACTGACACATTAGACCAGATGAATTTAATAAACACAGGACATTTTATTCAAAAGAATCTGAACACGCATTCTTCTCAAATACATACAGAACATTCTCCAGGATAGATCACATGTTAGGTCTCAAAACAAGTCTCAAGAAGTTCAAGAAGATTGAAATCATATCAAGCATCTTCTCTGATCACAGTATGAAGCAAGAAATCAACCACAAAAAAAGGAAAATTCTACAAAAACGTGGAAATTAAACAACTTGCTACTGAACAACCAATGAATGATCAAAATAATCAAAGGAGAAAATTTTAAAGTGCTTAGAGAAAAATGAAAATAGAAATAAGACATACCAAAATCTATGAGATGTAGCAAAAGTGGTTCTAAGAGGGAAATTTATAGCAATTCAGGCCTACCTCAGGAAACAAGAATAATCCAAAATAAACATTTCAACTTGACACCTAAAAGAATCAAAAAAGAACAAAGGCCAAAATTAGTAGAAGGAAGGAGATAATACAGTTCACAGCAGAAACAACTGAAATAGAGAATCAAAAACCAATAGAAAATATCAATTCTTTTCATAGACAAAAAAAACAAAGATTTGGCTAAACTTATCTGAGAGAGACAGAGAGAGAGATAAAGAATGAGAGAGAATACAAATAAATAAAATCAGAAATGAAAGAAGAAATTTTATACCTGATACCACAGAAATACAAAATATTATAGAGACTACTATGAACAATTATATACTGACAATTAGGACAACCTAGAATAAATGAATAAATTACCAGAAACATACATTTTCCCAAGACATAATTATAAGAAATAAAAATCTGAATAGACTGATTACTAGTTAGGAGATTGACATGGTAATCAAAAAGCTCTCAAAAAATAAAAGCTCAGGAGCATAGAGCTTTACTAATGAATTCTATAAAACATTCAAAGAAGATTTAATATCTATCCTTCTGAAACTCTTCTAAAAACTGAAGAGGAGTAAAGCCTTTAAAAAACAATTTTATGAAACTAGCATCACTCTAATACCAAAACGAGATGAGAACACTACAAAAAATGTACAGATCAATATCTTGATGAACATAGATGCAAAAAATTCTCAACAAAATATTGATTAACTGAATCCAATAATACATTAAAAGAATCACACATGATCAAGTGGAATTTATTCCAGTGATGTAAGAAAGAGTCAAAATTCATAAATCAATGTGCTATTTCACATTAATAAATGAAGGATAAAATTAATCTGATCATTTCAAAAGATGCAGAAAACATTTGACAAGATTCAATACTCATTTCTGATAAAAAAAAAAGCTCAATGAAATGGATATAGAAGAAAAGTACTTCAAACTAGCAAATATACGATAATCCCACAGCTAATATAATACTCAATGGTGAAAACCTGAAAGCTAAACCTCTAAAATCAAGAACAAGACAAGAATACCCACTCTCACCATTCATTCAATGTAGTACTGGAAGTATTAGTCAGAGCAATTATGCAAGAAAAATAAATAAAAGTCATACAAACTGGAAATGAAGAACTAAACTGTTTGCATATGCCACAATTTTACATACAGAACATCCTTAAGACTCCACCAAAAAACAAAAACTATTAGAAAATAAATATAGCAAAATTTAACAAAATATATGTACAAAATATACATATAAAAAAACTCCTGCATTTCTAAACACTACAAAAAAAAAAAACGAGCAGAACTAAAAGTCAAGAAAACAATTCCATTTACAATTGCAACAAAAAGAATAAAATACTTAGGAGTAAATTTAACCAAGGAGGTGAAAGACCTACACATGGAAAATTATGAGACATTGCTGAAAGAAATTGAATAAGACACAAAATCATGGAAAAATATTCTGTGCTCATTGATTAGAAGAAATAACATTGTTAAAATGTCCATATTACTTAAAAATATATACAGACTGAATGCAATCCCTATCAAAATTCACAATGATATTTCTCACTGAAATAGAACCAAAAAATCTTAAAAATTATGTGGAACTTTAAAAGACCCCAAATAGCCAAACGAATCCTGAGAGGGGGAAAAAATGTCTGAAGGTATCACACTCTCTGATTTCAAAATGTATTGCAAACCTATAGTAATAGAAGCAGTATGGTATTGGCAGGAAAACAGACACAAAGATCAATGGAACAGAATTAAGATGCCAGAAATAAATCCATTAATCTGGACAATGAACTTATTACAAAGAAACAAAGAACATACAATAGAAAAAGAATAATCTCTTCAATAAATTGTCTTAGGAAAATTGGAAAGCCACATGCAAAAGAATGAAGCTACGTGACTATCTTACACTATACACAAACATCAACTCAAAATACATTAAAGGCTTGAATGTAAGACCTGAAGAAATAAATCTCCTAGAAGAAAATATAGGCAGTATGATTTTTGACATTGATCTTAGCAATATCTTTCTGAATATATCTCCTCAGGCAAGATAAACAAAATCAAAAATCAACAAATTGGACTACATCAAACTAATAAGGTTTTGCACAGCAAAGGAAACCATCAACAAAATGAAAGGACAACGTACCTACTGGGAGAAGATATTTGCAAATCATATATCCAATAAGTGGTTAATATCCAAAATATATAAATAACTTATACAACTCAACATTGAAAAGACTAACAACCTGATTGAAAAATGGACAGAGGAGCTGAAATAGACATTTTTTGGAAGACATACGGATGGCCAACAAGCACACGAAAAGTGTT
The DNA here is from genome assembly GCF_048773025.1 of Camelus bactrianus. Classification (NCBI taxonomy): domain Eukaryota; kingdom Metazoa; phylum Chordata; class Mammalia; order Artiodactyla; family Camelidae; genus Camelus; species Camelus bactrianus. The sequence goes on along the minus strand of NC_133575.1, from coordinate 65,402,021 downwards.
CAACATCATTAAATAGTCAGGGAAATGTAGATTGAAACCACAATGAGATGTCACCTTCTGCCCATTAGAATGGCTCTTACTTTAAAAAGGCAAGAAATAACAAGTGTTGTAGATGATGTGGAGGAGAGAGAATCCTCACACACCATTAGTAGGATTGTAAATTGATGTAGTCACTATGGAAAACAACATTGATAATCTTTAAAAAATTAAAAATAGTACTACCATATGATCCAACTATTTCACTTCTTGATATTTATCTAAAGAACATGAAAAAATAATTCAAGGAGAAGGGGCCCCAGATGGTGGAGTATAAGGAGTCTTGTAGCTCACACTTTCCCACAAATACACCAAAACTCACATCCACGGACCCACTCAGCCAACCAGAGCACCTGTGGAACAACGAAAGAACATTGCCCTCTTCAAAACACAAAGACACAAAGAATCTGGTAGGAGAAAAGGAAAAAAGAAAGAAGAAAAGGCAAAACAGTGCGGGACCAGTCCTGCGGGGAGGGAGTGGCAAAGGAGGAATAGCGCTTGTTTGCTTGGTCCCCCCCCTCCATCAGAGAGGCCATCAGGATGGAGAGGAAGCCTCCAAGGCTCAGATCTGTATGGAGCACCCCTTGACTGACAGAACTAAGTTAAATGGGCACAGAGGGTCCCTGTGACACCCAGCCTGAGATGCGAGCCAGCAGCTGGGGAATGGGACAGGCTGCCAGAGCCAGGCAGAGGACTGGGACAGCTGCACTGAGGAAGCCCTGGGGGGCTGAAAGGTGCTGTGTGCCATGAATGAGTGGGTACACAGGACAAAACAACCTGGGCCCTCCATAAAACAACACGGCTGATGTGCTCTGGGGGGAGGGTGCCATACCTCCATCTCTGAAAATCTGAGGAAGTTTTATGGGCAAACAGAGGCAGGGATGGGCCACAGCTGCCATATCCTCCAGTGTTAGCACCCAGGCGGGGGCGGGGTCAAAACCTGAAACTATACCTAAGGGCTCAGCAACCTCAAAGGCCAGAAGGAGATTCATTTACAGCCTGAGGCAGATAGGATCTTTCTGCCCTGGTACTTCAGAGAACTCTGGCCACCAAGACAAACAAGGAGCTGAGTTTTGGCACAGATCAGGGGCGGGGCTCTTAGGCGATCTTCCCCAAGCTCGCCTATGGATTGTGGACCCAGGGTGGAGCAGGCAGCTGCACAAATCAGGGAAGCAACCTTGCCAGGAGAGGGCAGGTGGCCACCCACCTTCCTGGCAGGAATGCAGCACCTGAGCGTGGTGCTGGGAAGGGGCACAATCCCCCGCCTACCTCGCCTGCACACAGCATCTGACTGTGACATTGGGAGGGGGACTGATCTGCCCAACCACCATGAAGGGGACCAGCACCTGACCACAGTGTTTGTAGGGGGCGTGACCTGCTTGTTGACAGGCACTCAGAGCAGCATAGACAAGGGGCACCAATAGAGGGCCTCTGGAAACAGAAAGCTGAGTCCTCGAAACAGGGTGAAGACAGAAAAACTTCTCAATAAAATCACTAAGAGCACACAGTCTCCACAAGAACACCCTCTTTTTTTTTTTTTAATCTTTTTTATATCTGTTTCATTTTCTATTACCTTTTTAATTTTTACTTTTTAAACAATTATATATGCTTCCAGTTTTAATCCCATTTAAATATTTCTTTTAAAATATTTTTCTTATTATTTTTAAAAAATCCACCTCATTTCATTTTTATTTCTCTTGATTTTGATCTCCTGTTATTGATTATACAAAGGTTTCAAATATTTTTTCTCCTTTTCTCCTTTCTTAAGGGTTCTTAAAAGACGTGTCAACCTGATTGCTATTCTGCTTCATCTTGCTCTTCTATAATTGATTATACACAGATTTAAAACCATTTTTCTCCCTTCTTTTCAAATTCCCTTCTTATTTTATCTTTTTTATCTGTTGCATTTTATGTTACCTTCTTAATTTTCACTTTCTAAGCAATAATATATGCTTCTAGTTTTAATCCCTTTTAAATATCTCTTTTAAAGTGTTTTTATTATTATTATTTTAAAAAATCCATCTGATTTCATTTTCATTTCTCTTGGTTTGGATCTCCTGTTATTGATTATACACAGATTTCACATACTGTTTTTTGCTCTTTTTTCCTTTTTTTTAAGGTTTTCAAAAAGAAGTCTCAAATCGATTGCTAGTCTGATTCAAATTGCTCTTCTAATATGGATTATACAGTTTTCAAACCTTTTTTCCCCCTTCTTTTAAAATTCTTTCCTCTTTTTTTTTTAGTTTTATACCTGCATAGCTGTTAGATAGATAAAAACAAATAAACTTCTTAAGGACCATAATAGATAACTGCTACTCCATAAACCACTGTGCCAGAGAAATGAGAAAGATGAAGAAGCAGAGGAACCTCTCCCAATTAAAAGAGCAAGAGAAATCCCCTGAAAGAAGGATCAATGAAATAGACATTGATGGCCTACTAGATCAAGACTTCCAAAGAAGAGCGATCAAAGTAGTGAAGGAACTAAAAGAAATAGTGTTTAGAGATATAAAATATGTCAAAAAGGAAATGGAAGATATAAAGAAAAGCCAAGTAGAATTGGTAAAACCATTGGTTGAGATGAGAACTGATCTAAAGGCTGTACAAAGCAGACTAGTTAATGCAGAGGAACGAACAAGTGACCTAGAACACAGGACAACAGAAAGCACCCAATCAGAAGAACTCAGAGGAAAACAAATGAAAACAACATAAGGGACCAATGGGATAATATAAAATGTACAAATCTATGCATAATAGGGGTTCCAGAAGGGGAAGAAAGAACAAAAGGGATTAAAAAGGTATTGGAAGAAATCATGACTGAAAACTTCCTAGACTTAAAGAAGGAATCAGATATCCAAGTACAGGAAGCTCAGAGGGTCCCAAGTAGAAGAAACCAAACAAACCCACACCAAGACATACCATAATCAAGATGGCCAGAGTCAAGGTTAAAGAAATGATCCTAAAGACAGCAAGACAAAAACAAAGAGTGAGTTACAAGGGAACTCCAATAAGTCTCTCAGCTGATTTCTCTACACAAACACTAAAGGCCAGAAGGGAGTGACAAGCTATATTCAAAGTCCTAAAAGAAAAAAAGATGCAACCTAGGATATTTTAACCAGCAAGGCTATCCTTTAGAAGAGAAGGAGCAATAAAGAATTTCACAGACAAGCAAAAACTAAAAGAGTTTAGCAACACTAAACCCAATCAAAGTGAAATATTGAAGAGTCTACTATAAATAGAAATGAAGCAGGATGCTACAGAAATGAGAAACTCATAACTGGAAAGGTGATAACTCATAAATTACAAATAGGAAAAACAGGAAACTGTAAAAGAAGGCATCTAAATAATTAATAGTGGGAGAGGGAAGCAATAAAATATAGAGTATTGTTTTTTCTTTCTTTTTTAAATATTTTATTCTCAGTAGGATGGGTTTGAGATTATATTACTAAAAGTTTAATAAAAACAGTTATAGTAATGGGCTAATAGACTTACAAAAAAGGGTAACCACAAGCCAAAAACTTACAAGGGAGTCATAAAAACTACAGGAAATCCATGATAATACAAACAAAAATTACCAAATCACAAAAGGAAGAAGAAAGCAACCAAGAGGAAATACCAAATCAACTGCAAATTTAAGTTCAAAATGGCAATAAACCCACATCCATGATTAATTACTGTAAATGTTAATGGACTAAATGCTCCAGTCAAAAGATATAGAGTGGCAGACTGGATAATAAAGCAAGAACCTTAAATATGCTGCATACAGGAGACCCACTTTAGGGAGAAGACACATATAGATTGAGAGTGAAAGGATGGAAAAGGATATTCCATGCAAATGGAAAAGCCAAAAAAGCAGGAGTAGCAGTATTGATTTCAGACAAAATAGACTTTAAAACAAAGGCCATAAAGAAAGACAAAGAAAGACATTTTATAATGATTAAAGGAGTGATACAAGATGAGGATATTACACTCATTAATATATATGTACCCAATATAGGAGCACCTAAGTACATACAAGAATTACTACCAGAGATAAAGGGGAATATTGATGGGACTACAATCATTGTTGGAGACATTAACATCACATTTACATCACTAGACAGAACTTCCAGACAGAAGATAAATAAGGCAACAGAGAAATTAAATAATACAGTAGAAAAATTAGATTTGCTGGATACTTTAGGAGCATTACACCCCCCAAAATAGGATATATATTCTTTTCAAGTGCACATTGAACATTTTCTAGGATTAATCATGTACTTGGGCACAAAAGAAATCTTAACAATTTTAAGAGGATAGAAATTATCTCAAGCATCCTTACTGACCACAATACATGAAAGTAGAAATCAACTACAGAGAAACAAAGGAGAAAAAATGGAAAGCATGGAGATTAAAAAACATGATATTAAAAAACCACAGCATCAATGATGTAATCAATGTTGAAATTAAAAAATAACTTGAGACAAATGAAAATGAGAGCACAACCACACAAAATTTATGGGATGCAGCAAAGCAGTGCTAAGAGGGAAGTTTATAGCGAAACAGGCCTTCCTCAAAAAAGAACAATCTCAAATAAACAATCTAACCCACCAGCTAAAAGAATCAGAAAAAGAAGGGCAAAAAAATCCAAAAGGCAGCAGAAGGAAGGAAATTATAAAGATTAGGGTGGAAATAAATATACTAGAGATTTAAAAAAACCATAGAAAAAATCAATCAAATCAAAAGATATTTTTTTGAAAAAGTAAATAAAATTGACAAACCTGTGGCCAAACTAACAAAGAAGCAGAAAGAGAGAGCACATGTAAGCAAAATAAGAAAGGAAAGTGGAGAAATTACAAGAAATAACATAGAAATGTGGAATATTATATGAGAATATTATGAAAAACTATATGGAAGGATGATGGATAACCTAGAGGAGATGGACAAGTTTCTGGAAACATACTGTCCACCAACACTGAACCAAGAAGAAACTGACCACTTGAACAAACCGATCACTACAAATAAAATCAAGTTAGCAATAAAAATGCTCCCTACAAATATAGTCCAGGACTGGACGGCTTCACCGGGGAATTCTATCAAACATGCAAAGGAGAACTCATATCAGTCCTTCTCAAAATTTTCCAGAAGATTGAAAAGGAGGGAATACTCCCAAACTCATTCTATGAAGCCACCATCACCCTGATACCAAGACAGGCAAAGACACTACCAAAAAAGAGAATTACAGACCAATATAACTGATGAACATAGATGCAAAAATCCCCACCAAAATATTAACAAAAACAGAATCCAAAAGCACATAAAAAAGATTATACCTCATGATCAAGTGGGGTTCATCCCAGGGACACAAGGGTGGTTGAACATATACAAATCAATCAATGTAGTACATCACATCAACAAGAGAAAGGACAAAAACCACATGATCATCTAAATGCAGAAAAAGCACTGATAAAATTCAACACCCATTTATGATAAAAACTCTCGCCAAAGTGAGTACAGAGGGAACATATCTCAATATAATAAAAGCTATATATGACAAGCCTACAGCCAGCATAGTATTCAATGGTGAAAAACTCAAAAGCTTCCCACTAAAATCTGGGACAAGGATGCCCACTGTCACCACTCCTATTCAACATAGTCTTGGAAGTCCTAGCCACAGAAATCAGACAAGAGAGAAATAAAAGGGATCCAAATTGGAAAAGAAGTGGTCAAAGTGTCACTATATACCAATGACATGTTACCATATATAGATAACCCTAAAAAGTCCACACTAAAACTAGTAGAGTTGATTGAAGAATTCAGCAAGGTAGCAGGTTACAAGATTATCATTCAAAATCAGTTGCATTTATTTACACTAATGATGAATCAACAGCAAAAGAAAGTACAGTAACAATCCCCTTTAAAATAGCACCCAAAGTAATATAATACCTGGGAATAAATCTAACCAAGGAGGTGAAAGAATTATACACAGAAAAGTATAAACCATTGATGAAGGAAATTAAAGAAGACTTTAAAAAATGGAAAGATATTCCATGCTCTTGGATTGGAAGAATCAATATTGTTAAAATGGTCATACTGCCCAAGGCAATCTACAGATTTAATGCAATCCCTATCAAATGACCCAGGACATATTTCACAGAACCAGAACAAATCATAATAAAATTTATATGGAACCAAAAAAAGACCTAGAATTGCCAAAGCATTACTGAAGAAAAAGAAACAGGCTAGAGGGATAACTCTCCCAGACTTCAGACAATACTATAGAGCTACAGTCATCAAGACAGCATGGTATTGGTACAAAAACAGACATATGGACCAATGGAACAGAATAGAGAGCCCAGAAATGAACCCGCAAACTTTTGGTCAACTCATCTTCGACAAAGGAGGCAAGAATATACAATGGAATAAAGACAGTCTCTTCAGCAAATGGTGTTGGGAAAACTGGACAGCAGCATGTAAAACAATGAAGCTAGAACACTCCCTTACACCATACACAAAAATCAACTCAAAATGGATCAAAGAATTAAACATAAGACAAGATACAATAAATCTCCTAGAGGAAAATATAGGCAAAACATTATCTGACATACATTTCAAAAATTTTCTCCTAGAAGAAATAAAAGCAAGAATAAACAAATGGGACCTAATGAAACATACAAGCTTCTGCACAGCAAAGGAAACCAGAAGTAAAACAAGAAGATAACCTACGGAATGGGAGAAAATTTTTGCAAGTGAAACCGACAAAGGCTTGATCTCCAGAATATATAAGCAGCTCATAGGACTCAATAAGAAAAAAATAAACAACCCAATCCAAAAATGGGCAGAAGACCTAAACAAGCAATTCTCCAAGGAAGACATACAAATGATCAAAAAGCACATGAAAAAATGCTCAATATCACTAATTATCAGAGAAATGCAAATCAAAACTACAGTGAGGTATCACCTCACACCAGTCAGAATGGTCGTCATTCAAAAACCCACAAATGACAAATGCTGGAGAGGCTGTGGAGAAAGGGGAACCCTCCTACACTGCTGGTGGGAATGCAGTTCAGTGCAGCCACTATGGAAAACAGTATGGAGATTCCTCAAAAGACTAGGAATAGACTTACCATATGACCCAGGAATCCCACTCCTGGGCTTGTATCCAGAAGGAAATCTACTTCAGGATGACACCTGCACCCCAATGTTCATAGCAGCACTATTACAATAGCCAAAACATGGAAACAGCCTAAATGTCCATCAACAGGTGACTGGATAAAGAAGAGGTGGTATATTTATACAATGGAATACTACTCAGCCATAAAAACTGACAACATAATGCCATTTGCAGCAACATGGATGCTCCTGGAGAATGTCATTCTAAGTGAAGTAAGCCAGGAAGAGAAAGAAAAATACCATATGAGATCGCTCATATGTGGAATCTAAAAACAAAAACAAAAACAAACAAACAAACAAAAACAAAGCATAAATACAGGACAGAAATAGACTCACAGACAGAGAATACAGACTTGTGGTTACCAGGGGGTGGAGGGTGGGAAGGGATAGACTGGGATTTCAAAATTGTGGAATAGATAAACAAGATTACACTGTATAGCACAGGGCAATATACACAAAATGTTATGATAACTCACAGAGAAAAAAATGTGACAATGAGTGTGTATATGTCCATGAATGACTGAAAAATTGTGCTGAACACGAATTTGACACAACATTGTAAAATAATTATAAATCAATAAAAAATGTTTAAAAAAAAGAAAAGAAAGAAACAAAAAATAATTCTAGAAAATATTCACCACTATGTTCATTGCAAAATTTTTTACAATAGTCAATATATGAAAATACCCTAAATATCCATCAATGGATTAATCAATAAAGATGCGGTATATATACACAATTGAATTCTACTCAGTTAAAAAATAATGAGATCTTGATGTTTGTGACAACATGGATAATCCTTTACGGTGTCATACTAAATAACATAAGCCAGAGAAGAGAGGCAAATAACATATGATTCCATTCACATGTGCAATCTAAAAGTAAAGAAATAAACTTAAACAAAGCAAATAAAACAGAAATAGACTTATAGATATAATGTCAGATTACTGGTTTCCTTAGGGGAAGAGATTTGTGGAGGGTGGGCAAAACAGACATAGGGAGTCAACTGTATGGTGATGGATGGCAACTAGACTTATGGTGTTGATCACTTTCTAGTGTATACAGATGTTGAATTATGATGCTGAGCTCCTGAGACTTAAAAGATATAGAAGATGATAGATAGATAGATAGATAGATAGATAGATAGATAGATAGATAGATCGATCGATCAAATATATATTTATATATCAAAATTTTGATATATAGATCAAAAAATTAAATAAAGAATGGCTGAAAACTTCCTAAATCTAGGGTGAAGAAATTTTGATATCCAGGTTTTTGAAGGTAGTAGGTCACTCCAAAATTTCTATCCAAAATGGTCTTTTTCAAAACACATTATTACAAAACTGTCTAAAATCAAAGAAATCTAAAAGCAGTAAGAGAAAAACTATCTCATGCAAGAGAAACCTTGCAGGTTAGGAGAGAATACAAACAGGAGACGGTGGGGAAAAAAAAATAGACAACCAAGAATACTTTATTCAGGAATGTTGTCCTTTGGAAATGGAACTGAGATAAGGACTTACCCTAACAAAGAAATGCTGAGGGAGTTCATCACCACTAGACCTATCTTATAATAAAAGATAAAGCAGTTCTTCAAACTGAAATAAATGGAAACTAAGTCACAACATGAAAACATATTAAAATATACAACACATTGGTAAAAATAGGTATATAGTCCAATGCAGAATATGCTAATACTATAATATGGTGGTGTAACCATTTATATTTAGTATAAAAATTAAAGGACAAAATACTAAAAAGAAATATAGATGAAATAATTTTCCAATGAATATATAATATAAAAAGCAAATTCTGAAATTAGAAGCATAAAAGTTGAGGGAGATCAAAATTGTAGAGTTTTGGTATGAAATGGAAGGTAAGTTGTTATCTGTGTAAAAATAATGTTATATCTATAAATCTTTTATGTAAGTTTCATGGCAACCACAAAGCAAAATCCTAGATACATAAAAGATAAAGAAAAGTGAGTCAAAGCGTACCACTACAAAAATCATCAATTCAAAAAGGAAAACATCAGGAGGAAAAAAAAAAAAAAACAGAACATGGGAACTACATAGCAAATAGAAAAAAAAATGAATTAACTAGCATCAATAAGTTATTACCTATAAAAAATTACTTATAAAGAAAGTAGATTAAATTCTCCAAATAAAAAATTTGAGTGGCTGGATGGATAAAAAAAAAAAGACCCAACTACATGATGCCAACAAGAGACCCATTTAGCTTTATGGACACATATATGCTCAAAGTGAAGGAATCAAAAGCTATTCCACTTGCAGAGGAAACCAAAAGAGAGTGGGGATATATAAACCAGACAAAATGGATTTTAATTTAAAAAATTATAACCCAAAACAAGGAAGTACTAAAGGACAAAATGAGGCTTAACTTCCTTTTGATAAGGTAACGGTACAACTGAGAAACATCGCTTATACATATAAGCCTGATAAAGCTTGTGCACTGTCACTGGTGATTTTGTCATTTTACTGAGGGTTTTTAATGAGAGTAGTACGAAATGAATTAAGAGTTCTATGCTAAATTGGGATCATGAAATGTCTTTACAATTTTAGTATTTTTTAACAGTCACCAACGTGTCATTTCTACATTATTTTTCCATAATGTTTCACTTCTTCTGATCTTTCTATTTTTCCTCCTCAACTCCCACATTCAAGTCCATTGTTGCTCAAATACCCTCCACATTGTCATCCCAATATACCTTTGTTCACACTGTTCTCAAAGAACAGCTAAACACTCTCTGGGGCCCTCAAAATTGCATTTGTTATTTTTTTGTAATTATGTTTATTTTTCTACCTTTCTTAGTATAAACTCATCAAATAATTTTCATTTTGATAAAAAGGAACAAGACTGAGCCAAACATTCCATGCAGAGCAACAAGTCACTAGTCTTCTGCTCCACCCCAATCTAATGCTCCTTCTGAAATACTGAATATTTTTATGGAGTAACACTGGGAGAAGTTGGTACAATTCAAATGTAGAACATGTTAGAGCAGTTGTTTAAAACTTCACTCAGTTTCTCAGCTGTTCATTCTTCTCCAGAATTACATAAGGACATGGGGCCTACCTTCTGCAATTTGTATGCTCATAGATCTTAGGAATTTTTGGTTTTATAAATAAAATTATTTGTCCAATAAAGATCACTAAAGAGACAAGGAGTCAGAGAAAGATATTCAAAATCATTTATTTCCTGAAAAAGGACTATTGGCAAAATTTTTAAATTCAAATATTCAATGATGACATTTTTTATTTCAAATTCTCTAGCCATGATTTCTCTTAATGCTTAGGTTTTTCTTTCATTTAGTTTTTTTTTCTATTTTTGTGTTTTCATTCCTCCTCCTTGCAACTTCTAATTGCTACATCTCCCCATTATTGTTAATACATTAACATTAGATGGTCATCTAATAAAGCAAAAGAGTTATAAGTATTGAATTGCAAATTTACATGGAGGATGGTTCTGGTCAGTGAGCAATCCACCCCATTGTCCCTCGATTTCCTCTGTAAAATAACTCAACCTTCTTACAAGTACTCTGACCTTTTTGTGCCTACATCTCTATGGCAAAAGCCCCTCTGGGAAAGCAGTACATATACCATTACAAGGGAAAATGTTGTCTTGCCTTATTCGTCTCAGCTTTTTCTAATTACACAGTAGAATGTTTTTCACATGGCCTCTCTGCTACAAATCTTTGCTAGGAAGTGGGGCATGAATGTTTAGGAGGCCTCAGAATTAATAGTGCACAATGGATATTTATTTATAACCTTCTTTGAAGTTTAGCAGTGTGGTTTCATGATGTACCAAGCACAGTAATAAAGTATGTACTTTATATCTCTGATAACTGTTATATTTTGAGATTAAAACATTGATTTTGAGAAAAGATTTCTCCTATTGGTACTTTAGCAGTATATTTTTTTTTTGCTAGTGAAGTAAATTTCATTACCAAACAATTTCATCAATATAGTCTGAGTTGCACAAGAGAAAAGATTCCTTCATGCCACATCATGTGCCTAAGATGGAAAATATATATTTTCAAATAGATAAGTATCATTTCACCTTTCTCTGGTTGCAGCTCAAACTCAAAAGTATTGTATTATTTTAGTTGTATGAAGTCACTTTTCTAGCACTTTTCAATAATTCTCCTTTTCTGTTTCTTTTCATAGGAAAATGTATCCTTACTTATAGTAACAATGAATATTCCACTCTAGAAAATGTCCCTACTACATCTCTACATTGATATTCTAGTAGTGAATTCAACTGGGCAGAAAGTCTCCCTGTTATTTTTCTGGGTCCCTTATAAACAATGACTTTTGAAGTCCTTATAGTGGAAATTGTATCAGAATCTTGCCACAAGTTTTCAGGTGTTTACAATTCACAATCAGTACCCCAAGAAGATTGGATTTTTTGTTAGAAAGAAGCTTAAATGTGCAAAAGAAAAAGAGAAGTCAAGAAAGAAAAAGAGAAATAAATACAAAAGAAAATGGAGAAAAGTTGAAGAGAAACAGTGCAAGAAAAGAAGAGGGAAAATCTCTTAGGGTAATCTTTCTGAACTGCTTATCAAAATAAAACTATTAAAATATATTTCCATGGGGCCACTCATTGTACAATGACAGCATGAAACCACGTTTTAAACAGTTTTAAAGGACTAAAACTCTGCAAAGAATTCATTATCCATTTTAAAGCTCAAGTATTTGACAGTTTTCCTCTCAGCCATAGGGTTTCAAGACCACCAAAAAATGGATTCTACATAAACAAATAAGGAAATATAGTTGAAATTGTTATTTGGGATTGTATTAGAGTCATAAAGCAGCTAGAAAATACTTCATGAATTTGTTGGCTTGGCTGCAGTACTTTGCGGGGGAAAAAAAAAGCTTGTTTATTCATTTTTCTGTCAACCATAACTTTTGGAAGATTAATTTGGAGCAAAATGAAACATTGGAAAACTATGTCCAGAAAAACATTTTGCAGATTCAGGCAATACTAGTACTTTGGAAATATTCTGAGTATATATTCAGTGAGAGTGTGTGTGTGTGTGTGTGTGTGTGTGTGTGTGTGTGTGTGTGACAGGTAACAGTTTTATGATAAATAATATTATATGTTGAAATAAAAATGAACAGAGAAATTTGATTGATCCATTAATATTTTTAAAACCTAAAACATGGAAAAATAATACCAAATCAAATGTAAAAAAAGATTCTAAGCCTTAGTTAATGACCCACTTATTTTAACTCATATTCAATAAAATTTTGAGAAAATGAAGTTCTTCAAGCGGTTCTGTGGAGTTCATTTTACTGAGACTTAACTCAATTTAAATGCTGGAATGATTCTTATAAATTCTACAGTATGAAATGTAAATTTTATGTTACATGAATATATGTATTTTGTTTTGATTTTGCAATGTATTTTTATTTATTATCAGATGTTTTCTTCAAAATCTTGAGAGATAAAGGGGCAGAAATTGTGGCTCAGTAAGGTAAAGTGACTTTAGCCAATGTCAAAAAGCAAGGCTTTAAATATGATCCAGTTCTCTTGACTTCTAGCTCAATGTTCTTTCTATTGTTCTTCTGCCTCTCTAATGAATATGAGAAAATAGAGCACTGATGATTCCTATGTAAGATTTATCATGCAATAATTTATATTTAAGCCAATATTACCCACTCATGTGAAAAATACATGCTAAATTGCATGAACAATGATTCAAGTTAGCAGCTTCTAATTTGGGTACTGCAAACAGAATCATTAAGTAAAACACCAAAGAAAACACTCACACACACACCATCCAATCCAAGTTAGTTTCTTCTCATCTTCCTTAGCCTGAAATTGGACCTGTTCCTATTTCCCACCTTTGAGCTTTTGTTTAAATCACTCCTCTGTCAAAAATATCAAACGTTCTACCATCTGCCATGTTATATCCATTCCTTTAAAGTAAGTCATTATTCCTGGCAAGATTTTTCTTCCAAATACATACCAGTCATTTCTCAGATCCTTGGTAGTTTGTCCATATCACTTTTATGACATTCATATTTGGCACTGGATTAGAATTATTTGCATATATCCATTTCTCCGAATAGACTTTATGTTACTTGATAGTTTATTAATCATCCAGATAAACTTCAGCAATTAGTACAATCTTTGCATATATTATGTGCTCAATAATTATGTGTTTTTTAAAATCACAGACTTATTCTTTCCACTCATAGATCATTTAAAAATGTATATTTTACATATTTTATCATTAGATAAATATACTTCTTCGCCTTAGAAGTCTTTTAAGGATGGAAGACATTTATCTTTTAATATATATCCCCATATCATACAGGGGCTATATATACATGGGAACTCAGAAAACACTCTTGACAACTAGAGTGGGCCACAGGATGCACTGCATGATAAGGTCAAGTTTTTGATTTTGTAAATATTTTATGTGATTGCTTTGTAAATGGCATGTGTATTTTCATGACAGCAGGTGATATTTTCACTTGGCTGTTCATCAACCTCTTTCTACTCAATCAGTCAGATCTTTTCTTCAACCCTTCCCTTCAGAAATGGGAACATTTCACAGTGGAACTATTAGCACATGAGATATAAAACAATTCATCTTAATGGAAAAAAAAGGATGTCTTACAATGTGGAAAATACAGTAAGTACCTGGATAGAAGTGGTCAACAGATATAGAATATTTTAATTCTCAGTGATCAGTATTCTATAGCCAAGCACATAGAAAAAGAGAAAAAACATATCTGCCGTAAATTTGGCCCTGCCCATTGTATCCAAATTCTTAAACTTTACATAATCTCCCCTTACTTTTGAATTATTTTTATTACTTTGCACTTCTGTGAGAATACACTAAAACTTTATGTCTCAATCTTGCCACTCAAGCTTTCGCATAATAAAGGTAATTTTTTCTTCAAAACAACAGGTTTAGACATCAAGTAAAGACGAAATGAAAAGAATCACACAGCTTTAAATATAAGTACATGCATTTATGTTAGAGAATTACAGTGGCATTATATAACAATCAACTAATACTAATACATACTGAATGCTGCAAACAGTTCACATAAAACTGCATGATGTAGTATCTTACACAGAAATTGACCTCAGTAGATACTGTTGTAGGACTTAGGTTTACATAAAGAAAAAACTACTCATAGAGTATTCCATTAAATTAATGTAGTTAATATATGACCTCTTTTCCATTCTACACAATGAAGCATTACACTTAGATAAGTAATAATCTGTTTAAATCACTAAGGCATAAGTTTATTAAAAGCAACCATCCCCATTATCCCTAGTGACATAAATGTAGTGTGCTTAAAATGGAATATGAGACTTTCTTATGTATTAACAGATATAAATATAAAGCACTGGGAAGAAAGGCAGAGATACAGTCTAGAGTGGATAAAGAAAATGAGTTGATTAAGATGCTTTGACACATTATTTTATCAGGAGTTTCATGTCATCCTTAATATTAACAAGAAGGTATCACTTTTCTGTTTCCTTAATAGGAAGGCAATTAACATGTATACTTCAATCCAGATAATTTTCAATTTTCATAATTAACAAATTTATATTTTCTCTAGCATCCTTTAAAGATAGTCATAGAATCATAGCTTTAGGAATGCTGAGTTTTGGATATATATCTTGATAGTGCTTCTATAGATACAGAGACAGTAACCTCCTTAGTGATGTCAAAATGGAGCTGAGCAAAATATAAAGTGTTCCATGAAAATAGAGTAAGAAACAGGGCAAAGAAGATAAAGTTTCTGGTCAATGAATTTTGTTTTTGTTTATAATGATTATAACACTATGTTGAATTTATTTGATTGCTTTTTATTGAAGCATAGTTGATTTTTAAATAGAGATGTTTAAAATGAATATTGCAGTCAGTATAATACAGAAGAAGAAAATGGCCAGAATGAGGGAGAAAATTTGTTTTAAATTATTACAAAATCTAACTCACCATTTCTAGAACAAACTTTATCCAAGAACAGTTACCTTGGCTATCTCTAGTTGTATATGGATTCTCTTGACAATATTTTTCTTCACTACCTTGATTGTTTTTAGAGTTTTAAATTTTCCCTGTGTAGCTAATATTATTTTCAATGTTTCCTTTGCTGTCATGGACTAGTGAGAATAATTTGTAATATTCTTCTCACAAATGCGATGATCTTTCCTTCATGCTAAAATATGTCAGTATTTTCTATTGGGCTTTATTTTACAAACTTTTTGTCATTTTGATTATTTTTTGTGAGCTGTCACTATTTGATCATGTATGTTTTAACTGTGAAGATTAGAAAATGGATTTATAAGTCCAAAAATGTCTCAGTGGATGGTGGATACAATGAAATTATTTTGTTGTTATTAGGCAAGATGTCTTTATATTTGGTATCTTTCTATTTTGTGTGAAAATTGTATTAATCATTTAATTTTAAAAATAATATATAACATTTAAATGTAATTTACTGATTATTATGATCAACTCATTTTGCAAATCAATCTTACTGATTATTATAACTGCATTACTATTATACACCAGTTCCTAGCAAACTATCCATATGTAATAGACTGGGTAAATAAATATACAGTTAATCAACCCAACAACTGGTACTTCCATGAAGTATCAACAAATAATCAGGTTTGGCTTTCATAATCTTTGATCTTGGTTTGTTTCATCTTCATTTACCCACTCCACACTGCTAGCCTTACAAGAAGTAATATGACCTTCTGACTTGGAACGACTGTATTTCACACCAGAAGGGACTATGGAATCATCTGCTGGAAAGTGGAGAAAAATGAAGAATAATCAAGATTATCAGAATTACTGTAACTAAAGGAAAATAAAGGAGGAAAATATTTGAGTTACATTTAGTTATCCAAAAACCGAGTGAGTGTCCTCTCATTTTCCCCATATACACATAAAATGGATCAGGGAGATAAAGAATGGGGAAATAAGGTTAGGTAAAAATTTAAATTCTGAATTCAAAGAAAAGCCCATATCAACCCTGTATATCAATAAAAGAGTATTTCCCCTCCATTCAGACGTGCACCTCTAAAACTTCTGCCTACTCCTCTTCCCCACCTCTAGAATGGTGCTGGTAGGGATAATGAGGCTAGGTTTAGAATAAAGTTTGAGTTCCAAAAGAACAATCACATTTGACATAACATGAAATTCCAAATAGTTTTCAAAGAAGCTATTTAAATAACCAGTCAATAACATCCAGGAAAAATAGTTATCCAGGCTTTTTAACATTAGTGCTGTTTATAAAAACTGAAATACATTATTCTCTAAGAATTGCTAATTGTTAGTTGCTGATACTCCTGGCAACCCTGGCAATGAAGACTGCATATTAGAAAACCATCATCTACCATAACATGGACACTCACTGATTCTTTGACAACATAATGTGATGTGGATAATAAGCTATTGTAGAGAGGAAGCCCTAACTGAATGAAATTATAATCCCTTCCCTTTTTAAGGATACTGTAAATTATTTACAACCCAGAACTTCAAGTGGAAATCTTGTCATTTTATACATAAAATTTTCAGAAAATTGTCTTTCAAATGCTGGAAATCGAAGGGCTCCTGCAAAGCATTAGAACATTTTACTCCATATTTTTGGCACTAATGGAGGCCCTTTCCAATCTTAAGGTAATCACCAGGAGATAATTCCCTTCAGATAATGTGCCAAGAAACAGACATGAAAAGAAAAAAATCAGGTGACAAGGAAGTGAAAGCTCCTGAGTCTTCTCACATAGTTGGTGAAGATAACAAGGTTATGGGTCACCAATTGCTTTTTTTTTCGTTTTCATATTCTTCATTATAGGTTACTACAAGATATTGAATATAGTTCCCTGTGTTTTACAGTATAAACTTTAGTTGTTTATCTATTATATATATATATATTACTTAGTATCTGCAAATCTTGAACTCCCGATTTATCCTGTTCCCTCTTATTGTGAACGGTTTGAAGAGAAAATAGTGAATTTAATAAGCCATTTATTTTCAAATTCACCAATATGTCTGAGATTTCTATTATGAGAGGAACAGATCTACACCTGTTGAATTTACTAGATAGCAAGAAATATTTTTTCAGATAAAAGCAATCAAAAAATCCACCAAATAACCATCTGACTAACCAAGCTAAAGTATCTTGACCTATGCACTTTTTATGTTTTCCCACTTTGGGGAAAAAAAAAATCTAGTTATAAACACAATCAAGAGGGAGGTAGAGAAGTTTCTCTAGAATTGAACACAAATGATCAAAACTTCAGTGAGCACAAATCTATTTTGTGTCTCAGACTTCTATAAAAAAAAAAAAAAGAAATGGCACCCTCTCTGCACCTTTGAATAATTGACTAATGTCACAAGGGACACAGAAAAATTTTAGAATTATTCCCAAATTCTGCATAATAATGCCAGATTCACATAATACCTAAGCCACTATTTTAGGTGAAATGTATTTTATTAACTATATTGATCAGTCTTTGAATAGTAAACACATTCAAAGTAGACTATTGACTAAAAATATAATTCAAATCAGGCATAATAAATCTCTTTTTGGCACATTTGCTGTTAGGATACAAATACTAGAGGTAAAATAGTTTATTTCCTTTCACTCATGTTCATAAAATGTATAAATGCCATCTTCTCCTTTACACAAAGGCATTCTAATGAGGCATCCTCGATAGCATTGGTTTTACACTGATTTATTCATAATTTTTCAAGTCCCTTTGTGACCAACAATATTCAGTTATAAGATTGAAAACTTACCAGTTAAATGCAGATACATTTAACCCTTTATTTTGGAATCACTACAGAGTGAGATAACTTACCACAGCTCAGGATATAGTTTCCAACAGGGAATGAGAGTGAAACTAACAGGCCCACATGGGACTCAGCCTATGATCTTGGATTCAGTTAATTATTTGAGGCAACACAATAATGGACTTAAATCAGTTAAACATATGCATATTTCTCAGCCAGCATAGGCTGACATGAATAGGAAAATAAATAAATTAAATTTAGCATAAAAGATCCAAAAATAAAACAACTAATGGCAGGATCACTGCTCATTTATCATCACTAAGGCTATAGGAGTTTAGAGAACTTGTTTTAGTCAAATAATTTTTGGGGAAGCACCATATAGTTAACATTTTCATTATACAAACATGATTAAGTTCTGCCAAGTATTAGTAAAATTTTTAAAACAAATAAAAAGCAAATACAAAACCCACTATTTCCAACTTACTTACAATACTGATATGAGCATATATAAATTCACACAATAGGCTGGAAAGGATATTGAAAATTGATTTCCAATTTTTACATTAAGTACTTTGAAACCTTCAATTATGAAGAAAAACTAGATAAATGAGACTTTCATCAATTAATTTGTTAGAGTACTTGTGAGGATTACATTGTTAACAAAATGATACATTATTAAAGGAATTGCTGGGAACTGGAAACATGCACCTGAACATAACTCATATTGTACGTGATGGAAATATGTGGTCAATAGTGCCATGGTGAAAACATTACCGGGAAGACAACATCCATAGGTAGAATATTGCAAACTTACTAGTTAATGATAGGCATCGTTTAGCCATTATTTCAGAACAATCATGTGATGAAAAATAGATATCTTTCTAGAAAGGAAAAAGACAAGAAATTTTTATACTCATAAAAACTGCTAACAATTATTAATTCTGTTTATAATTTATTTAAAATGTATGCTTCATTGAAATTTTCATTCATTTATGAATTGATAAGAAAATGCAAAATAAAATTATTATTTCTCAAAATAAACAGAATAATATTACAAAAAAACCAAGAATAAGATTGCCTAAATGTATTCCTTATTCCTTAAAAGCATCTCTGAGTTACATAGAAGTAAATTAATAAGTATGATCTGTGACAAGCTCAGAATTTAGAATGAAAGTCAACCCAACCAATTCAATAATAATTTGACTAAGCTGAATATAATTAATCTTCTTCTTGATGCCAAGCAAAACAAGAGATGGCAATGCACACATGGCTGAACTTTTGCTGGGAGGGTTTACTCAATTTCACCCTTCCAAATCTTTTCTTAGCATAGATTTGTTTTCTAGGAACAAGGTGCTGGTTGGTATCACGTATAGTTCTAAAAGGCCAGATGCACAAACCATTAAAATATTACATAAAGTGAACTACCTTAAAATAAAAACTCATTTCCTTTACTTCAAGGATATAGATGCAGATGCTTTAGTTTTCCTAAAGATTTTTAATCAGGAATCTGATGCTCTGGTCTATCACATCTACAAAGTATTAAGAAAGAGCAGCTCATCATATAAATAATTTTAATATCAATGAAAATGGCATTCTGTAGAATATTTCCATAAACAAATATTAATAGATTATTAGTACTGGAAATCTAGTTACTTTTCTTCAAATTATTTGACTGTCAAATATCAGATATGTCATCAGTTTTTTTTAAGTGAATATTACATAAAATTTATCAGACTAACATTTCTTTACCTTGCCTTTCTTTTTCCTATCAGTATTTATTCCTCCCCCAAAATAGTTGAATAATTGAAGAAAAAGAAAATGAGTATAAATCATCTAATTTTGAAATTGAGGACTCCCTATGGGTCAAAATTTGCCCTTATTTCATCAGATTAACTCTTCTTAGGAGTATAAACATATTATCTGGAAAGAATTTTAAGATCCCTTATTTTGTCTCACAAAAAGCAGAAAAGACCCAATGTGAACATCTAGCTAAACTCATGGAAAACAGACTCAGAATGCACATTGTTTTATTTTTGAATAATATGCTTGGCTAATACAGTCATATTTGTATATTATTCATTTGAAATAGTCATGCTATTTTATTTAGTAACATCACATGAGGTTTACTGTAGCCACATTTCCAGCACATCAGACATACTTATTTCATTATTTCAGAGTTTGGAAGGTACGTCTTTATCCAGCCCAACCTGTATGATAAAGTACTTAGATTACTTCAGATAACTATTACATGTTAAATTTATCAAATCATGATTCCTCAAAACCATTTACCCTAGACCAAATTAATACCATACTACTGGAAGCAGACTGGGCCTAAAGTCCTTGATACAGTTTTGCTTGGATAATACTTTCTGAAAGAGATCAACAATAGAAATTGGAATTTTGAAAAAAAATTGGTATAATAGGCAAACTCCAAACTTCTTAAAGTTGAATAAAAAGCAGCAACCTCTATTATGCCTCTCTCTATTTTCTGTGTACTAATTCATAATCGCTTCTTTTAATTGTAGTAAAATAAAATTTACCACTGTAACAATTTTAATTGCACTGTTCAGTAGTTTTAAGCATATTCACATCACTATGCAAGTAATCTCTAAAATTTTTTATCTTGAAAAACAAACTCCATACACATTAAACAAAAACTCCCAATTTTCTGCTCCTCCCAGCTTCTAACAACCACCATTCTACCCTGTGTTTCTATGAATTTAACTACTCGAGATACCACTTAAAAGCAGTCATGCAGTATTTGCCTTTTGTGACTGGTTTATTTCCCTTAGCATAATGTCCTCAAGTTTCATTCATGTTGTAACATATGTCATAGTTTCCTCCCTTTTTAAACCTGAGTGACATTCCATTGTATGCCACATTTTGTTCATCCATTCATCCATTCATCCACTGATGGACACTTGTGTTGCTTCCACCTTTTGTCTTGTGAATGAGGCTGCTGTGAAACATTATGTACAAATATCTCTTCAAGACCTTACTTTTAATTCTTTTTATATGTACCCATAATTAGAATTACTAGATCATATGAAAATTCTATTTTTTTATTTTTTTGAGGAACTATTTTTTTGAGGATACTATTTTCCATAGTAGATGCACCATTTTACATTCCCACCAATAGTGCACATGGGTTTGAATTTATCCACATCCTTGCCAACACTTGTTATTTTCTGTGTTTTTTTAAATAATAGCCATCATAATGAGTGTGAGGTGATATCTCATCGTGGCTTTGATTACATTTCCTTAATGATTAGTGCTATTGAGCATCTTTTTATATGATTGTTAAGCATTTGTACACATTCTTTATAGAAATATCTATTCAAGTCCTTTGCTCATTTTCTGTTGGGTTGTTTTTGTTGTTGCTGTTAACTTGTAAGAGTTATTTATATATTCTGGATATTACCCTCCTACCATATATATGATTTCCAAGTATTTTTCCCTTTTCATAGGCTGACTTTTCATTTTGTTGATTATATCTTTTGATGAACAATTTTTAAATATTTTTATTCAATTCAATTTATGAATTTTTACTTTTTCTGCCTGTGCTTTTGGAGTCAGCTCCAAGAAAGTATTGCCAAATCCAATGTCATGAAGATTTTCCCCTATGCGTTCTACTAAGAGTTTTGCAGTTTTAGCTCTCACTTTTAGGTCTTTAATTCATTTTGACTTAAAAACTTTATATGGTGTAA
Source organism: Camelus bactrianus (assembly GCF_048773025.1). NCBI lineage: Eukaryota > Metazoa > Chordata > Mammalia > Artiodactyla > Camelidae > Camelus > Camelus bactrianus. The sequence continues at coordinate 65,380,340 of NC_133575.1, read as the reverse complement.
GGTTAGGACCCAGCTTCATTCTTATGTATGTGGATATTCAGTTTTCACATCACCATTTGTTGAAGAAACAATCCCTTCCACTATCGATTGGTCTTGGAATCCTTGTCAAAAATCATTTGACCATATGAAAGTTTGTTTCTGGGCTCTCTATTTTATTCATAATTGCTTTTGTTTTCACCCCAAAGTTGCTGGCTAAAGAGCATTATGCTTCTTACTTGTCGACCCGCAATCCTAACCCAAAATGTGTCACTTGTGCTATAGACTGAATGTGCGTGTTTCTCCAAAATTCATATGTTGAAATTCTAATCCCTAATGGGTTGGTATTTGGAGAAGGGGCCTTTGGGAGATACTTAGGTTATAAGTGTGGTGCTTTCATGAAGGGATTAGTGCCCTTATAAAAAGAAACATGAAAGAGTTAGCTTCTTCTCTCTGCTTTCTGCCATGTGAGGATATGGCAAGAGTATGGCTATCTGTAACCAGGAAGAGTGTCTTCACCAAGAATTCTACCATGCTGACACTCTGACCTTAGATTTACAGCCTCCAGAACTGTGAGAAATAACTGTTGTTTAAGCCACCCAGTCTATGGCATTCTGTTATAGCAGCCCAAACTGAGTAAGACAACTGTGATAAGTCATCTGATTCATTGAGATGATTCTAAATTGCGTTGTAACTGTCTTTTAAGTCAATTTGTCTTAAAATTTGGATACATCATAGTTATTCCTCATAAATTACAATTTAGAAAGCACATTCACATCAAATTGTACTTCCTTTTTCTATAAGACAGGTTTTTATATTAATTCAAAGATTAATAAAGTAGACCTCAGGTCATTAAAATTACTTACTTAAGATCATACAGTAATCAAACAAACTAAGACCGGACTAATAATTTATTTTTTTCTAGTTTTGTCCTTTCACTACTGCATTGCCTTCTAGTCACATAGCAGTGACTCAATAATTATTTGTCGTTTGATTGTTTAAACTTGAATTTTTATTCAAAAACCACCATATGAAGCCAATAATCTCAAATAATTGCCTATATGATTCTTTTTAATTCTCAGTTGTTATTCAAAAACCATTAATCTCTTCTTTCTATTATTGGTTAACTCAAACTTCATTATGACACAAGTGAAAAGGAACTTCTTAAATACAATAGAAGAACTCCAATATAGTGGTAAGGAATGAACTACACCATAACTAAATGCAGGAAAATAAACCATTTCTTAGCATTTCACTAACAAGTATTTTTAATTTAAAAATAAGTAAAGAAAGAAGAAAGGGAGGAATGGAGACAAAATAAGAATGGAAGGAGAAGGGAGGGAAAATGTTAACAAAAGGAAAGGGAGAGATAGAGTGAGAGAGAAAAAGAGATCAATCCATATGGAACATTTTTCACAATCTTCTCTATCAAAAAAAGAAAATTACAGGTCAGTATCTCTGATGAAAGTAGATGCAAAATCCTCAACAAAATATTAGCAAATCAAATTCAACATATATAAAAAGGATCATACAGCATGATCAAATGGGATTTAATCCAGAGATACAAGGATGGTTCAATATTCACAAAACAATCAGGGTTATCATCCATTCATGATAAAAATTCTCATCAAAGTGGGTATACAGGGAAATTATATCAACATAATAAAGGCCATTTATGACAAACTCACAGCTAACATCATGCTCAATGGTGACATTTTTCAAAGAACAAGGAAAAATAATCCTAAAATTCATATGGAACCACAAAAGACCCTGAATTCCAAAGAAATCTTGATAAAAAGGAACAAAGCTGGAACTTCTCAGACTTCAGCTTATACTGCAAAGCTACAGTAATCCAAGCAGTATAGTGCTGTAACAAAAAGAGACGCCTAGGTCAATGGAACAGAGAGTCCAGAAGTAAATTCATGATCTATGGTTAATTAATATGTGTACACATACACACACACACACACACACACACACACACACACACACACACACACACATATACATACATGTATACGATGCTGTGAAAACTGAATATACACATGTAAAAGAATAAAATTGGACCCTTATTTTATATAATACACTAAAATCAGTTAGTACTAGTAAAGAGATTGAATCAATAATCAAAAACCCTCTAACAAACAAAAATCCATGACCAGATGGCCACATTGATGAAGTCTACCACACATTCACACATTTAAAGATGAATTAATGCCAATTATTCTCAAACTTTTTCAAAATTAGAAGAGGAGGGAACACGTCCAAACTCATGTAATGAAGCCAGCATTACCCTAAATCCAAAACCAGACAAGGACACTACAAGAAAAAAAAAAATTACAAGCCAATATCCCTGAAGAAGATAGATGAAAAATTCTCAACTAAATATTAGCAAACTGACTTTAGCAATACATTAAAAGGTCATTCACCATTATCCAGTGGGATTCATTCCAGGGACTCAGTTATGGTTCATCAACTATAAACAAATCAATGTGATATACCACGTTAACAAAATGAAAGATAAAATTCATATGATCATTGACACAACATTGTAAACTGACTATACTTCAATTAAAAAAACACACATAAAAATCATATGATCATCTCAATAGATGCAGAAAAATTATTTGACAAAATTCAACATCTATTTATGATAAAACTCTCAACAAAGTGAGAATAGACGGAACATAGCTCCACCTAATAAAAAGCCATATGTGACTATCCCACAGTTAACATCGTACTCAATGTTGAAAAGCTGAAATATTTTCCTCAAAGATCAGGAACAGAACAAGGATGCCCAATTTTGCCACATATTATTCAACATAGTATTGAAAGTCCTGACCAGAGCCATTAGGCAAGATAAATAAATAAAATATATTCTAAATAAGAAAGGAAGAAGGCAAGCTGTCACTAGTTGCAGATGACATGATATTATACATAGAAAACACTAAAGACTTCAACTGAAAAAACAAAATATTTTAGAATTAATAAAAGGATTCAGTAAAGTTATAGGATACAATAGAAATATACAAAAATCTGTTGTGTTTATATACATTAATAATGAACTATCAAAAAAGAGAAATTTAGAAAACAATTCAATTTCTAATTGCATCATAAATAATAAAATAACTTGGAATAAATTTAACAAAGGAGGTGAAAGACATGTGCACTGAAAACTATAATTCATTGACTAAAGAAAATGAAAAAGAAAACAAATAAATGAAAAGATACTCTGTGCCATTGGGTTGAAAGAATTAATGTGCAAACTACTCAAAGCAATCTACAGATTCAATGCAACCTTTATAAAATTTTCAATCGCATTTTCACAGAAATAGAAAATAAATTCCTAAAATATGTATGAAACCACAAAACATTCTGAATAATCAAAGAAATCCTCACAAAAAAAAACATAAAAGGAGGCATCAAAATTCCTGATTTCAAACTACATTACAAAGACATAGTAAAAAAAAAAAAAGTATGTTATTGGCACAAAATGGACAGATAGATCAAAGGTACAGAATAGATGACTGTAGCTTCATAGTATAGTCTGAAGTTGAAAGCATGATACCTCTGGCCTTTTTCTTTTTTTCTCAAGAGTGCTTTGGCAACTCAGGGTTTTCTGTGGTTCTATATAAATTTTATGATAGTATTATATCAAATTATACCATCTGCAAGTAATGAAAGTTTATTCTTCTTCCCTTCCAATTTGATTGCCTTTTATTTTTCTTTTCTGATTGCTGCAGCAAAGACTATCAATATTATGCTAAATAGAAGTGGTGAAGGTGAGCATCTTTGTCTTGTTTCTAATTTAGAAGAAAGGCTTTCAGTTTTCATCATTGTGTATGAAATTAGGTGTGGGTTTGTCATAAATGACATTTATTATGTTGAGATATTCCCTTTAAACACACTCTGATGAGAGATTTTATCATGAATGAATAATGAATTTTGTTAAATGGTTTTTGCTGTGTCTATTGCGATGAATTTGTGATTTTATCCTTCCTTTTATTAATGTGATGTATCATAGATAGGTTTGCATATATTTAAGCATTTTTGCTTCCCTGGAATAAATCCAATTTGATCATGGTGTACGATCTTTTCTATATATTGTTGAATTCAGTTTGCTAATATTTTGTTGAGGATTTTTACATCTATATTTATCAAAGATATTGGCCTATTTTATTTTTCTGTATTGCCTTCATCTGGCTTTGTTATCAGGGTAGTAGTGGCCCTGTAGAATAAATTTGGGAGCATTTTCTTTTCAATTTTTTTTGTATAGTTTGAGAAGGATAGGTATCATCTCTTCTTTATATGTTCCATTGAATTCCCCTGTGAAGGCATCCAGTCCTGGAATTCTGCTTGCTAAGAGGTTCTTTTTGTTTTGTTTTAACAAATTCAATTTCACTACTACTGATCAGTCTGTTCGGATTGTTTACTTCTTCTTGATTCAGCCTTGGCAGGGTGAATGTTTCAGGAAATGTATCCATTTTTTTATGTTGTCCAATTTGTTGTCATATAACTGTTCATAATATTCTGTTATGTATTATATCTCTGTGGTATTGGTTGTTACTTTTCCTATTTTATTTCTTATTTTGTTTATTTGATTCCTCTCTCTTTTGGTGAGGCTCACTAAAGGTTTATCAATTTTGTTTATCTTTTTAAAAACCAGTTCTTGGTTTCATTGATCTCCTCTATTGTTTTTCTGATCTAAATTTATTTCTTATCTGATTTTTATTATTTACTTCCTTCTGCTGACATTGGGCTTTGTTCCTCTTTTTCTAATACCTTTAGAGGTAGATTAGGTTGTTTGAGACTTTTCTTGTTTCTTGAAGAAAGTCTCTAAACTTTCCTCTTAGAACTGCCTTTCCTGCATCCCATAGATTTTTAAGAATTATGTTTCCATTTTCATTTGTCTTGAAGTGTTTTCTGAGTTTGTCTTTGGTTTCTTCAGAAACCCATTTTTTTTACTAATATATCTAGTATATTGTTTATTCTGCATGATTTTGCTCTTTTCTTAGTTTTATTTCTAAAATTGATTTCTGGTTCCATACTCGTCTGGCCTGAAAGAATATTTGATATAATTTCTATCCTATTAAATTTGTTGAAGCTTGTTTTGTGGCCTAGGATAAGATCTATCCTTGAAAACATTTCATCACAGTTGCCTTATTGATTTTCTGTCTGGATCACTTGCCCATTGGTGTAAGAGGGGTGTTAATGTCCTCTTAATGTCTATTATTGTATTATTGTCAGTTTCTCCCTTTATGAATGTTAGTATTTGCTTTATATATTTAGTTACTCCTGTATTGGGTGTTTAACAAGTGTAATATCCTTTTCTTGTATTAATCTCTTTATCATTTTTTAATATCCCTCCATCTTTTACAATAGCATTTTAAAGTCTATTTTAAAAGTCTAGTTTAAAGTCTATTTTCTCTGATACGAGTATGGTTATCCTTCACTTCTTGTTTCCATTTGCATGAAATATTTCTTCCATCATCTTATTTTCAGTCTGTTTGTATTTAGCACTGAAGTGAGTGTTTTCTAGGCAGCATATTGAAGGGTGTTGTTATTTTATCCAATCAGTCACTCTATGTCTTTTGATCAGAGTATTTAGTCCATTTAAATTTAAAGTAATTTTTGATAGGTATGTACTTATTGCCATTTTACTACTTATTTTCTGGTTTTTCTTGTAGTCTTTCTCTGTTCATTTATTTTTCTTTTTGTTTCTTCCCTGTTGTTTGATACTCTTCTTTGGGAGTATACTTGTGTTCCTTTCTTTTTGTTTTTGTGTATCTAGTGTAGATTTTTTTTTTATTTATGGTTACCATAGGGTTCATATAAGTTGGCCCATAATTATATCTACTTGTTTTAAAGTGGTAGTTATTTAAGTTTATATAAGATCTACAGTTTTTACTCCCTTCCCCCACATTTTATATTTTTGATGTCTTATTTTACATCTTCATGCTTATCCTTAACTGTTTATTGTAGTTATAGTTGCTTTTACAATGTATTGCCTTTTAATCTATATACTGGCTTATTTAAGTGATCTTCAATCCTTAATATATATTTTGATTTCCTAGTAGAATTCTACCTTTCTTATAGATTCTTACTTCTTTTCAATTTAGAAAATACCCTTCAACATTTCTTTTAGGTTAGGCTTAGTATTGATGAATTCTTTTGGTCTTTGCTTGTCTGGAAAGTTCTTTATCTCTCCTTCTATTCTAAATGATAATCTTGCTGAGTAGAGTATCCTAAGTTGCAGGTTTGGTTTTTTTTTTTTTTTTTCCTACCACTTGGAAAATGTCATGCCATTCCCTTCTGGCCTGCAAACTTTCTGCAGAAAAATCAGCCTTATAGGGATTCCCTTGTATGTGAAAGCTTTGTTTTCCTCTTGTTTCATTTATTATTCTCTCTTTATCTTTAACTTTTGTCATTTTAGTTATGATTTAGGTGTCTGTCTGTTTGGGTTCACCTTTTTGGGACCCTTGTGCTTCCTGTACATGGATATCTGTTTTCTTCTTCAGATTTGGGATGTTTTAAGCCACAATTTCCTCAAACCTGTTTTCAATTCCCTTTTATCTCTCTTCTCCTTCCAGGAACTCTATAATGTGAATGTTGGTAGACTTAAAATTATCCTATAGATCTCTTCAATTGCTTTCAGTTTTCTAAATGTGTTTTTCAAATTGCTATTCTGATTTGGTGATTTCCATCCTATCCTCCAGATCACATATGCATTGTTCTGTACCATTTAGTCAGCTAGTAATTCCTTCCAGCGTTATTTTTTTTAATTTTATTTATTGAATTTTTCATTTCTGATTGGGATATTTTCATATTTCTAGTTTCTTGGTGAGGTGTTCATTATTTTCATCAAATCTTTTCCCTAATTCATTTAACATTTTATTACCAGTGTTTTGAATTCTTTACCTAGTAAATTATTTCTATTTCATTATTTATTTTTTTCAGGGGTTTTCTCTTGATCTTTCAATTGAAAGTTGTTCCTCTACTTTTTTCATTTTGCTTAACTTTCTCTGCCTCTATGAATTCATGTGAAACAGTTACCTATTGCTTTATTGAAGATGTGTTCTTTTATGGGAGCATCCCTATGCATTTTGTGTGTGTATTGTCTTTTATGGGAGAGCTGGTTTTGACATGGATGCAAGTTGTATCTTTCCTCAGGGTGTGCTGGTGGTTATCACCCTGGTATGGGGTGGGGCTGGACATGGAGGGGCTTGAGAAAGAATTGGGTCTTAGGTGGACTTCCCCTCTGCTCACTGGTTGTCATTGCCCTATCAGGGTCAGGTTTTTGATCTTAAGATGCTGGAGCAAAAGATCTGTGGCTCATGCATGAGCTGGCTCTGTTCCTTTCAAGTGTATGTTCTTCCTTCTCCCTGCACCAGGATCCTGCCCCAGATGGTTGGGGGGAGTGCTAAATCAATGAGACCCATTCACAGACAATGGTCTGATGTGCTTTCTGTGGAGGTGCCCCATGGCTCCACTCAGATGAAGCCTCATGTGCCAGTCACCCTTTGCCCTAAAAAAATAGCTGATCATTGCTGTTAGTCTCTGCCACCCTTTCCCTGTTGTGGAACATTCATCAGGGTAAGTGAGGTAGGGGACCCTTGTGGACTCTCAGCATATATCTGAGTGTGAGCTTTAGTGGAGCAGCTATTATCAGAAATTTGGGTGGCTTCTAAGGTGCTGCTTGGGTAAGGTCCAACAATGGCCAGTGCCACCCCACCCAGGCTCTAGCCCAGGCCTGGGTTGCTTCTGCTTATTGTGGTGCCCCAGATTCAGTGGTGCACTGTGACATAGAGTGAGTCGGACCAGAGTGTTCACTTAGCTTGGGCTCGGGTGTACAGTGAGGTGGTTGCAAGAAACCTGGCAGTTGCTACAGCAGACTTTTCTCCGCCCTCCTTGGGAACAAGTACCCTTTGTCTCACAGTTGATCATGGTCCCCAGCCTCTGTTACTACTGCTCTGTTGTGGAACAGCTCCACAGGACATGCAGGACCTGTGTGGACCCCTGGCATATTATCAAGGAGTGTGCTGTGGTACAGAGGCCCCTGTCAGAGATCTGGGAGGCTTTTGAGGTATCTCTTAAGTAAGCACCAACGATGGCTACCACCACCCAACCCAAGCTCCACCCTGGACTAGGTCACTTCTGCATCCTTAGTTAAGTCTTTTCCCTAGACATAGCCACCCCAGTTCCAGTGCCACACTGACTGGGAGTGAGTGGGTCAGAGTGTTTGCTTTATTTTGACTGGGGGACACAGCAAAGTGGTCATGAGAAACCTGGCAGCTACTAGGGCTGACCTCCCCCACCCTGCCTCAGGAGCTAGCTAGCACAAATGTGCTCCTTGTGAGCAGACTTTAGGCTTGTCACAGCCCTTCTATTTATCCCAGTGGACCTCCAGAAGGCCAAGCCAGTTTGTGTTCTCCATGTAGGACCCCAGGACTGAGGCACCTAATCTATGGTTCCAACTGCTCATTTCCCAGGGTGTGTGTTCACCCATGTAATCTCCCTTTTCCTAAGTTCTCTCCCAGGTGCATAGGTCCTAACATGATTGTTTTTCTTCACTTTCTACCTGATTACATGTTATTTTTCTTACAGCTTTTGTTTTACAGGACTGTTTCTGCCAGTTACCATTTAGTTTTCAGTGAGAATTTTTCCATACATAGATGTATGGTGGGAGAGGAGCTCCATGTTCTTTTACTTTACCATCTTGATCTCACCTCCAAGTGTCATGAATTTTTAATACAACAAAGATAGAAGCCTTGTGACTTTTACCACTAACTTTGAGGAACTCAGATATAGAAGTAGAAAGTGAGTATTACCCAAGGTTGAAGAATGGCAACTTGGAACTAGTAGGTCAAGGAGTCAAAGGAGTCAACAGATTCTTCAGTGATGTTATTGCTTTGTGCTTTTTGAAAATAGTACCTTGAATTTGATAGACAAGTATTTTTCAATGAGTAAGGTAAAATTAAAGTATACCTATTAATATCAGCCTATCAGATGATTCTGTTTAACAGTGCTTTCATTAAAGTCTCAAAAGATTTTCTTTACCACTGTTTACAGATGATATGATACTATACATAGAAAATCCTAAAGAGGCTACCAGAAAAATACTAGAGCTCATCAATGAATTTGTTAAAGTTGAAGGATACAAAATTAATATACAGAAATCAGTTGCATTTCTATACACTAACAACAGAATAGCAGAAAAAGAAATTAAGGAAATAATCCCGTTTACCATTGCATCAAAAAATAATAAAATACAGAGAATAAAACTAACTAAGGAGGCAAAGGACTTGTACTCTGAAAACTATAAGACATTGATTAAATAAATTGAAGACAACACAAATATATGGAAAGATATGCCATGCTCTTGGATTGGAAAACTCAATATTGTTAAAATGGCCATACTACTCAAGGTGATATACAGATTCAATGCAATCTCTATCAAATTACCAGTGACATCTTTCATAGAACTGGAACAAAAAAAATTATTAAAATTTGTATGGAAAAACAAAAGACCTTGAATAGCCAAAATAATCTTGAGAAAGAAGAACAGAGCTAGAGGAATCACACTCCCTGACTTCAGACTATACTACAATGCTACAGTAATCAGAACAGTATGGCTCTGACACAAAAACAGACAAATAGATCAATGGCACAGAATAGAGAGCCCAGAAATAAATCAACACACTTATGGTCAATTAATCTATAACAAAGGAGGCAAGAATATACATTGGAGAAAAGACAGTCCCTTCAATAATTAGTGCTGGGAAAAATGGATAGCTACATATTAAAGAATGAAATTAGAACATTCCTTAACACCATATACAAAAATAAGCTCAAAATGGATGAAAGGCCTAAATATAAGACCAAATACTACAAAACTCCTAGAGGAAAACATAGACAGAACACTCTGACATAAATTTCAGCAATTTTTTTTTCAAATCATCTCCTAGAGTAATAGAAATAAAAGCAAAAATAAACAAATGAGACTTAATTAAATTTATAAGCTTTTACAGAGCAAAGGAAACCATGAACAAAACAACAAGACAATCTATGGAACGGGCGAAAATATTTTCAAGTAACACAATAGGCAAGAGACTAATTTCTAAATATACAAACATTTCATACAGCTTAATATCAAAAAACAAACAATCCAATCAAAAAATGGGCAGAAGACCTAAATAGACATCTCTCCAAAGCAGACATCCAGATGGCCAACAGGCACATGAAAAGATGCTCAATACCATTAACTATTAGAGAAATGCAATTCAAAACTACAATGAGGTATTACCTCATATAAGTCAGAATGGTCATCATTAAGAAGTCTACAAATAATAAATGCTGGAGAGGGTGTGGAGAAAAGGGAACCCTCCTAGGCTGTTGGTGGGAATGTAAATTTGTGTAGCCACTATGGAGGACAGTATGGAGGTTCCTTATAAAACTAAAAATAGAATTACCATATGATTCAGCAATTCCACTTCTGGGCATATATACAGAGAAAACTGTAAATTGAAAAGACACATGCACCCCCAAAGTTTATAGCAGCACCATTTACAATAGCCAAGACATGCTAACAACCTTAATGTCTATCAATAGATGACTGGATACAGAAAATGTGAGATATATATAGATATATAGATATAATGAAATAACGTTCATCCATAAAAAAGAATGAAATAATGCCATTTGCAGTAACATGTATGGACCTAGAGATTATCATATTAAGTGAAGTAAGTCAGAAAGAGAAGGACAAATGTCATATTATCATATGCGGAATCTTAAAAAAAAAAGATACAAATTCTATTTACAAACCAAAAACAGATTTACAAACATAGAAAACAAACCATGGTTACCAAAGGGGAATGGGCAGGGGGGCATAAATTAGGGGTTGGGCATTAACAGACACACATTACTATATAACAAATAAATAAACAACAGGGACCTACTGTATAACACAGGGAACTATATTAAATTTCCTATAATAACATATAATAGAAAAGAATCTGAAAAGAAAATATATATATATCTATGTATATGTATAACTGAAACACTTTGCTGTATACCTGAAACTAACATTGTAAATCAACTACACTTCAATAAAAATATTTTAAAAACATAAAAAGGGCACACTTTTCACATAAAAAATGAAAACGTTCAATTCCCAATCACTTGCAAGAGGCAGTTTTTTTTAGTTTTCCTGAATTCTCCTAAGCTAACAAAATATGTAACAACTCATAGGCTTCTATGGTGTGAGCAAGTTTTAAGGCTTTTCTCTTTTATATGTCAGGGTAATCCAATATAAAATAAAAACACTAACTGCAAAGATTCATCTTGTGATACTGGCAATAAATGTCTTTAGTTTTTGAAACATAGTGACTATCCACTTTAACCACTTTATGTGAAATCATATCAATCTCTTCTAAAAATATATTCCCTGAAAAACTATGCTCTGACTTTAGTACAGGGAGCATAAGCTTAAAATATGAAGAGTTTGAATCATTTTTTTCTGTTCCAAGCAATGCATAAGTTCCTATTTATCATTTGATTAGAATTTTTAAAAATATATACCAATTCTCACAGCCTCGGCTTTAAGTTAATCTTTAGTGTTCCTTCTTTATGATCTGAATTCTGATGGCTCCATCTTGTGGTGAAAATCAGAATAGATTCTATGCTGTTGTGTTTTGTTTTGTTTTGCCTGTAAAAGGTCTGAAATAAAACAGTATACAAAAATTAAAATTTAGAAACTCAGTTATTTCAGAAGTGTTTAAATATGTTTCCTTGCCCTCAATAAGTTTATGGGCTAGTCGGAAAAATGTCTCACTGACAGATATTTCAATGTGGCATGATTTGATACTAAAAGAGAGATTTGCACAAGGATCAGTAGTAGCACAAAAAGGTGTCTGATCCTTTTAACCTCTTGGAAAGTTCAGGTAGAAAATGGTCCTTTTTGGTTGATCTTCCATGGCTTGGGTTAGATACTAAACTATGGTAAAATAAGAAGAGGAGCCAAATGTCAGAATTCTTTTGGAAGCAGAATTATGAAACCTTAAAATTAAGGTCAGAGACAGAGGACTCAGGTAAATATCAGGTGACAAAACTCAGAGTTAAATAGGAACCAGAGATGGTGTTAGAGAGGAGCATTACGTAGAGATGAGCAAAAAGGAAGTGATGTAGAAATTTTCTAAAGATAATAAGGAGTTTGTGGAATGGGAATGTGCAGGCAGGTTAGAGTGCTTAGACTTCCAATTGCCATTTTAAGTTCATTCTTTGAGGCATCACTCTACACTAAACACATTATAATGTTAAGTATAATATAAATAGTGAAAGTTAATAACATAATCAGGCAAAAAAAAAATAAAACGTTCTTTGTGAATCCTAAATTTAAAACAAAAAGATGCAGCAATGAGTAAAGCTAAAGTTATGACCTGCTGCTCTCTGACCCCAAAATCAGGCAGTTGATCTAGGAATGAGCCTCCAAAAGAGTCCTGGGAGGTGAAAGTGCTTCATGTAAGTTTGTAAGCTAAAGCTAGGCTTACTGATTAAACCAAGATCTGGAATTGCATCCCCCTACTCATGAAGGAAGATTGGAAAAGCTGCTAACAATGCCTGCTTAAGGAAGCTTATGTGAAGCAATATACCTTTGGAGGCTCAAGAACAGACCACAGAATCACAAGTAGAAATGGAGTCAAGTTCCTGCAGGCCAAATGACTGAATCTGAAATACGTGCAACATGACTGTGAGACAGCAATCCTGAACTATCAGTATATCCTATATACTAGTCACTATCATAGACACATACTACTCTGACTTCTAAATGCCAAAAACTGTATTTCCTTGCCTGTATGTTGTCTCTGGCATTTAAAACCTTATTTGTTACCCATGCAAAAAACCAGAAATGCCAAGCAATTAATACCCCCAGAGTATCCCTCAATCAATGCCTGATGAAAATTGGTGGGTAAATATTCCAGCTCCTTCATTCTTTCAGGAAAAGAAGTCTGAGTTTGGTATTTTACACTAGATCCCATAATACCCAGAAGAATAAAGCTTCATTTATCCACAGTGATAACCTTCTTAAAAATAAAATTTCTGGGCTGCCTTCACTTTTCTACCTTACTTCATTACATTTACAGTAATTCCTTTGATCAACTCTAAAATAAATTAGTTAAACTGGAACCATTGTTTCAGATTCTGATTCAGGGGTTGCCCAAACTAAGTCACACTGGTTTTGGAGTGAAGATACAAGCGGACTAGGTAAGGGTAAGAGAAAAACTGCTAAAAAGAAAAGCTTGAGAGAAAGTGAGGGAGAGAAAGTATCTTCAATTCAAAAAGCAAATTATTATTATTATTATTATTATTATTATTATTATTATTATTATTATTATTATTACTATTATTATTGAATAGTCTTTGGAAAGAGTATAAAATAACTACGTTTAGGATACTCATAGAGATAAATGAATGAATAACATTTATAATAAAAAAACAGGCAGAAACAAGATAAGATGGATATGAATACTAATCTATTAGGAACTTTAAAAAGGAAAATTTTATTAAATGAAATAAAAGCACAGTTGACCCTTGAACAACAGAGGTTTGAATTGTGTGGGTCCACTTATATGTAGACTTCTTTCAGCAGTACTGCAGTAAATACTAGACTGCCGTACTGCAGTACCTATCTGCAGTTGGTTAAATTTACAGATGTAAAATTGTGGACATGGAAGAATCAAAGATACAAAAGGCTGACAATAAGTTATATGTGGTGTGTGGAAGGTTGGTGCCCCTAACCTCCACATTGTTTGAGGATCGAACTTATTAATGGACAGGATGAACTTCTGATTAGATTTTGAAGAGGAAATGGGAAGGAATTCACCCATTATGCAACACAAACAAAAATGTCATGATACATGAAAAGGTGGTGTAAAAAATATGATAGACTGAAGGGCACCAGTATGTATTTAATAGTGGTTCCAGAAGAAAAGAAGAAGGGAATGATGAAAAAGTGACATTTGAAGAAGTAAGAGTTAAAATTTTTTGAGAATTGAAGACACATGAATTCTCAGACTCAAAATAGACTCCATACACCAAGCAAGATAAAGATAAATCTGCATGCAGATGTAACAGATACATAATAGGCGAGGAAATAATCTTAAAACCTAACAAGATAGACAAAGAACTTAAGGCAAAATAGCAATAATAATGAGACAGTACATAAAAATTAAAGGAAAATCTAAAAAGAAAATAAATCAACCCATGATTTTTATACAGCTGACAATAGAAGCTCAAAATATAAAAAGATAAAACCAATAGAATAAAAATTTGAAATTGATATATCTATGATCATGGTGAAAGATTTTAAAGTACCATTACCAAAAATCAATAGATCAAGCAGGCCAAACATTAACCAGGATGTAAAAAATCTGAATGTGAAAAATAACAAGCTAGATTCAGTGGAAGGATCAAAATGGAAGAGACTAAGACTCCAGAACAGTCCTAGAAGGTTTCCACAAGACCGAGGTAGAAACCTTGATTTAAATTTGACTTTTAGTTGAATCTTGCATTGACAAAAAATGGATTGTCATTAATATCTCACCTTTCACCACCATTGCCTAGGAGTAGCTCAAAGAAGCATGGCCTAAATGTTCATCCAAATAGCATAAATACTTCATGCATCTTCCAAAATATTTTATATTCTTTACTTATTAGATGCAGGTATTTTCAGATACAGAAAAACTGAGCAAATTCATCATCAGTTAACAGAAAACTCCAGTGGAAATAAATGGTACCTGGTAATCTAATTTATCTGGAAGTAATAGTTCAATATGAGAAAAAAAAAATATATATAGGCAATGGCCAATGGCCTACTCAAATAATCAAGAACCATGGGAGGCCAAGATGGTGGAGTAGAAGGACTCTCGTAGCTCACCCTCTCCCACAAATACACCAAGACTCACATCCATGGACCCAATCGGCCAACCAGAGCATCTGCGGAACTCTGACAGAACATCGTCCTCTTCAAAAGACAAAGACGTCAAAAATCTGGTAGGAGAAAAGGAAAAAAGAAAGAAGAAAAGGCAAAACAGTGTGGGACCAGTCCCTTGGGGAGAGAGCAGCAAAGGAGGACTAGCGCTCATTCACTGGGTCTTCACCTCTCCAACGGAGAGGCCAGCAAGACAGAAGGGGAGGCTCTGAGGCTCAGATTTACATGGAGCACCCCTTGACCCATGGAACTAAGTTAAACAGGCACAGAGGGTCCCTGTAACACCCAGCCTGAGACGCGAGCCAGCAGGTGGGGGCTGGAACAGGCTGCCAGAGCCAGGCAGAGGACTGGGACAGCTGCACTGAGGCAGCTACACTGAGACGCCCCAGGGAACTGCAGGGTGCTGTATGCCATGGATGAGAGGGTACACAGGGCAGAACAAACTAGGCCCTCCATAAAACAACATGGCTGATGGGCCCCGGGGGGAAGGGTGCAATACCCCCATCTCTGAAAACCCGAGGAAGGTTTTCGGGTGAAGAGAGGTGGGGCTCAGGCACAGCGACCATATCCTCCAGTGATTAGCACCCAGGCGGGGGCAGAGGTGAAATCTGAATCCATACCTAAGGGCTTAGCAGCCTCAAAGGCCAGACGAGATTTGTTTACAGACCGAGGCAGATAGGATCCTTCTGCCCTAGTACCTCCGAGAACTCAAGCCACCAAGACAAACAAGGAGCTGAGTTTGGGCATGGAGCAGGGGCGGGGCTGTTCTGTGGTCTTCCCCGAGCCCATCTATGGAGCGTGGACCCGAGGTGTAGCCTGCAGCTCCACAGAGCAGCAGAGCGACCAGCGTGGGAAAGGGCGGGTGGCCACCCACCTTCCTGGCAGGAACACAGCACCTGACCTTGTTGCTGGGAAGGGGTGCAACCCGCCCACACACGTGGCCAGTCTGCAACATCTGACTGCAGCATCAGGAGGGGCAGTGACCCGACCACCCACAGTGAAGGAGAGTAGCACCTGACCCTGACACGAGGGGCTGTGATCTGCTTGCTGACAGGCACTGGGAATAGCACAGACGAGGGCGCCAATGGAGGGCCTCTGGAAACAGAAAGCTGAGTTCACAAAACAGGGCGAAGACAGAAAGACTTCTCATTAAGAGCACACAGTCTCCAGTAGAACACCACCCCCTCTTTTTTTTAATATTTTTTTACCTGTTCTATTTTCTACTACCTTTTTAATTTTTACTTTTTAAACAATTATATATGCTCCCAGTTTTAATCGCTTTTAAATTTTTCTTTTAAAATAATGTTATTATTATTATTTTAAAAAATCCAAATCATTTCATTTTTATATCTCTTGGCTTTGATCTCCTGTTATGATTATACACAGGTTTCAAATATTTTTTCCTCTTTTCTCCTTTTTTAAAGGTTTTTAAAAGACGTCTCAACCTGATTGCTATTCTGCTTCAACTTGCTCTTCTATAATTCATTATACACTGTTTTCAAGCATTTTTTCCTCCCTTCTTTTAAAATTCCCCCTTTATTTTATCTTTTTTATCTGTTCTATTTTCTATTACCTTTTTAATTTCTACTTTCCAAACAATTCTATATGCTTCTAGTTTTAATCCCTTTTATATTTTTCATTTAAAGTATTTTTATTACTATTATTTTCAAAACCCCACCTGATTTCATTTTGGTTTCTCTTGGATTTCATCTCCTGTTGTCGATTATACACAGGTATCAAATATTGTTTTTTGACCTTTTTTTCCTTTTTTGGGGGGTTTTTAAAAAGATGTCTCAACTTGATTGCTAGTCTGATTCAAATTGCTGTTCTATTATGGATTATACACTGTTTTCAAAACTTTTTTTCTCCCTTCTTTTAAAATTCTCTGCCTTTCTTTCTCTCTCTTTTTTTTTAAATTGTACTCATACATAGGCATTAGATAGATAAATAAATAAACTACTTAAGGATCACAATAGATAACTGATACTCCATAAGCCACAGTGCCAGAGAGATATGAGCAAGATGAAGAAGCAGAGGAACCACTCCCAATTAAAAAAGGAAGAGAAATCCCCTGAAAGAATGATCAATGAAATAGACAAAGGAGGCAAGAATATACAATGGGATAAAGATAGTCTCTTCAGCAAATTGTATTGGGAAAACTGGACAGCTGCATGTAAATCAGTGAAGCTAGAACACTCCCTCACACCATATACAAAAATAAACTCAAAATGGATCAAAGACTTAAACCTAAGACAAGATACAATAAACTTCCTAGAAGAAAATATAGGCAAAACATTATCTCACATACATTTCAAAAATGTTCTCCTAGAACAATCTACCCAAGCAATAGAAATAAAAGCAAGAATAAACAAATGGGACCTAGTGAAACTTACAAGCTTCTGCACAGCAAAGGAAACCATAAGTAAAACAAAAAGACAACCTACAGAATGGGAGAAAATTTTTGCAAATGAAACCAACAAAGGCTTGATCTCCAGAATATATAAGCAGCTTATATCACTTAAAGAAAAACCAAAACAATCCAATCCAAAAATGGGCAGAAGACCTAAACAAGCAATTCACCAAGGAAGACATACAAATGACCAATAGGCACATGAAAAAATGGGAGAGTGGGAGAAAATTTTTGCAAGTGAAACTGACAAAGGCTTGATCTCCAGAATATATAAGCAGCTCATACGACTCAATAAGAAAAAAATAAACAACCCAATCCAAAAATGGGCAGAAGACCTAAACAAGCAATTCACCAAGGAAGACATACAAATGATCAAAAATCACATGAGAAAATGCTATTATCACTAATTATCAGAGAAATGCAAATCAAAACAATGATGAGTTATCACCTCACACCAGTCAGAAAGGCCATCATTCAAAAATTCACAAATGACAAATGCTGGAGAGGCTGTGGAGAAAAGGCAACCCTCCTACACTGCTGGTGGGAATGTGGTTTGGTACAGCCACTGTGGAAAGCAGTATGGAGATTCCTCAAAAGACTAGGGATAGACTTACCATATGACCCAGGAATCCCACTCTTGGGCATATATCCAAAAGGAACCCTACTTCAAAAAGACACCTGCACCACAATGTTCATAGCAGCACTCTTTACAATAGTCAAGACATAGAAACAGCCTAAATGTCCATCAACAGATGACTGAGTAAAGAAGTGGTGGTATATTTATACAATGGAATACTATTCAGCCATAAAAACTGACAACATAACACCCTTTGCAGCAACATGGATGTTCCTGGAGAATGTCATTGTAAGTGAAGTAAGCCAGAAAGAGAAAGAAAAATACCATATGAGATCGCTCATATGTGGAATCTTAAAAAAAAAAAAAAGAAATACAAAACAGAAACAGACTCAAAGACATAGAATACAAACTTGTGTTTGCCAAGGGAGTGGGGGGGGAGGGACAGAGATTTTAAAATGCAGAATAGATAAGCAAGATTATACTGTATAGCACAGGGAAATATATACAAGATCTTGTGGTCGCTCACAGAGAAAAAAATGTGACAATGAATATATATATATGTTCATGTATAACTGAAAAATTGTGCTCTACACTGTAATTTGACACAACATTGTAAAATGATTATAACTCAATAAAAAATGTTAAAAAAAAAAACTAGTCAGGAACCTAAAAGGAAAAGGACTGGAAGATGTAAGTCAAGGTAGTCTGGGGTACAGGCATATAGATAGATGGATCGGAGTTGGCACTACATGGAAAGATTTTGCATCATATGTTGATCCCCAGGACAAAGCAGCTCCATGGAAGAGACACTGAACAAACATGTAAACAAAATAATTTGGTTCGTTGAAACTAGTAAGACTTAGATTTTTTTAGCTACCACAGAGCTAACTTATGGACAGACCAACAAATGTCAAGGTGGCAGAGATGGAGGTTATGAATGGGCCCAACAGCATGAACTCCGTCCTATAGAAATCTATATACCTACTTCTGCCTCTCAATGTCCAACCTGCTAGCAATAAAACCAATGCTGAAACCCCAATAATATACTATTATCTCAGTCAACCCCTTGGTAGTAAATTGACTATATTGGATCTCCTTTGTCCTGGAAGAGCCAATTATTCATCCTCATAAGTAGAGGTGTCTATTCTTTATATGGGTTTACCTTTTTCTGCCCACAGGGCCTCAGTCAGCAACACTATTTGTGGGCTTAAAGAATACTTGATATAAGGGGTAGGAGTGGTTCCATGACCATGGGATCCACTGGTCATATCATAGTTACACAATCTAGAATGAGCCAGTACTGAAGAATGTTGGACTGACCAATTTAAGGTACAGGTTAAGTGACAGTTTGAAGGCAGTACCCTACAAGGATAGGATTTCATACTTAAGGATAAAATATATGCATTAGGTCAGAAACCTCTATATGGTACACTGTTTCCAGTAAGAATAAAATGTGGTTCTGGGGACCAGGGAATGGAAGCAGAAGTGGCTTCACTTTATCACCACTCTATGTGTCATAATTTCCAATGCTGCCCAAATGAATTCTAAGACTGCACTTACCTAGGGCTGCACAGTGGTGGTACAAATAGTGGCCCATTCCTTCCCTTGGGGAATCCATATAGCCCTGATACAACTTTATAAGAACTTCACTATGATCTGAGAATATTATTACCCAATATTTTCTTCCTTCTCCTCATTCACAGGTTGACACCTTGAATCATAAGTCTCTTGAACCATAAGTCTCTTGAATTACAACTCATGCCCCTCCCCACATTATTCACAGATGTTTCACAAATAAATTTCTTGCAGGTCTAATACTATCTTGACATTTACTCTCAGAAAATGAGAACTGACATACAGGCCATGACAATTACTCTTCTAATTTTGGAGAATAAATGTTCATCAGAGTAACCACTCAACTAAGAAATAGAAAAGACTAATACTTTAAAAAGAATCTATATGAAGGAATCAAAGAGCTATCAGAAACATGATTCTGAACATAAGATAAATACCAAGAGGTAATTCTCACATTCACAGTACTTCACAAGTCAAGGCATTTTTTTTTTCAATTCATAAGTGATAGCCAAGAAGTTGAGAGGCTGAACAGAGATTTCAGACATGTTAAGGAATGGTGAAGCAAAAGTTATAGTTTGAGCCTGAGGAAGGTGGAGAGTAACACTGTACGTTTGAGTTGGACCCTTTATGTTAATAGACCTAACATTAAGAGCAAAACCCAGAAAAGATTAAAGGGCAGACTTCATTCAGCACAATCAGTAATTGGATTAAAGAAAATTTAATAAATATCCTCAGATTATCTTCACAACTTTTCATACACAATGTACAAGATTCAAAACAATTGTGTGATATAATGGTTTTTAAAGTGACCAAAATGCAAGAGAAAAATATTCAAAAGTACAGATCCATATGAGTTTCCAGTATCAGCATTATCAGAAAGAAACTTTAAAAAACTATGAGTAGTCTGTTCAAGAAAATAGTGGGCAAAATAAATAATTGAATCAGAGAACTAGAATCAATAAAAAATAATCAAATGCTAATTCTAGAACTGAGGAGCTAAAATTTAAGAATTTTAATAGATGTGTTTTAACATTAGTGAGTGATAAAGATAATTAGTAAAATGGAAGGTAAGTCACAGAAAATATACAGACTGAAGCATTGGAGGAAAAGAAGATGAAAAATGGAGACAGAAAAATAGAGGAGAGATATGTCGGATGTCATAGGAAGATATATTGGTGTCTTGAAAGGAAAGGAAAGGGTGAAACAAAAGTAATATTTTAAGAGAAAATAGCCAATTTCCCTAAACTAAGGAAAATGGCATGACATAGATTCAAGAAGTATTAAAAATCTCAAGTAGGCTGCATGCAAATAAAACCACATCTATGTGTATTCATAACAAAGGTGCTAAAAATAAAATTCAAAAAGAAAAACATAAAATTGCCACAGAGAAAAATGCATTACCTTTGAAGGGAATCAAGGGAAGTCAGAAGATAATGAAAAAGCATTTTCAATGCACTGAAAGAAAATAATTTCCACCAAAACTACAAAAGTCATTGAACAAATGGAGGCAAAATAAACATTTCAAGCAAAGAAGAT
This sequence comes from Camelus bactrianus, assembly GCF_048773025.1. Classification (NCBI taxonomy): domain Eukaryota; kingdom Metazoa; phylum Chordata; class Mammalia; order Artiodactyla; family Camelidae; genus Camelus; species Camelus bactrianus. Next base: position 65,359,277 of record NC_133575.1, on the reverse strand, counting down.
CTGAGAGAATTCATCACTAGACAACATAAAACCCTAATGGAAATAATAAACAAATTTCTTCTGGCAAAAGGAAAATGATTCCAGATGTAAAGGAAAAAAAGGAGGAGGGAAAGAAGAGCAACAAAAAGGGAAATTATGTTAGTAAATTTAAATGAATATTGACTTTATAAGCAATTATAATAATGCCTCTTCAGGTTTAAAATTTTTGAAGAATTAAAGAACAGAATGGAATAGAACAAAAGGCTTTAGGGAATAAAGATAGGTTTCCAAAAGTCTTGAATTATATGTGTAGAATAAAATTCATATTTTATGGCCAGACAAGAAAAATTCAAACATAAAAAAATTTTCTTTGCCTTTTGGTCTCCTCTTTGCCCTCTACTCTGCATTGTGTATCTGCACTAGACATTGACCAAAATTCTCTCATTGGCAGAAATACCTGCTCAACCATAAAAAGCAACATTGTCCTAGCATCAACAAGACAACTTCTTAAATGATAAAATCCCTTCCTGATCTTGTAAGGGGCCACAATGATGCTTAGATCTGGACAGTGTAAGCTGTCAATAATAATCATTTAATATACAGCCTTCTTGATCATTTGCATTTCTTCCTTGGAGAATTGCTTGTTTAGGTCTTCTGCCCATTTTTGGATTGGGTTTTTATTTTTTTTACTATGTCGTATGAGCTGCTTATATATTCTGGAGATCAAGCCTTTGTCAGTTTCATCATTTGCAAAAATTTTCTCCCATTCCGTTGGTTGTCTTTTCATTTTACTTATGGTTTTCTTTGCTGTGCAGAAGTTTGTAAGTTTCATTAGGTCCCATTTATTTATTCTTGCTTTTATTTCTATTGCTTGGGTAGACCACCCTAGGAGAACACTTTTGAGATGTCTGTGAGATAATGTTTTGCCTATATTTTCTTCTAGGAGGTTTATTGTATCTTGTCTTATGTTTAAGTCTTTGATCCATTTTGAGATTTTCTGTGTGTGTGTGTGTATGGTGTATGGGAGTGTTCTAGCTTCATTGATTTACATGCTGTTGTCCAGTTTTCCAAAACATCATCTGCTGAAGACACTGACACATGAAAAAATGCTCCATATCACTAATTATCAGAGAAATGCAAATAAAACTACAATGAGGTATCACCTCACATCAGTCAGAATGGCCATCATTCAAAAGTCCACTAATGACAAATGCTGGAGAGGCTGTGGAGAAAAGGGAACCCTCCTACACTGCTGGTGGGAATGCAGTTTGGTGCAGCCACTATGGAAAGCAGTATGGAGATTCCTCAAAAGACTAGGAATAGACTTACCATATGACCCAGGAATCCAACTCCTGGGCATATATCCAGAAGGAACGCTACTTCAAAAAGGCACCTGCACCACAATATTCATAGCAGCACTCTTTACAATAGCCAAGACATGGAAAAAGCCTAAATGTTCATCAACAGATGACTGGATAAAGAAGAAGTGGTATATTTATACAATGGAATACTATTCAGCCATAAAAACTGACAACATAACACCCTTTGCAGCAACATGGATGTTCCTGGAGAATGTCATTGTAAGTGAAGTAAGCCAGAAAGAGAAAGAAAACTACCATATGAGATGCTTATATGTGGAATCTAAAAAAAAACCAAAAAACATAAATACAAAACAGAAACAGACTCATAGACATATAATATAAACTTGTGGTTGCCAAGGGGGCTGGGGAGGGATAGACTGGGATTTCAAAATTTGTAGATACTGACAGGCATATGCAGAATAGATAAACAAGATTATACTGTATAGCACAGGGAAATATATACAAGATCTCATGGTAGCTCACAGTGAAAAAAATGTGACAATGAATATATGTATGTTCATGTATAACTGAAAAATTGTTCTCTACACTGGAATTTGACACAACATTGTAATATGACTATAACTGGATAAAAAATGTAATATATATATAGATATATATATATACAGCCCTCTGTCTCAAAAAAACTTATATAAGTGTGCCTTGACTTTTAATGGGTAGAACAGTTCTCAGAGCCTTCTGAGATGCTGTTCCCCGGTTATAATCCTCAATTTGACTTAAATATGTTTTTCCATTTCTTTCTTCGATTGACTGATTAATTTTTCATTGACATATATATATTGGAAATATATTAATTTATATATTTTAATAATGTGAGGATTCACATTGTCATCTCCACAATTAAAAAAAAAAAAAAACAGAGGTTCTGGTTCAAGGTAGTAACATAGGAAGATCCTGAACTCACATCCTCCCACAGACACACTGACTCTACAGCTATGTATGGGACAATTTCTCTTAAAAAAAAAAAAAAACTCCAAAAGCTAGCTGACTCTTACACATTGGCAAACAAGAAAAATCCCCTCTGAAGTGAAGTAGGAGAAGCTGAGATACAATCTTGCCATAAGCCCCATCCCCAGAGTGGTGACCCAGAATCAGGAGGGAACTCAAAACCCCAAGCTTCTCCCTGAGGAGTAAAGGGTTTGAACCCCACATTGGGCACCTCAACTTTTAAGACCTGTATCTGATAGACGAGCCCTGCCCCAACATTTAGCTTTGAAAGCCAACTGGGCTTACATCCACATGACTCATAAGGCTGTAGTAAACTGAGGAACAGTTCTTGAAAGGGTATGTAGACTGACCTGCCCCAGAGGCAGCACAGAGGCAGCTGACTGAAAACTGCCTGTATATTATGTGAAAGAGGCTTATTTGTTTATCTTAAAGCACTGGCCTGAGGGGCAGGCATCTAATTTAACACATATATAATGACCTACAGAAATATTCTCCAGGGACAGAGGACAGCAGTGGCAATCTTAGAATTTTTAATCAGCTACCACCCTCAGGGCAAAGCAGAGAGACAACAGACTGAGACAATCAGTCTTTCTGTGAAAGAGTCCTACTAGCCTGTCTTCATAACTGCAGCCTGAGGGACAGGCTTGTAATTAAACACACATCTAAAAGCCAAATATAATCCTCTTGGAGGCCTAGGAGGTTAGTTATTACCTTTACACTCTCCCTCTGCTTCACTACAGAGTGCAGTATCTCTGGTAGGGGTCTTTTACATGCATCTGGTAGCCCAGTTTTTGTGGCTGCCACCCAGAGAATGCCCCTTGATGTGGGACTGTAATAGTTAGAGAGATAGTTGTTGGTTAGTTACTACCCCAAGTGCAAAAGTATAGACAGCAGACTGAAACACATTCTGGCTTTCTATGAAAGAGGCCTATTTGCTTGTCCTGGAGCTTTGGCCTTAGAAACAGTCTTTTGGTTTGCAAAAACATAGGGTCCTACTTAGGGGCTCTCAAGGGATGGAATGTGCATGTCATCTTTGCATTCTTCCTCTGCTTTGCTTGAATATTCAAGCTCACTTGAATAAAAATGTGTTCCTCCAGAAAGGAGGTTGTACCCTTTTCTAGCACCCTGATTTTAGTGGCTGCTGCCCAGAGAACACACCTCTAGGTCACCTGGATCTGGTAATTAGAGGGGCTCACACTTTCAGGTCCCACAGGACTGTATATATTTACATACTTTAAAAGCTGCTGCCTCAGTTTCTGTTTTCCAATCAGCCTGAATCTAGGTGTTGATTGAAATCCTTTCCTTTGGGATGCTGACAGATATTGTCTCTCCCTCAACTACTGGAGATATTAAAAATAAAATAGGCTGCTTGGACAATCACAAAGGTTTGAGAGACAACTAAGAGCTAGAGCAGGGTTGAACAATAAGGTTCATCTTCTACACAATGGCACTGCATCAAGAATGGGAGCAGTGGCTGTTTCATCCAATATATAGAAATCAACACAGAATATCAAGGAAAATGAAGAAACAGAGGAATATGTTCCAAACAAAAGAACAAAATTAGACCTCAGAAAAAGATATTAATTAAACTCGGAAAAGTTATTTAATTTATAATCAGTTCAAAATAATGGTCATATAAATGCTCACTGAGTTTGGGAAAAGAATGAATGAACAAAGTGAAAACTTCAACAAAGAGATAGAAAATATAAGAAACACCAAATAGAAGTCACAGAGCTGAAGAATACAATAACTGAATTGAAAAATACACTAGAGGGTTTCAACAGCAGACTAGATGAAGCAGAAGAAATAATTGGTGAAATCAAAGACAGGGCAATATAACTCACACAATCAGAGTAGTGAAAAGAAAAGATAATTTTTAAAATGTGAAATTAGCATAAGTGACTTATGGGACAGCATCAAGCAGGCCAACATTTGCATTACAGAATCTTCAGAAGGAAATGACAGAGAAAAGAAGAAACAAGTTATAACTTGAAGAAATAATATTCAAAACTGATTCATGATAAAAATGATTAGCAAACTAGGAATAGAAGGGAGTTTTTCTTATTCTCATAAAAGGTATCTACAATACTCCTCTAGCCAACATCATATTTATCAGTGTAGTGCTAAAAGCATTCTCCTTGAGAGTTGGAATAAAGCAAGGATACAACTGATCAACATTTGTATTTAACATGATACTGGCGGTTTCAGCCAGTGAAAGAAAGTAAGTGAAAGGAATAAAAAATGTAAGGATTAGAGGAGAAGAAACTAGGCTGTTTTTATAAACAGATGCCATGACTGTGTATACAGAAAGGCAAAGGTATATTCAGATAAAAAAGAATTACTAATTGAATTTCACAAGTTCACTGAATAAAAATAATTTAACATTTTTTAGATTTTAAAAACAATACCTTTTGATATATATACAAAACATCATATAACTAAGAATGAATATAACAGAAGATATGCAAAACTTATGCACAGAAAATTACAAAACGTTACTGAAAGAAATGAAAGAAAACATAAATATATGGAAGGATATAATATGTTCATGGAAGAAGACTCACTATTATAAAAAAAAACAATCATATTACTAGACTTGGGAATCTTAATTAAAATCCCAGAAGTTTCTTCCTTGGAAATTGAGTAAGGGATTCTAAAAATTATTTGGAAATGCAAAGAGCCAGGAAGGACCAAGGTAACCTTGAAAAAGAAGAAAAAACTTGGGAAACTTATACTACCAGAACACCAGACTTACTATAAGGCTCAACCAAATAAAATAATTTGGCTGTAATATAAGTAAAGGAAAATAGGCCTATGGAAAAGTGAGACCAGAGAGAGACCCCTACACACATAGTTCACTAATTCATCATAAAAGTGCCACTATACTACACCACTGATGGTGCTTTATCTCCTTTCCCTTTTATGTTTTGTTAATTGTAACTATAAGTTGTCTATATTTTTGAAATTACGTTTTTAAAAATTCTTTGTATGTGCAATGAAAATGTGTTCCGAGAGGATTTTACATTTTCTTCTCACAGTTAAGTAAGTGAACTACGAGTCTTTGATAACTTTAAATTAAATTATCCACTTGAAAATATAATGCAGTGGGAGGAATTGAGTCTTTTCAATAAATGGTGCTGGATCAATTAGAAATCTATATGGACAATTGAACATTAACATTATACTGAAAAAGTAGTTTGAAATGAATCATCAACCTAAGTTTGAAAGGTAAATGATATAGCTGTTAGAAAATAATATAGAAGAGTGACTTCATAGACTTTGAAAGACAAAATATTCTTAAATGAGACCCAAAACGTACTAATTACAAAGGAAAAGACTGATAAATTTGACTTCATTAATATTAAGACCTCTTCATCAAATTGCTCTATTAAGTGATCAAAAAGAAAGTCACAGAGCAAGAGAAGATACTTGTAATATACACGTATGACAAGGACTTCATATTCATAATATGTATAGAATATCTACAAGTAAATTTTAAAAAATGGATAGCCACAGAAAAATGAGTAAGAGATTTGAGCAAATACTTCACAAAAGAGGAGATCAACATAGCCATTAAGCATATGAAAATATAATCAACTTCATTAGTCATCAGGGAGATGCAAATTTAAACCACAATGAAATACTACAAAAAAAACCCCACCAGAAATAATAAAATTAAAATGATTTGTGATATTAGGTGCTGGTGAGAATATTGAGAGACAAATAATCTTCACCCATGTACAAAAAATAAATTAGCATATTTCTTTGGTTAAACAATTCCACATCTACAGTATTGTGTATAAAATATTCAGAATTGTGTATATTGGTGTATCTATACAGATATATAGATATATAGATATAGATATATGAATGTTTTTAATGTTATTTTTCATAATAGCCAAATACTGGAAGCCATTCAAATAAATTAATACATTGTGTTACCTTTATAAAAAGAAATGCTCTACAGTAATGAAAATGGAAAACTAAAACTATATGCAAAAGAGTATATAAATCTTGCATAGATGGCCAGAGTAAAGGATAAAGAAATGATCCTAAAGGCAGCAAGAGAAAAACAAAGAGTGAGTTACAAGGGAACCCCCATAAGGCACTCAGCTGATTTCTCTACACAAACACTACAGGACAGAAGGGAGTGGCAAGATATCTTCAAACTCCTGAATGAAAAAAAGATGCAGCCTAGGATACTCTATCCAGCAAGGCTATCCTTTAGAATAGAAGGAGAGATAAATAACTTCACAGACAAGCAAAAACTAAGAGTTTAGCAACACTAAACCCATGCTAGAAGAAATATTGGAAGGTCTACTGTAAATAGAAAAGCAGCAAGATGCTACAAAAATGAGAATCTCATAACTGGAAAGGAGATAACTACCATGAATTACAAATAGAATAAACACAAAATTGTAAAAGAAGACATCTAAATCATTAAGAGTGGGAAAGGGAAGTAAGAAAAGCCATTGTGGAAAATAGTATGGAGATTCCTTAAAAGACTAGGAATAGACTTACCATATGACCCAGGAATCTCACTCCTGGGCATATATCCAGAAGGAACCCTACTTCCAAATGACACCTGCACCCCAATGTTCATAGCAGCACTATTTACAATAGCCAAGACATGCAAACAGCCTAAATGTCCATCAACAGATGACTGAGTAAAGAAGCTGTGGTATATTTATATGATGGAATACTATTCAGCCATAAAAAGTGACAACATAACACCCTTTGCAGCAACATGGATGTTCCTGGAGAATGTCATTCTAAGTGAAGTAAGCCAGAAAGAGAAAGAAAAATATCATATAAGATCGCTCATATGAGGAATCTAAAAACAAAACAAAACATAAATACAAAACAGAAACAGACTCATAGACATAGAATACAAACTTGTGTTTGCCAAGGGAGTTGGGGGTGGGAAGGGACAGACAGAGATTTTAAAATGCAGAATAGATAAGCAAGATTATACTGTATAGCACAGGGAAATATATACAAGATCTTGTGGTAGCTCATAGCAGAAAAAAAATGTAACAATGAATATATGTATGTACATGTATAACTGAAAAATTGTGCTCTACACTAGAATTTGACACAGCATTGTAAAATGACTATCACTCAATAAAAAATGTAAAAAAAAGACTATATAAATCTTGCAAACATAATATTGAGCAAAAGAAGGTATTATACAGACTACATTCTTTACCTACAGTAACTATCAATTACAAAGCAACAATTACTTTCCTTAGGATACTAAAAAATGCATTCCTAAATAATTCAGATTTAAGATAATATTGTAATGGAAATTTTAAAATACATAGAACTAAACGGAATTGTCCCTCAGAATTCATAAATATAGCTATTCCTCACAAGTGTTTCTGGTACAGATATATAATACCTTTATGGTTAGAAAAAAATCTCAGATGTAGAGTTTAATTTAAACTTGTCTCAGATTGGTAGTGCCTCCAACTACCAGTCAGAATAAAATGCAAACCTTTCAGGAATAACACATTTTCAATCAAGGTCACACAGAATTTCAAAAAATGAAACTCCAAGGAAAAAATGTAGCTAATATTTAAAATATCAAAACAAACAAATAAATGAGGTACCGTAAGGGAGAGCCAGCTGAAAAAATAAAAAAGATAACAGACTTATAACAATAACAGTTTTAGATTTTGGATTCATTAGATCAAAATATAAAAAGTATGATTACTATGTTTAAATAGATAAAAAGAAAACCTAAAAATGTTACTAAGGAATGACCAAGCTAGGTTGAAAAGGAACAAAACACAATATCTAGAAATAAGATATATAGACACTGAAATTTAAAATTTAGCCAATGGAACAAAGAAGTTAGGCACATCTAAAGGATTATTAGTATACTGAAAAATATTTCCTAAGGAATTATATCAAATATTACCCACAGACAAAGAAGTGGAAAATATAAAAGAGAGGTGAAAAGACATGGAGGATAGAGTGAGAAAGTCTAATATATATCTTATCCAAATTATAGAAGACTAAAGCAAGAATGGAGGATGTGAAATATATAAAAGATAATGGTTGAGAATTTTTCAAAATTGTTGAAGAATAAAATCCTTGGATCAAGGAAGCCCAAGAAACCTCAACAAAATTATACAAAAATTATAAACCATTTTATGCCTAAAGATTTTAAAAACCTAGATAGTAGAAAAATAACGCTTTCTAAAACTGACTCAAGGGGAAATATAAACCCTAAATAGTCCTATAATCATGAAAAAGTTAATCAGGGATTTAAAATCTCCCTTGTAGAAAAACAGTGCATCCAGATGGATTTATAGGTGGTATATTCATGAAATGGAATATTATTGTCAGTAAAAATGAATAAATTAGGTTTATATGCAACAATATAGATGAATTTTACAAATATCATATTGAATAAATGAAGCAAGAGGGGAAAATACATATGATACCATTCCATTTACATGAAGTACAAAAGCAGGCAAAATAAATAATGTATTGTTCAAGGAAATCTGCATAGAGGCTTTAGCTGTTCGGAAAAGCAAGAGAAAAATATTAATTCAAAATTAAGAGTGTTTACTCCATCTGAGAGTAAAAAGGGGTTTCAATTTGATAGAGGCATGTGAGGGACTGCTAAGTACTGGTAATATTCTATTTCTTCACTACATAGTGGGTACATTATTGTTCCTTTTATTTTTATTCATCTTTTATGTTTAAAATGTATTTCAAAATATTTTAATATAACAAAAATGGATATTTAAAAAAGTAAGTTGAACAACATTCTAAGCACAATAAACAACATGAAAAAAGACATGGAGGAATGACTCTTCCCTGTCAAAGTAAGAAGCATTGGAAATAGTAGCCTCACAAGGGAAGAAATATTCACCTGTAGCATAGTTCAAAAGAACTGACTAAAACCAAAAAAAATGTGTATTATTTTCTGATTCAAGGCCTTCTTTAAGGTCTTCATTTAAAAAGATGGCCAATTTCAGATTTATTCCTACTAAAACTATATTGATACAACATAAACACCCAATTTTGAGCATTTTTAGCTTGCCTTGTTTGTTTTATTTTCAATAAATCGTACTAATATTTTCCCACAGTCCATCACCCACAACCTGGATGAGATGAAAAAATAATAGAAATGCATTCCAAGTCCAGCTGAATTTTCTTCTAAGTGCTTTGAGATGTAATTTTGAAATATTAGAATAGTGTAATTTTTTCTCCAAGCTTTAAATGTAGCAAGAGGGTCAATAAAGAATTTAATCATTTGTAAGACAAATCACCTTATTAAAATCTAGTAAGTGTATTGAAAACTGTTATTTACACATTTCTAGTTCCAGGTTAGTATGTAATATACACTCAAGAATAATAATTAAAACTTTATTAACATTATTAGCATATCTTCTGCAGAAATCTGGTAAGACATTATTGACATGCAATAAAACACCATTTTGCAATGCTTACTTTCAGTCTTCTTATAAGATTGAAATAAGGGTAATTTGTCTTACAAATGATGAAATTCTTGATTGAATCTCTTGCTACACTTAAGTTCGGAGACAAAATTATATTCTTCTAACATACCTCACAGTCACTTAATGAAGAAAACTGTCTAACATCACATAAAATTATATAAAGTATGACCAAAATGATTATTTATTTAAAATGAACAAACTTTCAGAAATTGATTCTTTAAATCAATATGGTAGCTAACAGGTAGTATTTCTAAATGAGGAGATAGAAAATATAACCCTATACAAAAAGTATTAATGAATTGTTCATTTGGTACCCAGATCCCAAGGCCCTGATATATGGAAATACTTCATTCTAATATTGAAATTGAGGTATTCTAAAACTGTATCAAAAATAATTTGTGATAAATATAAATCAGACCTTCCACTTACCCTGTTAAGGCCTTCCTACCAAGAAGTTGTTTTTTAAAAGTTCAGGTAATCCTATTTGCCTTTCACCAAAGCTCTATTTCTAGTACAAGGGAAGTAAGCTGCCAAAAAGGAGCTAATTATAACAGAATAGCTAGAAGAAAGAGAAAATAACTTTAAATATACCTCCTTTTGAGACTGATCAGAGTCACTTTGAGAAAGATGCAGTTGCAGGCTTTTGTGTCGACGAATGAGGATTTCCTTTGCCTGTTCTGCTGTTCCTGTTTCTCCTGGAAGGGTATACCTGTTATATGTTGGAGCCTAGTCAAAATACACAACACATAGGTTTCAGAATTAAAGTACCAAGAATATGATTTTTAAATGAATAAATTCTATCTATACATGAATAAAATTGATATAACTGTTAATGTGTGAGGGGTATTAGAGTTCATCAGAGAATTTAAAGAACACATGAGACCTCTTTTTATCCTTTTTATAAGTCTCTACTGAGCTGAGGAATGAGGCATGTTTTTACAGCTAAAAATATTCAGAATTTCTCCAGTTAAAAGAGTTCCTAAAAATGTAACAGTACAAAAAATTACATTTAGCCACACTTAAACCATATTTATTTTATAACCATGTCATATATTTAGAGATTTTGAGTGATACTTTTGAAACTGAGAGTATACATCCCAATTTTGATGACTGAATTAGATCACCATTAAAAAATAAACATTGTTTTGATTATTTTTACCAAAAAAATTAAATTATGAACCACAAACTAGTTAAAACTTTGTTATCTTTATGTGGAAGTAAAAACAATATAGGAAGAGACAGAGATGAAAGCCAGACTTATCAAAATGTATCCTGCACCATATGTTCAATTGTAGAATCAAGTAAATGTTTTACATAATTTTTTAAAAAGATTAAAAAAAGAAACATTGAAAACTGAGTTCCAGTCAAGATGGAGTAGCAGATATCAGTTTAACCTCTTTCCTGAAAATATCAAACAAATAGAAAAACTATAGGAAATAAAGGTGTGCAAAACACTGTAAATTGAGCAACATAGGAGTGTAAAGCCAGAAAATTGGGAAACAAAGGAGATAAGCCCTGAAATTGCCCAGGTTAATTGCCTTGAAAGAGTCACCATGCCCTGATTCAGGGAGGGGAAACCAGGAATAAAATGTGTCACTTTACAATGATAAGAAGTCCATTCTGGAGTGACGTCAGCAGAGATGGCAGAATAGAAGTTCCCCATCCCTTGACCTCCACAGAAACACTGATTATTAGATATCCCCAGATAAGAATGCCTTTGTGAGAATTTGAAATTCCATGGGAGAGGTTACAGGACTCTAGGTGAACACAAAAATGAGAAAAATACATCCAAAAAGGGTAATAAAAAAGTTTTACTTTGTTCATATTTCTCTTCCCCTAAATCAGCACAGCACATCTCTAAGGATATACACAGTCTGCAACTTCTCCAGTGAGGGAAAGAGAAATTGGTAGACACTGAACTTTGCCAGCACTTGGGGAAATGCCTCACAGGCCCATTTCTGTGTCACCTCATGTAGAATACTCAAGGAGTTAGTACAAGTAGACAACCTGAAGACACAGAAAATAATTAAAAGGGGCAGGGGCTCTCAGCAGTCAACATGCACAGACCTTAGAGGTAGCCCTGCAGTCGCTGACAGCTACATGGCAAGACCATGGCCCCCAGCAGCAACTTTACCTAACTGCAGAACAGTGCCACTCAGATCTGCTTGAAACAGGAGGCTGCCAGCAGCTTAGCCCAACACTGGAGCACTACCAGCAGCCTTTTTCAACAGTGCTGACCCAATGTACTGCAGAGCCAAGCCAGTCAGCCCCACCCAAATTTGAAACCAAACCAATCACACCTGTCTGACTATGGAGCCCCACCAGTGGCATCACCAAACCACAGACCCTATCAATTGGCTCTATGCAACTGCAGACCCCAACCAGCCCCATTTGACAGCAGAGCTTAGAAAGTAGACTGCCCATCCACAATGGCCTACTCATTCATGAATCCCTGCCAGTGGCCATGTCTGACTGGAGAGCCCAACCAGCCATCTCACCTAATCCTGCAGGCATGCCTTCAGTCCAAGACTGACAGCAGAATCCTGCCAACAACTTTGACTTACCATGGCACTGTTAGGAGTCAACAGCTGACTAAAGATCCTAACAATAGACCCAGCCCATCTTCAGAAACTGGCAGCAGTTCTCAGCCAACAGCAGATCCTAGAAACAGGCACTGTCTGCCCATGGACACAGCCAGCTAGCCTTCCCAAAAATCTAAGTCTGGGCTGATTAATTAAAGTCTTGCTCTGCTGAAGTCAGCCTGTAAGACTAGACAAGGTAACCACTTCTTCAAATGCACAGACACCAACTCAAATATAGAAAGATCACAAATAATCATGTAACAATATTGCCAAAGGAAACACTAAAGTTCCAAAAAATAAACCTAAAGAAATGGAGATCAACGAACCACCTGACAATTCAAAATAATCATCTTAAAGAAGTCCAGTGAACTAAAAGAGAACACAAGAAAACAACAAATGAACAAAATGAAAATTGCTACAAAGAAAAGAAACCATGAAAAAAAACCCCATAAATCCAAGAGCTGTATAATGCAATTACTGAAGAGAAAAATTTAATGCTAACTTCAGTATCAGATACATTCAAGCAAAAGAAATAAATAGTGAGCTAGAAGGCAGTTCATTTCAAATTATATAATCAGAGGAACAAAAAGAAAGAAAAGAATGAACAAGAGTGAAGAAAGCCTATAGGATTTTGGGGACGCCATCAAGTGAAATAATAAATGCATGATAGATATACGAGAAGTAGAAAAGAGAAAAGGATACAAGCTTATTTAAAGGAATAATGGCTTGGAATTACACAAATATTGAGAGAGAAATGGAGTGAACTCCAAAAGTTCCCAGACATGTTGAACCTGAAGAAGTCTACACTGAGACACATAATATTTAAATTGTCAAAAATCAAAGGCAGAATTTTGAAAGTAGCAAGAAAAAAGTAACTCATCCAATATAAGGGGATAAGGAGATCACTATAAGAATATAGTACACTTTTCTCAGCAGAAATCTTACAGGCCAGGAGAGAGTGGATACTATATTCAAAACACTGAAAGGAAAGTAACAGCCAAATAATAATACTGTAAATGGTAAAAAAAAAAAAAAAACTGTTCTTCAAAAAAAAAAAGGAGAGATAAATACCTTTCCAAACGAAAAAAAGAAAAAATTGAGGGAGTTTGTCACCACCAGATCTATGTTACAAGAAGAACTAAGGGGAGTTCTTCAAATTGAAATGACTAGACACTAAAAAGCAAAATGAACATATTAAAGTATAAATCTCACTGGTAAAGGTAAAGGCATAAACAAACACAGAACATCATAATACTTAATGACTGTACATAAATAACTTTTATTACTATGAAAATAAAATATAAAAGTAGTAAGAATAACTATAATCACAAAACCTGTTAATGGATACAAAATACAAAAAGAATTAAACTCTAACATCAATAATATGAAGTGTGGGGACAAGAGTGAAAGTGTACAGAGGCGATTGAAAGTGAGTTGCTATGGGTGTAAGATAGTCTATTATAACTATAAGATGTTTGGTGCAAGCTTCACGGTAACAACAACAACAACAAAACTATGATACACCAAGACAAAGAGAAAGTAATCAAAGCATATCACTACAAAAATTGTCAAACCACAAATAAAGACAGCACAAGGAGAGGAACAAGAGAACTATAAAGCAGATGGAAAATAAGTAACAAAATATCAAAAGTAAGACCTTAACTATCAATAATTATTTTAAATGTAAATGTTAATTTAAATGTAAATTATTTTAAATGTAAATTTTAAACTCGCCAATCAAAAGGCCAAGAGTAGCTGAATGCATTAAAAAAAGTAAGGCTGGGAAGAGGACAAGATGGCAGAGTAGTAGGACACTCGTAGCTTACTCTCACCCACAAATACACCAAGACTCACATCCATGGACCCACTCAGCCAACCAGAGCACCTGCGGAACTCCGACCAACATCATCCTCTTCAAAAGACAAAGATGCCAAAAATCTGGTATGAGAAAAGGAAAAAAGAAAGAAGTAAAGGTAAACAGTGCGGGACCATTCCTGTGGGGAGGGAGCAGCAAGGGAGGACTAGTGCTCGTTTGCTGGGTCTCCCCTCTTCAATGGAGAGGGCAGCCCGACAGAGGGGAAGCCTCTGAGGCTTGGAGCTGTACAAAGCACCCCTTGACCGACAGAACTAAGTTAAACAGGCACAGAGGGACCCTGCAACACCTAGTCTGAGACACGAGCCAGAAGCTAGGGGCCAGGACAGGCTGCCTGAGTCAGGCAGAGGACTGGGGCAGCAGCACTGAAGCAGCCCCGGGGGACTGCAGGTTGCTGCATGCCACAGATGAGTGTGTGCACAGGGCAGAACAAACTCGGCCCTCCATAAAACAACACTGCTGATGTGCCCTGGGGGGAAGCATGCATACCCCCAACTCTGAAAACCCGAGGAAGGTTTTCAGGCAAAGAGAGGTGGGGCTCAGGCACAGCCGCCTTATCCTTCAGGGCTTGGCACCCAGGTGGGGTCAGGGGTGAAACCTGAATCCAGACCTAAGGGCTCAGCAGCCTCAAAGGCTAGACAGTGACCTGTTTACAGCCAGAGGCAGATTGGATCCATCCGCCTTAGTACCTCGCAGAACTCCTGCCGCCAAGACAAACGAGGTCCTGAGTTTGGGCATGGAGCAGAACCGGGGCTGTTCCACGGTCTTCCCCGAGCCCACCTATGGAGTGTGGACCCAAGGCGGAGTGGGCAGTGGCACAGAGCTGAGGAGCTACTGGTGCCTGGAGAGGGTGGGTGGCCACCCACCTTCCTTTCAGGAATGCTGCACCTGACCTCGGTTTTGGGAGGGGGTGCTATCTGCCCACACACGTGGCCAGTCTGCAACATCTGACTGCAGCATCAGGAGGGGCAGTGACCCAACCACCCACAGTGAAGGAGCGCTGCACCTGACCCAGTATTGGGAGGGGGTGCAATCTGCTTGCGGACAGGCACTGGGAGCAGCACAGATGAGGGCACCAATGGAGGGCCTCTGAAACAGCAGACTGAGTTCGTGAAACAGGGCAAAGACAAAGACTTCTCTTTAAGAGCACACAGTATTCAGGAGAACACCCCCCCCCTTTTTTTTAATCTGTTTTTACCTGTTCTATTTTCTATTACCTTTTTAATTTTTACTTTTTAAACAATTATATATGCTTCCAGTTTTAATCCCTTTTAAATTTTTCTTTTAAAAGAATGTTGTTATTATTATTATTTTAAAAAATCAATGTCATATAATTTTTACCTCTCTTGGTTTAGATATCCTGTTAGTGATTATACACAGGTTTCAAATATACTTTTTCCCCTTTTCTCCTTTCATAAAGGTTTTTAAGAGATGTTTCTACCTGATTGCTATTCTGCTTCAACTTGCTCTTCTATAATTCATTATACACAGTTTCCAAACCTTTTTTACCTCCCTGCTTTTAAAATTCTCTTTATTATATCTTTTTTATCTGTTCTATTTTCCATCAACTTTTTAATTTCTACATTCTAAACACTTGTATATGCTTCTAGTTTTAATTCCTTTTAAATTTTTCATTTAAAGTAGTTATATTATTATTATTTTTAAAAACAAACCTGATTTCATTTTCATATCATTTGGTTTTGATCTTCTGTTATTCATTATACATAGGCTTCAAATATTGTTGGTTTTTTTTTTTGATATTCTTTCCTTTTTTTTTTAAAAAGGTTTTTTAAAACAACATCTCAATTGCTATTCTGATTCGAATTGCTCTTCTATTATGGATTACACACAGTTTTCAAAACTGTATTTCTCCCTTCTTTTAAAATTCTCTTTCTCTCTCTATCTCTCTTTTGAGTTCTAATCCTACATAGGCATTAGATAGATAAATAAATAAACTCCTTAAGGACCACAATAGATAACTGATACTCCATAAGCCACAATGCCAGAGAGATATCAGCAAAATGAAGAATAAGAGAAACCACTCCGAATTAAAACGAGAAATCCTCTGAAAGAACCATCAATGAAATAGACATGGAGAGCCTAGTAGATCAAGATTTCAAAAAAGGGGTGATCAAAGTACTGAAGGAACTAAAAGAGATACTGTTTAGAGATATAAAATATGTCAAAAAGGAAATTGAAGCTATAAAGAAGAGCCACGTAAAATTGGTAAACACATTGGCTGAGATGAGAACTGATCTATAGGCTGTACAAAGCAGACTAGATAATGCAGAGGAATGAATAAGTGACCTCGAAGACAGGACAACAGAAAGTACCCAATCAGAACAACAGCGAGACAAACAAATGAAAACAACATAAGGGGCCTATGAGATAATATAAAGCATACCAATCTTCGCATAATAGGGGTCCCAGAAGGGAAGAAAGATCAAAGGGGATTGAAAAGGTATTGGAAGAAATCATGACTGAAAACTTCCCAAACTTAAAGAAGGAATCAAATATCCAAGTCCAGGAGGCTCAGAGGGTCCCAAACAGGAAGAACCCAAAGAGACCCACACCAAGACATATCATAATCAAGATGACCACAGTCAAGGATAAAGTAATGATCCTAAAGGCAGCAAGAGGAAAGCAAAGAGTGAGTTTCAAGGGAAACCCCATAATGCTTTCAGCTGATTTCTCTACAAAAAAACTACAGGCCAGAAGAGAGTGGCAAGATATCTTCAAAGTCCTGAATGAAAAAAATATGCAACCTAGGATACTTTATCCAGCAAGGCTATCTTTTAGAATACAAGGAGACATAAAGAATTTCACAGACAAGCAAAACTAAGAGTTTAGCAACACTAAACCCATGCTAAAAGAAATATTGATAGGTCTACTTTAAATAGAAAAGCAGCAGGATGCTACAGAAATGAAAATCTCATAACTGGAAAGGTGATAATTCATGAATTACAAATCAAATAAACACAAAATTGTAAAGGAATATCTAAATGATTAATAGTGGGAGAGGGAAGCAAGAAAATATAGAGACTTTTTTTTCTTTCTTTTTTAAATTTTATGTTATCGGTAAGATGGGTTTGAGATACAGTAATGGGCTAATAGACTTACATAAAAGGGTAAACACAAGACAGAAACTTGCAAGGGAGTCACATAAACTAAATAAAATCCATGATAGTAGAAAGGAAAATTACCAAACCACAAAATGAAGAAGAAAGGAACAAAGAGGAAATACCAAATCAACTGCAAAGATAAGTTCAAAATGGCAATAAAAACACATCTATCATTAATAACTGTAAATGTTAATGGACTAAATGCTCCAGTCAAAAGACATAGAGTGGCAGACTGGATAATAAAGCAAGAACTTTCCATATGCTGCATGCAAGAGACCAACTATAGGGAGAAGAACACATATAGATTAAGAGTGAAAGGATGGAAAAGATATTCCATGCAAATGGAAAAGCCAAAAAAGCAGATGTTGCACTACTGATTTCAGACAAAATAGACTTTAAAACAAAGGCCATAAACAAAGGTAAAGAAGGACATTTTATAATGATTAAAGAAGTGATACAAGATGAGGATATTACACTCATAAATATATACACACCCAATATAGGGGCACCTAAGTACATAAAAAAACTACTAACAGTGACAAAGGGGGATATTGATGGGAATACAATCATAGTCAGAGATTTTAACACCAAATTAACATCACTAGACAGATCTTCCAGACAGAAAATAAACAAGGCAACAGAGAAATTAAATAATACAATAGATAAACTAGATTTGGTGGATATTTTCAGAGCATTACACCCCCCAAAAATAGGATATACATTCTTTTCAAGTGCACATGGAACATTTTCCAGGATCGATCATGTACTTGGGCACAAAAGAAACCTCAAAAGTTTTAAGAAGACAAAAATTATCTAAAGCACCTTTACTGACCACAATGCCATGAAACTAGAAAACAACTAAAGAGAAACAAAGGAGAAAAAAAGGAAAGCATGGAGATTAAAAAACATGCTATTAAAAAACAGGCGGGTCAACGATGAAATCAAAGTTGAAGTTAAAAAAATACCTTGAGACAAATGAAAATGAAAACACAACCACACAAAATTTATGGGACACAGCAAAGGCAGTGTTAAGAGGGAAGTTTATAGTGATACAGGCCTTCCTCAAAAAAGAAGAACAATCCCAAATAAGCAATCTAACCCACCAGCTAAAAGAATTAGAAAACAAAGAGCAAAAAAACCCAAAAGGCAGCAGAAGGAAGGAAATACTAAAGATCAGGGAGGAAATAAATAAAATAGAGATTTAAAAAAAACATAGAAAAAGTCAATCAAACCAAAAGCTGGTTTTTTGTAAAAGTAAATAAATTCGACAAACCTCCTGCCAAACTCACAAAGAAGAAAAAAGAGAGAGCACAAATTAGCAAAATAAGAGAAAAAATGGAGAAATTACAACAAATAACATAGAAATACAGAAGATCATACGAGAGTATTATGAAAAACCATATGGAACCAAAATGGATAACCTAGAGGAGATGGACAAGTTTCTGGAATTATACAGTCCACCATGACTGAATCAAGAAGAAATGACCACTTTAAGAAACTGATCACTAGAAATGAAATTGAATTATCATTAAGAAACCTCCCTACAAATAAAAGTCCAAGACAGGACGGCTTCACTGGGGAATTCTACCAAACATTCAAAGAAGAACTCATACCAGTCCTTCTCAACCTCTTCCAGAAGATTGAAAATGACGGAATACTCCCAAACTCATTCTATGAAGCCACCATCACCCTGATATCAAAACCAGGCAAAGACACTACCACAAAAGAGAATTAAAGGCCAATATCTCTGATGAACATAGATGCCAAATTCCTCACCAAAATATTAGTAAATAGAAACCAACAGCACATAAAAGAGATTATACATCATAACCATGTGGTGTTCATCCCAGGGACAAAAGGGTGGTTCAACATACGCAAATCAATCAGTGTAATATATCACATCAACAAGAGAAAGGACAAAAACCACATGATCATCTCAATAGATGCAGAAAAAGCATTTGATAAAATTCAACACCCATTTATGATAAAAATTCTCACCAAAGTGGGTACAGAGGGAACGTACCTCAACATAATAAAAGTTATATTTGACAAGCCTACAGCCAGCATAGTACTTAACGGTGTATAAGTCAATAACTTCCCACTAAAATCTGGAACAAGACAAGGATGCCCACTATCACCACTCCTATTCAACATAGTGTTAGTAGCCCTAGCCACATCAATCAGGCAAGAGAGAGAAATAAAAGGGATCCAAATTGGAAAAGAGGTAAAAGTGTCACTACATGCCAATGACATGTTACTATATAGAGAAAACCCTGAAAGGTTCACTCAAAAACTACTAAAGCTGATTGAAGTATTCAGCAAGGTAGCAGGTTATAAGATTAACGTTCAAAAATCTGTTAAATTACTTTACACTAATGATAAATCAACAGAAAAAGAAAATAAAGAAGCAATCCCCTTTAAAATAGCACCCAAAGTAATATAATAACTAGGAATAAATCTAACCAAGGAGTTGAAAGAATTATACACAGAAAATTGTAAACCACTGATGAAGGAAATTAAAGAAGACTTTAAAAAATGGAAAGATATCCCATGCTCCTGGATTGGAAGAATCAATATTGTTAAAATGGTCACACTGCCCAAGGCAATCTACAGATTTAATGCAACCCCTATCAAATTAATCTGGACATATTTCACAAAACTAGAACAATTCATAATAAAATTAATATAGAACCACAAAAGACCTAGAATTGCCAAAGCATTACTGAAGAAAGAGGCTGGAGGAATAACCCTCCCAGACTTCAGACAATACTATAGAGCTACAGTCATCAAGACAGCATGGTATTGGTACAAAAACAGACATATAGTCCAATGGAACAGATAGAGAGTCCAGAAATAAGCCCACAAATTTTGGTCAACTAATCTTTGACAAAGGAGGCAAGAATGTACTATGGAATAAAGACAGTCTCTTCAGCAAATGGTGTTGGGAAAACTGGACAGCACATGTAAAGCAATGAAGCTAGAACACTCCCTTACAGCATACACAAAAATAAACTCAAAATGGATCAAACACTTAAACATAAGACAACATACAATAAAACTCCTAGAAGAATATATAGGCAAAACATTACCTGACGTACATCTCAAAAATGTTCTCCTAGAACAGTCTACCCAAACAAAAGAAATAAAAGCAAGAATAAACAAATGGGACCTAGTGAAACTTACAAAGCTTCTGCACAGCAAAGAAACCATAAGTAAAACAAAAAGACAACCTACGCAATGGGAGAAAATTTTTGCAAATGAAACTGACAAAGGCTTGATCTCCAGAATATGTAAGCAGCTCATATGACTTAATAAGAAAAAAACAAACAATCCAATCCAAAAATGGGCAGAAGACCTAAACAAGCAATTCTACAAGGAAGAAATACAAATGATCAATAGGCACATGAAAAAATGCTCAATATCACTAATTATTAGAGAAATGCAAAGCAAAACTACAATGTGGTATCACCTCACAGCAGTCAGAAAGGCCATCATTTAAAAGTCCACAAATGACAAATGCTGGAGAGGCTGTGGAGAAAAGGGAACCCTCCTACACTGCTCGTGGGAATGCAGTTTGGTGCAGCCACTGTGGAAAACAGTATGGAGATTCCTCAAAAGACTAGGAATAGACTTATCATATGAACCAGGAATCCTACTCCTGGGCATATATCCAGAAAGAACCCTACTTCAGGATGACACCTGCACCCCAATGTTCATAGCAGCACTCTTTACAATAGCCAAGAGAAGGAAACAGCCTCAACCTCCATCAACAGATGGCTGGATAAAGATGAAGTGGTATATTTATATAATAGAATACTATTCAGTCATAAAAACTGACAACATAATGCCATTTGAAGCAACATGGATGCTCCTGGAGAACGTCATTGTAAGTGAAGTAAGCCAGAAAGAGAAAGAAAAATATCATATGAGATCACTCATATGAGGAGTCTAAAAACAAAACAAAACATAAGTACAAAACAGAAACAGACTCATAGACATAGAATACAAACGTGGTTGCAAGCGGTTGGGGGGATTGGGAAGCATTAGACTTGAATTTCAAAATGTAGAACAGATAAACAAGATTATACTGTATAGCACAGGGAAATATATACAAGATCTTATGGTAGCTCACAGAGAAAAAATTTTGATAATGAATATATATATGTTCATGCATAACTGAAAAATTTTGCACTACACTGGAATTTGACAGAACATTGTAAAATGATTATAAATCAATAAAAAAACATTTTTTAAAAAAGTATGACTGAATTATATGTTGTCTAAAAGAGAACCATCTTAGATTTAAGATCACACATAGGCGAAAGTAGACGGAGAGAAAGATATATTCCATGCAACTAGTAACCAAAACAGATATGGAGGGGTTTACTATATCAGATAATACAGACTTTAAGTAAAAAACTGTCAGGCACAAAAAAGGTTATTACATGATGACAAAAGGTCAATTCAACAGGAAGATATAACAATTATAAATATATATATACTCAACTTCAAATCACCTATATATGCAAACATTGACAGATCTGAAGAGAGGGAAAGACAGCAATACAAAAAAGTATAAAGATTCAGTTCACTACTTACAATAATGGACAAATCATCCAGACAGAAAATCAATAAGGAAATAGGAGACTTGAACAACACTGGAGTAAATGGCCCTAACAAATATATACAGATCATTCCACACAAGAGCAACAGAATACAAATTTATCTCAAATACTCATGAAACATTCTCATGGATAGATCACATGCCAGGTGAAGAACATTTGTCTTAACAAATTTAAGAACAAGGATTTTATTTTCAAGCATTTTTTCCAACAACAATGGAATAAAACTAGAAGACTATAAGAAATTGAAATTGGGAAAACACAAAATACATGGATATTAAGCAACATAAGCCAAAAAAGAAATAAAAAAGTAATTATAAAATAGATTACTACAAATGATAACAAAAACACAACATGTCCAAATTTATGGCAGCCAGGAAAAGTAGGAATAAAATGGCAGCTTATAGTGAAAAAAAGCCCAAATTAAAAAATAAAAATCTCAGAAATAAACAACCTAACTAGACATTAAGTAATTAGAAAAAGAATAAACAAAACAGAAAATAGCAAAGAAAAGAAAATAATAAAGATATAACAGAAATAAGTGAGATAGAAAATAGAAATCAACAAAATACTGACAAAATTGAGATTTGGTTTTTTGAAAAGATAAACAATATTGACAAACCCTTAGCTAAATGAAGAAAAATGGCAAAAATCAAATTAATAAAACTAGAAATTAAAAAGAAAACCACTGCCATAAAAATAAAAAGATAATAAAAGAGTTATGAATAACTATATGTCAACAGTTTGGACACTTAGAAGAAATGGATAGATACCTGAAATTATACAACCTACCAAAACTGAATAAAGAATAAATAGAAAGTCTGAACAAACCAACAACCATTAAAGAGAATCAGTAATAAAAAATCCTCCCAAAAATTATAATCCCAAGACCAGATGATTTTAGATGATTTCTATCAAACTGTTCAAGAAAAATTAATATCAATCCTTCTTAAAATGGTTCCAATAAACTGAAAAGAACGATTTCAAACCTATGTATGAGGACAGTGTCACCTTGATATCAAAGCCAAGCAACAAACCATAAGAAAAAAAAACTATAGGCCTATATCCCTGATAAACATAAACCGAAAAATGTTCAAAAATACTAGCAAACAAAAGTAAACAGCACCATGAGTTACTGGGATGAATCCAACTTGATTACGGTGTATGATGTTTTTCATGTGTTGTTGGATTTTATTTGCTAATATTTTGTTGAGGATTTTTGCATCTATGTTCATCAGTGATATTGGCCTGTAATTTTCTTTTTTGGTAGTGTCTTTGTCTGATTTTGGTATCAGGGTGATGGTGGCTTCATCGAATGAGTTTGGGAGTACTCCCTCCTTTTCAATCTTTTGGAAGAACTTGAGAAGGATCAGTATGAGTTCTTCTCTGTACATTTGGTAGAATTTTCCAGTGAAACCATCCAATCCTGGACTTTTGTTTGTAGGGAGGATTTTTTATTGCTATTCGATTTCATTTCTAGTGATTGGTCTGTTCAAGTGGTCAATTTCATTTTGATTCAATCTTGGTGGACTGTATGTTTCAAAAACTTGTCCATTTTTTCTAGGTTATCTATTTTGTTTCCACATAGTTGCTCATAGTATTCTCATACAATATTTTATATTTTTGTGGTATTGGTTGTAATTTCTCCATTTTCCTTCCTAATTTTGTTTATTGTGCTCTCTCTTTTCTCTTCTTCATGAACTTGGCCAGAGGGTTGTCAATTTTTTTACTCTTTCACAAAACCAGCTCTTGGTTTGATTGATTTTTTTCTATTGATTTTTTAATCTCTATTTTATTTATTTACTCCCTGATCTTTATTATTTTCTGCCTTCTACTGAATTCTTTTTGCTCTTGAAAACTGACTATAACTCAATGAAAAATTCACTCCCTAAAAAGAAAAAAACAGCACTATGAAAGGTAATACACCATGACTAAGTGGAATGTCTTCCTAGGATGCATGGAAAGTTCAAGATAGGCAAATCAATGACAGTGATACACTGCATTAACAGAATGAAGGACAAAAATTATATAATCATCTCAATAGATACAGCTGACAATATTCAACACCCTTTCATGAGAAAAAATTATGTATATAAAGATCATATCTTAACATAATGAAGGCCACATATGGAAAGCCCACAGCCAACCACATACTCAATGATTAAAAATTGAAAGCTTTTCCTCTAAGATTTGGAGACAAACAAGGATTCCTGATCTCACCATTTCTATTCAACAAAATACTGGAATCCCTAACCAGAGTAATTAGATAAGGAAAAGCAATAAATTTCATCCAAATTGGAAAGTAAATGTCTCTGTTTCCAGATGGCATGTTCCTATATATACAAAATCCTAAAGGTGTTAACAAAAACCTGTTAGAACTAATAAACAAATTGAGTAAATCTTCATGATTTAAAATCAATCTACAAAACTAATTTGTGCTTCTGCATGCCAACAATAAACTATCCAAAAAGAAAATTTAAAAAATGCCATTTAAAATAGCATCAAAAAGAATAAAATGCCTAGAAATAGCAAAATAAATGAAAGACTTGCACACTGAAACTTATAAATAACTGATGAAAAATTATAGAATTCACAAATAAGTGGGAATACAGTTGTGTTCACAAATTGGAAGAATTAATATTTTCAAATGTCCATACTACTCAAAGTGATCTACAGATTCAATACAATACCTATCAAAATTCCAAAGATGATTTTACAGGAATGGGAGAAAAAACTCTAAAATTAATATGAAACAACAAAACATTATAAAGAGCAAAAGCAATTGTGAGCAAGAAATCAAAGCTTTTCACACTTCCTAATTCCAAATATATTACAAAGCTATAGTAAATAAAACAATACGGTTCTGTCTTAAAATCAGACATATAGATCAATTAAATAGAACATAGAGGTCAGAAATAACCACAATAAATATACTCAATAGTCAACTGTTCTTCAACAAAGGTGTCATGAACATGCAGTAGGGAAAGGATAGTCTCCTCAACAAATGGTGCTGGGAAAACAGGATATCAACATGTAGAAGAATGAAACTGGACTCTTATCTTGCACTATGTACACTAATCAACTCAAAATACATTAAAGAGTGGTTGTGGCCAAGATGGAAGAGTAGGAAAATCCTGAACATACTTTTTTCCCATGGACACACAACAATTACAACTATGTACAAAGCAACTATGAGAATGACCTGAAGATTAGCAGAAAAGATTTTTCAAAACTAAAGATATATATAAGGAACCACAATGAGACAGGTAGGAGAGGCAGAGACACAACAGAATAAAGACCCACACCCATGGGTCTGCAACACACAATCAGGAAAAATATCACAATTGTACAGGTTATCCCCAAGGAGTAAGGGGTCTGAGCTCCACATCAGGCTCCCATCCAGGGGATTCTGAACTAGTAAAATGAGTACCCAGAATGTCTGGCTTTGAAAACCACTGAGGCTTTTGTAGGGAGAGCTGGAGGGGTATAGGAAACAGACTCCACTCATAAAGGGCATGTGCAAAATCTCACATGTTATGAGTCCCAGAGGAGAAGCAGTAATTTGAAAAGAAACTGGATCAGACCCACTTGCTGATCTTGAGAGCCTCCAGGAGAGTCAACAGGCAGCTAGGATTCACCCTAGAGACAGAGACAGTGGTGACAGCCATTTCTCAGAGCTTGGTCTATGATGATATTATCAGTGCTGACAAGTGCCATTTTGGAGCCTTCACACTAGCCTATTAGCACCAGGGAACTGGCCCCACCCACCAGCTGGCCAGCCTCAACTCCAATCCCCAACCAGACTCAATAGGTAGTTGCATGGGGAAACAGTCCCACCCTCCACTGGGCTGGCACTAGCCCTGAGTCCCCCTGGGCCTTGCAGACAGACGTAGGGACATGACCCCATGCTCCATAAGGCCTGCATCAGCCACAAGCCCCTAGGAGCCATGCAGGCAGCTGTAAAGGGACATGGTCCCACACTCCAGTGGGCCACCACCAGCCCAAAATATGCTTGGGCTGCACAAATGGACACAGAATGAGTCAGCCTTAACCTCAAGGCTCACACCATTCCTACATCCCCTTGGGAAATGCACCAAACTACATGTAAAGACAATTCTGCACTTTAGGGGGCACACAGCCACCACACAAGGTATGGTCTCACAGACAATGGGGCCAAGAGACAGCCCTGCCTACTAGTGCACCACAAGATTCAACCCCACCACAACTGAAGGGCAAACACAGCCCACACAGTGGGCAACCCTAGGCATATACCTCTGGTGACCAGAGGGTAGCATGCTGCTCGGCCCCACAGGACATCTCTTACATAAAGTAATTTCTCAAAAATAGAGAAATGTAACCTACCTACATGACACATAAAAATATATAGAGAACTGGTCAAAATGAAGAGACAGAGGAATATGTTCTAAATGAAGGAACAATTCATAACCTCAGAAAAACAGCTAAACAAAGTAGAGATAAGCAAACTACCTAATAAAAGAGTTCAAAGTAATGACCAAAAAGAATCTCAATAAACTTTGGAAAAGAACGGATAAACACAGTGAGAATTTTAACAGCACTAGATAATATAAAGAAGAACAAAACAAAGATGAAGAATACAATAAGTAAAAAAAATACACTAGAAGTAATCAACAGAATAGATGATACAGAGATATTGATCAGTAATCTGGAAGACAGAGTAGTGGAAATCAGCAATGCTGAGCAGGAAAAAAGAAAAAAAATAATTTTAAATATTAATAATATTTTAAGAAACCTCTGGACAATGTCAAGAGTACTAATATGTGAAATATGGGGGTCCCAAAAGTAGAAGAGAGAGAGGGAAAAAGGGGAAGATAGCTTATTTGAAGTGATAATAGCTGAAAACTTCCCTAACCTGGGAAAAAAACAGATACCCAGCCCTAGGGACCACAGAGAGTCCCAAACAAGATGAACCCAAAGAGGTCTATATCAAGGTATATTATAATTATAAATGACAAAAATTAAAGATAAAGAGAGACTCATAAAAGCAGTAAGAAGAAAGCAATTAGATATATAGGAAGGAACTCCCCTAAAACTATCAGTTGACTTTACAGCAGAATTTTGTACGTCAGGATGGAGGCACATGATGTATTCAAGATAATGAAAGGAAAATCTTACAATCAAGAATACCTTACCCGGCAAGTTTATCATTCAGAATTGAAGAAACAGTTTTACAAATAAGCAAAAACTAAAAGAATTGAGCACGACTTAGTCAGCTTTGCAAGAAATGTTCAAGGGACTTCTCTAAGCTGAAAAAAAGGGCTACAACTAGAAATATAAAACATTATGAAAGGAAAAAAACTCACTGTTAAAGGCAAACATACAGTAAATGTAGTAGATGCATGACCTATAAAGCTAGTAGGAAGGTTAAAAGACAAAAGAAGTAAAATTATCTATATTCAAAATGAGTGGTTATCGGATTCACAAAACCAAAAGATATAAAATATGTTAAAAACATTAAATGTGGTGGAAAGGGGAGAAAATGTAGGGTATTTAGAATGGGGTGCAAACTTAAGAAATCATTATTTTAATTAATTATATATATGTATATTAATTATATATATACACACATATATTTGTTATATATGAATTTCATGGTAGCCACAACCCAAAAACACAAAAAAAAATGGAAAGGAATCTAACACTAAAGAAAGTCATTAAATCATGAGACAAGAGGATAAAATGAAGATGGGAACAAAAATGAACTACAAAAACAACCAGAAAACAATTAACAAAATGGCAATAAGTGCATACTTATCAGTCATTACTTTAAATGTAATTGGAATAAATGCTCCAATCAAAAGACATAATGTGGCTAAATGGACAAAAAAAACAAGATCTATGCAAGAGATTCAGTACAGATATAAAGACGTACACAAACTGAAAATGAGAGGACTAAAAAGGCAAATGGAAACAAAAAGAAAGCTGTGGTAGCAAAACATATTAGAGAAAACAGACTTTAAAACAAAGACTCTAACAAGGGACAAAAAAAGGACATTACATAATAATAAACAGATCAATATAATAAGATACAGCAGATGTAAATACATAGGCACAAAATGCAGGAGTACTGAAATACATAAAGCAAATATTACCAAACTAAAAGGGAAAAATAGACAATAACACAATGACAGTAGGGAACTTTAACACCAGACTTAAATCAATGGACAGATCATCCATATAGAAAGTCAGTAAGGAAATATTGTCTTTAAAGAAAACAATAGACCAGATAGACAATAAAAATAGAACATGCCATCCAAAACCAGGAGAATACAGTCTTTCCAAATACACATGGAACATTTTCCAATATAGATCACATACTAGGCCATAAAACAAGTTTCAGTAAATTGAAGAAAACTGAAATCATATCACACATCATTTACAATCACAATGGTATAAGACTAGAAATCAGCTACAAGAAAAAAACTGAAATATCTGAATGCTAAATGACATGCTACTAAACAACCAATGGGTTACTGAAGAAATCAAGGAAGAAACCAAAGATACTTGGAGCCAAATGAAAATGAAAACACAATGATCTTAAATCAACGTGACACAGGTAAAGCAGTTCTAAGCGGGAAATTTATACTGATATAATCCTACCTCCTCAGGAAACAAGAAAAATCACAAATAAATAATCTAACCTTATACCTAAAGGAACTGGAAAACAAAGAACAAACAAAACTCAAAGTTAGTAGACAGAAAGATATTATAAAGATCAGAGCAGAAATAAGACATAGAGACAAAAAAGAAATAGAAAAGATGAATGACACCAAGAGCTTGTTCTTACAACCAACACTACAGAAATAAAAAGGATCATAAAAGACTACTGAAAATAATTTTTATGTCAATAAAATTGACAACCGGGAAGAAATGGATAAATTCCTAGATATATACAATCTCCTGAGACTGAATCATTAGGAAGAAGAAAATATGAACAGATCAATTACCAGCAATGAAATTGAATTAGTAATAATAATAGTAATATTAAAACTCCTAGCAAACAAAAGTCCAGGACCAGACGGCATCAGAGGGGAATTCTACCCAACATTTAAAGAAGACGACACAAACAAATGGAAAGATATACTGTTCTCATGGATTTAAAGAATACTGTTAAAATGATTATACTACTCAAGGCAATCTACAGATTCAGTGCAATCCTGTCAAAATACCAAAGGTATTTCTCACAGAACTAGAACGTGTACTCCTCAAATTTGTACAGAAGCACAAAAGACCTTGAATAGCCAAAATAATCTTGAGAAAGAACCAAGCTGAAAGTATCAAGTTCTCTGACTTCAAACCACACTAAAAAGCTATAGTAATCAAAGAAGTATGATACTGTCACAAAAACAGACACATAGATCAATGGAACAGAATAAAGACCCCAGAAATAAACCCGTGTTCATATGGTTAATTAATCTGACAAAGGGAGCAAGGATAATGGGTAAGACAGCCTCTTCAATAAATGGTACTGAGAAAACTAGACAACTACATACAAAACAATCAAACTGGACTACTTTCTCACATCATGTTAAAAATAAACTAAAAATAGATTAAGGAATAAGATGAATTAAGTATAAGATCATGAAATTCCTAGAAGAAAACATAGGTAGTACCATCTTTGATATTGATCTCAGCAATTTTTTTTGGCTATCTCTCCTTAGTCAAAGGAAATAAAAGCAAAAATAAACAAAAGGGACCACATCAAATTAACAAAAGCATTTACACAGAGAAGGAAGCTATCAACAAAACTAAAAGACCACCAACTGAAAGGGAGAAGACATATACATGTGATACATCTGATAAGGAGTAAATATCTAAAATACACAAAAAAAACCCACAATTCAAAATCAGAAAACAACCTAATTAACAAATGGACAGAGTACCTCAATGGACATTTTTTTCTGAAGAAGACATACAGATAGCCAACAGACATGTGAAAAGATGCTCAAAATCATTAATAATCAGGGAAATACAAATCAAAACCATAATGAAGAGTGTGTGGAGGGATGGTCAAGATGGCAGAGTAGAAGGATGTGCTTAGCTCACTCTCTCCCACAAATACACCAAGATAGACATTCATGGATCACACAATCACTCAGAACACTTGCTGAACTTTGACAGAATATTGCCTTCTTCAAAAGACAAAATTTGCCACAAATATGGTAGGAGAAAATGAAAAAAGAAGTAAAAAGGAAATTAACACTGGACAATTACTGCAGGGAGGCAGTGGCAAAGGAGGAATAGCGATCTTATGCTGGGTCTTCCCCATTCCAATGGAGAGGTCAGTGGGACAGAGGAGAAACCTCTGAGGCTGGGATCTATATAGAACAGCCCTTGACCAACAGAACTAAGTGAAATGGGCACAAAGAGTCCCTGTGACCCTCAGCCCTAGATGTGAACCAGCAGGGGTGGTATGGAACAAGCTGCCCCAGCTGGGTGGAGAACTGCAGCCAACTGTACAGAGGCAACCTCAGGGGACTGGAGTGTGCTGTGCACCATAGTTAGGAGGATACAGAGAACAGAACAGCCTGTGACCCCCATAAAATTAAAAAAAAAAGCAAATCAACACTGCTAGAGTACACTGGGGGAGGGGTGCCATAGCCTTTGTCTCAGACCCTCAGCATCATTGCTGGCTTGTTCCTGGGATAAGAGAGGCAAGGCTTTGTCACAACTATCATATTTGCTGGTTCTTGGTTCCCAGGTGGAGGTGGGGTTGAAACCTGAATCCATACCCAGGGGCTCTGCAACCTCATAGGCAAAAGTGAGATTTCTTTACAACCCAGGCAAAGGGGACCATTCTGCTCTGATGCCTCTGTGAACTGACGTATCTAAGACAAATGAACAAGGAGCAGAGTTCTGGCACACAGGTGGGGTAAGAGCTGGTATGGCCATTCTTGGGGAGCCCACCTATGGAGTGCAGAGCAGCAGAGGGAGCACAACTGGGGCACAACCTGCCCACCTACTGTGTGAGGACACTGCCCTGGGAGGGGGTGTGACCCACCCTCCAACCTTGAGCAGACACAGTGCTGGGAAGCTTCAGCAGGGCTAGGGCAGGAGAAATGAAAACCACAGAACAAATAGGCCTGCTTCAATAGCCAGGACAGGTTCTGGGCACCATAACACTGGCCACATCCCCAACCAAAGGGATAACAGAACAGCCAAAAGGCACAGAAGGAAGACGTGGCAAACAACAATAACTAAAATAAATCATGCAACAAAATTAGAAGTGCACAGTCTACAAGGGAGAACATTCTTCTTTTTTTTCTGTTCTATTTTAAATTTTTTAATTATTATTTTTAATTTTTATTACTTTTATTTTTTAATCTTTAAAAAATTATCTTCTTTGAAAATTTTTTGTTAGTTTTTAAAATTTGTCTCAATTTGATTTTTTTGTTTTGTTCTGTTATTTATTATATTCGGTTTGTAAATCTTTTTTCTTCATTAAATTTTTTTTATTTTTAAAAATTTTCTTAATTAGTTTTTATTTGAATTTTCTGTTTTTTAATAATTTATTTTAATTTGGGTTCTTAATTCTTCCTCTTTTTAAGTTAAAGAAATAAATTTTAAAATTTTTTTGGTTTAAATTTTTGGTTTTCTTCTTGTTTTGTTTTTTTGTTTTTTGGGTTTTTTTTTTTTTAGTTGTATTTCTTCATCCTCTTTAAATAAATTAATAAATAATTCCCTTCAGGATCACAGGAGATAACTGACACTCCATAGTCCATAGTGCCAGAGAGATATAAATAAAATGAAGAAGCAGAGGAACCATCCCCAATTAAAAGAATAAGATAAATCCCCTGAAAGAATAATCAATAAAAGAGACTTCCACAGTCTAACAGAACATGATTTCAAAAAAGAAGTCATCAAAGCACTGAAGGAACTGAGAGAGACTGTGAATAGAGACCAAGAATACTTCAAAAGGAAACTGAAACTATAAAGAGGAGCCAATTAAAAACAGAAAGCACAATGGCTGAGATAGAGCTGAGCTAAAGGCTGTCAAAAGCCAACTAGAGAATGCAGAGGAACAAATAAGTGATGTAGCAGACAGGATAACAGAGATCACACAATGAGAACAGCAGACAGATAAATAAACACAAATAAAAAACAGTGAAAACAATATAAGGGACCTATGGGATAATATAAAGTTTGCCAACCAACACATAATAAGGATCCCAGAAGGAGAAGAAAGAACAAAGGTGACTAAAAAGGTATTTAAAGAAATAATGGCTGAAAACTTCCCAAACCTAAAGAAGGAATTAGATATCCAAGTACAGGAAGCACAGAGGATCCCAAACAAGAAGAACCCAAACAGACCCACAACAAGACTTGTAATAGTCAAGATGGCCAAGGTTAAAAATAAAGAGATGATTCTAAAGTCAGTAAGAGAAAAACAAAGATTTAGTTACAGGGGAACCCCCATAAGGCTTTCTGCTGATTTCTCTACACAAACAATGCTGGTCAGAAGGGAGTGGCAAGATATATTCAAAGTCCTGAATGAAAAAAGGCAGCAACCTAGGACACTTTATCCAGGAAGGTTATCTTTTAGAATAGAAGGAGAGATAAAGAATATCACATACAAGCAAAAACTAGAAAAATTCAGCAATGCTAAACTTATGCTAAGAGAAACAATGAAAGTTCTACTCTAAATAGAAAACAAGCAGGATGCAACAGAAAGGAGAAAGCCATAATTGGAAAGGTGATAATTACAATGATTTACAATAGAATAAACATGAAGATGAAAAGATGACATCAAAATCATTAAGGGTGGGAGAGGGGAGCAAGGAAATATATGTTTTTTCTTTTTTTTTCATTCTTTATACGATGGGTTTGAGATTATATGACTATCAGTTTAAAACACATATAGTAGTGGATTAATATACATACAAAACTGGGTAACCACAAGACAAAAGCTTACAATAGAGCCACAAAAACTAAAAAGAAAGCACTATAATACAAAGGAAAATTATCAAACCATAAAAAGAAAAAGAAACGAACAAAGAGGAAATACCAAATCAACTGCAATACTAAGTTTAAAATGGCAATAAACATACATCTATCAATAATTACTGCAAATGTCAATGGACTAAATGCTCCAATCAAAAGACATAGAGTGGCAGGTTGGATTTAAACAATAATCTACAATATGCTGCATACAAGAGACCCACTTTAGGGAGAAGGACACACATACATTGAAAGTGAAAGGATGAAAAAAAATTTCCATGCAAATGGAAATGACAAGAAAGCAGGAGTAGTAATGCTGATTACACACAAAGTAGACTTTAAAACAAAGGCCATAAAGAAAGATAAAGAAGGACACTGTATAATGCTTAAAGGAGAAATATAAAATGAGGATATTACACTCATTAATATATATGCACCCAATATAGGAGCACCTAAATACATAAAGCAAATACTAACAGATATAAAAAGAGAAATTGATGGGAACACAATTATAGTAGGAGACTTTAACTTCCCATTAACATCACTGGATAGATCTTCCAGGCAGAAAATTAATAAAGCAATAGAGAAACTAAATGACAAAATAGAAAATCTGAACTTGGCTGATAATTTTAGGACATCACATTCTCAAAGTACAGAATATAATTTCTTTTCAAGTGCACATGGAACATTTTCTAGGTTAGATCATGTACTCGGGCACAAAAGAAGCCTCAACAAATTTAAGAAGATAGAAATTGTTTACAATATCTTTTCTGACCACAATGTCATGAAAATAGAAATCAACTACAGAAAAATAAATCAGAAAAAAAATGACAACATGGATATTAAACAACATGCTACCAAAAAAAAAGGGTCAATGATGACATCAAAGAAGAAATTTAAAAAATACTTTGAGACAAATGACAATAAAAACACAACCCCACAGATTCTATGGGTTGCAGCAAAAGCAGCCCTAATAGGGAAGATCATAGTGAAACAGGCCATCCTCAAAAAAGAATTTCAGAAAAAAGCAAACTAACCTACTAGCTAAAAGAACTAGAAAATAAGAGCAAAAAAAAAAAAGCCATCAGAAAGAAGGAAATAATAAAGATCAAGGAGGAAATAAAAATTAGAAATTAAAAAAAATAGAAAAAAATTATCAAATCAAGAGCTGGTTTTGTGAAAGAGTAAATAAAATTGACAAACCTCTGGCAAGGCTAACTAAGAAGAAAAGAGAGAGAAGACAAATAAAAAAATTAGAAAGTAAAATGGAGAAATCACAACCAATACCAGAAATACAAAATATTATATGAGAATACTATGAACACCTATATGGAAACAAAATGAATAACCTAGAAAAAGTGGACAAGTTTCTGGAAACATACAGTCCACCAAGACTGAACCAAAAAGAAATTGACCACTTGAACAGATCAATCACTAGAAATGAAATAGAATTAACAATAGAAAAAACCTCCCTACAACTAAAACTCCAGGACCAGATGACTTCACTGGGTAATTCCACCAAGTATACAAAGAAGAACTCATACTGGTTCTTCTCAAACTCTTCCAAAAGATTGAAAATGAGGGAGTACACCCAAACTCATTCTATGAAGCCACCATCATCCTGATTCCAAACCAGACAATAACATTACCAAAAAAAGAAAATGACAGGCCAATATCACTGATAAACATAGATG
Organism: Camelus bactrianus; assembly: GCF_048773025.1. Classification (NCBI taxonomy): domain Eukaryota; kingdom Metazoa; phylum Chordata; class Mammalia; order Artiodactyla; family Camelidae; genus Camelus; species Camelus bactrianus. The sequence goes on along the minus strand of NC_133575.1, from coordinate 65,324,626 downwards.
CAAAAATCCTCAACAAAATATTAGCAAACAGAATCCAACAATACATAAAAAGTTCATACACCATGATCAAATTGGATTCATCCCAGGAACACAAGGATGGTCAACATAAGAAAATCGATCAATGTAATACATCACATCAACAAGAGAAAGGACAAAAACCACATGATCATCTCAATAGATGCATAAAATACATTTGATAAAATTCAACAGCCATTTATGATAAAAAAAAAAAAACTTTACCAAAGTGGGAACATATTTCAACATAATAAAAGCTATTTATGACAAACCTACAGCCAGCATAGTACTCAGTGATGAGAAACTGAAAACTTTTCCACTAAAATCTGGGACAAGACAAAGTTGCCCACTCTCACCACCTGTATTCAACATAGTCTTGGAAACCCTAGCCACAGCAATCAGGGAAGAAAAAGATATAAAAGGGATCAAATTGGAAAAGAAGAGGTAAAATTGTCACTATATGGAGATGACATGACACTATATACAGAAAACCCTAAAAGCTCCACACAAAAACTACTAAAACTAATAAAAGAATTCAGCAAGGTAGCAGGATACAAGATTAACATACAAAAATCAGTTGCATTTCTTTACATTAATAATGAATCAACAGGAAAAGAAAGTAAAGAAACAATCCATTTTAAAATTGCACACAAAGCAATAAAATAGGAAAAATCTGACCAAGGAGGTGAAAGACTTATACATGGATAACTACAAAACACCAATTAAGGAAATTAAAGAAGACTTATATAAATGGAACGACATCTCATGCTCTTGGATTGGAAGAATCAATTTTGTTAAAATGGCCATACTGCCCTCAGTAATCTACAGATTTAATGCAATCCCTATCAAATTACCCAGGATATTTTTTACAGAACTGGAAATTAGGATCCTAAGAATTATATGGAAACACCAAAAAAAAAAAAAAAAAAACCAGAATTGCCAAAGGAATATTGAAGAAAAAGAACAAAGCTGGAGGAATAACCCTCCCAGACTTCAGACAATATGACAGAGCTACGTTAATCAAAACTGCATGATATTCACATATAAACAGACATACAGATCAATGGAACAGAATAGAGAACCCAAAAATAAATCCACAGACCTATGGTCAATTAATCTTTGACAAAGGAGGCAAGAACATACAATGGAGAAAAGACAGTCTCTTCAGCCAGTGGTGTTGGGAATTGGACAGCTGCATGAAAATCAATGATTTTAGAACACTCTCTCACCCCATACACAGAGATAAACTCAAAGTGACTTAAAGACTTAAATATAAGACAAGACACAATAAATCTCCTAGAAGAAAACATATACAAAATATTCTGTGACATAAATCTAAGCAACATTCTTCTAGAGCAGTCTACCCAGGCAATGGAAGTAAGAGCAAAATTAAACAAATGGGACCTAATTAAACTCATAAGCTTTTGCAAAGCAGAGGAAACAATAAGCAAAACAAAATAACAACCAACAGAAAGGGAGAAAATATTTGCAAATAATGCAACTAATAAAGGCTTAATTTCCAGAATATATAAACAGCTCATACAACTTAATAACAACAAAAAAGCAAACAAACAACCCAATCCAAAAATCAGCAGGTGACCTAAACAAGCATTTCTCCAATGATGACATAAGAATGGCCAATAGACATATGAAAAAATGTTCAATATCACTAATTATCATAGAAATGCAAATCAAAACTACTATGAGGTATCACCACACACCAGTCAAACGGCCATCATCCAAAAATCCAAGCATGATAAATGCTGGAGGGGGTGTCGAGAAAAAAGAATCCTCCTATACTGTTTGTGGGAATGTAGGTTATTGCAGCCATTATGGAAAAGAGTACAGAGATTTCTCAAAAAACTAAAACTAGACTTACCATATGATCCAGCAATCCCTCTTCTGGGTATATATCCAGAGGGAAATCTAAGTCAAAAAGATACATGTACCCCAGTTTCATAGCAGCACTATATACAATAGCCAAGACATGGAAACAACCTAAATGTCCATTGACAGCTGACTGGATAAAGAAGTGGTGGTATATTTATACAATGGAATACTATTTTGCCATAAAAAAGAATAAAATAATGCCATCTGCAGCAACATGGATGGACCTAGAGATCATTATTGCAAGTGAAGTAAGCCAGAAACAGAAAGAAAAATACCATATGATATCACTCATATGTGGTATCTGAAAGTAAAAAACAAACAAACAAAAAATGGGATACTATGAACTCATCTACAAAACACAAACAGACTTGCAGACTTAGTAAACAATCCTATGTTTACCAGGGAAAGAGGGTGGAAGGGGATAAATTTTGGAGTTTGAGATTTACAAATGTTAGCCACTACATATAAAAGTAGATTTAAAAAAAAAAGTTTCTTTGTATAGCACAGGGAACTATGTTCAATATCTTGTAGTAACCTTTAATGAAAAAAATGAATAGTTATATATACATATATACACACATTACTAGGATATTGTGCTGTACAACAGAGATAGATGCATTGCTATTGACTATACTTCAATTAAGAAAAAAAAACATAATGAGATACCACCTTCCAACTGTCAAAATGGCTATCATCATAAAGACAAGAAATAAGTTTTGGCTGGTATATGGAGAGGAAAGAACCCTCATGAACTCTTAGTAGAAGTGTATACTGGTATAGCTGCCGTGAAAAACAGTATGGAGTTTCTTCAAAAATTTAAAAATAGAACAGCCATATGGTTCTACAGTTTCAATTCTGGGTACTTACCTGAATAAAATAACAACACTTATTCAAAAAGATGTATGCACACTAATGTTCATTGCAGCATTATTTACAATAGCCAAGATATGGGAGCAATCTGTGTCCTCTGATAGATAAATGGATAAAGACATATGGTATCTAATGGAATATTACCTAGCCATTAAAATAAAATGAAATCTTATATTTGTGACAATGTATATTATTCTAGAGTGTATTATGCTATTTTAAACAAGTCAGATAGAAAAAAAGAAATACCACATGATCTCATTCATATATGAAGTCCAAAAAAGAAAACAAAAAATTGAAAACAGACTCACAGATACAGATAACAAACTGGTGGTTGCCAGGAGGGAAGGGGCTTGGTGGGTGTAAAATAGATGAAGATGATTAAGAGGTACAAACCTTCATTTTGAAAATAAATAAGCCACAGTGATATAATATATAACACAAGAAATATAGTCAATACTATTGGAATAACTTTGTAAAAGGACAGATGGGTACTAGACTTATGTTGATCATTTCTTGATGTATGTGAATGTCAAATCACTATATAGCATGCCTAAAACTAACACAATATAGTACATCAACTATATTTTAATAAAGAAAAGGCAAATAATCTATTAAAGACTTAAATATAAGTAAGACCCCTTTAAAAATACATAAAAGTAAAGCATCTTGACATTTTCTCTTGGCCATTATTTTTGGCTAGGAGATCAAAAGCACAGATAACTAAAGCAAAAATGGACAAGTAAGACTGTATCACACTACAAAGCCTCCAAAGAGCAAAGGAAACAACAGAATTAAAGGCAACACACAGAAAGGGAGAAAATGTTTGCCTATAATATATCTGGTAAAGGGTTAATATCCAAAGCATATAAGGAACTCCTATAATGCAACAGAAAAAAAAGTAACCTGATTAAAAGAATGGGCAAAGGAATTGAATAAACATTTTCCCAAAGAAGACAAAAAATGACAAACAGGTATATGAAAAGTTGCTCAACTAGTCATCAAGAAAATGCTAATAAAAACCACAGTGTGATATCAGCTCACACCTTTTATGATGTCTGTTATGAAAAAGATAATTGTGGGCAAGGATGTTTAAAAAGGGGAATTTTGGTACATTGCTGGAGGGAATGCTATTTGGTACAGCTACTGTGAAAAACAGTATGGAAGTTCTACAAAAAGTTAAAAATAGAACTACCATGTGATCCATCAATCTCTCTTTTGGGTATACATGCAAAGGAATTGGAAAAAAAGGATCCTGAAGATAAATCTGCATTCCCATGCTCATTGCAGCATTATTCATAATAGACAACATATGGAAGCAACCTAAATGTCCTTTGTCAAATGGATGAAGAAAATGTGGTACATGCATAAAATGGAAAATTATTCCACCTTATAATAGAAAAAATCCTGCCATTTATGGCAATATGGATGAACCTGAAGAATATTATGCTAATGAAATAAGCCAAACACAGACAAATGCTACATGATTTAATTTATATGAAGAATCTAAAATAGTCAAACTCAAAAAAGCAGAGAATAGAATAGTCGTTGCTAGAGTCTAGCAGACAGGGAAATAGGAGCTGTTAGTCAAAGTATATACAAAGTTCCCATTATATAAGATGAATAAGTCCTAGAGATCTACAGTAGGGCATAATGCCTATAGTTAACATACAGTATTGTGTATTTATTTTTTTTCTGAGAATAGTTCTTATGTTGTCTCATTACTAAATAATAATAATAGCAAGAAGAGATTTTTAGATGTGATGGACACATTTATGACATAGATTGTGATGATGGTTTCATACATATAAATTTATCTCCAAACAAATTCATTAAATATATACAGCTTTTTTTTAGATTCTCTATATAAGTGATATCATATAATATTTGTCTTTGCCTGAATTACTTTACTTAGGATGATACATACCACTACATATAAAATAGACAAACAACAAGGACTTACTATATAGCACAGGGAACCATATTCAATGTCTTGTAATAATCTATAATGGAAATGAATCCAAATATATATATATATATATTTGTGTGTGTGTATGTATGTATATATATATATATATATGAATCACTTTGCTGTATACCTGATACAGAATATTGTAAATCAACTATATTTTAATTAAAAAATATGTACAGCTTTTTGTATGTCATCATGTCTCAATTAAGTGCTTTTTAAAAAAGGATTCTACATCTAGCAAAGCTATCCTCCAAAACTGAAGGAGAAATTAAGACATTCCCTGATAAACAAAATCTGAGGGAATTCAGTGATAGTAGACCTGCCCTACAAGAAACGCTAAAAAGAGTCCTTCAGGCTGAAATGAAAAGATTAGACAGCAATTTGAAGCCAAATAAAGAAATAAATGATTCCAGTAATAGTAAGTTCATAGGTGTATATAAAAGCCAACATTATTGTAGTTTTTTGTTTGTAACACCTATTTTTGTTTCCTATGTCATTTAAAAGATAAATTCATAAAACAATTAAAACTCAATGTGAATGGACACACATGTGTATATATATATATGTATAAATATGTGTGTGTATATAAATGTGTATATATATGTAATGTGTGATAAAATACATAAAGGGGGCAGAAATGTAAAGAAAAAGATATTTTGTGTGCTATTGAAGCTAAGTTGGTATCAATTCAAACTAGACTTATACATTAGGATGGCAATGGTAATTCCCACTAAATCACTAAGAAAGTAACCAAAAAATGTTCAGAAAAATAAGTAAGAAGAAAATTTAATTGGTATATTATAGAAGAAACACAAAAGAAGGTAGTAATGGAGGAAGTGAAGTACAGAAAATATATGATATATAAAAATAGTAAAATGGCAGAACTGAGCCTTCCTCACCATTAATTTAAATATAAATGGATTAAGCTCTCCAATCCAAAGACAGGCAGAATGGATAAAAGCACATAACCTGACTGTATGCTGTCTACCAATGACTCACTTTAGATCCAAAATCACAAATGGTTGAAAGTAAAAGTATGGAAAAAGATAATTTCATGCAAGTAGTAACTAAAATAAAGCTGGAGTGACTATAACAATATCAAAGTAGACTTTAAATCAAAAATTGTTACCTTTGATAAAAAGTCAATTCATCTAGAAGATTCAAAATTATAATAAACATATATGCAACAAATAATAGAGTCCCAAAATATATAAAACAAACATTAGCAGAATTGAAAGAAAAGATAATAATTGTCCTACAAAAATAGTTGAAATCATCAATATACCACTTTTAATAATGAATAGAAGGTCTGGACAGATCAGTAAGTAAAATTAGGACTTAAACAACACTATAAACCAATTTCACCTAATTGACATATATAGAACACTCCATACAATCCTCAAGTGTACATGGAATGTGTTCCAGTATACACCATATATATCTTATATCCCCAAACAAGTCTCAATATATTTTAAAAGATTAAAACCATACAAAGTGTCTTCTCTGACTATAATGGAATGACGCTAACAATCAAGAACAGAAGGAAACCTAGAAAATTCACAAAAAATATGAAAATTAAACCATACATTCTTAAAAGAACAGATGAATCAAAAAAGAAATCACAAGGGAAATTAAAAAATAATTTGAAATTAATAAAAAAGTGATATATCCATTTAAAGTAAAACCTAAAATGTTTAAAAGAAAATATAGAAGAAAATTTTGTGACCTTAGGTTGACCAATAATTTCTTAGATACAACACCAAAACTATGATTCATGAAAGAACACACAGATAAATTGAAATTTACCAAAACTAAAAATTTGACTCTTCAAAATGACATTTTTAAAAGAACCAATGACAATCCACAGACTAGAGAAAATATTTACAAATTATCTATCTGATAAAGGAATTGTGTACAGAATACTAAAAACAGTGATAAGAAAATAAACAATCCAATAGTATATTAACTAAAGTACATTTCATAAAAAAAGATATATATATATATATATATCTTTATATATATATGGCAAATAAGCACATGAAGATACTCAACAACTTTAGTTATTAGAAGAATGCAACTTAACAACAAAGATACAATTGGACCCTCATTACTGGGGCTAAAGTTTAAAGACTAACCATACCAAGAACTAACAAGGATGCCAAGTATCTGGAATTCTCATAAGCTGTTGATGGAAATGCTGAATGGTGCAACCACTCTGGGAGCCAGTTTGGCAGTTTCCTAAAAATTTAAACATAAACCTACCACATGATCCCACTTCAAGATATTTATCAAAGAGAAATAAAAGCTTATGTCCATACAAATACTTGTACATAGATGTTTAATGCAACAATATTTGTAGTAGCCAACAAGTTGAAATGACCCAAATATCCATCAACATAAATAGATAAACAAATGGTGGTGTATTCATATAATAGAATGCTATAATAAAATGGAATTTTCAATACACTGTATAATATGGATGAATTTCAAAATAATTATGCTTAGTGAAAGAAGCCAGACAATAAAAGTGTATATATAATGTGATTGCATTAACATAAAATTCTATTATTATGCAAATTAATGTATAGAGACAAAGCAGATCACTTGATTGCCTTTGAATAGGGTTAACTGAAATAAACTAGGGAACAGGAAAAAGGAATCTCTTGGAGTGTTCATTATCTTGATTTCGTGCACATATTTGAACATATCCATATGTCAAACCATATGAAATTTCATATTTTAAATATATGCAGTTTATTTTATGTAGTTATTAAAGTTGATGGCATAACTAGCAGAAAAATAATTACTTAAACTGACTTGAAAAGAGTATTTTCATCATGCATATCTAATGGATATATCCTGAAGACTAAAAAAAAGTGAAGTAATATTATATTGCATTTAGTAGTTTTTTTGGTACCAATATTTATCCATAAGTTTAAAACATTGACTGCACACACACATACACACACATACTTCAGTTTAAGAAGAAGTAGATACAAATATAAAATCAAAGAGTTAGAATTCCTATAACATTTTATTTTAATTGAAAATATATGTAAGATCTCAAGTTTTTTCCTTCCTAAAACTATAGATATGTATAGTTTATTAGCTCTTTCCTACCATAAAAAGTCCAGAAGTAACACCAAACTAGTAGCATCAATACTCAGATTGTGATTTGCAATGCCACTGCTCACTAAAAAGAACCAGAACTTTGGAGAAATGTCTGGTTCAAAGTCTGAATCAGGAATAGATCAGATGATCATCAGACATTTTATCATGCCAGACAGCCAGGAAGCTATCTAAGACTACTGGGGTCACGTTAAAAACACAAAGAGGCTAGCTTTAATCAGTACCCACTGGCCCAAGATGGCAGTATTTAAGCATTGATAAACTTAAAAGCTATAATTAAATTACATAGAGCATGTATCCTGCCTTTCTTATAAGGAAGCAGCTTTAATCTTACCAAACAGTTGATGAATTAAGAGTTGTTTATAGAAGAATTTCAGCTAATGAATGCAGAAAGACTGATAATTAAAAAGTTACCATTTTGCAACCTCTAATGAAATAAAGGATCTGGACAACAATCATCAAAGTTGTTTGGGGAATTTTACAATGAATTGATAAGGCTGACAAATCTTGAACCCACTGATCAATTTTTAAAATTATATTCCCTCTGTTTTAATACTATATGAAGTAAACAGTGTCACCTATGAAGTAATCTTGCAAAAATAATTAAAACTGAATCTAATTCATCCTCTAAAATTTATTGACTTAATGGAGATTGGGTGATTAGAACCAACATGTTAAGTTACACCACAAGGATGCAATCACCCAAATCCAGAGACTTAGAAATTCTACAGGACATAAAAAAAATTTATTCTGTATAGTACAGGGAACTAGATTAAATATTTTGTAATAACCTTTAATCAAAAAAATATGAAAAAAAATATATGTATGTATATGCATGACTGGGACATTGTGTTGTACACCAGAAATTGACACATTATAACTGACAGTACTTCAATAAAAAATAAATAAATAAAAGTTATGTTTACACACACACACAAGAATGAAATTCTACAGGATGAGTTGCACACTTTCTTAAATAAGTGGCTTGTTAAAGGGTTAGAGTGAACCTGTTAAAGACTAAAAAGATGTATCAAACAAATGCAAATATATGACTTTGGATGCTGTTTCAAACAAAATAAATATGAAAAGAACATTTTGAGACAATAAAGGGAAATTGAACATAAACTGGTTGATAATATTCAGAAACTGTTGCTTATTTGGGGGTGTTATAATTATATTGAGGATATCTTTTATCTGTCAGCATACTGAGTATTTACAGGTGAAATGATGTTATGTCCAAGATATGCTTTAAAATTAGTCCAGAGGAAAAACTCAGTGGAAAGGGCAGTGGATGAGCTTAAATTGCAGGGGCTGATAACTTTTATCCTAGGTGATAAATATGTAAAGATTCATTATATTTTTTCCAATTTTCACATTTGAAAAAAATCATAATAAATTTTAATGAACAGACATGTTCACATTCTCATATAGACCAGGAAGCCACTTTGCCTGGTACATGTGAAAAGCCAATGGAAGTATTTTAATTGAAGAAAAGTGGCTTGGTTGAGAGTTATTTTGCAATAATGGCTCTGAAATCAGATAACTTAGGTAAAAATTCTGGTTTTCTTGCTTATTAACTGAACACTCCATTGGAAAGTTACACAACCTCTCTGAATCTTGGTTTTCTCAGTGTTTTAATGGAAATAATGATGTTATTAACTTCATAGCATTATTATGAGTTATAACTAAGATAATTCATGTGATATATTAGCACAGTGCATGGTACATAATAAATGTCCAATAAAGGTTAAGTGCCTTTATTAATCTATAGTCTCAAGCTTCATTTTAAAAGAGGATAAAACTGTTTAGATCACTATTTGTAATATCATAGAATTCCAAAGTTGACTATGAACTAAGAAATTATCTGGTACTTTCAGAGAGTTTGAAACCTAAATCACCAGAAAGAAATGTCTATTAATCTGGACAGAGACTATAAAGATATCATAGGGCCTGTTTTCCCTCAGTTAGATCACTTGTTTCTCTATCTCCCCCTGAGACCTTGCATTTTATTTTAGCAAGTTATCATTTACATTTAAAAAAATGCAAAATTATAGATGGCCTTTTCTTTTTGTTGGCAGTTTCCTTTGCTGTGCAAAAGCTTTTCAGTTTGATGCAGCCCCATTTGTTTATTTGCAAATGATAAATCTGACAGAGTTAATATCTAAAATATACAAAGAACTCATATAACTCAGCATCATAAAAACAAACAATCCAATTAAAAAATGGACAGAGGAACTGAATAGACATGTTTCCAAAGACAAACAGATGGCCAACAGGCAAATATAAAGGTGTTCAACATCACTAATCATCAGGAAAATGCAAATCAAAACCACAATAAGACATCACCTCACCCCTGTCGGAATGGCTATTATCAAAAAGACAACAGATAACAAATGTTGACGATGATATGGAGAAAAGGAAGTCCTTGACCACTGTTGATGGGAATGTAAATTGGTGCAGCCACTAAGGAAAACAGTAATGGAAAACAGCCACTATGGAAAAAATGGAGATTCTTCAAAAAATTAAAAGTAGAACTACCATAAAATCCAGAAATTACACTTCTGGGTATTTGTCTCAAAAATGAAAAAAAAAACCTAATACCAAAAGATATATGCAAAAAAAAGAGACATATGCACACCAATGTTCATTGCAGCATTATTTACAATGGCTAAGATATGGAAGCAACTTAAGTGCCCATCAATAGATAAATGGATAAAGAAGATAGATGTGATGTACACACACACACACACACACACACACACACACACACACACACACACACACACACACACAGAATATTACTTAGCCATTAAAAAGAATAAAATCTTGTCACTTGCAGCAACATGAGCAAACCTAGAATTATGCTAAGTGAAATAGGTCAGAGAAAGACAAACACTGTGTAATTTCACTTATATGTAGAATCTAAAAAACAAAACAAATAAACAAACATAACCAAACAGAAACAGAGTTAAAGATTCAGAGGACAAACAGGTGGTTGCCAGAGAGGAAGGGGATAGGGAGAGGACAGAAATAGGTAAGGAAGATTAAGTGGTATAAACTTTCAGTTACAAAATAAATGAGTTCTAGGTATGAAATGTACAATATGGGGAATAAAGTCAATAATTACATAATATCTTTGTATGGTGACAGATGGTAACTAGACATATCATGGTGATTATTTTGAAATGTATAGAAATATCAAAGCACTATGGTGTACAAGAAACTAACAGTGTTGTAGACCAATTATACTTCAAAAACAAACAAACTCATAGAAAAAATTATCAAATTTGTGGTTACCGGAAGTGGACATGGGAGGAGGGGGAATTGGATGGTGGCAGTCAAAATGTATAAACTTCAGTTATAAGATAAATAAGTACTAGGGATGTAATGTATAACATGATACATGTAATTAACACTGTTGTACTTAATAAACACAGTTGTTAAGAGAGTAAATCCCAAGTTCTTATCACATAGAAAAATATTTTTCTATTTTTAATGTATTTTTGTGAGATGATAGATATTTATTAAACCTATTTTGTAATCATTTCATGATGTAAGTCAAATCATTATGCTGTACACCTTAAACTTATACAGTGCTATATGTCAATTATATTTCAATAAAACTGGAAGAAAAACTATACACAATTATTTAAAAAGAGTCTGACAATGAAGAATATAGACACATTTGTTTACAACACTTTGAACATTATAATTACTTCATACTCTAATGTAAGAATTAGTAACTATAAATGAGAACTGAGGGAACAATTATATTATATTGTTCAATTTGAGAAAACAACTTGGATCATGTGAAAACTTGAATTAAAAGAATAATATCCATTTATTATGATTATATATTTATTACTTTAAATATTTTTCAGCTTTTTTCTCAAGAGCTCAAAGTGATTTTCATATCAATTGATTTTTATTCTCTAAGCCTCTCCACCACACAGTTAACCCTCTTATCCAGCATACTACCAAACAGAATGCTTTTGATATTTATGTTAACTGGCATTTCCATTCCATTTCTTTATACAGGGTTGCAAAATGCACACAGGCAAAAATTGTCTTGACAGCAATGACCTAAAAATCTACAAGTTTAAATTAAGCTGTTTCTAACATAAAGTATAATTTTAAATTTCAAAATGAGATTGCACCAACTAATCTGCAGACAATTTTTTTTCATTGAGTAAGGAAGAAAGGTAGGATTCTAATATGCTTACAAATTTTCAGATTCCTGAATCATCAAAGAAATATACATACACTTCAATCTAGATGTATTAGGTCTATGTTATCATAAGTAAAAATTTTAAATGTGGAATTTGACAGCTCTTTAGTAACCTAAAATAATTTAATAACTATAATACTCAATTTTATAATATGCTAAATAGAATAGGGTTTACTGTGAAAAACTGTATACTTAAGAAAATGTCATCATTTTTCAGGACTTTTGAGCATCATGTAATGCATTGCACTGGCAATTACGTAGAAAATGTTAAAGCACTTCCCCATGGGTAACAAGTTTGAATGTGACTTAAACAGTCACTTGTCATTTCATTTATCCTGCTAATATTTCTGTGACATATATAAGGGGCAAGGTTCATTTGGAACTATAAAATGAAAAGAATCTAGATTTATTCCATTTGTGTAACCAGTAGTGTGTACCGAAAAAAAAATCTTACCACTCTCCTGATTTTATAAAGGTTTGTGGTCAGTATTTCTTGAATATTATCCATAAGGTCTTGATCCAGGGGTGTTGAGAATGGGATTGACTTGGTTGTTTCATGGCTGCGGCTGCAAAAAAAAAAAAAAAGTATCTGGAATTCTCATAGGCATTCAATTCATAAATGTATAAATTTCATAAATACATTCACGAAAAATAAATTATGAATAGAGACACCACAAAGATGGTCTGAAAGGCTATTTGAGGGTGAAGTGGAGAGTGAGCAATGTAGAAAGGCACATTGAAAAGCAGAAATCTGAGCTTTAAGGGTAGTAAATTAAAGTCATTCAGGGAATTTCTATTTTTCTCAATATTTTAAAGTATACTTGTATATCTAGACTAGTAGATATATAAGCAAAAATATTTCAAAGGACAGTTCTGTTTGTGAGTACTAAAATCTGTATAATCCATACAACTGTATACTCTATATACAACCAAATATGTATACAGTATTGATAATACTTCCTCAATATGGGTTTAATAAAGATATAACTTGAATATCCGTTAAAATTTAACTTAAAGTATTTATTTATTCATTATGCAAGGAAAATGGAAAATCAATTTAACTATGATGACTGGGACCAGGCATCAGAATTATGCTGTTTCATACTAGCATTTCAAATGGATTTTGAGATTTTTCTCTTTTTTTCCCATTTTAAGCATTTTTAGATGTACAGTTAATTAGTATTAAACATATTCAGTTTTCTGCAACCATCACCAACATCCATCATTAGAAATCTATAATCTTCTCCAACTGAACCTGTGTACCCATTAAACAATAACTCCTGATTTCTACCTTCGCCTACCCCTGGAAACCGCCATTCTACCTTCTGTCTATGAATTTTCCTATTTTAGGTATCTCATATAAGTGGAATCATACAGTATTTGTCTTTTTTGTAGCTAGCTTATTTCACTTAGCACGGTGTTTTTGAGGTTCATCCATGTTGTAGTGTTAAAATTTCTTTCCCTTTTAAGGTTGAATAATATTCTACTGTATATATATACACCACATATTTTTATCCATTCATCTGTCAGTGGCTACTTATGTCACTTCCACATTTCATCTACTGTAAATAATGCTGCTATGAACAAGGATGTACAAATATCTGTTCAAGTCTCTGCTTTTACTTCTTTTGGGTAAAGGCCCAGAAGTGGAATTGCTAGGTCACATGGTAACTCTACATTTAATTTTTTTTTGAGGAATCATTGTATCATCTTCCACAGTTGGTGCACCATTTTACATCCACAACAGGAAAGTACAAGAGCTTCAGTGTCAGCACAATCTTGTCAACACTTGCTATTTTCTGTTTGTTTTTTTTTTAAATAATGGCCATCCTAATGGGCATGAAGTAGCTTTGAGGTTTTTCTTAAGTATGCTACCACTTAACAATAATTGAATTGATTTTTATTATATATATACAATCTTACAACAATATTTTTATGATAATTATCCAATTAAAGCTTTATTCTCCATCTAAATTCTAAAACATATTATCATCATTAAAGGCTTATAAATTCCTAAATATTTAGCATACTTATTTTCCTAATATTAATGCCAGATTTATATTGTTAAATCAAAGGGAAATTTCAATATTTCTATGGTCATTTCAGACAATGATGAGAGCCAATTTGTGTGATTTAGATAAAATGGAATTCACATTTAGGATCCTGAATTAACCAGAATTACTATATATATACTTATCAAACACATAAAATTTACACTTAGCCCTTAATTGTGTTTTTATTATATATACTTGACTTAAAAATATATTAATGTTCCTATATATGGCCAAAGCCTAATCTATTCAAGAATTTACAGCATAAAATTGTTACTCATCTATCTTTCCTTCTCCATAGCTAGCCTAGTCCTGCCTAATACAGAAGATCCAGCTGAGATAATAGCAGAAGTCCTTTGTGGTAGAAAATACTTCAGTAGGTCGACCGGTGCAGTTCACTTTTAAAAAACAAGTAAGAAACTCAACAATGAAAACAAGTATGTTCTAATTAATAATCTCTTAAAACACAAATTAGTTTGTAATATATTTTGATATCCTACTTCAGTGCTTATTTGGGAACTTATTCTTCTGTTTTGTTTTGTTTTTTATTTGTTTCTTTTCTATTGAAGTATAGTTGATTTATTATGTTATATTAATTTCAGATGTACAACATGATTCAATATTTTTACACATTATACTCCAATAAAAGTCATTACAAAATAGTGGCTATAATTCCCTGTACTGTACAGCATATCTTGTTGCTTATCTATTTTATACATAGTAGTTTATATCTCTTAATCCCATACTCTTATCTTGCCCCTTTTCCCTTCCCTCTCATAACATCACATAATCCAGCCATTCCACTCCTGGGTATATATCTAGAAAAAATGAAAACACTAATTCAAAAAGATACGTGCACCTCCAATGTTCATAGTAGCATTATTTACAATAGCCATGATATGGAAGCAACCCAAGTGACCCTCAACAGGTAAATGGCTAAAAAAGATGTGGCATGTATATACATATGTAATGGAATATTATCCATTAAAAATAATGAAATTCTGCCATTTGCAGCAATGTGAATGGAACTAGAGAATATTATGCTTAGTGAAATAAGTCAAGCAGACTAAGACAAATACTGTTTGCTAACATATTCTTGAGAAGCCATCCCTTAATTTCAGTCAATTGTTTAGAACCCAAAGGATTCCCATTCTTATACTGTGGAGTTTGGATTTTTTTTTTTTTACCTTGAGTTCTGTTTTGCTTTTGCTTTTGACAATTTCCTTCCCTTGATACCTTTACAGTTTTCTTCTGATTATAAAATATATTTGGTGTATTATGTATACACACCAAAAATGTATAAAATACAAAGAATAATATAAAAATCAAATAATGTAATTACTTAGCTCTTGGTCTATGCATTTCTAGGATATTTATGCACATATACAGATACAGGTATAAATTAAATTTTCTACAGAAAATGATCATGTGATATTTTCTATTTTTCAGGCTTCTTATTCTAATCAACACTGTACCCTGGATATAGTTCTATGTCAATACATTCATGTATATCTAAGGCCTGCATTGTGTTCTAGTCAATTCAACAAGAGCTAAATTTTGAGGCCTCAACCTCTGAATACGGAATAGAGAAATGAGCCCTCTAGTGGTGAAATATATCTCTATCAAATCAAGCACTGGCTGGTTGAAAATGATGAGTCCAATGATAAGTAAGTTAATCCTTTTGTCCTGGGCTAAATACGTAACTACAGTTACTTCATACCAGTTAAAATGAATTATGCTTGAAGAATTTTTTTAATTTTATAAAATTTTAATCAAAACAAACCCCCCCTAAGAAAATTTCATGATGCAGGAAAAGACAAATTCCTATTCAAACACCAAATTTAGTAAATTATTATTTATAATAATATTATTTTCTTCCTTAATTACATTCCCTTCCTTATATTTTCTCTCTTTAAAGATCTATCTACTCTCTCCTAACAATTGCCTAAAGACATACAGCAAGGACATCTCCAAATTATATATATTTTTCTCTATTGATATTCCCCAGCAAAAGAAAAAAGAAAAGCTAAATACCTTTTAACACTCAGGTCAGTGCTCAATCAACAAAAGTTAATGATAAATTATTTTACCTAAAAAGAGTGTTTAAATCAAATAAAAATACAAACATGTACTTCTTGGAAGATAGATAACATTTTTAAACTTTCAGAAGCTAAAGTTTCATAGATAGAATTTATCTCATAAAGCCTTGTTCAACACTCCATTCTAAACAATGCAGCCTGTGGTACTCAAACAAACATTCTCAATTTTATCTGAGCTCTTCTTCATATTTTTTCAGGAGGCAATGTGATGAAAGACAAACTGTGCTTTAAATGGAAGGAACTTTGAATAATCCTGTAGTTTTTCTGTGATATCTCATTAAACAAATTAAAACACACACACATGCACAAGCACATGCACACATACACACACATACACACTTACAGCAAAGATGTACTAGATGGTGTGTGTATTAACTGGCCTGCTTCAGCTAGCTCAATGGCATGTTTTCTTTCAAGCTTTTCATAAAGAAGCACAATGCTTGATTTGGGCTGGTCATATTCTCTGAGCAAAATCTTCTGCAAATACATGCTATTGAAATACTCCAGTCTGCTCAAGAAGCAAATAAAGTAAAAATTCCAGGAAATTACTGCCAATTTTTAGTACTTTTACACTCTAGTGAGAAGGTCCCAGGACTGCCTACTACAAATGTACTTTGTTTAAATGAAAATTTTAATCTATTTTGTAAAGAGAAAAATACATATGAGAAATTCTTACTTAATTATAAATATGTCTTTATGAGGAAATTGAAGGTTTTTGTTTAACCCACTAGTACCAACCAAGCCAAGGGAAACAGCCTATAAAGCTTTTCATCAAAGACTGAAATACTGGCCAAGCAGAGTCTAAATTTCAGAGAAGGCCATGAAAGAAAAGGGCTTATACAGTTTATTTCAATGGATGGGAAAAAGAATGGAACACCTTTGTTAAATGTTGACTAGGGAACCTGAATTTAAACTCACACAATAAACCCACAAAATGAAAAATAAATCATGTTAAACCACAGTTTCACAAAACCTGAGTGAAAATGTCCAACTAAATATAGATTTATGGTCAATACATTCATATTTTTAAAAATACTTATACCATAATCTTAAAGACTTTATTGAGGTTTACTTCTTTTTCAAATATTTATATATTAAAAGGCACTTATTGATGTTTCAGGAGTCTAAGGCCACGTTGACTCTAGGCTCAAGCTGTTAACCTGAAATTTGCTCAGGAAGATAATAGGTGGCAGTACCCAGCTTAGAAAAACAAAACTGTAAAAAGTTAAATATCAATTTTTACCTATGAAAAATATTGGACCCAGAAACTTATGGGAGTTGGTAGAGATGCTATTTTAGAGGAGGGGGAGATTTGTATAGACTAGGTAAGAGCAAAGGGAAGAAAAAGGAAAGGAGATGACCTAAATCTGTGTAACCATGAAGTTTTCAAGGTCTGTGTGTGTTTAACTTGTCCACAGAAAAAAATCACTGCATAAAACCACACAGAACATATCTAAACAGAAAGTCAGGTGATTAGCTCAAAATTTTATTGTAAAAAAATTTAATTGTTTGTCTGTTTGATATCTCAAGAAGGACAAGTCAGTAAGTATAAATTATCCCATTCATGGTTTATATTACTTCTGTATGATCAAAAAGAGTCATCAAAATCAAACATGAAAAAGACTTATTTTTGTTTGATCCTTTGCATTTATAAGGAGGGTAAAAGAATCTATTCTTTATTTATCAGAGTTTAAAATAAACCTGCTTTGGGAGTGACCACTGTCATAAGTTCTCTTGATTCTCTAACCTTAACATTGTCTTAGGAGACACCTCTCCTGGAAGGTTAATATAAAAGGATCTCTACAAAGTATCAGTCTTACCAATTCTGCCAAGTGTTTGCTCCTAAAATCCTATCTGTTTTTTCACACAGCCCCTGCAAGGAATCTAGGTTGAAGCAGCAGATTTTAATATGTGTTGCTACAAGGGCACTTGAAGTATATCATAATTTAGAATAGTTCAAACATTTGGATTTAAAATCTGGGACTAGATTTAATATCAGAATTTAAAATATGCCTTTTAAAATTCATTGTCATTCATTTATTTATTAAAAATATTTATTGAGTACATATTATTTGGAAGGACGTTTTTTAAGTGCTGCAGTTATAGAACTTAAAAATTCAGACAAGGTCTCTGTCCTCATGCCACTTATATTTTAGTTGGAAAGAAACATACAATAAGAATAAAGATATATTTTATATGAATTATAATTTAAAATTAAAAAATAAAACATTTAATAAACAAGATAAGATATTAAAATATCAGAGATTTATATGTTATTTAGAGAATTACCGTACATTGATATAACAGAGAATGATTGAGTAATGAGGGAAGAACTCTTTGAGAAAATGAAATTTAAGCTAAGGCTTAAATGACAAAAAGGCACACAAAAATCAGGTAGAAGAGCATCCCAGGCAGAGGGAACACTATGCAAAGGCTTTAAGTTAGAAATGTGCTGAACTTAATTTGTTAGACAGAAGGGAAAGACAGCATGGCTATGTTGTAGTATATGGCAGAGAGAATAGTATGAGATGAGGTGAGAAAGCCAGATTTGTAAAATGAGGTAAGTAGTTTGGATACCTTTTAAGTGACAAGCTATTAGAAGCTTTAATTAGTATAGTAACAAGATCTGATATAAAATCCTTTTTTATGGAACTGTACATAATACCCCCTCCCAAAAATGGATGGTCTGAGAATTTTATGCACACTGTTTAGTTTTGGGGTCTGGCCTTACTGTCAATCACGTCTCTCACTATAAAAAGAAAGATCTCTGTCTTTGTTTCCTAGCTGTCATCTTTTTCACAACATGTGGATAAATATATCTCAACTATTCCCAACAGAAACATACAGAAATATATACAGGCTTATTTTCATTTTTCTACACATGTATACAAGCATATTTTTGGCAAATCCTCACTTGTCTTTCCAGTAATATTGCCCCCAGTGTCCTGATATGTCTTCTATGCCAGCCAGCAAGTGATCAAAGAACTGAAATATAAAAGAAAGTCTAAATATATAGCATATATAAGGAACTTGGTCAATTACTACCAAATATAATGATCCATCAAAAGCACCTTGAAAATTATTGATTTCATCTGACTTGCTTACTTTTTAATCCCAAACGTTTTGTAGGGTAAGGATAAAAAGGAGACTCTACAATTGTATGTGAGGATGTCTGCAGTAATTCTAATACAAGCATTAAAGACATTCTATTTATAATTGCTAAAATAAATAACAAGGTCCTACTGTATAGCATGGGGAACTATATTCAATATCTTATAATAGCCTATAATAATAAAGAATATGAAAAGGAATATATATGTATAACAGAATCACTATGCTGTACACCAGAAATTAACACAACATTGTAAACTGAATATACTTCAATTACCTAAATAAATAAATAGATAAATAAATACAGTGGTTAAATGACAAAATAAAATAAAGTTGAAAATGCACATGTCAATCAGTATCATATGATAGATTCACTTATCTATCAAAAATATGGGCTTGGTAAAGTGATGTAAATAAAAGATTTAAAAAGCATGGCCCCCATCCTTGAAGAATATAGAACCAAACTGAAGAGGCAAAACTTAAAGAAATGGACAGAGATTAAAGCATGTGCATGATAATAGAGTTCAAAATGAAACAGGGGTATATAAGGAAAAAAAAAACAAATCATTGCTTGTAATGGGAATATCATGAATAAAATGAATGGGAATATGGGGACCAAGATGGTAGAGTAGAGAGAGTCACACATTGCCCTCTCCCAAAAATACACCAAGAATTACATCTACAAACCCACTGAATCACATAGAACACCTACTGAACTCTGGAAGAGTGTCTCTTACTTCAAAATACAGGAGGATTCTCACAAAATCCAGTGAGAGAAAACAAAAGAAAAAGAAAAGAAAAGAAAAAAATTGGTGTAGAATGGGTCTTGCAGGAAGGGAGTGGCATAGAAAGAAAGGCACCCTTATACTGGGATGCCCACTCTCCAGCCAGGAAGTCAGAGAAGAAAGAAGCAGAGCTTCTGAGGCTCAGAGGAATAAGTCACAGCCACTTGGTGGACAGAACTAAGGGAAACTAAAATGGAGGGTCCCTGCAATCACCAGCCTAGATGTGAGTCAGCAGGGACAAGCCAAGATGGGCTGCTGGAGAGCAGTGAGGAGCCCAGGCAGAGGCAGCCTCAGGGGATTGGAGGGCAGTATGTGCTCTGATCAGGGCTGTGTGCAGAACAGAACAGTCTGGGACCCCAATAAAAAAAAGCACCGCTGCTGTTGTGCATAGTGGGGAGGGGCACAATGCAGCCATGCCATAGCAACTTTCTCCCCTGGGCTCCACCGTTGGTGTGCTATTGTGAGAAGAGAGGTGAGGCTTGGTCATAGCCATCACTTCTGCATGGAGGTGGGGCTGAAAGCTGAATCCATACCCAGTGGTCCTGCAACTTCACAGGTGGGACTGAGATTTGTTTACAAACCCAGGCATAGAGGGTAGATTTGCTCTCTCTGGATGCTTGGTGGACTCATGCCTCTGGGATGAACAGGCAGAGTGTGGAGTTCTAGTACACAGTGCAGATGAGTATGGGTATATACAACAGGCTGGCATATCACATGCAGAGATGGGGCTGCAGTCTGCACTGACCCTGTGGTGAACCATGCTTTCAGGTCTGTGACTGCATGCTCCCTACTGTGGGACATCAGGACTGAGATTGGCAGACCTGCACTGGTGGCTCCTGGAACGCAGAACCTGGGGAACACCAGAGCAGGTGGCTGACATTCCCACAGGTAAGGCAGGGATAAATGCATTATCAACAACAACAAAAAAAAGCCCACATAACAGTGACAGACAACACCACAGAGGGCATCCTCACTCAGTGGACATCTCTTGTGGAGTATATTCAGAGACTCTTCTTCTCAGCTGAAGTGCTCCAACCCTGCCTACCACACACCACAACTCAGAAATGGGTCTAGAAGACTATATTCCAGCAACAGGGGAGCAGACCAGGCCCTTGTCAAGGCTGTGACAACCACAGAACAAAAAAGGAGGCCCTGTTTGACAACAGGGCAGACTCTGATCACCACTGCACCAACTACACCCCTAATCAAAGGGATAATAGCCAACACACATAGAAGAAAGATATAGCAGCCATCTATACTAAGAACAGCCCTCACTACAAAACTACTAGAGGTACAGTCTATACAAGAACACTCCCACTTTAAATACAAGAAAACAAACAAAAAATAAACAAGCCTTTCAACTGAAACCCCTAAATCCATAGAGCCAGAGAAATATAAGTAAAATGAAGAAGCAGAGGAATTATTCCCGATTAAAAGAATAAGAAAAATCCCCTGAAAGAATGATCAATGAAATAGACTTCGATAGTCTACTAGATCATGACTTCAAAAAGGGAGTGATAAAAGCACTGAAGGAATGAAAAGAGACAAAGAATACTTTAAAAAGAAAATTTAAACTATAAAGAGCAGCCAGTTAAAAACAGAAAACACAATGGCTGAGATAAGAGCCAAGGTAAAGACAGTCAAATGCAGACTAGGCAATGCAGAGGAACGAATAAGTGACCTAGAAGACAGGACAACAGAAGTCACCCAATCAGAACAGCAGACAGAAAAGCAAATCAAAACGTATGAAAGCAATATGAGGGACCTATGGATTAATATAAAGTGTGCCAATCTACACATAATAGGGGTTCCAGAAGGGGAAGAAAGAACAAAGGGGATTGAAAAGCTATTTGAAGAAATCATGACTGAAAACTTCCAAAACCTAGAGAAAGAATCAAGTATCCAAGTACAGGAAGCACAGAGGGTCCCCAAAAAGAAGACCCAAATATTCCTACACAAAGACATCATAATTAAGATGACCAAGGTTAAAGATAAAGAAAAAATTCTAAAGGCAGCAAGAGAAAAAAAAAAGAGTTAGTTACAAGGGAACACCCATAAGGCTTTCAGCTTATTTCTCTACACAAACAACACTGGCCATTAGAGAGTGACAAGATATGTTCAAAGTCCTGACTGATAAAAAGCTGCAACAAAGGATTCTCTATCTGGCAAGACTATCTTTTAGACTAGAAGGAGAGAGAAAGAATTTTGCAGATAAGAAAAAACTAAAAGAATTCAGCAATACAACACCTATGCTAAAAGGAATATTGAAGGGTCTACTCTAAATAGAAAAGAAGCAGGAAGCTATAGAAATGATAAAGCTATAATTGTAATTGTGATAACTACAAGGAGTTGCAAGAGGATAAACATGAACATGCAAAAAATAAATAAATAAATAAATAAATAAATAAATAAATAAATAAATAAATAAATAAATAAAAAGAACATCCAAATCACAAAAGGTGGGAGAGGGGAGCAAGAAAATATTCCTTCCTTCCTTCCTTTCTTTCTTTCTTTCTTTCTTTCTTTCTTTCTTTCTTTCTTTCTTTCTTTCTTTCTTTCTTTCTTTCTTTCTTCTTTCTTTCTTTCCTTCTTCTTAGGATGTGTTTGAGCCTACATAGGGCTACCAGTCTAAAGCAAACAGATATAGTATGGGGCTAACATAATTGAAAAACGGTAACCACGAATCACAAGCATATAATACAGTCACAAAAACCAAAAAGAAACCAAGATAATAAGAAAGAAAATTATCAACAACAAAAAGAAAAACAAAAAGAAAAAGAAACAAAGAAGAAATATCAAATCAACTGGAAAACAAAGTTCAAAATGGCAAAAAGCACACATTTATCAATAATTATCATAAATGTCAATGGACTAAATGCTCCAATCAAAAGACATAAAGTGGCTGACTGGTTAACAAAACAAAAGTCTAAAAAAGCTTCTTACAAGAGACCAGCTTTAGAGTGAAGGACACCCATGGATTCAAAGTGAGAGTATGAAGAAAGATATTTCATGAAAATGAAAATGACAAGAAATCAGGAGCAGCCATACTTATATCAGACAAAACAGACACTAAAACAAAAGCCATAAAGATAACGAAGGATGCTATACAATGATCAAAGGGGCATTACAAGATGAGGACATTATACTCATTAACATATATGCACCTAATATAGGAGCACCTAAATACATAAAACAAATACTAACAGACATAGAGGAAGAAACTGATGGGAAGGCAATAATACTAGCAGACTTTAACAACCTCGTAACATCATTGGACAGGTCTTTTGACAAAAAATCAATAAGGCAAAGGAGAAACCAAATGACACAACAGAACAGTTGGATGTGCTTGATATTTTTAGGACATTATATCCCCAAAACATAGAATACATATTTTTTTAAGTGCTTATGTAACATTCTCTAGGAAAGACCACATATGTGGGAACAAAAGAAGCCTCAACAAATTTAAGCGGACAGAAATAATTTCAACCATCTTCTCTGACCATAATGACATGAAACTAGAAATCAACAACAGAAAAATAAATGAGAAAATAAAAGAGCATGGATACTTAAGAACATTCTACTAAAAAAACCAATGGGTCAATGATGAAATCAAAGAAGAAATTTAAAAAATACCTTGAGACAAATGATAATGAAAACACAGCCAAACAAAATCTATGGGATGCAGCAAAAGCAGTCCTAAGAGGGAAGTTCATAGCAATAGAAGCCTTCTTCAAAAAACAAGAACAATCTGAAATAAACAATCTCATCTACCACCTAAAATAATTAGAAAAAGAAAAATAAAAACTAAAGTCAGTAGAAGGAAAGAAATAACAAAGATCAGGGATGAAATAAATAAATTAGAGATTTAAAAATAAACATACAAAATCAACAAAACCAGGAAGTGGTTTTTTGAATGATTAAAAAAAAAAAAAAGACAAACCCCTGACTAGGCTCAACTAGAAGAAAAGAGAGAGGACAAAGCAAAACAAAAGAAGAAATGAAATGGAGCGATTACAACCAACACCACAAAAATACAGAAAATCATAAAAGAATACTATGAACAACTATATGGAAAAAAATTGGACAACTTTGAAGAAATGGACAAGTTTCTAGAAACATACAGTCTACCAAAACTGAATCAAGAAGAAATAGATCATTTGAAAAGACCAATCACTAGAAGTGAAATGGAATCAATAATAAAAAAAACCTCCCTGCAACAAAAGTCCAGGACCAGATGCCTTCACTGGGGAATTCTCTCAATCATACCAAGAAGAACTCATACAATCCTTTTCAAACTCTTCCAGAGGGTTGAAGAGGAGGGAATACTCCCAAACTCACTCTATGAAGCCATGATTACCCTGATATCAAAGCCAGACAAAGACACTACCAAAAAAGAAAGCCATAGGCCAATATCATTGATTAATATAGATGCAAAAATCCTCAACAAAATATTAGCAAACAGAATCCAACAACACATAAAAAAGATCATACACTATGATCAAGTTGGATTTTCCCAGGGATACAAGGATAGTTCAACATGTGCAAATCAGTGTGATACACCACATCACCAAGAGAAAAAAACAAAATTCACATGATCATATCAGTAGGTGCAGAAAAACCATTTGACAGAATTCAACATCCATTTATGTTAAAAACTCTAACCAAAGTGGGTATAGGGGGAACATATTTCAACATAATAAAAGCTATTTATGACAAACTTACAACCAGTATAGTACTCAACAGAGAAAAGCTGAAAGCCTTCCAGCTAAAATCTGGAATGAGATAAAGATGCCCACTCTCAGAACTTCTATTCAATATATATTGGAAGTCCTAGCCATAGCAATTAGACACGAAAAATAAATAAAGGGATCCAAACTGGCAGAGAAGAGGTAAAACTCTAATTATTTGTGGAAGACATGATACTATATATAGAAAACCCTAAAGGTTACACACAAAAACTGCTACAGCTGATAAAAGAATTTGGCAAGTTAGCAGGATACAAGAATAGCATACAGAAATCAGTGGCATTTCTTTACACTAACAATGAAATTTCAAAAAAGGAAAGTAAAGAAACAATCCTTTTTAGAATTGCATCCAAAAAATAAAATATTTAGGAATAAATTTGCCAAAGGAAGTGAAAGATTTACATGTGGAGAACTACAAAACGTTAACTAAGGAAATTAAAGATGACTTAAAAAAATGGAAATATATCCCATGATCTTGCATTTGAAGAATTAATGTTGTTAAAATGGCCATACTACTCAAAGCAATCTATGGACTTAATGTGATCCCTAGCAAATTATCCAGGATATTTTACACAGAACTAAAACAAATAATCCTAAAATTTACATGGAATCACAAAAGACCCAGAATTGCCCAAGCAATATTGAAGAAAAAGAAGAACGATGGAGGAATAAGCATCCTAGACTTCAGAAATACTACAGTAATCTGTACATTAATCAAAACAGCATGGTATTATTTCTCTCAATTTGATCTTTATTTATCTTTGGTTTGTGCTTCTGTTATTGATTATACTGTTTTCAAACATTTGCTTCAGTTTTTTTTAATTTTTCTTAACTCGATTTTATTTCTCTACATTTTGTTCTTCTGTTGTTGATTATACTCTGTTATCAAACATTTTTTCTTCTTTTAAATTTCTTTATTTTTCAGCTTTATTTCTGCACCCACTATAGATAAATAAACAAACAAATAAACCCCTTCAGGACCACAGTAAATAACTGATACTCCATAATCCATAGTAGCAGAGATATATAAGTAAAATGAAGAAGCAGAGGGACCATTACCAATTAAAAGGACGAGAGAAGTCCCCTGAAAGAATGATCAATGAAATAGACCTTGATAGTCTACTAGATCATGATTTCCAAAAGAGCAATGATCAAAATACTGAAGGAACTAAAAGAGGTTTTGAATAGAGGCAGAGAATATGCCAAAAAGGAAATTGAAACTGTAATAAGGAGCCAATTAAAATTGGCAAAATCATTTGCTGAGATGAGAGCTGAGGCAAAGGCTGTAAAAAGTAAGCTAGATAATGCAGAGAAATTAATAAGTGACTTAGAAAACAGGACAACAGAAATCACCCAATAAGAACAGCTCAAAGGAAAACAAATAAAAACTAATTAAAACAATATAAGAGACCTATGGGATAATATAAAGCATGCCAACCTATGCATAATAACAGTACTAGAAAGAGAAAAAAGAGAAAAGAGGATTGAAAAGGTATTTGAACAAATCATGACTGAAAACTTCCCAAAACTAAAGAAGGAATCAGATATCCAAGTACAGGATCCACAGAGGGGCCCAAAGAGGAAGAACACAAACAGACCCACACCAAGACATATGATAATCAGAATGGCCAGGGTTCAGGATACAGAAATGATTCTAAAGGCAGCAAGAGAAAGACTAAGAGTTAGTTACAAGGGAACCCTCATAAGGTTTTCAGCTGATTTCTTGACACAAACACTACAGGCCAGAAGGGAGTGGCAAGATATATTCAAAGTCCTGAATGAAAAAAAAAAAAATGCAACCTAGGATACATTATCCAACAAGGCTAAACTTTAGAATAGAAGGAGAGATAAAGAACTTCACAGACAAGCAAAAACTAAAAGAATTTAGCAACAGTAAACCTATGCTAAAAGAAAAAATATTGAAAGGTCTACTCTAAATAGAAAACAAGCAGTATGCACAGAAAGAGAAATCATTATTGGAAAGGTGATAACTACCATGAATTACAACAGAATAAACATGAAATTGTAAAAGGGAACATATAAATCATTAAGGGTGGGAGAGGGGAGCAAGAAAATATAGTTTTTCATTTTTGTTGTTGTTTTTGTTCTCAGTAGGATGGGTTTGAGTTTATATTACTATCTGTTTAAAACAAGCAGATATAGTAATGGGTTAATATATGTACAAAATAGGAAAACCACAAGACAAAAGCTTGCAAAAGAATCACAAAAACTAAAAACAAACCAAAATGATACAAAGGAAAATTATCAAACCACAAAAATAAAAAGAAAGGAACAAAGAGGAAGTATCAAGTCAACTGCAAAACTAAGCTCAAAATGGCAATAAACACACATTTCTCAATAATTACTGTAAATGTCAATGGACTAAGTGCTGCATTCAAAAGACATAGAGTGGCAGATTGGATAAGAAAATAATAACTACAATATGCTGCATACAAGAGACTCACGATAGGGAGAAGTACATACAGAGATTTAGAGTGAGAGGATGGAAAAAGTAATTCCATGCAAATGAAACAGCAAGAAACCAGGAGTAGCAATACTGATTACACACAAAGTAGACTTTAAAACAAAGGCCATAAAGAAAGATAAAGAAGGACATTAACGGAGCAATACAAGATGAGGATATTACACTCATTAACATATATGCACCCAATATAGGAGCACCTAAATACATAAAGCAAATAGTAATGGATAGAAAGGGAGAAACTGATGGGAATAGAGTCATAGTAGGAGACTTTATCACCCCATTAACATCACTGGACAGATCTTCCTGACAGAAAATTAGTAAGGCAACAAATAAATTAAGTGATATAATAGAACAATTAAACTTGGTTGATATTTTCAGAGCACTACATGCCCCCAAAATAGAATATACATTATTTTCAAGTGCACATGGAACATTTGCTAGGATAGATCATGTATTTGGGCACAAAAGAAGCCGCAACAAATTTAAGAAGACAGAAATTATTCCAAGCATCTTTTCTGACCACAATGCCATGAAACTAGAAATCAACTACAGATAAACAAAGGAGGAAAAAAATGGCAGCATGGAGAGTAAACAACATGCTACCAAAAAAATCAATGGGTCAATGATGAAATCAAGGAAAAAATTTAAAAATGCTTTGAGAAAAATGACAGCAAAAATACAACCACAAAGAATCTACGGGATGCAGCAAAAACAGGCCCAAGAGGGAAGTTCATTGTGATACAGACCTTCCACAAAAAAGAAGAACAATTTCAGATAAACAATTTAACCTACCAGCTAAATGAATTAGAAAAAGAAGAGTAAAAACTCCAAAATTCAGCAGAAGGAAGGAAATAATAAAGGTCAGGGAGGAAATAAACACAATAGAGATTTTTTAAAAAATAGAAAATAGTCAGTCAAACCAAGAGCTGGTATTTTTTGAAAGAGTAAACAAACTTGACAAACCTCTGGTCAAGCTCATGAAAAAGAGAAAATAGGGAGCACAAAAAAATAAGAAAAGAAAATGGAGAAATTATAATCAATACCACAGAAATACAAAATATCATATGAGAATAGTATGAAAAACTATAACTACAAGGAAACAAAATGGATAACCTAGAAGAAATGGACAAGTTTCCAGAAACATACATCCACCAAAACTGAATCAACAAGAAATTGACCACTTGAACAAAACGATCACTAGAAATGCAATTAAATTAGCAATAAAAAAAACCTTCCTACAAAAAAATGTCCAGGATCAGATGGCTTCGCTGGGGAATGCTACCAAACATACAAAGAAGAACTCATGCCTGCCCTTCACAAACTCTTCCAGAAGATTGAAAAGGAAGGAGTATTTCCAAACTCATTCTATGAAGCTACCGTCACCATGATACCAAAACCAGACAAAGATATTACCATAACTAAAACACATAGACAACCTACGGAATGGGAAAAAATATTCTTGAAATTTGTGCTTGACAAAGGTTTAATTTCCATAATATATACACAGCTCATACAACTTAATAACAAAATAAAAACACGAACAACCCAATCCAAAAATGGGCAGAAGACCTAAACAAGCAATTGTCCAATGAATACATACAAATGGCCAATAGGCACATGAAAAATTGTTCAATATTGCTAATTATCAGAGAAATATAAATCAAAGCTACAAAGAGGTATCACCTCACAGCAGTCAGAATGGCCATCATTCAGAAGTCCACAAATGATAAATGCTGGAGAGGGTGTACAGAAAAGGAAAACCTCTTACACTGTTGGTGGGAATGCAATTTGGTGCAGCTATTATGGAAACAGTATGGAGATCCCTCAAAAAACTAAAAATAGACTTACCATATCATCCGGCAATCCCACCTCTGGACATATATGTGGAGAGAACCTTAATTCAAAAATACACATGCACCCCAAGGTTCATAGCAACACTATTTACAATAGCCAAGACATGGAAACAACCTAAATGTCCATCGACAGATGATTGTATAAAGAAGTGGTGGTATATTTATACAATGGAATACTATTCAGCTATAAAAAAGAATAAAATCATGCCATTTGCAGCAACATGGATGGACCTGGAGATTGTCATTCTAAGTGAAGTAAGCCAGAAAGGGAAAGAATAATACTATTTGACATCATTTACATGTGGAATCTTAAAAACAAAAGCAAACAAACTTATTTGCAAAACAGAAGCAGACTCTCAGACATAGAGAAGACACTTGTGGTTACTGGAGGGGGGTGGGAGGGGATAAATTGGGAGTTAGAGATTTGCAGATACTAACTGATATATATGGAAAAGATAAATTACAAGTTCATGCTGTATAGTTCAGGGAACTAATTTGATATCTTGTAATAACTTATAGTGAAAAAGAATATGAAAATGAATATATGTATGCTCATGTATGACTAAAGCATTGTGCTGTACACCAAAAATTGACACACTGTAAACTGACTATACTTCAATAAATATATATATACATATATATATGAAAAGAAAACAAAACAAAAATAACGAAAACTATGTGAGAAAATAAGGAACTTTATAAAAGATTTATGAAAAAGAAGAAGGTCTGCTAGACATGGGTCAAGGGTGAGGAAGAGAAGGTTGTTGACAAAGGATTTTAAATACTAAGATTAAAAGTTTGATTTGACATAACATCACAAAAATAACCTGAATATATTTATTAGAAAATAATAAACCCAACTGAGTGATATTTTACAAAATAACATCATGCACTTTTCAAAAATGCCAGTATTATGAAAGACAACAAAAAGTTATAAAACAGTTTTAGATTAAAGATCAATAAATACATACGACAACTAAATGCAATGTATGAGCCTAGATCAGGAGAAAAATTTTATAAAAGTATCTTTGGGCCATTTGGCAAAATTTTGAATATGGAATTATATTAGATAACACTATTGTATCAATTTTAAACTTGCTGACTTTGATAAATACTTGTTATTATGTACTATAATGTCTTTTTTCTTAGGAAATATTAATATATGCTGAAGTATTTAGCATTAAAAAGTCAGGATGTCCGCAGCTTAATCTTAAATGATTCAGCAAATGACAATAATAGTATGTACATATATAAACAGAGACTGTTAAGCTAAAGTGGAAAACATAACAATGAATCCAGGTAAAGGGTATATACATATTCATTGTACTATCTTTGAAATTTGTATGCTTGACATTTTTAAAATAGAAAGCTGGAAAAAGAAAATAAAGTTTGATTTGTTCTTATAAATTGGTTAAATAAATTACTTCTTATCAATGTAACATATAGTATACAATCATTAAAAGTCATTTATATTATAGGAATAAGACAGTAAAAATATGATTTTCTCCAAATGTAACCTAAAAATGTCATTCAATTACAATAAAAATCCCATTTTTTTAACAACTTGAGCAATCAAAAAGAAAAGAATGAAAAGTCAAATTTGTCATGCTTATCTTTACATATTTTAGACTCATAGTTATTAAGAAAACTTAAGCATTTTACATGAAGAAAGCCATTATATATGCTGACAATGTATCCCAGAAAATTATGGACTGTGCCACTTTGAAGTTAGAAGCAAGATAGATACTGAATGTTCTTCTTCCCTTTGATTAAAATTCTCAGATATTTTCCATATTGATGAATATAAGGATATCTTGAAATTGTTCTTAACATTCTCTATATTTCAGTATTTCTATTGTTATATTTTATAAAAGCCCACCCGGGTAAGCACAATTCAAATTCCATTTTTATATATAAAACCAAGTGATACAGAGTTCACATCTTTAAATTTCTCTGATGCTGTCCTTACTTCTAATGTAGTAGTTATATATTTTCTTATATATATAAACTCTGGGTGATTTTGAAACTCTACTTCAAAGAGTACATTTTGCAATTTGATTTGAAATCTTTAACTGTCTCAGTCCTCAATGGTATAAAAAACTCTGTCAAAGTCTAAAATACTCCAAGAAAAAAAATTTCTGATTACATAAGGATTACACAAGTCAGCTTATAAGCAATTACTTTATAATACCAAATACAAAATTAACTAAGTTACTGGATAATTTAGTCTACTATCAATAATAAATATGTTAAACTAACCAAAAACACTTATGATAGTCATAATTTGAAAAAAAAAGCTCATAATTCATAATTATTCTACCTGGATAGGTCCTTAAAAATCATGTAAACAGCCATTAAAATTTATAGATTAGTAAACCAAGGCCACAAAAAAGTTAAAAGTCTCTCCTAAGATAATGTTGGAAGCTGGGTAGCAACAGAGCAAATGTTAGAATACAGACTTTCATTTTTCTTATTCTTAACAGAAGAAATGATTTATTGATTTTCAAATTACAGATGGTCACAATATAACAAATACCTTTTCAGAATTCAGAAAATCATGTCCCCTTTTACTAGAGAAATTCAAATACAAGAAGACCTAGCATGTAGCGACCTAATGGACAAGGGTCAGTTCCAGTCAACAAAATAACCTAGATGATAATATAGACATCTTACCCGAATGAGAATTTGTTCACTCACAGTTGGTGAGGTTTCTCTTCTTCTTGTCACATCTAATAAGTCAACAAGAGGACGAATGGTCATCCCCTACAAAATGAAAAACAAAAAGTCGAATTCCCTTCATATGAAATAAGTTCTTGAAGATTTCCCTGGTGTGTGTGTGTGTCTGTGTGTCTGAATGTGTGTCTATGTATGTGCGCACATGCACATGTGTCTTAATCTGGTTGTGATAGGAACTTAGAACATTATTTTAAAATTCAGAGGGATCACTGGGCTAACACCAGAGAGAAGTGCTGTGATTTTCTCTTACAAAAATCAAAGGAGAATACATATTGTTTACAAAAATCTGGGTCAGTTAATAAAAGTATTTACCATTATATTTCAAAAACAGGAAGAAGTAGTCAAATAACAGAGCCAAAGTGCTTCAAGAGATTTTCATTTCAATTATTGCCAAATATCTCAGGTATATCCTTTTGTCTTTATTACCCATCATACATTAAATATGGGATTACTGTCCTCTTGGCATGTTACCTTAAATTTTCCTTAAGAGGAATAATAAAAGAAGCAAACATTCTATATTAATAACCATCCATTAAGTGGTGCCACTATATTTATTGAACATATATTGTGTATTAGGCACTGGAGTTACAATGGGGAGGTAAAGTTGGAAGGGCCCATAGCCTTATGGAGCTTACAGTGTCGTGTGTCTCAAGGAGAGAGCAATTAGCTAAATAATTGCATTAATGAATAAACAGTTACAACCTGAGATAAGTGTTCTGAAGAAAATGAAGCTGGTTTATAACAGAGTAACATATTTTAAATTGAACTATAAGAAAAGTTTTTTCTAAGATAAAATGTAAAGGATGAGCAGGCATAATGTACATGAAGGGAAAAGAACCATTCCTGGCTGAGGGAACAGCACTGATAAGGCCCCTATGATATGACATATTAGAGAAACTGAAAACTGTGGCTGGGTTGTAGAGTGCAATGGAGATCCTACTATTGTTAAGACTGGAGAGATAGGCCAGGATTAGACACAAAGCTTTTCAGGCTGTTTTAACCATCTTTAAAAAACTTTTTTCTAAGACTACTTCAAAATTGAAATGGCTTGATCAGATTTATGCTTTAAAAAGATAACTCTAGCTGCAGTGTGAAAAAAAAAACTGTTGAAAATGAGCTATAATGGATAGCAGGAGAAGGTTTAGGAGACCATTTTACTACTCCATGTAAGAGATGGTGATAGCTTAGACAAAGATGATGGTAGGGCAGATATAGAGAAGTGAACTTAGGAAGGCAGTATGACAGAGAGTGGGACATAAATGATAACACTAAGATTCCAAAGGGGTAGAGGACGGTAAAACTAATCTTAATGAGGAAAACTAAACATAGGAATCAGATTGGCAGGGAAAATCAAAAATTAAATTTTCAACATACAAAATTGAAGATCCCTGGGAGATAACCAAGGAAGGATGTCAAGAAAACAATATGTTCTAGAACTCAGAGGAGATATTTTGACTGGATATATAAATTCGTAAGTCATATGTGTATAGTCAGTAAATGAAGCCATATGTGGGTATGGATGAAATCATTAAAGAAAGAGTAAAGGGTGAGAAGATGAAAAAGTCTACAGGAATCTTTGAAGAACTCTGATATTTAGTGATGTAACAATGAGAATAAGCTTGCAAAAGAGAGAAAGGGAAACCAGAGAGGTAAGAGGAAAATCAGAAAGTGGGTTGTCACAAAAAAAAAAAAAAAAAAAAAGAGATTTCAAGACAGTGGGAGTTTGACTCATGTGGAATCCTGGTGAAAGCTCAAGTGAAATGAGGATGGAAAATGCCCATTAATAACCTTAATAAAAGAGATGGGAGCAACAAAGTTTTATGAGTTCAAGAGACAGCATTACTTTAGTGCAGTTGTATTGTATTTTAAATAGGAGTGACTTGAGCCTGTTTAAAGCTCATGAGAAGGATGCAGTTGAGAAGAAGAGTATGAATATATATGACAGAAAACATATGATTAATAAGGCAAGACAAGAAAGAAATAGATTACAGAGCATAGCTTGAGATAGGAGGACCCAGCTTTGTTATAAGAAGAAAGAGGAGGATAGGAGCAGATGTAGTTATGTTGGGAACTTGAAGGAGTTTCCATGGATGACTACTATAAGCCAAGTTGCCCTTTGCAGAGTTCTCTTTTCTTAGATTATAGGCATTTTAGGGCTGAATAGAATCTGAGATGATCAAGTAGTTCTCAATTATTCTGAAAATATGGAGGGGGCAGCAATTTTTGATTGTCAAAATGACCAGCACTTCCTATTGGCAATTAATGAGCAGGGATCAGGGATATCAAAGAATAAAGAAGTGTTATGCCCCAAAATCCAATAGTGACCCCATTAAGAAACCTCTCATTTTGAAGATAAAACTAAGAAACAAGATAGTTCCTAATGTCAATACAAGTAAGTTTTAAATAGCAATATATCATAACACCAATTCAGGAATGAGAGATCACTTAGTATAATAATCTATAACACAACATTGTAAATCAAGTATACTTCAATTAAAGAGAAAAAAAAAGAATGAGTGATTACACTCAAAATTCCAAAAATGTTCCTAAAATAGAGGTCAAAATGATTAAAATAAAACATCTTAATATATGCATAGCTCTTATTGTATTTAGTGTTCTCTGGGGTGGGAGAGGTTAGCAATTTAAATTGTCTTTTCAGATTTTTGTGCTGAAATATATCTCTACTATTTTTTTTCTGTGATTACACCATTACCTGATCTTATATAAAAATAAACATATTGCCAGTACTGCTAGTAATAATTAAATAAAATGAAGTCAAATGTGTCCAAAGTCTTACATTTAACCTTTAAAAATAATTATACTGATTAGGTAAATAAATTTAGAGAAGCCAAAAATCAGACTTTACTCTGTTTACCACTATATTTCAAGCACTCTAAATGCTACCTGGCATATAGTAGTTGCTCAATAAATGTTTGTTGACTACATCAACAATATTAATGTAAGTAATATGAATAATAAAGTGAAATAATAGATGTGAAAGCACTTTGCACAGTGTCATGCAATTGTGTGGTCTAATTAAAGCTGGCTTTTAGATCATAGTTGCAAAGGATTACACTTATCCTTTTAAGAATAAAGAAGAGGGGAAAAAAGTTGTGTGAATGGCTCTTATCTACCAAATGGTTGCTATTTCTACCAGATCTGGTCCACAGGCTCTGACTTTTCTCTTAGGCAATTCTCTCATTTCAAAGCAAGAGGAAGGATAGGGCTGATGAATTATACATATTAAATAATTTGCTATTAGAGAAATTTGCCTTTGTATGTCACTTTGAGAATCCCCATTTATATTTATTCTTAAATCCTTAATTATACATATTAAGTGACTGCATAGTCTAAATTCACTTAATACCTGATTTTACCTTTTGAAGCCTGACATATTAGTGCCCTAATGTGAAAATATAGTAAGTGGAATACCAGTTTTATACACTTTGAATGCATGCATACATAAAAATATCATTAAATGAACTAATAGCAAGAGTGAGTGATATTTGTTCACCTTCTATAGACAAAAAGAAGAGAAAGCAAGACCAAGACTAAGACAGTAAAAGTAAGGGGGAAAGAAAATGGAGAGTTGGAAATTGTCTAAAATGTTGTTTTGGTTTTCTTAAACCAAAGTATGGTTGAACAAAAAGTAAGAGAAGAAGCTGAGATTTGCCCTAGAGTTTACATGTGGGAACAAGGATTTTAAGAAAGAAAGTATCAACTGAAGTGAAAAACATGGGGTGGAATATGGAAAAAACTGGTTTTAAATACACAACAAAATCTACTGCTTTCAAATGAGCTTCCACACTTCTTAGTCATTTTTAAAACACTTTGAAAAATGCATCCCCATAAAGCTTCTATCTTCATGTTATTTCAGAAATGTAGGAAGAAGTAGGTAATAATGTCCATTAATGTTAAGGTTGAAACTTAAAAGAAACTCAGGGGTGTCCTAGCTCTTCATCAGCTCTTCGGCACTTTCAAATGATCAAAATGTTCCAATTTGGAACTATGCAATTTTTTGTAAATGTATCTGAATTGCCCAAAGTCAGGGGATCATCCTATTCACATGGTTTTCATAAGTAATTTTCTATAATTCACGCTTTTTTAGATGACATTTGCGTTGTGTGATTCCACTAAATTCATTCTGACATTTGAAAAATTATCATACAGTTCTTTCATGGGATAGAACTACATCCTTTAACAGTGTTTATCACAGGCAAAAAGCTTCTCAGTGTGAGCAGGTCTGCTTAATGAGCTGTCTTTTAAAAGGTTGACTCCATATTTGCATTTTTTAAACCCATCCACACTACTCTCCATCTTCACTTACCTTAATACATTCTATTCAGCCTACCTGGAATAGATCAAAATTAATATTTCTAAAATAAAGATGTCAAACCAACCTGACTCAGTGACATTTCCTCATATAGAGAATTTTATGTATTTTGTACAATTATACTCTGGTTATCTGAAGATGTGAAATACAGGTGAGGGACAAAATTTTATTCCAAATGGTCTGTATGGAATCTCTGTAGTAACTAGCATATCTAGTTAAATGAAGTATTGAATAAATCAAGGCCATGGTTTTAAAGAAATGGACTTGATTTCAAAGCTCTACTACATATGTTCATAATTTATATCCATACTCCAAATTAACTTTTATTTACTATTTATTCACTTATTTCTTTATTTCACAGATATTCATTGCACATTTCATTGGAGCCCATACTAGAAGACTCTGAGTATATGGTGACAAATGAACCATACGTATTTCCTGCATTTATGGAACTCACCCAAGTAAAGGAGACAGACATCATACAAGTGCAGATGAAAATAACTAAAAGATTGATTGATAGATAGATAGATAATAGATACAGTGATATAGCCTATGAAGGTGTTAAAACAAAACAATAGGCCCAAAATGGAGATGCTTATCCTAAGCCCCAAACCATCAAACCAACACTTAAACTTATTATGGTTTCAGGTCTCCCAGAAATGGAATCAAACCAGTCAGGAATCGCCTGATCAGCACAGGTTAGGTAATCTGCCATACAGACCCCTGCAACCAACTAAAGGAAAGTAACCCAACAATAACCAATCTGTTTTTTTGCCTAGTATAACTTCCTTGCTCCTGCTTCCTTCTGCCTATGAGTCTTTCATTTTGTACAGCTCCTTGGAACTCTCATCTGTTACACTGAATGCTGCCTGATTCATGAATTATAAAGTTAATAAGATGTTTTAAATTTACGCAGTTGAATTTTGGTTTTTCAACAAAGGAAAACAGATCTAAGGTGAAATGATCAGAACAACAAGGGGAATCCACCTACACAGAGTGGTCTGGGAAGCTTCTCTGAGGAGATTGTATATAGCTTCTCTGAGGACTGAAGGATAAAAGGAAGACAGACATGCAAGGAACTTAGGAGACAGTGTATTAAGGAGAGGAAATGACATGTTGGAAAGCCTCAAGCTGACAAAAAGTTTGTCAAATTTGGAGCACTTAAAAGGCTGTTAAGCATAGTGGACAAGAGGGAGAATGGCCCAAAAACATGAGGCTTAAAAGGTAGACATGAGCTATATTTGTCACAGTTTATAGCCATGCTAAGTATTTTGGATTTCATTAAATATTCGAAAAGAATCAATAGAAGAATTTTGGAAGGTAAGAAATACAATTTGTTACAAAAACATTGCTTTTGTTTCTCTGGAGATAACAGATTGAAAGACGAAAGGAAAATGGAAGATTTTAAGGCAGTTCAGGAAAATTTAGAGAAGATGGCAGAGTAGAAGGGCCCTTGCAGCTCACCCTTTCCCACAAATGCACCAAGACCCACATCCACAGACCCACTCATCCAACCAGAGCACCTGCGGAACTCCGACAGAACATCGCCCTCTTCAAAAGATAAAGACTCCATAAATCTTGTAGGAGAAAAGGAAAAAAGAAAGAACAAAAGGCAAAGCAGAGCAGGAAGGGCCCCGTGGGGAGGGAGAGGCAAAGAGGACTGGTGCTCGCTCGTTGGGTCTCCCCTCTCCAACTGAGAGGCCAGCAGGACGGAGGGGGGCCTCCGAGGCTCGGATCTGTACAGAGCAGCCCTTGACTGACAGAACTAAGTTAGACGGGCACAGAGGGTTCCCCCAACACCCAGCCTGAGACGCGGGCCAGCAGCTGGGGGCAGGGCCAAGCTGCCCGAGCCGGGCAGAGAATGGGGGCAGCTGCACTGAGGCA
This sequence comes from Camelus bactrianus, assembly GCF_048773025.1. Classification (NCBI taxonomy): domain Eukaryota; kingdom Metazoa; phylum Chordata; class Mammalia; order Artiodactyla; family Camelidae; genus Camelus; species Camelus bactrianus. Next base: position 65,286,443 of record NC_133575.1, on the reverse strand, counting down.
GCCCCGGGGGAATGCAAGGGGCTGTGCACCATGGCTGTCGGTGTACAGGGCAGAACAATCTGGGACCTCCATAAAACAGCAAGGTTGATGTGCTCTCGGGGGAAGGGTGCACACCCCCATCTCTGAAAACCCGCGGAAAGTTTTCTGGGAAAGAGAGGCAGGGCTCAGGCACAGCAGCTATATCCTCCGGCCCTTAGCACCCAGGTGGGGCTGGGACAAAACGTGCATCCGCACCCGAAAGGCTTAGCAGCCTCAAATGCCAGACTGAGACTTGCCTACAGCCCGAGGCAGATAGGATCCTTCCATCCTGGACCCTCAGAGAACTTGCTCCACAAAGACAAACAAGGAGCTGAGCTTTGGCCCAGAGGAGGGGCAAAGCTATCCCTCGGTCTTCCCCGAGCCCACCTGCGGAGCGCCAACCATAGGCAGAGCGCACAGCCACACAGAGCAGCGGAGGTACCAGCGCCAGGAGCGGGAGAGCCGCCCCCCGCCTTTCGGGCAGGAACAAAGCCCCTGACTGCTGTGCTGGGAGGAGGCACGACCCTCCCTCCTACCTGTCCAGTCTGCAACATCTCACTGCGGCATCGGGAGGGGGCAGTGACCCGCCCGCCCACAACAGAGGAGAGCTACACCTGACCCAGTGTTAGGAGGAGGCGCGATCTGCTGGCCAACAGGTACTGGGAGCAGCATAGAAGAGGGCGCCAATGGAGGGCCTCTGAAAACAGCAAGCTGAGCTTCCAAAACAGGAGGAAGACAGAAAGACTTCACATTAAAAGCACACAGACTCCAGGAGAACACCAACAACCCCCTTTTTTTAAAATCTGTTTTTACCTGTTCTATTTTCTATTAGCCTCTTAAGTTTTACTTCTTAATTCATTTCTATTTCTCTTGGGTTTTGATGTCCTGCTATTGATTAGACACAGGTTTCAAATACATCTATTCATCTACCCCACCTTTTTTTTAAAGTTTTAAAAGGACGTCTCAACCCGATTAATACTCTGCTTCAATTCGCTCTTCTATTAACCATTAAACACTGTTTTCAAACCCTCTTTCTCCCTTCTTTTAAAATTATTTCTCTCTCTTATTTTTTTTCTTTTTTTCCTATCTTCTATTCCTAAATAGGCATCAGATAGATAAACTCCTTAAGGACCAAAATAGACAACTGATACTCCATAAACCACAGTGCCAGAGAGGTATGAGCAAGATGAAGAAGCAGAGAAACCTTTCCCAATTAAAAGAACAAGAGAAATCCCCTGAAAGAAAGATCAATGAAATAGATATTGATAGCCTACTAGATCAAGATTTCAAAAAAGGAGTGATCAAATTGCTGAAGGAATTAAAAGAGACAGTGTTTAGAGATATAAAATATGTCAAAAATGAAATTGAAGCTATAAAGAAGAGCCAAGTAGAATGCGTAAACTCATTGACAGAGATGAGGAATGATCTAAAAACTGTGCAAAGCCAACTAGATAATACAGAGGAACGAATTAGTGATCTAGAAGACAGGGCAATAGAAAGCACCAATTCAGAAGAACTACAAGATAAGAAAATAAAAAATAATGAAAATAGCATAAGGGACCTATGGGATAATATAAAGCGTCCCAATCTTCGCATAATAGGGGTCCCAGAAGGAGAAGAAAGATCAAAGCAGGTTGAAAAGGTTTTTGAAGAAATCATGACTGAAAACTTCCCAAACTTAAAGAAGGAATCAGATACCCAAGTACAGGAAGCTCAGAGGGTCCCAAACAGGAAGAACCCATATAGGCCCACATCAAGACATATCATAATCAAGATGGTCAGAGTCATGGATAAAGAAATGATCCTAAAGGCAGCAAGACAAAAGCAAAGAGTAAGTTATAAGGGAACCCCCATAAGGCTCTCAGCTGATTTTTCTACACAAACACTACAGGCCAGAAGGGAGTGACAACATATATTCAAAGCCCTGAATGAAAAAAAGATGCAGCCTAGGATATTTTATCCAGCAAGGCTATCCTTTAGGATAGAAGGAGAAATAAAGAGTTTCACAGAAAAAACAAAAGCTGCAGGAGTTTAGCAACAGTATACTCATGCTAAAGAAATATTTAAAGGGATATTCTAAATAGAAAAGCAGCAGGATGCTACAGGAATGAGAAACTCACAACTGGAAAGGTGATAACTCATGAATTACAAATAATGTAAAAATGAAATTATAAAAGAAGACATACAAATCACTGAGAATGGGAGAGGGAGGCAGGGAAGTATAGAATATATTCTTTTCTTTCTTTTCAAATTTTTTTTAACAGTAGGATGGGTTAGAGATCATGTTACTATCAGTTTAATAAAACAGTTATAGTAATGGGCTAATAGATTTAGAAAAAAGGGTAACCACAAGCCAAAAACTTACAAGGGAGTCACAAAAATTAAATAGCATCCATGATAATACAAAGGAAAATTACCAAACCACAAAAGGAAGAAGAAAGGAACAAAGAGAATATACCAATTCAACTGCAAAGATAAGTTCAAAATGGCAATAAACACACATCTATCATTAATTACTGTAAATGTTAATGGACTAAATGCTCCAGTCAAAAGACATAGAGTGGCAGACTGGATAATAAAGCAAGAACCTTCAATATGCTGCATACAAGAGACCCACTTTAGGGAGAAGGATAAATACAGATTGAGAGTGAAAGGATGGAAAATGATATTCCATGCAAATGGAAAAGCCAAAAAAGCAGGTATTGCAGTACTGATTTCAGACAAAATAGACTTTAAAACAAAGGCCATAAAGAAAGATAAAGAAGGACGTTTTATAATGATTAAAGGAGTGATACAAATGAGGATATTACACTCGTTAATATATATGCACTCAATATAGGAGCACCTAAGTACATACAAGAATTACTAATAGAGATAAAGGGGGATATTGATGGGAATACAATCATAGTTGGAGATTTTAACACTGCATTAACATCACTAGACAGATCTTCCAGACAGAAAATAAATAAGGCAACAGAGAAATTAAATACTACAATAGAAAAACTAGATTTGGTGGATATTTTCAGAGCATTACACCCACAAAAAATAGGATATACATTCTTTTCAAGTGCATAAGGAACATTTTCCAGGATCAATCATGTACTCGGGCACAAAAGAAACCTCAACAATTTTAAGAAGATAGAAATTATCTCAAGCATCTTTACTGACCACAATGCCATGAAACTGGAAATCAACAACAGAGAAACAAAGGAGAAAAAAAAAGAAAGCATGGAGATTAAACAATATGTTATTGAAAAAACAATGGGTCAATGAGGAAATCAAAGCTGAAATTAAAAAATACCTTGAGACAAATGAAAATAAAAGCACAACCACTCAAAACCTATGGGACACAGCAAAGGCACTGCTAAGAGGGAAGTTTATAGCGATACAGGCCTTCCTCAAAAAAGAAGAACAATCTCAAAAAAACAATTTAACCCACCACCTGAATGAATTAGAAGAAGAAGAACAAAATGCCCCAAAAAGCAGCAGAAGGAAGGAAATAATAAAGATCAGAGAGGAATTAAATACAATAGAGATTAACAAGACCATAGAAAAAATCAACCAAACCAAAAGCTGGTTTTTTGAAAAAGTAAATAAAATCGACAAACCTCTGGCCAAACTCACAAAGAAGAAAAAAGAGAGAGCACAAATTAGCAAAATAAGAAAGGAAAATGGAGAAATTACAACAAACAAAATAGAAATACAGAATATCATATGAGAATATTATGAAAATCTATATGGAACCAAACTGGATAACCTAGAGGAGATGGACAAGTTTCTGGAAATATTCTGTCCACCAAGACTGAATCAAGAAGAATCTGACAACTTGAACAATCCAATCACCAGACAGGAAATAGAAATAACAATTAAAAACCTCCCTACAAATAAAAGTCCAGGACCGGACGGCTTCACCGGGGAATTCTACCAAACATACAAAGAAGAACTCATACCAGTCCTTCTCAAACTCTTCCAGACAATTGAAAATGAGGGAATACTCCCAAACTCATTCTATGAAGCCACCATCACCCTGATACCAAAACCAGGCAAAGACACTACCAAAAAAGAGAATTATAGGCCAATATCACTGATGAACATAGGTGCCAAAATCCTCACCAAAATTTTAGCAAATAGAATCCAACAACACATAAAAAAGATTATACATCATGACCAAGTGGGGTTCATCCCAGGGACACAAGGCTGGTTCAACATACGCAAATCAATCAGTGTAATACATCACATCAACAAGAGAAAGGACAAAAACCACATGATCATCTCAATCGATGCAGAAAAAGCATTTGATAAAGTTCAACACCCATTTATGATAAAAATTCTCGCCAAAGTGTGTATAGAGGGAACATATCTCAACATAATAAAAGCTATATATGACAAACCTACAGCCAGCATAGTACTCAACGATGAAAAACTCAAAGGCTTCCCACTAAAATCCGGGACAAGACAAGGATGCCCACTATCACCACTCCTATTCAACATAGTCCTGGAAGTCCTAGCCACAGCAGTCAGGCAAGAGAAAGAAATAAAAGGGATCCAAATTGGAAAAGAAGAGGTAGAAGTGTCACTATATGCCGATGACAAGTTACTATATATTGAAAACCCTAAAAGGTCCACACAAAAGCTACTAGAGCTGATTGAAGAATTCAGCAAGGTAGCAGGTTACAAAATTAACGTTCAAAAATCAGTTGCATTTCTTTACACTAACGATAAATCAACAGAAGAAGAAAGTAAAGAAACAATCCCCTTTAAAATAGCACCCAAAATAATAAAATATCTGGGAATAAATCTAACCAAGGAGGTGAAAGAATTATACACAGAAAACTATAAACCATTGATGAAGGAAATTAAAGAAGACTTTAAAAAATGGAAAGATATTCCATGCTCTTGGATTGGAAGAATCAATATTGTTAAAATGGTCACACTGCCCAAGGCAATCTATAGATTTAATGCAATCCCTATCCAATTACCCAGGACATATTTCACAGAACTAGAAAAAATCATAATAAAATTCATATGGAACCATCAAAGACCTAGAATTGCCAAAGCATTACTGAAGAGAAAGAAAGAGGCTAGAGGAATAACTCTCCCAGACTTCAGACAATTCTATAGAGCTACAGTCATCAAGACAGCATGGTATTGGTACCAAAACAGACATATAGACCAATGGAACAGAATAGAGAGCCCAGAAATCAACCCACAAACTTTTGGTCAACTCATCTTTGACAAAGGAGGCAAGAATATACATTGGAATAAAGACAGTCTCTTCAGCAAATGGTGTTGGGAAAACTGGACAGCAGCATGTAAAACAATGAAGCTAGAACAGTCCCTTACACCATATGCAAAAATCAACTCAAAATGGATTAAAGACTTAAACATAAGACAAGATACAATAAACCGCCTAGAGGAAAACATAGGCAAAACATTATCTGACATACATTTCAAAAATTTTCTCTTAGAAGAAATAAAAGCAAGAATAAACAAATGGGACCTAATGAAATTTACAAGCTTCTGCACAGCAAAGGAAACCAGAAATAAAACAAGAAGAAAACCAACGGAATGGGAGAAAATTTTTGCAAGTGAAACCGACAAAGGCTTGATCTCCAGAATATATAAGCAGCTCATATGACTCAATAAGAAAAAAATAAACAACCCAATCCAAAAATGGGCAGAAGACCTAAACAAGCAATTCTCCAAGGAAGACATACAAATGATCAAAAAGCACATGAAAAAATGCTCAATATCACTAATTATCAGAGAAATGCAAATCAAAACTACAATGAGGTATCACCTCACACCAGTCAGAATGGCCGTCATTCAAAAATCCACAAATGACAAATGCTGGAGTGGCTGTGGAGAAAGGGGAACCCTCCTACACTGCTGGTGGGAATGCAGTTTGCTGCAACCACTATGGAAAACAGTATGGAGATTCCTCAAAAGACTAGGAATAGACTTTCCATATGACCCAGGAATCCCACTCCTGCACTTATATCAAGAGGGACACTACTTCAGGATGACACCTGCACCCCAATGTTCATAGCAGCACTATTTACAATAGCCAAAACATGGAAACAGCCTAAATGTCCATCAACAGGTGACTGGATAAAGAAGAAGTGGTATATTTATACAATGGAATACTACTCAGCCATAAAAACCGACAACATAATGCCATTTGCAGCAACATGGATGCTCCTGGAGAATGTCATTCTATGTTAAGTAAGCCAGGAAGAGAAAGAAAAATACCATATGAGATAACTCATATGTGGAATCTAAAAAAGAAAAACAAAAACAAACAAAGAAACAAACAAAAACAAAGCGTAAATAAAGGACAGATATAGACTCACAGACAGAGAATACAGACTTGTGGTTGCCAGGGTGGTGGAGGGTGGGAAGGGATAGACTGGGATTTCAAAATTGTAGAATAGATAAACAAGATTACACTGTATAGCACAGGGAAATATACACAAAATGTTATGATAACTCACAGAGAAAAAAGTGTGACAATGAGTGTGTATATGTCCATGAATGACTGAAAAATTGAGCTGAACACTGGAATTTGACACAACATTGTAAAATGATTATAAATCAATGAAAAATGTTAAAAAAAAAAGGCAGTTCAGGAAACAGTTTGGACTAAGATGATGTCAATTGGAATGGAGAATAGCATAGAGATTCCACAAGGAGACAATACAAGAATATTCATGGCAACACAATTTGTAAAACCAAAAAAGAAAAGAGAAACAAAAAAAGTATCATTTGAAATGACAATGAATAAATAAATTGGTCTACAATCATAAAATACAATATTGTAGAGCACTGAAAATGAATGAGCTACAACTACTCACAACTATGTGAATAAATATTGGTAATAAAATGTTAACAAATCAAAAAAATTCCAGAAAGCTACATGCAAAACATACATATATACACATCCTTCACATACACACTTTTATAAAGTTAAAAAACAATTTAAACTGATTAATATATTATTTATGTGTATGTGCCTATATGTGTAATACATGATTTCAAAAACTACTTTTTAAAAAACAAGAGAATGGTAAATGGTAAATTCAGAATATCAGTTACTTGTGTGAGACAGAGGCAAGAAAACTGTATAGAAGTGCATTGAATGGGTAATTATTAACTTTCTATTTCTTAGGTTGTGTTGCGTTCACAGCTGTTAAAAGTATTAAATGAATGAATAAATGTCACATATGGGCCAATGTTTCTATTGTGTCATGAATCAAAATATATTATTAATATAATTCTGCATATCTGGAAAAATTTTAAATCAAATACTATATTGAAGATTATATTTTGGAGTTTGAAACCATAGGGTTTGATGTAGGGGATAAGTTAGAGGGAATAATCAATGATGCATTCCACATTTCTGGCTTTAGTAATCGGGTAGATGTTAGTGCCATTAACTAAGATAGGATTAAAACAGATGAGGATCAGATTTGACCTCTGTAGACATATTGCCTGTGTGGACAAAAAAAAATGTTGCCTGCCATTTCAGAAAATAATGAATACTGCCTGCCATCTAGCCACCCCTAGTGATGTGCCCTGAAAGGAAAGCAGGGTAGAGAAAAACAGGATACTGGCCCTAGATAGTTAAGATGCATATCAAAGGAGTAATTTCAATGAGCCTAGACTCTTGCATCTTCTCAAACACAGAAAAGAACAATAAGCAGTAATTTTTTGATGTTCTACTACATGTTTTTTCAGTAAAAAGTCTTATATAACCTGGCTCTCTCTTACCTCTCTGGAACAGTTTCTCAGAGCTGTCTGAGAGACTGTTTCCCAATCTATAGAGCTCCGTAAGTTCCCCAAACAAAACATAACTCACAGCTTTTAGGTTATGTCTTTTTTCAGTTGACAGCTCTGATGTTCTTGTGAGACATCCAAGTAGAAGTATGAAGTAACAATTTAATATAAACATCTAGACCTCAGAGTAGATATCTGAACTAGATTTAGAAGTCGTCAGAATTTATATTGCATTTGAAGCTATGAAAATGAATATAAACACCTAATGAAAAATTATAATAGAACAGGATGTTAAGGACGTAATACTGGAGATCTCCCACACTTAGAGACCCAAAAAAAAAAGAATCAGCCTGCAAAGAAGTCTATGAAATGCCCAGAAAGACAGAAACACTAGGAGGGTATGACGTCAAAAAAGCAAAAAAGAAAGCACTTCAAGAAAGAAGGAGTCCATTGTATAAAACTCTGCTGACAAGTTTCATAATATTAAGACAAAAGAATATGTCCTAATTTGACACTATAGAAGCTAGCAGAGACTTTTTGGCAAGAATAATTTCAGTGGAATAGTGAGAGCAGAATCCAAATTGTAGTTAAGTGGAACTGACAACCTGAGGCAGCATATGAAAATAAGTTTCTTAATAATAATAATAATAGTAACAATAATATCTTATAAACATAAAGTGCTTTTAAACTTATATTACTATTTGATCTTTATAACAAAATAGAGGGAAAGATAGGTCCTGTATCCCCTTTCTCCAAAAAAATATAAAGGATGTTGAGTAATCAATAAGATGTTCGTGATTAGAAAGCTCATCTAAATGTCCATCAACAGATGACTAGATAAAGTTGTGGTATATATTTGAACCATGGGATACTACTCAGCCACAAAAGGAATAAAATAATGTCACTTGCAGTAACATGGAGGGACCTTAAGATAGTCACTCTAAGTGAAGTAAGCCAGAAAGAGAAAGAAAAATACACATGATATCACTTATAAGTGGAATCTAAAAAAAAAGACAAACAAACTTATTTACAAGACAGAAACAGACTCTCAGACATAGAACACAAACTTATGGTTACCAGGAGGGAAATGGGGTGGGAAGGGATAAATTGGGAGTTTGAGATTTGCAGATACGAACTACTATATATAAACTAGATATACGACAAGTATAGCACAGAGAACTATATTCAATATTTTGTAGTAAATTATGCTGAAAAAGAATATGAAAACAAATATATGTATGTTCATGTATGACTGAAGCATTACGCTGTACACCAGAATTGACACAACATTGTAAACTGACTATATATATGATATAAAACTGACTATATATATATAAAAGAAAGCTCATCTGGAATGAAGTTGTGATTAGCACCAGTTCTTCTGATTTCAGCTCTGGTCCTCTTTCTCCCTCAAGAAGAATAAAGGGGTAAAAATGGTCAGATGATTACAAAGCATGTCCAGTACATCACAGAAAAAAATTCAAAGATATGTTCTACTCATGGTGGACCAGACTCATTTGCCTGAATCACATCATGGCAATTTTATTAATCACCAATAAATAAAATATAACATTGTACTTTTGTTTTCTTTTCCCTCCTGGGTCTTAATTCTTTAAAAAAATTAAAATTTCTGCAATTATTTTAACCACTAGATGGAGTTGGAACGACACGAGAAATTCTTTATTGTACAATCTACCTACAATTGCAACTAACAACACTCCCTCTAAACACCTGAATTCCACCCAAACTCCCTAATTAGAGTCTTAAGTGGATTACATCATTATTTGAAACAACAGGAAAATGTAAATGTCAAATGATGAAGTCTCTAGGAGTAAAATGTACTTGAATACTTGGAGGAAATGCACAATTAAAGGAGTATATGAATGCTATTGATAAATTATCAGAGATACTAAGTAAGAATTTTAAAATAATGGAAATTGAAAATTGTGGTAGCTCACAGTGAAAAAAATGTGACAATGAATATATGTATGTTCATGTATAACTAAAAAATTGTGCTCTACACTGGAATTTGACACAACATTGTAAAATGAGTATAACTCTATATAAAATGTTAAAAAAAAAAGAAAATTAATTCTTTAAAATGACTTTGCATTTTGAAGTTACATTGTTTTACCTGACACATATTAAAGTGAAGATCAGTTAATGTTTAGATAAAAACACAATTTGATTTGGGTTGGTTTAATACACATGATTAAGTTTTAAATGAGGATAAAATAAATGTTGAATCTTAGTCATTTACAAACAAAATAAAACAAAACAAAACAAAATTTAAAACCTAAGAAAATAATCTCACCTGTTATAGAGAAATAATTATTTTGTTTAAAGGGAAGCCTGCCAAACTCACTCACATCTTCTGATTTGTCCTACCCTACCACACACACACACACACACACACACAAATATCCACCATCATTCTCCTAGTTTAAAAAATTCAGCCAAAATTTGAAATACCATCTCATTAAATTACTAAATAGGTTTTTAGATTTTTTTCCAATATTCTTTTGGCCAGTTTTATAAAACTGAAATGCAGTGAATTAGCAATTAGAGACAAATGGTGATATAGACAGGACAAGGAGATAATTCAAGAGGAAAGTTGCCTTAGAATGAAATTCCTAAAGCATTTTATTTATTTCCTCAACTACTCTCAACCCCAACCTTACCTTTTTAAGTAGCTAAAGTGCAGTATTTGTTGTATAGCTATTGGTGTCAACCAATTGAATAAATGGCACATTCTTCCCTTCCCCTATTGATTTGAAAATAAATCTCATCTCAGCTTTTGCAGATGTCCTGTTTGAGTTATGGTAGAAGCTATTTCATATGCTATAATTGTCTCCCCCAAATATAAACTGCCTCAGTTAAAGATCCTGAAAGAGAATGTTGGTCCATTCTTAGCCATTTAAGTGGAAGATTTCAAATTGCCCTACTTTATTTTGTTTACCTGAACAATAACAGTGAAGAGGATAACAACTGTGGTTGCTGCAATGAAGAGCTTCTTTCTGGAAAACTCTGGGAGTAGAAAAACAAGGGAGAAACAGATCGCTCCCCTCAGTCCTCCATAGGCTATAATAAATTGGTCCTTTCTGGTGACTGTATTCACATGACATTTGTTCACGAAGAAAGTCAGCACAAGAACTCCTAAATTTTCCAGTAAGAAGAATAGTTGAGTAATTAATCAACAGAAGGAAAAGTGTTACAAATGTGTTCTAATAAATTAGTGTTATACTCGACTGGAATTCTAAGGATTTGTGATGAATAATTTAAAAGTCTAAATTAACTAAGCTATTAAAAGGTTTGTTTCCTCAGAGAGTTTTCTTTAAATAGTTACATTTTGTTTTGGTTGCGTTTTGTTTTTTCCTTATGATTGTTCTCAGTTTTCTTAGAAAGAAGGCAGTGCAACTCCCTTCCTTAGGCCTATGTGGATTAAATCAGGGTATTCTGCAAAAGTAGACTCTGCAAACAGAATATAACATTTTTCTTCAGTCTAATAAATATTACTGAGCTGATCAAAGCTAGTGAACTAAAAGTTAAGTAATGTGACCTGTATTGGTTTTAATCTTTAATGAGCCAGGCTTCCAGATTCTTCAAGGTTTTGAAGAAAAGTATTTTTATTTCTGCCACCCAGAATCTAGAGTTCCAAGACTCAAGTCTCAAACAGAGCTTTTTATTACTCATGTTTGTCTGTAGTCTCAAAAACCAGCCTTAACCAGGAGAGAAGTAAGTGCTTAGTAATGTACCAGTACTAGTTGAAGGAAACCAGTTAAATCTCTGCCCCACAGATCTCACTCCTAGTGATTATCTTTTGAACATCTTAATGTGAATGAGTTTATAAGATTATTTACTTCAAGACCAGGAAGAGAATGCAAGTTTCCTTGATAGGCTAGCTGAAAGTGGAGGTTCTTACATAAAATTTGAGTTGAAATAAGTTGGCCAACAGACAATTTAGCTAAAATTGATTTGTTTGGAAAAAATCCCAGATGCTCTTCATTGGAGTATATGGTTTGGAGGTCCATGGGAGTAGTCTTGCAGCCTCTAAATATAAGAATTGTGGTTCATTTTTCTGTTTTTAGAAATATTTTAATTTAATTTAAAAATTTTACACAGTGCCAGAAAATGAAAACTTAGTCAAACTCTTAGAGCTGACATAATTAACTTTAAATAAAAGCTATATCTACTGAAATGTTTAGAACTTTGAATTTTCCTTTTGAAAACTCTGTCTCCTTAGCTCTTTTAATTTTCTTTTTTATTACTACAAAAGCAAAGGAAGCTCTTAGAAAAAAACACAGATATGCAAAGGAAGCATATGACACCCATAATCCCACCCATCCAGAGAAAATTATTGCTAACAATTTGGAATAAAACCTTCCAAAGCCACATATGACTGTTTAAATTATTATTTTTCTAATAGTAACTGTTTCCCTACTGTTGAACATTTAGGTTGTTCCAGTACTGCCTAAACATATGTAATAACATTTCTAATCACCCTTCTGCTATATTAAAATTACCAGAATTCAGAAGTAGTGACAGTATATTTATTTGAGGCCAAATTACCATTTTGACTAAATGGAAATTCATCCAGCACACTTTGAGTCAAACTGCATTTGGCCAACTTAGGTGTACTGTGTCAGTAATATTGACATATTGCCAGAATGCTGACTTTTCCGTTTTGTTTATTACTCATCTTATGTTGGTTCCCAAACCAAAGGAATGAGAATATTCTGATGCATCAACTACTAAAATCTTCTAATATTTCAGAATCACAAATATATATATAGATCTTTTTCCTTTTCTCATACTAGATGTAGTGATTATCTATACATTATAGTTTATAAATAAAATGGTATTAAAAAGAGGATTTGTTTCATCTCATGAATTTTCATACAAACTATATATACAAATCTATAGAAATCTTAGCCTCTGTCTTTGATGTTTACTCTTGCTAGGTCTTAACATTTTGTAGGAAAAACTCCTCAATTATCTCTCATTTTTTTCTTTCCTGTCAGCTATTTTTTTATAGTATATGAGCACAAAGTAGACTTTTTTGATCAGTTTTATTTAAAAAGATGCTTAGATGAAAAAAGAACATTTTACAACCCTAGTGAGATTTTCCAGTGGGCTCAGAATAAACTAGAACTTGCCTTCTGTGAACTTGCATGATGATTTCACTGTTAATGGCCAGCCTAAATACATTTTAATGGATGATAAAGCATACCCTGGCCAGCCTTTTTATTCATCCTTAAAACCCTAAGCAATTTCCCTAATATGCCCCTCAGTATTGCTAGAGTAACTTATAGTCTCCAAAGAAAAGTTTACAACGATTCTGTTCATTTGTGGAGGAGGAGGGAAACAGAGATATAAATGTCAAGAAAAGATGATAAACTATAAACTGAATTCTTATGCAGACTATAAAATGTAAGATTAAAGAGACAGCTCAGTTTAACTAGCAGTGAAGCTGTGATGTTTTCAAGATGAAAAATATGCTCACATGTGTATTTCATTTCAGTACAAATGGAGTACTTTTTTAAAATGTTAAGCATTGAATTAGAAGGTTTAGCTGCAGCCAACTGTAAAATCACACAGTAGGTATAGTTTGGGGGTACCAGATGTCACTCAGCCTCTACTAGGTTTGGAGGAAAAGACATAGATGGTGCGGATTTTCCTGCTGGAGTCAGCATTCCCCATGATACAGTCAGTACTTAAATAATACTGATGCAAACGTTAGCAAGATGCATACATGTGTGTTAGGATAGGAAGTTGAAACAATAGTGCTGAGGGCAGTGGTAACTTTTACTCCTTCTTTGTAAACTAAGGTGAGGCAGGGAGATGTAAATACTCAGAAAGAGAAGAATGAAATCTTTCAGTGCTCACCCTAGCAACAGTAATATTATTGAGTATTAATTCTTAGTAGTAGTACTAGGAGCACCCACAAATTTGTTATAATATTCTATATTATAATAGCACAAGTATTCACAGTAGCAGCAGCAGCAGCAGTAGTAGTAGTAGTAAAAGCTAACATTTAGTGGAAGTTTATGATGTGCCCAGCACTATACTAAGCCCTTTGACTGCTTTATGTCATGTAACTCTCACAATAGCTGCCTGAAGTTGATAGCAATACCACTTCTATTTTACAGTTGAGGACTCTCAGGCTTAGCAGATTATATGACTCAAAGCCATAAGGCTAAGTCGTGAAACTAGAATTTGAATTCAGGTAGTCTTATTCCAGAGCCTGTTACTTAGCCTTGCTATTATGGACCCCCTACATAAGTGAAGATATAAAACAGTCCACTTATGATAAGTAAAGCAAATATAGCATATTGGAATTTTAAATATCTTGCTTCTAATGCAATCCCAAATTAAGCTGACATATTTTACACACAAAACAATATCCACCATACCTAATGCTCTCCAGAAAAGACAGAAAATGACAGTGAAACAAATGTAAGGCCAATTCCATTCATGGTTATTTCCAATGGTAGAAACACCAAGGAAGATGAAGATAAGAGTGTCACTAACACTGCTCCACATCTTCATGAAGTACTTGATAGTGGTGTGGGACTTCTGAGAAATGTTAGCTTCCACATAGCGTTTCATGCTCATAGCACAGGCAATAATTCTAAAGAAGAGGAAAAAATGTGTAAGAGTAATACTTGAATTTAACTTTAAGGGAAAGTGATCACACAAATGGTGTTGAAGACTAAATTAGCATTTCCGTTACTCAAGATGTCTGTCTTTATTCCAGAACATGAAAAACATTTCATTTCTGCAGAATTTATACAGTAACATTTCTAAGACTATAAAATGCTTAGTTTTCAAGATAAATGACAGTTTTTACGCTCATTTGTGTGCTGAGAACCACCCGCCTGTTTTATGTTTAACATCATCTAATCAGTCCTCCTTCAATAAGGCTGCACTGACAGATTCTAATCATTGGTTGGCAGCAAATCACTCAGAGGCAGGGGCTAATAATGAGAAATATTACATACTTGTAGCCTCTAAAGTACTGTAATCAATAATCAATACTAATCAATTCTAATCAATAAAGCATTTTTTGATGCTTAGGGAAGGTTTTACTGTTTTATTCTATTCACTATGCTTTCAAAATTATGTTTTATATTCCTACTTAATCATCTTTTTCAAGTCTTCCTCAAGAGTATTTCATTGCACCTTCAATCCATCAAAACGGTTTCTGGCCTGCAAGACTTTCTTACTACTCTTACTCATTTAAGGGTCAGATATTTAGATATTTTCTTAATAACTGGAAGCAGGGGAGCGGGAGAGTAGGAAGAACATTGTATATAGGATGATCAACAACCTGTTGGCATCCCATACTAAGTAATGTTTAAATTACTTTCTACTGAAGTGCACACAAGTGCACTCATTTCACAGAAAACAGATGTTCTTTCACCTCCAATATAACCTTTTTAAAATGCAAAACTCCCAGAAAATGGCTCACATTAAAAGCCATAAGGGTATGAATGCCAAACTAGGAATCTGAGAGGCAGACCAAGGATATGAGGCAGCTTTGTAGATTGTAAATCCTCAGTTTTGCCCAGGACCAGCTCAGACTAAACAAATAGTTCTAAATCCCGTAATGTGATACTCAAGGCATAAAAACCATCAGTTGCTAATACTTAGTTCAAACTAATCTACCCTGGAAATCTACCCTGAAAATAGCCAGAGGTTTATCATATGTAAAACTCAGAGAAGTAGGTAAAACAATGATTAGCAAGGAATTAGAGTCAAATTTCAGCTCTGGTTAAACCAGACTCACAAAGGGAGCTTTGAAAAGACCGATTCATCTTCAGCTCCTTTAATATCAGTAATAACTGACTGACAGTTGTCCTTAAAGTTACTGCAGGCTCTTTGGGATTGCTTCAGTCTGATTAAACCTATGAAATTCAGTTAGAGGCACACTGATTTAAGAGTTAATTACTTAAAATACCATTTGACAAGCTTAATCTTTGTTCTTTCTTTGACCTACAGATGATTTTAAAGTATACATATACATATTTACATAAAGATTTTATGTGCTAATATTTAAGTGCTTCTTTTGTGTCAAGTATATCTTCTAAGTGTTTTATCTATTTTATCTCAGTTAATTCTCAGATTGACATTTATGAGATAGAAACTATCTCCATGTCACAGGTGAATGAGGCCTGGAGAAATTAAAGAACTTTCTCAAGGACACTTGGCTAGGAAGTAGCAGAGCTGGGATTGAATCTAATCAATCTGTTTATCTAGAGTCCATGTTCTTGACCATCTTGATATATATTTCACATATACACAAGTTACTTCATTTGTGTGAATGATAACTAATATTTTTAAGTGTGACATTTTTAATCAACTTATGTTTTGCTTTTCCATTTTTTGAAAGTTAGTTACCTTATCTTACTGACTTGCTTTTTATGTTTTCTGTCATTAATTGAGCATTGAAATGTTCTGACATTCAGTATCAGCCCAATATAGCCTCCTTCCTTTTTCAAAGAAACACTGTTAACTGTTCTATTCTGGAAAAAAGAGGAGAATGTAAGAAGCTTCTCTGACTTTTCATTCTTTTTTTCCTCACAACAGTTTACAAGAAGACTTTTTCAGTTGATTATTTCAATTTTTGAAGGTATAATTTCAAAGTATTTGTTACACTTAAAATCAATCATTGTTACCAACATTTATTGTTTTCTCTGTCAAGTTGTATTTTTCCCTCTAGTCAGTTTAGCTCTAAAGAGCTTCCTCTCCTGCCATTGTTATGTAGTGTTGTTTCTTTGTTTCCTAAGTAATTTGAGATTTTTTTCCAGAAACTGGAAGAGTTCCATGATGATGTTCAGTGTTCCAGGACAAAATTTTAAAATGTTTTTAATTGCTCTATTTTCATTTTAGTCTCAGCTACTTTAAGGAGATAGGCTTGGTCAAGTGGTAAATAACCAGACTTTCAAAAATGTGATAGACAAACATATGCTCTCAATCTTTTACAGATTTTTTTGCTTTCAGTTGCAGTTCTGTGTGTAAATTTTCAGGGTTAAAGCTGAGTTCCTGATATAAGCATAGGTATCTCATGAATAATCAATTTTAGTTGGCCAGTGAAACTTTTTTTTTATATTTTAAACCACTTCCTGGATACGGTTTAAAGTATCTAAAAATATATGGGCATCAAAAGCCTTAAGTGAATTATCAATGCTAATTAATCTCAAGATTATTTCTTATTATTTTCACTATGCTTAATAATTTCTTCTAATAAATAGCATTTGGTTACTTGATAATTATCATACATTTCTTGTTTTCCCACCTGTTGCATGCAAGTTTTATTCTCATTTCCTATTCTGTAAAAAGAAAATTAAAGCAGTTCAATAACCACAAATTTCCATTCTCTAGAGTCAATTTGTGATTGTTTGAGAGAAATAGAATAATGAAATCCTCAAGGAGTAAGATTTACATAGAGCATCTGCTGAAATTGTTGAAATACTACATGCTGTCTGGTGTCTTTCAGCACAGAACAGTTTTTTGTTTGCATGTTTGACTATCTTAGACGTGATAACTAATTAAAATATTACCTAGAATATATCATTGCCATCATACATGCATTATAATCACATCTAAGGCAATTCCTAATTGCTGCTGTTTAATATTTACTGAGCAGTATGCAGCATTGTGTGATTTCCACCCCCAACCCTCATACATGGTTCCTATTCTTAATCACATTAGGATCTTAGGTAACATAAGGTCACACTGACAGTACATACATTAAGCTAGAAATACAATTTGCATGCAAACTGATTATTTTCAAAGATTAATTGTATTTTTTCTTTCTATTCTGTTTTATAAGTATAGACAGACATACAATCACACATCTCATAAAGAAAGACAAGTACGAGATAAAAGATGAATGAAGTAGCTGTGGTTTTAATGGTACTCCCCTCAACACTTAGGTCATTTTTAATTTTTTTGTAGAAATGACACCCCAAAAATATCAAGAGAGGTGGGAATGAAAGATCAATTATGCAAACCAGAAATATGACTTGGTCATTTCTTTTAGCCAGAGAAAGAAGAGCTAATGAAGGTACTAATGTCAGGTAAAGGTAAAGGAAGAGTTCTTTAAGTAAAATATAAGTATAAAGCAGGAATAAAATATACTTTGATTTATTAACTATTAAATATAGCATATTCCTAATAAAATGCTTAGAACTGCTAATATTGAGTGCCTACTACATGCTAGTCACATTCCATTTAATCTTCATAACCTCACAAAAATACACAAAGTGTAATAAGTTGCAGAGCACATATTTTAACCCAACTCTGACCAATTGCAGAACTTATGATCTTTCTATTACCCAATGCCACTTCATGTTAAACAAAAATTATCCTGCATAGATACACTTGTTTTTCATATTTAAAAAGTTCTAAATAGCCTTCTCATATAAAAAAAATTGTTACTGCAAGCATTGTAAAACTGTACTTTATAAGGAAGTAAAGTCAGAGATCTAAAACACAAGGAAATCTAGGGTGGAATTCAGGCATACTTCTGTGACATTGTGGGCTCAGTTCCAGATCACTAACAAAGTGAATATTACAGTAAAGCGAGTCATATGAATTTTTTGGTTTCCAGTAGACATAAAAGTTATGTTTATGCTATACTATAATCTATTAAGTGTGCAATAGCATTATGTCTGAAAAAATGTGCATGCCTTAATTTTAAAAGTCTTTATTGCTAAAAAATACTAACCATCAACTGAGCCTTCAGTGAAACATAATCTTTTTGCTGGTGGAGGATTTGAAATATTGGCAAGAATTACCAAAATATGACACAGAGACACGAAGTGAGCAAATGCTATTGGATAAATGGCACTGATAGACTTGCTCAATTCAGGGTTGCCACAAACCTTCAATTTGTAAAAAATGCAGTACCTACAAAATACAATAAAGTGAAGCACAATAAAGTAAGATATCCCTGTACTAGACTAAAAATTTTTAGGTATGTTTTACCTTGTACACTCTGCATACTTTAAGATATTCCTTTACATAACAAACAGTATATGGTGCAACAGTAAATTTCTATAAAATTAAGTTATAATCATTCACCTTTCTGGGTAGTGGCTAGGACTAGAATCTACAATTTAGAACACCTGTCAAAAAAGATCTATGTCAAATCTTTACCAGTAATAATCAGATACAGTTCCTGTAGCTCTCTATGTAAAACAAATAAAGCCAGACTGTGTAAGTTAAATTTGTCTTCTTACAGTTTGGCACTCGCCATGTGCTAATTTGGCAATAATTCTCACCTACTTTATAAGGTTTCATGTCCCTCTCTGTTTTATTAATTTCCCCTTCACTATCATCTGTCACCGAACAGATATTTGGTTGGTCTTTTTTCCTTTTTTACTTCTTTCTCTTTTCACTATACAATTCCAAAGTTTTACTTCAGCAAAACTTAAAAAAAAAGGTAGGAAGAGAGACAAATGTTATTCTTTTGAGGTACAGCCATTTATGAGTCAAATTCTAACAATAGATAATTTTTAAACATATAACAAGGGTTTTCAAGAAAGTGAGAACAGCTTTCCTTCTAGACCATTTATTAGACTATCAATTTCAACCATTTATTCACTTTTACCATTACTATGTAAAGTGTTGAAGTATCAGCAAGCTCTAATAATTAAAAAGGGGCTGTATCTCTGCATACAAATTTTGTATGTATCACTAGTACTGTAACTTGAGCTACGAGGCATTTAATACTTATCAAATAACATTATTTTTACCAGTCCCCAAAGTATTTTACCAGTCTAACTTTTCTCCAGGAGGCACACAAAAGTAAAATAATACTAAGAATAAATAAATGAATTAATAAAACATATCTTCAATAAATATTCAGCATCTATTGTATTCTAGTTAATGAATTAAAACAGAAAAATACAAGAGACATTGTCAGTGTCTTACAGGAGTTCACAGCCCTGGGGGTGGGAATGGATAAAACATGCTCCCATACATATAAGATAAAAGTAATTAGGTCCCTTATAGCCACTTTCTGGAAGATTTAATGAGTAGCCAGTTACAAATTGTCTTCACCACTTAAAATATTTAATATGAATCAGGAATCATGCAATACCTAATGACAGTGAAGTTTAAAGAAGCTATTATGGAAGACAAAAGGAGGGAGCAGGCAGAAATTGCTACAGCTTGTATAGGTCTTCAGGGTTGATAAAGCCATGAAGCCAGCCTCCTCTTCTCCCTTTTCTATCTTCACCACTACCCCAACTACCACTCTTGCTTTTCCTTTAGTTCTCAGATTGCCCATTCTCCTCAAGGCACTCTAGTCCAGGCCGGGGCATGACAGCGGATAAGTGTTCTTTGTTGTTACCATACATTTGAGCACTTCCTATCTTCCTTTGTTGCAACCTATTATTTCACCCGTATGTTTTTGCCTCATTAAGTAAGTTATAAGATCTCTGAAAGCAAGAACTTTGTTTTAAAATTCTTTAATCGCTCATAAAAATGAGAACAGCACTAAGCATATAGGAGCTCATAAACGCTTGTGTTTTTTTAAATTAAAATGTATTTCAGGGAGGATGAAAAAAGATCGACTAAAATCCATTCTAACCTGAGAGACCCTCACCCAATGTAACTGTCTATACTCTAGCCCCAATAGGCTCCTAATGCAGAAGTCAGAAATGAAGCTAAGTGAGAATATCATAGTACATCTTTGTGAAAAGTAACTGATTTAGCTATACCTAAAGGTTTCTCCATAAATTAACAACCAATCAAAACCAAGTATTCTGTTTCCATAGGCTTCTGTAATAAAAAGTTAGGGGTAATGTCTTCATGATAGCTTCATAATAATTTTAAAATTTATGAAAGACATAGAAATTAAATCTTCCTTTGCAAGAGAGAAATGAAAAATTTTGTACTTTATCACAAAACAAAATAATTCAAATGGGCTGTGCAAAGAATGTTTCTCTTTAGTCTCATTCCAGCATATAAAAAATCAAGTAGATGATGACTTTATTCAATATTTTGGCTACAATTCTTACAACAGTCTCTCTTTTGCCTTTTAACTGTAATTTCACACTGGTATTTGATATGATTTGATATTTAGGTAACAGTTATAAAATTACCAGCCTTCATGCACTATTTGTTGTTTCACATCTTAGAGCTGTCACTCCAAGAGTACAAAAATGACAAGTAAGTCTTTTAATAGAATACTATGACTTTTAGTCTTAAAAAAGTGATTACAAAAAAGTTTTAAGCAAGAAAGAGCAGCTGAATGTGAATATACTTAACACTACTGAACTGTACATTTTAAAATGATTAAGTTAGTAAATTTTACATTATGTATTTTTCCACAGTAATTTTTTAAATTGGATGAGCTTTGTGCAGAATTGTTTTTGTCAGTGACCCTTTAAAAGTAGAAGAGATTCTGACCCGTTGAGATGACTTATGCTCCTGTGTGAAAAATTCAACTATGTAATCACCCACACATCTTTTCATCTTTATGGGCATCAGTTTCCTCACCTGAAAAATGAGGGGAGTGGATTAAATTATCTCTAAGTTTCCTTCTAACTGTAGGCTTGTTCTAATTTTGTACTTCTGTTTTTTTAATTTTGAAGAAGAGTAAATGGGGACTGCATTTCACTCTGAAAAGTGAAAAAGACAAGCACCAGGTATCTGTAGATAACTAAAATCATAAAATGCTCTGAATGTATGGTCACTATTCTAACACATTAAAGCAATAAATGCAGCAATTAATGTTTTACATGTAAATCATTTTCCAAGTTTGAGAAGAGTGAGGGAATGAGAATTTTTGTGGTTCTACACTAGTGAAGTTTTAATCTATAAGTGGATTTAGTCTTTGGATCACTATAAAATATATTTTGTTTTGTACTTACTCAAACCTAATTTTAACCAGATAGATATTATATCTTAACTTGAGAGGGGGAAAAGAGCTTATCACAAAAGTTTAAGTCAAAAAAAAAAAAGTTTAAGCCTAATGCTTCCTCCCTCCAAAAAATGTCAGTGGTTGCATTGGGTTGTAATGCTTAGATAATTCATAAGCAATTCAATCAACTAATTTTTTATATGCACTGGTGAAGTAAAAGATTTGCCTAATAAAATAAGTTATAATAATTCCAATGTTTTTCAGTGTATGGAGAAAAGAAAGCTGCCATGGCTTAGAGAGAAATGACCTTCATAATGCAGAGAGAAGCCACTTTACACTGGCGAAAGACCACCATTATGTGATACTCTAACTGAATATAGACCTGGCCTCATTGCCCTAAAAGGAACAGGACCAAGCTGCTCCAGGATTAAAGCTAAGACTTTCCCTTCTTTATAGGGGATTTCTCATGGTGCTTTTCAAATGCTATAACAATACATATGAGGAAAAAAAACCTGGAAGGATATCCAACAAAATATTGCTTATGGTTATGTTTGTATGTTTTGTTATAAAATTTATTTTAAGTTTCTGTCAACTTTCTGAATATTTTACAATGAACATGCATAATTTCTAAGAAAAAATTGAAACTGTTTTCCAAAGTGACATAGTGTAACTCATACACAGCTGGTAGCACTATAGGTTATCAGTTCCATGGGTATTTGGCATAAAGAGAAAATCTGAGGCAGAAATGAGCTAAGATCCCTTCTCATTACATTTAATAGAGTCTAATGTTCACATATTTTTAAGGATGAAGAGAAAATAGAAAATAATAATAAAATGTACCATGTATTGAGCTCTTATCATGGGTCAGGTACTGTGTTAAGCCCTTTACATCTCATTTTTAATACAACACAGTCATATAGCTAGTAAGTAGTAGAGCTGGGATTTAAACCCAGATCTGTTTAATTTCAAATCCTTTGATCTTAATCACTATCCTATGCTATGAACTTTCTTCCATTTCTACCTCACTTAAAAAAATTGACCCTCATCACACTTAAAGTACTTAATTATAATGAATAATAAGCTATTTTCTCAAATATAAAAATATGAACATGTTTGTTCTACAATGACTATTTCATTTATTAAAATATATTCTGCAATCCCCTCACTGCAACAACTCTAGACTTCATTTACCAAATAATAGTTGGTATTCCTGGGACTTGATTTCAAGAATAAAAAATAAATAAATAAAACACAAACTAAAAGAATGCAAACACAACAACTAATGAATGATCATTCATCTGTAACACAAAACCATATATGGTTCTCAGCTGTATTCCACATTTCTAAGGAATTAGATATGAGCAGTCTATAAATTATGCACCTATGAGATACATCTCAAAAGCCTATATTTAGTACTTTAAAGTATTAATGTTATGAATTATGGTTGCATTTCCAGACCATCACACAAAATCTATTTAACCCAGAACATAGCTAAGAAGTAGTAGCAGATTAAACTATATATCCTTGGAGCTGGAGTTCCTGCAGTGCTGGAGGTAGAAGTTTTTCCTTTGGTTTTATTGGATGAGAGACTAGCCTAGAACAAAATTTTAAAATCAGATATTTCTAAGGTAACAGCGAACTATAGCTCCTCCAGCTGTATCATTTTTCTCTTTATATCAAACAAACCCAAGGTCAATTTATAAACACAAAATGTCTATTAATGTTTTCCCTTTGATGACACTTGAATAATTGTTCTTGAAACTTAAAGATAGATGTGGTTAGTCTAATAGATTTGCTTTCAACTAATTTGTAATCCCCATACAGCAATCCAGAAGGCCAAAATCACCCAAAAACATTCTTTTAAAAAATTAAACTTTTTCTTCTCTATGGCATTTCGGCAATGGATCTCTCAAACACTAAAGCATCAACCACCTAAGTCAAGACAAATGAAAGTTACAAAATTGCAAATTATCTTTGAGTGCTACTTTTTATGGAAAATATTTTTCCAGAAAATACTCATAATCTAGTGAGTTCCTCTAGAGATTTATAACCAAAAAAAAAGTTTTGTACAAGATCAAATGTTCCCACTCAAAGTATTCCCCTCCAACTAATCTCCAGTTGCTCAAATTATGCTAATTCTTCAAAGACCTGAATCACTTCTTCATGAAGCCTGTATCACTCATAGAAATTTATTTGCAACTCTAGCTTAATTCTTGTCACATCTGCCTAGCATCATAGTTACTCACATAGATGTTTCTCCCTCACAAATATTAGCTAATATTCATTGAGCACTTCCTGTATGTCAGGCACTATGCTTATTACTTTACATATATTATCTTGTTTAATTCTCATGGCAATTGCAAAATAAATAGTTAGGCACTATTAATTCTGTCCATCTTACAGGAAAGAAACCTAGGTTTAGAAAGATTAAATAACTTGCCTAAGGTTATGCTCCTGGCAGCCACATCTGACTGCAAACCCCAGTGTCTTAAAAACTGCACTATAATTCCCCCACCTACCACCCATTCACCCCACTGAATTTATAGAGGTTTATCCATCTTTGTGTAGCTACCTCTTGATATGGTGACTCATACATTTTTAAATGCTTAATAGAAGTGTCAAATGGCTATTTCCGAGGCTTACTTTGACCTAGATCAGTGCTTCTCAAACAATCTGTGATTAAAAATCAGTTTCTGTCAATGACAATAAAAATGAATTACTAGAAAAATGAAGTTTAAAAAAGACCTATAAAATACAAGTCATAATTTATTATTATATTTAAAAGTTGGTTTAAGACTATAAAAGTTTCCAATCTCTATACTAACCAACAGTTCATGGACCAGCAGAAGTCGATAAACCACACTTTGAATATTATAGGCCTATATTACTATGAAGCATTTCACAATGTCGAAACATATTCTATTAGGCCATTTTAGTCCTTTTGTGTAGAAGTCACAGCAATGCATAAACTCTTTGAGGTCATGCATGGAAGAAAATGTAATACTTGAATAAGATTTAAAACTAAAAATAAAAATTATAGCTTATTTCTAAGTCCTTTCTTAATAGAATTGGCCTTGATTTTTATGTGCTATCTTGATTTGTTTCATGTTTTTTTCTTGATGAATTCAATAAGATTTCTCAGCGTCTTTAAGACTAGACTCTAAACTTTAATTAAAGTTTCAAGTATTGATTGCCATATGAGTAAGAGTTTCCTAGTAATTAAATTCTAGAATAAAAGATCATGTCTGTCATTGACTCATTACAGATCTTTAGGGAATTCATTTTACCTCTTCCTTAAGTATAACATGCTTAAGAAAGTCATTTTCTCACTTCCTGAATCCATTTCTCTATAGGGAAGGTTATATGTGAGTCATAAAAATATGATCAATACAAGAACTTTCTTTTACAGAAGTGGTCTCATGATGTCTTATCTAAAATTTCCCTAGTCATTTATGCATTCATTTGTACATTCATTCAAAAAGTAACAATCAAGTGCTGTACACCAGAAATTGACACAACATTGTAAACTGACTATACTTCAATAAAATATATATAATATTGCAAAAAAAGTAACAATCGAGTCCCTACTGTGTGCAAGTCTCGGTACAGATTTTGCTTCTCATATCATTCTTAACAAAAAGTACTGGTTCTTTCCTGAGAACATTGTTGGCATTGTAATTTCAAAACTGAGCAAGCTGGGTAGGCCAGAGAAGTTTTGCTGAAGACATATCCAACAAAACTTATTTTATCCTGGTTTTAGAAATTTTGAATTAAAACAGTGAAGTTGGTAAGCAGGGACATCTTTGTGATTCCCTATTTAATTGTTTGCTCTAATATCAGTAATTAAACATACAAGTATTACTTCAGTTACTCCATAAGACTAAGATGTATAGGCTTGATAAGTTGCAAAAGAAATAGAAAGAAAATATCATTTGAAATAAACTATGATTCTATTTGGTATCTTTCAGGAATAGTCTCAGACTA
Organism: Camelus bactrianus; assembly: GCF_048773025.1. Classification (NCBI taxonomy): domain Eukaryota; kingdom Metazoa; phylum Chordata; class Mammalia; order Artiodactyla; family Camelidae; genus Camelus; species Camelus bactrianus. The sequence continues at coordinate 65,260,789 of NC_133575.1, read as the reverse complement.
ATAGTGTCAATCATGAAAATAAAATATGGACTGTAGTTAAAATATTTTATTTTATTTATGTACATATTTTGAGCTAGAACTTTGCTTTAAATTTAAGTTTAGAATTTAAAGTGTCCAACTAGGCTAGAAAATAAATAAAAGGTACTTATCTGGAATCTATAGATAATAAAGATCACAGCTGCCAACTAAAGCCATCTGTGTGTCAGTGAGAAAAAAGACAAACTCTTTCCAAAAGTGAAAGAGAACTATGCTTCACAAGCACATAGTTTTATCATTTGAACTAACAAAGGGGAACTTCTACTAGATTCCAACAGCTTTGAAAGTGCAGCAAAGTTATAATATAATATATATATTTCATTATATAGGGCATTTTTTTCCTATGATGATACTTTCTTGGATAAAGCATTATTATATTGCAAAACAGATGATTTATGAAATTACCAACTAGTACAGTTCAAACTCATTATAGAACTGGAAGCTTAAGCTAAAGTATTCTTAAATTCTAATGCCTTAGCTTTGTAGTTCACTTCAAATACACAAAAATAACTTTAGAATATATTTCTGGTACCACAAAAATAGTATCTGTCACTATATAGAATCATTTCTGAATCCTCATGTTCTGTAAGTGCCTCTTTTTACAAAATTTAGAAAGTTTTTTTAAATGACATAGTGAAGAAAATGGTTTGTAAAAAGAATATCCTTTGGTTATTTTAGCTATAATTAGAAGTTCATTTTTTATTAGAATGTAAAATAATTTTGTTCAAGCTCCTGAATAGAAATCACAAACAAGCTAATTTTACAAATAGTTTCTGTAGAGACCATAACCCTTTATCTAAGAATGATTGTAAGATGAGAAATGAACATAAGATGAGAACTGGCCTGCTACTTTCTGCAATGTAATTTTGATATAATACTATCTACAGAGTCAGCAAAGGGTACACTTTATTAATTGTATATGAAAATTATACCACAAGAATAGTTGTTCCTCTGTTTCTTCTGCCAAAACGTGGTATCAATCTGATATTTAATAACACTGCTTACTATTTTTTGAGATTCTCCAAAACAATATTAGGTAGTCATAGCCATCTGACCCAACCACAGTTAATTAAAACACCTTGTTCTCCTACCTATGCTCATAGGCAACAACAATAAACAGTTTTCTGAATGAAATACAGACGAATTTGAAGCTTGCAGAAGCAAACTCATCATTGTCAAGTTGTAAAAAAATGTACCAAAATATAATGGTGATAAAATATATATTATCAGACTTCTAAATAGAAGTCTAGCCTTGGACATTAATCTCAGAATTATTAACAATTGTTCATTTATAATACAAAGATATATAAATATAATTTAATTTTTGTCATAATAAAATTTAATCTTAAACTTAAATTTTATATTATAGCAATTGGTGCTGCTGATGGGTGCATTTTTTTTAACCAAAATATGTCCAAAGTAGGAGGCAATATAATAAAACTTATTATAAAATATCAGTAAATGTGTACTTATTGACTTCAGAAACAATGAATTATTGAAAAGGCACAAAAATGAGTTCTATAATGGATGCAATATACCACTGTTAAAAGCACTTATCATTAAGATTGGATGCCGTATGCTTTTAGGCTGAAAATAGTGTTCAATCTCACAATTCTACCAATAGATTTTTAATTACTTTTCACACAGTAAAGTCGCTTCCCCATTTCCCCCACAAAAAAACAAAAATCAACGATGACATTGACCATTTCTGAGAACCAGTAATCCTTCAGGTAGAACCTGATTTATACACAGCTCATTTCTTAAAAACTAACTAATGACTGACTGAGTTTAGGTGTTTTGTGTACATTTTTCAAATTATTGTAGAATAAAAGAAAATGAAAGGAAGAGAAATTTTTCCCAAAGTAACATTGTGACTCTGATTATATGTTTGTTTTGTATTTAACACAGTGATTCAATCAATGAATAACTACAGAATTACTACAATTTACTTTTTATATTTAAATAGCCAATCAGTTAATACATTATTTCATTTTATTAGCCACAATTATTCTGTGAAGCAGATATTATCTACCTCTAACAGCTAAAAAATAACTGAAGCTCAGACAGTTTTGGAGGAAGCTTTCTATCTCCATCACCAAAAAAAGTTAAATTTTTAATTATTCAAAAGTATTTTATATTTAAAATCTGTGACTTGACTGTTAGTTGAATTATCACTGTATTCACTTTAATTACAGGTTAAAATATCATCATTACCAAATCTGGTTTGGTCATTTAGGTGACCTAAGTATCAGTGTTCCACTTATTAATCCAAGGTTTTCAACCTAATTAATTTTCCAATACTACAATGTCTTAGAAAAGGATTCTCTCAAATATTTCAAATCATGCTTGTTCTTTTCTTTTTCAATTGCATTCAAAATAATTGTACTTTAGGTAAGACAAAATTTCACACATAAACACAAAGTTTATACTGGTATATTATATATAATTTTTAAAGGTTTTATACAAAAACTTTTAAATACAAAAATGCACCTACAGCCTTAGCCTAAGATAGTCTGAATTATTAATCATTTAATGATTTTGTTAAACTGTTTCTATAGAAATTAAGGGAAGATCTGTCTTCACTACCTTTGACAGTCAAAAGAAACAAGATTGTCAGATATAACCTGAAGGATACTTGTAATCCTAAACCAAAATAAAACATCTTAGAGTTATAAGAAAATTAAGAATCAGAACATTTTTAGAGAAAGCAAGTAGTTTTGACAATATTGTTTCCTTTGACCCATTCTTTCAATACTCAACACAGACATGGCAATACTCTCCACATTGCCAAGTTCTTTAAAAATCCAGGGTGTTCAAAAGAAGGAAGCCACCTAAAAGATACTAAATTAAAAACTTTGGAAAATGCTCTAGATTAGGAAAATTAAATTTAAATTGCCATATCCAATTCATTTGTTGGCCTTTTTTTTTTAACATGTCTTTCATTAATAGGTAACATGAACAATGAAAATCAAAGACAATTTAAAGCACAAACTACATCTTCCAAAAAATTAAAATGCAATCACCCAGGCCCTTGCTTTTAGTCTAAAACATTTTATTTAAAACAGACTAATATCAACCACTATACGGTGACATTTATCATTTACAGTAAATCCTTTTAGAAATTAGAGTAACAAAGTCAAACGGCATTACTTCTGTAGAAGTTAAAAATCAACCCTTTCTAAAAGTCCAGGACCAGATGGCTTAACCACAAAATTCTACCAAACATACAAAGAAGAACTCATACTAGTCCTTCTCAAACTCTTCCAGAAGATTGCAAAGGAGGGAATACTCCCATACTCATTCTATGAAGCCACCATCACCCTGATACCAAAACGAGACAAAGACACTACCAAAGGAGAGAATTATAGACCAATATCACTGATGAACATAGATGCAAAAATCCTTACCAAAATATTAGCAAATAGAATCCAACAGCACATAAAAAAGATTATACATTATGATCAAGTGGGGTTCATCCCAGGAACACAAGGCTTGTTCAACATATGCAAATCAATCAATGTAATATATTACATCAACAAAAGAAAGGAAAAAAACTGCATGATCATCTCAATAGATTCAGAAAAAGCATTTGATAAAATTCAACACACATTTATGATAAAAACTCTCACCAAAGTTGGTAAAGAGGGAACATATCTCAACATAATAAAAGCTACATATGACAAACCTACAGCCAGCATAGTATTCAATGGTGAAAAACTCAAAAGCTTCCCACTAAAATCTGGGGCAAGACAAGGCTGTCCACTATCTCCACTCATATTCATCATAGTCCTGGAAGTCCTAGCCACAGCAAACAGGCAAGAGAGAGAAATAAAAGGGATCCAAATTGGAAAAGAAGAGGTAAAAGTGTCATTATATGCTGATGACATGTTACTATATATAGAAAACCCTAAAAGGTCCACACAAAAACTACTAGAGCTGATCGAAGAATTCAGCAAGGTAGCAGGTTACAAAATTAACATTCAAAAATCAGTTGAATTTTTTACACTAATGATGAATCAACAGAAAAAGAAAGTAAAGAAACAATCCCCTTTAAAATAGCACCGAAAATAATAAAATACCTAGGAATAAATCTAACCAAGGAGGTGAAAGACTTATACATGGAGAACTATAAAACATTGATTAAGGAAATTAAAGAAGACATTAAAAAATGGAAAGATATCCCATGCTCCTGGATTGGAAGAATCAATATTGTTAAAATGGTCATACTGCCCAAGGCAATCTACAAATTTTATGTAATCCCTATCAAATTAACTAGGACATATTTCACGAAACTACAACAATCGATAGTAAAATTTATATGGAACCACAAAAGACCTAGAACTGCCGAAGCAGTACTGAAGAAAAAGAGAGAGGCTTGAGGAATAACTCTCCCAGACTTCAGACAATACTATAGAGCTACATGGTATTGGTATAAACACAGACATATGGAACAATGGAACAGAATAGAGAGTCCAGAAATGAACCCCACAACCTTTTGGTCAACTAATCTTCAACAAAGGAGGCAAGAATATACAATGGAATAAAGACAGTCCCTTCAGAAAATGGTGTTGGGATAACTGTACAGCAGCATGTAAATCAATGAAGCTAGAATACTCCCTCACACCATACACAAAAATAAACTGAAAATGGAACAAAGACTTAAACATAAGATACAATAAACCTCGTAGAAGAAAATATAGGCAAAACATTATCTCACATACATCTCAGAAATGTTCGCCTAGGGCAGTCTACGAAAACAATAGAAATAAAAGCAAGAATATACAAATGGGACCTAATGAAACTTACAAGCTTCTGCACAGCAAAGGAAACCATAAGTAAAACAAAACAACAACCTATGGAATGGGAGAAAAGTTTTCCAAATGATGAAACTGACAAAGGCTTGATCTGCAGAATATATAATCAGCTCACATGACTTAATAAGAAAAAAACAAACAACCCAATCCAAAAATGGACAGAAGACCAAAACAAGCAATTCTCCAAGGAAGAAATACAAATGACCAATAGGCACATGAAAAAATGCTCAATATCACTAATTTTCAGAGAAATGCACATCAAAACTACAATGAGGTATCACCTCACACCAGTCAGAATGGCCATCTTTCAAGAGTCCACTAATGACAAATGCTGGAGAGGCTGTGGAGAAAAGGGAACCCTCCTACACTGCTGGTGGGAATGCAGTTTGGTGCAGCCACTGTGGAATACAGTATGGAGATTCCTCAAAAGACTAGGAATAGACTTACCATATGACCCAGTTATCCCGCTCCTGGGCATATATTCAGAAGGAACCCTACTTCAAAAATACACCTGCACCCCAATATACATAGCAGCACTGTTTACAATAGCCAAGACATGGAAACAGCCTAAATGTCCATCACCAGATGACTGGATAAAGAAGTGGTATATTTATACGATGGAATATAATTCAGCCATAAAAACGACAACATAACGCCATTTGCAGCAACATGGATGTCCCTGGAGAATGTCATTCTTAGTGAAGTAAAGCAGAAAGAGAAAGAAAAATACCATATGAGATCGCTCATATGTGGAATTAAAAAAAAAAAAAGAATATTAGTACAAAACAGAAACAGACTCATAGACATAGATTTCAAACTTGTGGTTGCCAAGGGGTGGGGGGTGGGAAGGGACAGACTGGGATTTCAAAATTTGTAAATACTGACACTTATATGCCAAATAGATGAACAAGATTATACTGTATAGCACAGGGAAATATATAAGATCTTGTGGTAGCCCACAGTGAAAAAAAATGTGACAATGAATATATGTATGTTCATGTATAACTGAAAAATTATGCTCTACACTGGAATTTGACACAACATTGTAAAATGACTATAACTCAATAAAAATGTTTTTAAAAAATCAACCTTTTCTTTTTTATTTTTAAGTTTTTGGAAAACATGCAACATTTGAAAAAATGCATTCCATTACTTTTAAAAACACAAAATGGGATGATCTGTTTACACCCTAGTACAAAAGTGTTTAGATGTTAATATTCACCATATGGTTATTTAGTGTTACAAGCTTATTATTAGATATGAGGTATTATCATCACTGGTTAAATATCAGTGGTGGATAAAAGAAAAACATAACATGCCCTATGATTTACAAAATAAGTTATAATATTACTTAACTGCCATGACAGAAAGTTCATCTATAGAAGGGTTAATGCCAAGTTTATTTATATGGTGTCATTTAATTACCACTATAATATGACTAGGATCAGATACTATTAGGGGAATGATTTTCCCTATGCCATGCCAAATTCTCACCACTTTTGTTATGCAATAAAGTCATACTGTCCCGTACCCTCAATATAGGCAAGTTAGTTGGGATATAGCCATTTAATCTCTACTGGAAGCGCAAGAACTTGACCACAATAATATGCAGTGCTATGACTAAGTGCCTATTAGAGGCAACAGGAAATCCTAGAACATAAAGGGAGGGTCCTCCTCCCATATCTAGGAAATGCAATTTCTTAGACTTCTAGTGGAAAATCAGACTCAATTCCTATGAGAAATTGTATAAATTAAAGACTTGTCCAGATACTTACGCCACAATCCCTGAGAGATGGAACATTTCAGCTGTCAGGTAGGAGAGATAACTATATAAAAAAACAAAAAGAGGTTCAATGACCCGGATGGTCTTGGTAAAGCGCGTGGTAAAGGCAGCAACCATGCCAAACAGGAGGCCAATGAAAATGCCTCCTATTCCAACCAAGAAAAACTTTCCTATCCCAGCCAAAATATCCAAAGGTTTGATAGATGGCATTTCACAGAAAGATTTGAACAGCTTATAGAGCACCTGCATAAAAAAAAAAAAGATTAGAATGAATTTATCATTCAGAAGAGTCTCAAATTATGCCCCATGTAGCCTTCTAATTTGAGGTTTTTCAACTTTGAAGTCCTTCAATTTCCCATTTCCTTCCCAAAATGAGTTCCTAGAAAGCTTCCCTTTATTAACAGATATTTCTGTAGATAATGTCAAATTATGGATTATTATGTTTGAAAATTGTCTGATGGACTGTGAATATATCCTTCATGGCTAAAATATTCTTATCTGCCATGACTAGGAAGGTTTACCCAAGTTTCCATTTAATAAACTGATAGAAGATTAATACAGTATAAAGGAAGCACTGTTATTTTTGAAAACATATTAATGGCCAGTAAATCACAGTCTCTGTTCATAAACTTATTTCTAAGACTAAATTGCTCAATTATCGTCTAAACCAGAATTCAGTTCTTATTTAAATTTCAAGGGTGATCATAAAGGAACCTATTTAATTACCTAGAAAGCTCATGCCTGGGATACTTACGACAGTAACAGCATCATTAAGGAGGGATTCTCCAAACACCAAAATATGAAGCTTTTCATTCACATGAATTTCTTCAAATACAGAGAGTACAGCCACAGGATCTACTGCAGCAATCAAACTACCAAACCAAAGGTTATGGAGCAATGGCACATCTTGAAGGTTGAAGTACTTCACCTGACATATGCCATAGAGGGAAAGGCCTATCCCAAATGCATTCCAGATGGTTCCAACTACAGCGTACAACAGAATTGTCCCTATGTTTTCAAAAAATGGCCGACTGGGCATAAAATACCCTGCATCAAGGACTATTGGTGGAAGTAAATACAAGAAAAATATATCACTGTTCATAACTGGTGGGGATTTGTCATTTAAACTGTAAATTAGTCCTCCCATGATGAGACCTACAAATATCAAGAGGCAGCTTTCAGGTACAACTGTGGGTATCTTATTATAGAGGTGAAATCCTAGAAAAGAAAAAAAGATAGAGTATTATAACATCTTCATTATCAGTCATCTCTGTATGTCAGCCGTTCGAGTCTATGATTCCAGAAAATAGCTTCTCAGTCATTTAACATTTAAATAATAACTTAATAAAGATGAATATGCATGAGTGGAGGCATTTTTCTTTATAATGGAAAAATATTTACTAATTGAATGAAACTATTCACCGTAAACAACAATAAGATTATTTATGTGCCCACTGAATCATTTTCAAATGTGAGAACATATTCTAAAATGGAAACCATGCATTTATCATCTGGCAATATTCTTCTGCTCTTCTCATGATCATAATGATACACATCAGACACTTTAAGAATATAGAAATCAGAAACATAATTTAAACATCTGCTTTGAATAATAAGAGTTGAAAAGGGCTTTAGTAATCGTAACTAATTCTTCATTGATAAGGGATCATGATTATTTATAAGGAAATTGAGACCAAAGAAACAAAGTAACTTTTCATGGCTATATGTTAAGTATGTGGCAGTTGGGAAGACAACCCAGCCGGGCCTCCTGACTTTTAGCTCAATGTTCCTATAATTACCTCAAACTGTCACTTGGTCTGATTGACAAATGTGGGCTTACATTAATGCATACAACTGAATCATCAAAATAAAATTCCAATCATAAAATTTATTTTTTTCTCATAGAATTATATGAGTCTTTCATCCCATGAAGGGAAATGCACCAATTCTAAAAACCCACATGGCAGCAGTCCTCTGTTTTATCCCGTATTCTTTTACTTTTGCCTACATTATGTCACATCATCATGCCCTAGCTTACATAATGCCTATAGATAGTGACTCTAATTATCATCAATACTCTCTGCTTTAGAAAGGACCTTAATAATCTTTCAAGCTAATCAATCCTCTTCCTCTCTACCCCAGCCCCCACCAGTACACTGCTGAGATCCCTTTCTAATATACTTGTTAATTAATTTGACTATAACTTTCTCAAGGATTGAGGCTAGTTTTTTACATTAATCCCCTAGCACATTGCTAGCACAAAGAAATAGCTCAATAGATACTTATCAAATAAATAATAAATACATTTTTAGAAAAGAAAGTCAGCTGGCTTCTAAGCTAGACTTTATTTTTTAATAGTTTCAAAAGTGCCTTCACATATGTTCTTGTATTTGATTCTCTCATCACACCAACACAGTGATGTAAATACTGTTATTCCTATATTTGAAATGATAAATATGAGGCCAAAGAATCACTTCACTCCTCTAACACATACTTATTGACCGCTTATTTGCAGGCACTGACTTCTAAACTTGAGCAAATATTAAACAGCTCAAAGCAATCTTATCTTTTCATTAAACCATGCTGCTTCCCTCTTTATCCTCTATACAGCCATTTATTTCCTCTAGGCCTTGAAATAATTTGAAAACTCCTCATAGGAAAAATGGGGTCTTATCTCTGTAGCCCATGGGCCCAATATAATGCTCCATACATGAAATGTGCTCAAAAAATATTTTCTGAATGAATGAATGAATGAAAGCTAACAAGGAAGTTTTTTTGTTTGTTTGTTTTTAAACTTACATTCTCTTACTAAGGTTATGGTAAAAAAAAATTATCTGTCAGTGATGGCTCAATGAAGTCCTACTTAAACAAATGGCAACAGATGACCTATTGGGAAGATTCTTTGCCCTATGATCCAGAAGTTAACATTTAATTAGACTATTTATTAAATCAACATATCTAGTACTGCAAAAAATAGTTTAAAGAAACTCTTAACTATATAGAAGTGCTAGTTATTATCATCCAAGACAGAATATATCTCTAATCAAAGAGGTATGAGACTAGCATTCTAAGCTCTGGTTTGTGAACTTCACAAAGCATCTTCTCTCCCTGGGCCTCAGATTTCCTATCTATAAAATGAAAGGGTTGGATAAAAATGGACTCTAATGGTTTATCAAGCTCTGATAATCTATCATGCTATAAATCTGTGGATTTTGTGTATCATCGTTAAATATTACATTTCATAAATGGTAATGCTTTGGTATCTATAAAGTCACTTAAATAAAACTTTGAAATGCTGAACATGATTTATTTTAGAATAAATTCATTTTAAAATAACAAAATTCTACAGCTTGTTTCATGTTTTCCTGGCATTGTTCTCAGTTGTGAACCTACAAATAAATGGTAACTCAATCATGAATACTTAGAACTCTTAAAGGTTCTCATAATTTTAATATCACCATAGCAAAGGTTTGATAAATTATTAAAGAACATAGGAGGAATAACTGAGAATAAATCTCCTTAGGAGAACCATAACACTAGTAATTCAGGGTGTTCACAAAGGTGAAATAAAGCACAATGGCTCTTCTTTTCTTGCTGGATTTATTCTTAGTTTGTGTTTCCCCTTCAATTCTGAGTGGTGGCCAAAAGACCTACCTTTTAACAAATAGGAAATAAGTTTGTCCCATTTTTTGCACTACCTGGCAACTATAACAAGGATCCTGTGAGGAAAAACAAGTCATCTAAAGACTTAGATTAGTCAGAATCAATCAAGATTTCTCTGTTCTCTCTTTTAAAGTTATGCCTTGTCTACTTAACCCTTGAACAGCTGGGACCCTCTCCAGTCTAAGTTCCTGTGCTCAGTCTATTCTTGTCTCCTTCTGCTGGGAGACCACCAATATTTGAACATAATCCCTGCAAGAGGGTTGGCGCTATGAAGAGAAAGGTCCTTTTAGCAGAGATCAGGTGGCAAATATTATAGTTTGCTTTTCTTGGGTTTATTAAGAAAAGGGTGCCTATCTTTACATCTGGAAAAGCCCTGAAAGTTCCCCCTGTTAGGCAACTCCCTGGGAAAGCCTTGGGAAATTCCTCACTTACCTATCTTTGCCAGAGATGCTAACATAATCCAGAGTGTGATCTCAAAAGGAACCTGCACATGCTGGTAATCCAGAGAGAAAAGGAGTGTGTGAGCAGACACCTCTGAGCCATTATCCTGTGTTCTTTTGGGTCGCCAGCTGCCATTGTCTGCTCTCAGGTCCCAGTAGTGCAGTATGCTATCACCAGAGGTTCCCAGAAGCTGGGAGCAGAGCTGCCCCAGCAGCAGAGGTAACAGGAGCCCCAGCCTGAGGGCCATCATCAGCTTTGCCAGCTGTGCTTGCTAAAGTACTTAATCTCTTCCCCAGCTGCATCTGCTCACAAATGCAGTTTGCTGTCCTTGACCCTTAGTCCTGCTGGCTAGCATTTAATGCATCAGTGAAATTTCCAGCAGCCCCCTGGAGTCCCAAAAGAGAAATGCTGGACTGTTATGCCCTGGAATGAAATTAGAGCCAGCCCAAGCCAGCAAAGGGAGGAAGCTGGGACAAATTCATTGATTGACATAGAAAGGGATTTTTACCCCGAGTCCTAACTCTCAAAGGAAGAAAACCATTGGGAACTGGATTCTGGCCACTTAGCAATCTATTTTCTCACTACAAGATGACTCCAATTCACAATGGATATGGAAGAATATTCAAGAATTTCTAAATCTCCAGAGACTTTGAAGACCTCTATATACAAGAATCCTGACTCCAAATTCAAACTACCTTTTGGGGAAAACTCTAGACCTAGAGCTCCTTATATTCATAGAGAGGTGAAAAGGTTGGCAAAATTAAATCAGATCAGCTGCTCCTGAAAATTCCAGGAGGAAAGCATTTTCTTTATTCTGAATAAGTGTCCCAGTAGTAAAGACTGAGATTTTGTTACTACTTTTACCATAATTCCTATCTTCCATGTGCTTTCAATAGAACTTCTAAAAAAGGGCAAGCACCTTCTACTCCCACTTCTACCTCATGTAAATTATGATTACTTTATTTGTTAATCAAATTCCTCAGGTTTTTACTATGAAAAACATATACTGGTTGCTAATAAACTAAGTGAAGTTTCACCAGAGAGGCTGACCTCCAGCATAGTTACATACCCTTTTGTATCATCGTGCCCTTTTCATCTTTATTATACTCAAATTAGGCATGAATTTAAACCTGGTGTCTTCTTTCCTGTTGTTTTCCTTTGTCAAAAATCTTTAGATCACATCTTGTTTCATAGATTACCAAATTGAATATCATCAGAAATTCAATACTTACATATTTATTTTATCTGTGGCAATTAAGGAAAAATATAATTAAAAGTAGAATGTGATGAAAGAAATTTTCATATATTGTGGTATATATATATATAAATTAACTTGAATTTTATGTTAACTAAAACAGCCTATTTGTGGCCTATCAAACATACATTGTACATCTGCTTTAATTGTGAAAGAAAAAGACGCATTGACCAGAAGTAAACAATGTCTATGTTAAAAATAAAGATTAAATGCCCCTCTTCCTGGGATGCCAATGTTGGCCCTCCTTTGATGATAAGACTCCCTTCCCAGGTGTCAGGGCCATACTGACTTGCTGTGTACATGCATATTTGTTTTTCAGAAACCTTAAAGGAGTTTATCCCTGACTTGCTTAATGTTCTTTGTTCTGAAAAGATATAAAACTGTGCTGGAAACCATGGATCTCCCAGAGCAGTTATCTGAGAGGCTGTCTTCCAGGCTATAGTCCTCAGTTTGGTTCAAATAAAGCTTTTTTTCTATTCCTACTATAGATTGTTTATTACTTTCACTGACAAACATTTCATGCTATTAGTTTCAGAGAGCCAATCAGCTAAAAAAGGAAAAGGCTTTATGCAATTTCCATGTGACTTATTTCCCTGAATTTTCAATGTTAAGCAGCCACATCACACTGGCTATATAGTTAACAGGTGGAATGAATAGTATATATATGAATCCCATGGCATGTTGACAAAGATGATGAATTTTCTCTGACTACTATTGTGTTTTTAAAATGTATCTTTGTATCTGTCCTGTATTATTATAAAATCCTTTATTAGTATTATTCCTATAAATATTTTGTATTTTTAGCCTCTAAAATTAAATAGTCCAGAATACACCACCATTTTCTAGGGGTAAAGACAATGCTTTATAGACATTGCTTATATAAAGACATATGTCTTTAAAAAGACATTGTTTATATAACAATGCTTGCAATAAGTACTCAAGTAAAAAATTCAGGGCAGATGGTGACAAGTGTATTTTAAAGTTTAAAGTGTATTTAAACACTTTGAACATTATGACAAATATTTGTGATACCGAGGAAAATTTTTTTCTTGTTTTCTATGTGCTCAGAATACCGCAAAATTGCACAGTAAAAGTTGGAAAGTGTTTTCCTGGTAAATTCTTGTTTTTAATAATAATCATCCTTACCTTTCTGATAGAAAGCAAAAAATATATATACATATACACACATAGAAAGGGAGGTGGGAAGGGAGGGAGAGGGGGAGGGAGGAAGGAAGGAAGAAAGAAAGGAAGAAAGGAATGAAGGAAGGAAGTCCAAATAAGTAAATATGCATTTCATGAAACAGGACGTGGGAGTGTTAACATGGTTGACTATTCACAGAGAACATGAGTAATTAAAACATGAAAGCCCTAGGCTATTAGATAAATCAATGACCCATTTTTTTCTTAGCTGCCTAAACACCATCTAACAGCTAATGATAAATCAATGGCCCATTTTTTAACAAAAAGGAATAATTTGGAGATACAAGCTCACCTATGCATACACTTTTTGATATGTCAACAAGAAGTCTTCTTGAAAATAAATCTAATTTTAAAAAGCAGGGCATAAATTAAAAATCTGACAACTTAAAATTTAATTTCCCTGTAAACTTCTCCATTTGCAATTTCATTTGTCATCATCCTGTACTCAATATTTAGTTATTCACTTTACTTTTAGATCAGAGACTGACACTAACCACTATTCTCAGTAATTATTTTCCAGGTTTCCATTAGACTAAGTTCTGGAGTAATTATATTAGGTATGGAATATTCAATATTGGTGTACCTCATTATCTAGGTCTAGCCTTTTATATAAGGGGCATATAATGTGATTTTAGGATCTATGAAGGTCACCCCATGAAAAGAAAATGCCTCTTTTTACTATTTATTCTTTTCTCTTTTATTGATGTATAATTACTAAATATATTTAATAAATACATAGTTCTTAAGTATTCAACTTGATATTTTGGCAATTTATATACATCTTTGTAACTACCACCGAAAGGAAGATAAAGAACATTTGTCTCATGCTCCTTTTCAGCTTATCCCCACCTTAACACACAGACAACCATCGTTCTGATTTTTTTCAACATAGATTAATTTTTGCCTACTTTTGAACTTCATATGAATTGAATCATACAATATGTACATTTTTGTATCTGGCTTCTTTCGATCAATGTAGAATCTATAGGAATTATCCATGTTGTTATATGTATAAACAGTTCAGTTCTTTTTACTACCAAGTGGTGCTCCATTGTATAAATATAGCATGATTTGTGCATCCATTCTTATATTGATGGACATTTGGGTTGTTACTCGTTTTGGCTATTGTGAAAAAAGGCTGCTATGAAAATTCTTGCATAGTTTTGTGTGGATATATGTTTTTATTTCTTTTGGGTAATTGTTTATGCATGCAGTTGATAGGTATTTCTTTCCTTTTTTAAAATACAGGACAAAGTATTTAATTCTATAGCCCATCGTTATTGAGACATATAATGTAAATCTATAAAGAAGATAATTATGGAGTTAAATTCATGGTATAGGATAAATTACTAAAGTTAAAGGGACTTGGTAAATATAAAAGAGCAATAAACTATGAATCAGGAGACCCACCATTAGATAATACTTTCATGATGTTGGACAGTTTATTTAACCTCTGTGAACTTCTATTTATTTGTCTACAAAAATAAGGTTTAGTGTTTAGTTCAAAATCATTTGAGTCTTCTGTGTACCCGTTATGCTATGTGGGTACAGAACTAGATGCTGTAGACATGAAGAGTAACACTGATTCCCTGCAATCGAGGACCTTATGATTTAGTGGGAAGAACAGGCATATACATAAGCAAGGTCACTAGAATATATTAAGTGAAGCTCATTCAACAATATGCATATAACCAACAGTTATCTAGTGAGTGTCTACCTTGTACTTCTTGCTAGACACTAGGCATACAACGCTAAATAATTCCATATACGTTTGGCTTTTGTGATAAGGATTAATGGTAGATTCAAATTGAAAATCCAATCCTAATATAGTATGATTAGATACTCAAAGAGTATCCCACAACATATGGGAGCACAGAACAAGGTTCTTAACCCAGACTAAAAGAAGAAAGAAGATGAAGAAAACTTCCAGAATAAAAAAGTCTGAGCTGAGACCCAAAGGGAGAAAAGTTGGAGATAGTTGGACAAAATGTGATGAGTTTCACTGGCAAAACAAAATAGAGATATAAACGACCAGAGAAAGGTCATGGCAAATTACAGGAATGTAAAACAATTAAATGTGACTGCATCTTAAATAACTAGCATAAATAGAGACAAGGAGACCCATTGGGAGATGACAATAACCTGAAATAGAGACACAACAGTGAAAACATAAAGTTTGCAGATTAGAAATATTAGCAACAACAGAAGCTACTACTATACCTAAACTTAAGGGACAAAGAGAGGAAATGGAAACTTATCACCTGACAGAATGACCTGGCAGAAATTGAAACATTAGCAGTCATGTTTAGTGAGAGCTGGAGTCATGAACAGCTGTTGCCAGTGATACCACCATGGAAGATAAGACCAAGAGAAATACTCTGGCCTCTCCCTTCTCTCTCTCCAAACTCCCATCAGTACCTACAATTATATGAGTCCACCAGGAAGCCAACTGATACAGGAGCCTGAGAAACACAGCCTGGAGGAGTCTGCCCCTCTGCAAATAAACGTTAAGGACAAAGCAATCAAATGTTAAGGAATGAATCTGAGACCAAAAAAGTCCAAGACTGGTACATAGTCCTAACTACTATCAACTAATACCAATAGTATTGCTATGCCAGCTGCATGTGAGAAAAAGAAAGGGGAAAGGAGAGAAGAGAAGACATCCAAAAAAGAGAGAACACATAAGGAAGAAGTGAAAACTTTCAATCTCTTCACTTCTCCAAAGAGGAGAGGCCTGGGTGTACCCACACATAGACTGAAATCTCTTTTTCTGCACCCGATCAGTCAAGAATATGACACATTTCATCAAAATGTGTAGTTCATTACAGCAGTGATTTACAAACAAAGGTGCAGATGGACATACTAGGTATTCCAGAGGGTATGTGTTGTTTGAAGTGCCTCTCCAGCTTTGATGAATACTCTTACACACATACACACACACACACACATACAAACACACAATCAGAATCACTACACTTTTTTACTGATACCATCTACTTTATTAAAGATGTCAGTATCAGAAAACCACTGCCCTATTTTTTCAGAGCCCTTTTGTTATATCATGAGATATTCCTACCTGGAGAAATTACTCTCTCCTAAGAAAATAGAATGGAGCACCATTGCCAGAAACAGAAAAGGAGAGTAAGTTGAAATGCAGTCAGCTGCAGGGGCGTATCCTAGACATTGCAATGGACAGGTACTGGAATATTCCTAAAGGGGATGGGCATTCCCCAGAATTCACAAAAGGGAATATCTGTGGGAAAAATGTTTGAATTTGAGCACATGACACATAATGAGGGCATTAGGTGCCAAATTACAGTGGAACAGTCCAGTAAGATATATTTCCTTCCCTTCACCTCCCCTTCAAACCCCAACCATCCTACATGAGCTAGAGGCAGCCAAATAAGCAATGAAGAAGACATAAAAAGGAAGGTAAAGAAATAGGAAAGAAGCCATCTATACATAACCTCCTCTCTACCAGCATTTCTCACTGCAGGTTTCTAATCATGAGTCAGACCCAACTCTAAGGAGAAAGAGATTAAAAACATAACAATATACTAGATTGATCTTTTAGTACATAAAATTAGACTGTTGATCCCTGAAAGTGACCATAAAAGCAATGTGATCTGCCCAAGATATAAACCATAAGCAGAAGATGAGTATTCTACAGAACTCAGTTAAAAAGTAATAATGGGGATAAAATAGAAGAAAAAGAGAGCAAAGAAAACTCAGTCAACCTAATAAAGACTGTCAACTTAAAAGATCAAAAAGGTAGGAAAAAACCTTAGAAACTGGCAAATAGGAAAAACGCAAAATAAAATGTAAGAATAGGTCTAAATATAATCATAATCATAGGCAAAGTGAATGGAATAAACTCACTGTTAAATGACAGATGCTGTCAGATTGGAATTGCTAAATCCAGCTATATGTTGTTAACGAGATAAACCTCAAATAAAAGTTGTGAAGAAAAAGATTTTAAAATATACAAGACAAATTGCTTTAAAAATGAAAAAAAAATATAGCAATATTAATATCAGATGAAGAGACTTCAAGGAAAAGAAAACTATCTGATGTAGAGTTGGAGATGACACTGATATCAAGGGACATAAAATACTGTCATTGTTCCTTGAATAAGATGGGAGCTTAAGGAGGCTGGGGTGATAGATGGGATTCTGGTCTAAGTCCATCTGAGAGTGGGTCCAAAGTTTTCACAGACCTATGTTATTATTTTTCCAGTCCCTGGGTAATAATTGGTAGAAATCTTATATTGGATCCCTTTCCAATATAAAAGCAATACAGTGATTGGTAGTCCTCGTTGAATGTTGAATACCATAGTTTATTACACTTGGAAATACTGTCCTTACCCATTTATCAAGAGATTTAAAAGGCATAGTTTTGAGTAGGGCTCGAGGAGTAAGGGGATGTTTTAATTGCTTCCCATTCACCCCATTGGTGAGGAACACACTAGAGTTATGGTAATGGTTAAATACACAACAACCAACACTAGACAGATGAGCTCAACAGTAGATTAAGAGTCACATATACTCACAGCCCAGGGGAGAAGGACACCATATGCCACATAAGACAACACGGTGGTTGCAATTTGAAATAGAGTGAACAAGAAAGGGGTGTAGAAGGCATGCTTTATAGTATCAGGAGAGTGAGGTGATGCCTGGTTCCTGTCAGAAATTGGTTTGTTTGAATAATTATATAGGTTGTCAGGGAAGTGAAATCCACTACTCAGGTATAAGCAGGAACTGTGCCTGGCACCCTTGATAAGCACAGTGGTCTGATAGAGATCTTAACCACAAAGACAGACTACAAAGGGGAACTTTGCAGTTAGGCCATTTGGGCCCTTTCTGGCATCAGAGATCAAGGCAACATATAATATTGGGCCTTAATTTTAGGCCTTATATCACAGAGGCTCTGAAAAAGATCCAGGTGAAAACTGCCCTGTTCTCAAGCCATATGACCTAGCAGATTTGATGGTGTTAGAGGTATCTGTAGTGAATGGGGATGCTATGTGGATTCTCTGGCCCCAATTAGAGAATTATAGCACAGACTCCAGGGGTTACAGACTAAGGCCATGCTTTCTGCAGCAGATGACTACTTGATGTTTGAAAAGCAGACTTGGATATACTACTAGACCCTAGTAGAGACTAAGCACATGACTAGGGGATATCAAGTGACTTACCACTAGACCTGACCATAATGAGCTGGTTATTATCAGATCCACTAAGTCAATAGCAATCAATCATACAATAGACTGGTCCCAAAGTCCCAAGTAAATTGCACAAAAACAGAAGGTCAAGACCTCATGTCATTTGCCTTTGTTGCACTGATGCCTCTCCCTCACATGGGTTACCTTATAACCACTCTGAAATAAAAAGAAAGAGAAAATATTCCAGGACTTGATTCACAGAATGGTGGGCTCAATATGCTGTTGTCAACCAAAAATAGCCTGCTACTGCATCTACCAGTCACATATATGGGTGTCCCTAAAGGGCAGAAATAAGTGAAAATCCTCCCAATTGGCAAAGTTTTATGTAGTACACCTGATTATCAATTCCCTGTATATAAAAAATTAATTGAAAAAACGGCCACAAAAGTTTTTTCTGACTTTTCAGCTCCTCCCATTAAGAGGTAGAGTTTATCTTTCCACCCCGTGAGAGTTGGCTGGCCTTGTGATTTGTTTGGTACATTGATATAGCATAAGACCAATTCAGGGCCTAGTACTCAAGAGGCTTTCTATGCTTCTCCTCTCTCTCAGAACCCTGAAATGACCATATGAAAAATTCCAGGATAGTTTGCTTGTTGATGAGATACATGTGGCCCCAGTTACCCTAGCCAATAGGTAACAAAGTACCAGACATGTGAGACAGGCCCTCCTAGACCAGCCATCTCTTAGCTGATGCACTGGTTGACTGAAGACAGATGAACAAGCCTGGCTGAGATAAACCAAGCCTGGTCTCGAAAAACAGAATCATCCAGCTCACCAAAATATCATAAGAAAAAATACATGTTTATTGTTTTAAACAACTGAATTTGGATGTGATTTATTCTGTACCAATAGCTTACTGATATAATGTGAAAGGAGAAATGGTTGGAAGTATGGATATCCATGGACTTCTGGGCAATGATAAATGGCTTGGATGACTGTTCAGAGGCCTGGAAATGGCAAGATTAAAACATCAGAGACAAGAAAGTCTAGGGTACAGACATGTGAATGACTCAAAGGAATAGGCAAAACATGAAAAAGTTTGAGACACCCTTTAATGTTGAGAACATCCAAGTGAACAAGATAATTCACCCTATAGATATCAGCCAACCTCTCTCCTAGGCTATCCCAGTGCTTTTGTAGTGGAACCATGAATAAAGCGGCTATGATGGCAAGGATAAGAGCTAGGCAAGGGCTTCCTTTCATCAAGGCTGATATAGCTACCTCTACTGCTGAATGTCCAATTTACCAGCAGCAAAAACTGATATTGAGCTCTATATATAATATAGTCCTTCAAAGAGACCAGCCAGCCACTGTTGCTGGTTAATGACAAAATCCCTCTTCCATCAGGGATCTACTAGTTCTACCATATGTAACATTATCTGAGATAAGCTAGCCTAATTAAATGGCCTAGTAGATGCATGATGAAGGTTCCATTTGGAAACTACACCCTACATGGATGAGGCACGATCCTCCAGTATAAAGCATATTCATTGAAGGAAGAGCTGATACATGGTTCCTATCCTCAACGGCTAGAATAAATTGGTCCAGTGAATAATGGAATTGGCTCTTCTCTCCAACACTGTGGGTTATGACTTTCTATTCCTAAATTTTTAGTCTCTGCCAGATTCAAAGCCCCAGTTTCAATTGGGGAAGAATGCTTCTTAAAAAGGGAGAGTGTAGGGTGCCATTGAACATGAAACTACAACCCCTACCTGGTCATTTAGGACTTCTCATAAAAATAGACCAGCAGGCAAAGAAAGGAGTTAATATTAATATGAGATATTAGCCCATTACCATGAAGAGCTAAGGTTACTCTTATATGATTGAGGTAGGGAGCAATTTCTAGAACCCAGGAAATTTTACTAGGGTATCTCTTTGTGTTTCCACATCTCATAATAATGATTAATAGACAATTACAGTTGCCATAGCCTGGCAAGGGCAAGTCTCCTAAGGACGCAGAACCCTTAGGGTTGAAAGTTTGGATAATCCCACTAGACTAGCAATCTATATTAACTAAAGTATTGACTGAGAGTGAGGGAAAAATAGACTGCAGGTAGAGGAGTGAGACAGTGAATATCCACACAGACTTGGAACCAGTTGCAACAGTAGGGACAATAGTAGCAAGTTCCATTAATCTCCCCGATGTATTGTCATTTGTGGAGAAAGCAGTTGGATATTGCATTAAAAACTTAATGAAGAAAATGAGAGACAGTGAGTGCAAAGGGTGGATCCTATAGGACACATCTGAACACTACCTCACAGCACCTCACTCTCAGGTCTGATTCCAGCCATATGATGACAAAAAGCGGTGTCCAAGTTTTGATTCTACTTCATGCTGACAGTATACTTCATCTCAATAGCACAGTCTTCAACTAAATTGTAATCAAGAATCAATGGATAGACAATATCCCTTAGGCAAGTGGTCATTCTGGGGTACATTTTATATATCTCCTCAGAATGGACGATTTAGATTGAATATCAATTATCCACTGTGGTAGCCAACTTGATTCTGCGTAATTAGATTTATCTCCTTCCCTGTTTCCCTCTCTCTGGTTCCTCATTCCCACTTCCCAAGTAAACTATCTTCATGAAAAAGCTTTTGAATCAGGCTCAGCTTTTAAGGTAAACCAGAATGAGACATATGTATTTTGTTCTCCCTGTATTTTTCCCTTCCTGGTTCCTTCTTGTATACTTCAACTCTCAGGGAAGAGTTGAAATGCAGTGCTAAACTCAGAAGTTGCTTTCAGAAAATATAATATTCCTAGTTTTTGGTTTCCAGAAGCCTAAGTAACCTGAGGTAAATATGCTTGGAAACAAAGAATGGAATGTATAAATTTAAGGAGAGAGAACCTTGAGGAGAGAAAAGCATGAGCAGTGAAAGAGAATGAAATATCCCAGGATCAGAAAGGGATTATGATTTGGGATCTCCACAATCAGTAGAGGACCTATACCCTGAATCTGATGCTTCAGAGAGATGCCGGGACCTCCTGGGAGTGGGAGTATGATAGAGCAAGCTGGATCCTAGACAGGACAGCTTATAAATCTGGCAAATAATGTCGTGCCAAAGCTTGACAAAAATGCAGCAAATCTTTAAGGTACCATGTGGAGTCAGACAATGAACAACTCGCTAGCATCCATGTTGCAGCAAAGGCAAGATTTCCAGGAACCATATACAATCTCAGATATTTGTGAGAGTTTAAAGAAAGGAAAAGGTCCTCAAATATACTTATACACACACACACACACACACACACACACAAACAAACATGCATGCATGCATGTAACATACAGTGACTGAGATTGAAGCACCGGTTGGTTAGTATGGGGCCTCAGAATTAACTTTAATTTGATTTTTTAAGAATAATGTGATATTTATGGCATGCCCAAGACTGTGTTTGCAATCTCACACCACTATATACCTTTCCCAGCTCAATGCAGGGCTTAGGGGCTTAGTATAGTACATATACTGTTTCTGCAAGCATATGAACACGCTTCTACACACACACACAAAAACACACACACAAAAAAACACACACACACGATCTGTTCCAATCTTCCACAAGGATGAAAAAGAAGTCTAAATGCACTCAAATATTCCTCTCAAAGTTATCATGACTGAAATGGAAATATTTATAGCCAGAGAGCTATATTATTTTTAAAATTGACTTTTTAAAACATACTACAATGTTTAAAAACTCTACCCTCCAACTCTACCTGTCCAGAATTGGATATATGGCCTCATAATTTCTTACTCTAACTCTGATTTTCTTCTTGAATTCCCTATATCAGATAATGGTACACCCATGTTACACATGCTAGAAATCTGGGAGTCATTCTTAACATTTCTCCCATACTTTATCAATCTAACCTATTACCAAATCCTGTTATTTCCATTTCCTATCCCTTTCACATATCCATCTCCTCTTCTCTACTTTCACCATATCAGTTCATGGCCTCAACATCTCTCCCTGGGACTAGCGTAATAGCCTACTAACAGTTCTTCCTGTATCTGATCTCATCATCGTCCAAACCATTTGATGTATTGCTTGCTAAAGTTATCTTTCTAAAATATCAAATCAATAATCTCAATCCCTGCCTAAAACACTTCATTGACTCCCAACAATAAAGAGTATAAAACTCAAACATATTAAATGCTGCTGATAATTATTTCACTCATACCTCTCCACTCTCATTTCCTACCACTTCCTTCCTCTAATTTCATGCTTTTATGATATCAAAATATTTGTGGTTGCTTTCATACCATATGCTACTCCTCACTTCCATGCTGTGGCCATATTGTTATTTGCTTCCAGAAAGCCATTCCTACGTTTCTTCACTGAATAATTTTTATTCATCCTTCAAGATGCAATTCAGATGTCATTTTTTCCAGGAAATTGAATTGTATTAAGTACCCACCTACTCAATTTCTCATATCACACCATGCTTCTATCACTGTATTTTATTTGCTATATTGAAATTATTTTTATTCTTACTGTCCCCCACACTATACTGTGAGCACCTTCAGGGCAATAACTTATTAATTTATGGATCCCTTGTTCTTAGCATTGGGTCTGGCACATGGCAGTTTTTAATCAATATTTACTGAACTAAACAGATAAGTGACTTACCTCTCCAGAATTATGGTCTGCCATCCCCTTCAATATACACTTTCTGTTTCCTAGACTTGGAATATAGTGTATCACAAGCTACTGGAGCAAAAATTCACAAGCAGAAAACTATCTTGGGGCAAGTACCAGGGTAGGAAAACTTAAACTTTAATAGGCAGATTCCTAGGGAGGGTCATTGCGGACAGGTCTAAAAATTAAAAATTCTGGGTAGAGGAGGCAGTTATAGGGGGATTCCCATGCTTCATCTCCAGGAGTTCTACCAGGTTCTCACAGTGAATGTAGAAGAAGAGAAAAATCCCTTTGTGTTTCCTGCAGGGGAGAGGGAGAAATAACCATTTGGATATACACCAGGGAATTCTGTTCTTTGAAAGAAAGCCTGTCCTCAGGAGAAAATATTTTACCAAAGCCTAAGCTATTAAGAGCCTAACTGACCTGGAGGAACTCAACTCCTCTCTGCCTTTCCATGGGGTGGAAGAGAAATACCAACTCCTGCCCATGCTAGTTATCCTGTCCCACCTAAGAGGGAGAAGAAACTGATAAATCCTTGTAAGGTGCATAGCCCAGAGATACACACTCACTGAAAGACTGAGATCTAATCATACAACTATAGACTTACTCCCTCCCCCTATACCTTACCACTGTACCACCAAAAGCCTATTTACCACCTTGTCTTTTACCTAGTATATTATGTCTTGCTTTCAAAATTAAAAGACATACTAAAAAGCCAAAAACACAGTTTGAAGACACAGAACAAATATCAGAACGAGACTCAGATGTGCCAGGGGTGCTGGAGTTATCAGACTGAGAGTTGAAAACAACTGTTATTATGCTAAAGGGAAAAAAAAAAAAAAGGAAAAGTAGATAACATAAAGTAAGAGATGGATAGTATAAGCAGAATGATCCAAATTCTAAGAAACAATTAAAAAGATATGTTAGAATTTAAAAAACAGAAATTAAGACTGCCTTTTATGGGCTAATTAATAGAATGGGCACAGGTGAGGAAAGAATCTCTGAGCTTGCAGATACAACAATAGAAAATTTCAAAACTGAAAAGCAAAAGAACAAAGACTGAAAAAAAATTGGAACAGAATATCCAAGAACTGTAGGATACAAATAAAAAATGTAACATAAGCATAATAGGAATATAAGGAGAATAGAGAAAACAACAGAATAATTTTGTGAAACAATAATGAAGAATAATGAGGAATTAATGTCACACATTAATTCAATAGATTCATGAAGCTCAGATAATACCAAGGGGGATACATGCCAAAAAAACCTACATGTAGGCATAGAATATTCAAACTGCAAAAAATTAAAGAGAAAGAAAATATTTTGAAAGAAACAAGAGGAATAAAACATCTTAACTATATATGAGCAAAAAAAAAAAGAAAGAATTATATCTTACTGTTCAGAAACCATGCAAGCGAGAAGAGTGGAGTGAAATACTTAAAGTGCTGCAAGGACACACACACATACACATACACACACAAACCTAAAATTCTGTTTCCTGCACCTGTCTTGCAATAAATGTTAAAAGACATTCTTCAGAGAGAAGAAAATGATACATGTCAGAAACTCAGATCTATATAAAGAAAGAAAGAAAGAGACATGGAGAAGGAATAAAATAATTTTAAAAAGTTTTTTTTTCTTATTCTTAATTGATCTAATGGGTTGCAGTTTGTTCTAAGTAATAATAACAACAATGTATTTGGAGTGAAAGGTATAGATCAGTGGTATAGTGCGTGCTTAGTATTCACAAGGTTCTTGGTTCAATCACCAGTACCTTTGTTAAAAATAAATAAATAAACCTAATAGCTCCCCCCAAAAAACAGCTTATTCAATTTTGTATGCTTATGTATATTTATATACTTACATATTCATTTCAAAGTGAAATGAATGATAGCAATGATGCAAAAAATGGGAGGAAGGAATGAAGAATATTTTAAATGAAAAAAAGTATAATTGACATGTTAAGAAAGAAAAGTAAATGGAATCATAAAAAAATTTTCATTTAAAACCCACAGAATGCAGAAAAAGAGTAAAAAGTGAAAGACAAAAATAAGAATAAAGAACAAAGGCAACAAATAAGAAACAATATTAAATGTGGTAAATATTAATACAAATATATTAATAATCATTTTAATGTTAGTCATCTAAATACCCCAAATTAAAAGGCAGACATTTAGAGAGTAAACCAAAAAGAAGACCCAGATGCATGCACCTAATAACAGGGTACCCAAGTACACAAGAAAAAAAAAACTGATAGAACTACAAGGATAAACAGAAAAACCCATTATTATAGTTGGAGATTTCAAAACCCCTCTATCAGAAACGGACTGATCTATAAGGCTGAAAATAAATAGGGACATAGATGAAATCCACAGCACCATCAATCAACTGAATATAATGGACATCAATAGACTACCTCATCCAGCAACAGCAGAAAACACATTCATCTCAGGATTATATGGAGTATTCACCAATATAGATCATATTCTGGGCCATAAAACATACCTTAAATATTTTAAAATAATGTAACTCATACAATGTCTGCTTTCAATCACAGTGGAGTTAAACTAGAAATCAATAATGTAGAGACAAGTGGAAAATGCTCAAATGCTTGGACTGCAACAACAAACTTCTAAATAATACAGGAGTCAAAGAAGAACTCACAAGAGAAATTTTTTAAATTTTAGAAAATAAATAAATATAGAAATAAACTCTAAAACTGTGGGATTCAATGAAAGCAGTGCTTAGAAAAAAATTATATTATTAAATGCATATACTAGAAAAGTAGAAAGATCTAAAATAAGTAATTTAAGCTTCCACTTTAGGAAACTGCAAAAAAGAGAGCAAATTTAATACAAAGTAAATAAAAGAAAATGAATTATAAAAATTAGAGCAGAAACCAGTGAAACTGAAAAAAAGAAATCAATAGAGTAAATTTTAAAATAAAGCTGGTTCTTTGAAAATATCATTAAAATCAATAAGCCTCAACAAGACTAAGACAAAAAGACACAAATTACTAATAATAGAAATTAAAAATATCCATCATTACAGATCCTATGACAAGATAATAGTGGAATATCATGAACAACTCTACGCCCACAAATCTGATAACCTTGTTGAAATGGACCAATTCGTTGAAAGACAAAATCTAGCAAAACTTATGCAAGAAGAAAGAGAATAGCTGAATAGGTCCATATCTAATAAATAAATTTAATCAATAAGTAATAAGGCCTCATAAAAACTCTTACCAAAGTGAGTATAGAAGTAACATATCTCAACATGATAAAAGCTTTTATGACAAGCCCACAGCCAACATAATACTTTTCAATGAAAAGTTGAAAGCCTTCCTGCTAAAATCTGGAACAAGACAAGGATGCCCACTCTCACCACTTCTATTCAACATAGTATTGGAAATCCTAGCCTCAGAAACCAGACAAGAAAAAGAAATAAAACGGATTCAAATTGGAAGAGAAGAGGTAAAACTGTCACTACATGCAGATGACATGATACTATTCAGAGAAAACCCCAAAGGCTCCACACAAAAACTACTGATAAAAGAATTCATCAAGGTAGCAGGATACAAGATTGACATACAGAAATCAGTGGCATTTCTTTACACTAACAATGAAATATCAGAAAATGAAAGTAAAGAAACAATCCTTTTTAAAACCACAACCAAAAAAAAAAATACTTAGGAATAAGTATGACCAAGGAAGTGAAAAACTTATATGCAGAGAACTACAAAACATTGACTAAAGAAATTAAAGACTTAAAGAAATGGAAAGATATCCCATGCTCTTGGATTGGAAGAATTAATATTGTTAAAATGGGCATACTACCCAAAGCAATCTACAGATTTAATGCTATCCCTATCAAGTTACCTGGGGCAAATATACATGGAGTCAAAAAAGGCCCAGAATTGCCACAGCAATACTGAAGAAAAAGAACAAAACTGGAGGAATAACGCTCCCAGACTTTAGACAATACTACAGATTTACATTAATTGAAACATTCTGGTATTGGCACAAAAACAGATATATGGCTCAATGGAACAGAATAGAGAGCCCAGAAATAAACCCACACAGCAAAGGTGAATTACTTCTTGACAAAGGAGGCAAAAATATATAATGGAGAAAAGACAAGTCTCTTCAGCAAGTGGTGTTGGGAAAACTGGACAGCTGCATGGAAATCAGTGAAGTTAGAAAACCCCCTCACACTATACACAAAAATAAACTCAAAATGGCTTACAGACTTAAATATAAGACAAGACATGATAAACCTTCTAGAAGAAAACATAGGCAAAACATTTTATGACATAAATCTTAGCAATGCTCTCCAAGGGCAGTCCACCCAGGCAATAGAAATAAAAGCAAAAGTAAACAAATGGGACCTAATTAAACTTGCAAGCTTTTGCACAGCAAAGAAACCATAAACAAAGCAAAACAACAGCCTATGGAATGGAAGAAAATATTTGCAAATGATGCAACAGACAAGGACTTAATTTCCAGAATATATAAACAGCTCATACAACGTAATAACAAAAAAAACAAACAACTCAATCCAAAAATGGACAGAAGTCCTAAATAAGCAATTCTCTGTTGAAGACATACAAATGACCAATAAGCACATGAAATAATGCTCAATATCACTAACTATCAGAGAAATGCAAATCAAAACTACAATGAGGTATCACCTCACACCAGTCAGAATGACCATCATTCAAAAGTTCACAAACAGTAAATGCTGAAGAGGCTGTGGAGAAAAGGGAGCCCTCTTACGCTGCTGGTCAGAATGTAGTTTGGTGTAGCCATTATGGGAAACAGTACAGAGATTCCTCAAAAAAAAAAAAAAGTAGACTTACCATATGATTCAGCAATCCCACTCCTGGGCGTATATCTGGAGGAAACTCTCATTCAAAAAGATACATGTACCCCAATGTTCATAGCAGCACTGTTTACAATAGCCAAGACATGGAAGCAACCTAAATGTCTATCAACAGATGACTGGAGAAAGAATTTGTGGTATACTTATATAAAGAAATACTACGTAGCCATAAAATAGAATAAAATAATGCCATCTGCAGCAATATGGATGGATCTGTAGATTGTCATACTAAATCAAGTAATCCACAAAAAGAATGAAAAATACCATATGACATTGTTTATACGTGAAATCTAAAAAAGTGACACAAATGAACTTATTTATAAAACAGAAAGAGACTCATAGACATAGAGAACAAACTTATGGTTACCCAGTGGGTAAGGGGAAGATGGAGGGATATATTAGGAGTTCAGGATTTGCAGAAACTAACTACTATATATAAAATAGATAAACAACAAAGTCCTACTGAATAGTGCAGGAAGCTATAGTCAACATCTTGTAATAACCTATAATCAAAAAGAATATGGAAAGGAATATATATATGTATATAAAGGAACATTATATATATATGAAACATATATGAAAAGGAACATATATATATTGAAACAATATGCTGTATACCAGAAATTTACACAATATTGTTAATTGACTCTACTTTAATAATGTTTTAATTAATTGGGTTGAAAGTCTCTCTTGATTTTTGGCAAAAAATTTCCATTGAAACAAATGAAAATTTTAAAATCATTTTCAATCTATATCTCCACCCTCATAAAGATTGATATTGCTCTCTATTTTGACTCATTGCCCTTACACCATACATAAAGGAATAAACATAGTCCAGTGGTTAAGAGTATCTGCTTTGGAGCCAGGGAGATTGAGATTCATATGTCTGATCTGCAACTTCCTACTTTAGAGCCTTTGTTTCATATATACAATGGAGATTACAATAGTATTACCTTACAGGATTAAATAAGATGATGCATTGAAAACACTCAGTAAATTGTAGGTATTATTAAATAAACTGTATAACCCTTCTCTATTCATAGAGTCAAAGAGAGAATTTCATTATGAAAAACAGAGAACATTATAAATCTAATGGAGTGTAGTTTCAACATTATGGTTGATGGAAATCCTAATGAAAACAAAACTGGTGAAAATAGGCCATATATTAATCTTAATGCAAATTCTTCATTTTGGTTTATTTCTGTTCATGGAAAAAATATGTATTTATCATGGATAATTTAGAAAGAAGATAAAAAGACTGCTTCTAAACATTTTTAGTATAAACCCACAATTCCTACTATTCTCCACTAGATGACACTAGTGGGTAAAATAGAATGGTGATTTTTGCCAATATTTCCTAAACTGAGGCATACATCCAGATTATTTTCTGGTATGCAGTCAAATCTCAGAAGCAGTGAGAGAGAGAGAGAGAATGATGCATAGCTTTAAAGTAAAATAAAATAAATGAATCTGCAAAGTTTGAAGCAGCAAAGCAGAAAATGTCTGTTTAATAGAAATTAGAAGAGGAAACAAAATATTTTGGGCAGTGTATTTGTAAATTTTCAATTGAGCATGCAGCAACATAAATCATAACCTCAATATTTTGAATATGTGTTTCAAATATATGTTTGAAAATAGATTACCAGATAGTAAAAATTTCATAATCTAAAATGTTTCTCTTTATCATTTGGCTGCAAGAATGCTCAGGGTAAAATTTAATAGTAGTACTATCCTGATCCCTTTTTCTGTTTTCTTTGTGATATTTCTTTTAAGTTCCTTTGTAACATTCAATGTTTCTGTACTTTCATTTTAAGCCATCTTCAATTATTATCAGAAGTGGTTGGGAGAAAAATTTCAGGATTACTATAATACATTACAATTATTCATAAAAATAAGGAAAAATTACTATATAAAATAAGTCAAACTCTAAATGCCAAGAAGACACACACTTCTCGGATATTGTTTTGCTTTTCGTTTTTAAAAAGTCTTGTTATTTTATACTCATTAAACTGATTTTTTTTTTTTTACAAAATCAATAGTACTCAATACCTTTTACGAGTTTGTGGTAACAGTGGTACATTACTGGTTCACTATAAATATGAACAATTTGTATTTAAGCCAATATGATAATATGTATCAGAAATACATACAATGAAATAAATATTCATTACTGATGTACCTGGAGCAGATATAGACTTGAGGAAGTTTTAGAACTAAATATACAATAAAGAGGCAAAAAAAGTAGTAGAGAAAGTGGAACTTGTATATAACAAAAATTTGGAAACTAAGTTAGTTGCAAAGGCAAGTCCCATCAAGAGCAAGTAAATAGTGTTGTATTAGAGAGGATCCAATCTGCTGAACAGGGTCCAGCAATGACAATGTGGCAAGTGACAGGAAATAATATAGTGGAGGTATGGATATATTCTAGTTATGGAAGGGTTCCCAATGTTTTAATGGGAAATTTTTTCAACTAATAAACAGCATGGGAAATGAGGAATAGAATTAATCCTCTCAGTCAAGGAAAACATTAGCACAGCTTACACAATGTATCAGGAAACACCAAAGAGTTGGGATTCTAAGAAAGATTAATTTCATGGACATTAACTGGAATGCTCAACAAGACAAACTACATAGTTGGGTTCAAAACAAACCCCAATTCTATGGACTAAAAAACACTGGACATGGAGAAGGGCCAAGATGGCATAGTAAAATGATGCTCGTAGTTCACCTTCTCCCGTGAACACACCACGACTGATATTCACAGACTCACCCATCCAATCAGAACATCTGCTGAACGTTGACAGAACATTGCCTTCTTCAAAAGGCAAAATACACCACCAATCCAGTGAGAGAAAAGGAAAAAAGAGGGAAGGAAAAGGAAAATAGTGTGGGACCAGTCCTGTGGGGAGGGAATGGCAAAGGAGGAATAGCACTCATTTGCTGTGTCTTCTCCTTTACATGGGAGAGGTCGGTGGGATGGAGGGGAAACCTCAGAGGCTCAGATCTGTACAGAATAGCCCTTGACTGACAGAATTAAGTAAAACAGTCACAAAAGGTCCCCACAACTCCCAGCCCTAGACACAAACCAGCAGGGTTGGGATGGGAAAGACTTCCCTAGCTGGGCAGAAGACTTGGGCTGACTGTACAGAGACAACCTCCAGGGACTGCAGTGCTGTGTGCCATTGCTGGGAGGGTATACAGATCAGAACAGCCTGGGCCCCCCATAAAATAAGAAAAAAAGGCAAAGCAACACTGCTGGTGTGCTCTGGGGGGAGGAGTGCCATAGCGTTTGTCTCCACAGACCTGCAGCACCATTACTGGCCTGTTCTCCGAAGAAGAGAGGTGGGGCTCAGTCACAATCACCATATTCTCCTGTGTGTGATTCCCAGGTGGAGGCGGGTTCAAATCCTGAATCCTTACCCAGGGGCTCTGCAAACTCATAGGCAGGACTGAGATTTGTTTACAGTCCCAGGCAGAGGGGAACATTCTGCTGTGGTGCCTCTGTGAACTCTCACCTCTAAGACAAATGAATAAGGAGCAGAGATCTGGCACAGAGCATGGTGCATGCTGGTGTGTCCATTTTCTCTGAGCCCACCTACATAGCACAGACTTACAGAGTGCAGAGCAGCATTGAACCTGGGAGTGACCTCCCCAACTACCAAGCAGGAGCCATGCACCAGGAGGAGGCATCAGGAGGGGGTGCAACCTGCCTTCCTGCCATGCATGAGCTCAGCTCTGGATTGTGGCATCAGGAGAGGGTGTAACCTCCTGCCCACCTAATGGCACTGTGAACAGCACAGACAAGGGGTGAGACCAGAGGGCCACTGGAACCAGCAAGCGAGTGGAGTTAATACAGCAGGGTGAGGGCAGGAGTGGTGACAACCACAAAACAAAAGGAGGCTCCGCTCAATAGCCAGGGCAGATTCTGGCCACCAGAACATCGGACACACCCCCAAACAAAGGGACAACAGTCAAAAGTCATGGAAGGAAAACCTGGCAAACACCCATACTTAAGAAGGACCTCTTGACAAAATTATTAAGAGCACACAGTGTTGAGGGGAACACATCCACTTTTTTTTACTTTCTTTTCTTTTTTCTTTTTATTTTTAATTTTAATTTTTAAAATTTTCTTATGTTTCTATTTTTAATCCATTTCAAAATTTTCTTTTAAAATATTTTTATTAATTTTTTAAAAATTTGTCTCAATTTAATTTTTATTTCTTTTTGTTTTGTTCTTTTGTTATCAATTATATTGTGTTTCAAATCTTTTTTCTTCTATTAAATTTTTAAAAAATCTCTCAATTTGGTTTTTATTTCTCTTTGTTTTGCACTTATTGGTTACACTCAGTTTTCAAACCTTTTTTTCTTCTTTTAAGTTTTCAAAAATTTGTCTCAACTTGAGTTTTATTTCTCTTCATTTTGTTCTTTTGTTATTGATTATATTCTGTTTTCAAATTTTTTTTCTTCTTTAAAATTTTTTTAGTTTTATTTCTGTATCTGCTTTAGATAATTAAACAAATAAATAAACCTTTTCAGGACCACAGTAGAAAACTGATATTCCATAATCCATAGCTCCAGAGAGAGATAATTAAAATGAAGAAACAAAGTAACCATTCCCAATTAAATGAACAAGAGAAATCCCCTGAAAGAATGATCAATGAAATAGACCTCAATCATCTACTAGATCATGATTTCAAAAAAGGAGTGATCAAAGTACTGAAGGAACTAAAAAAGATTCTGATTAGAGACAGAGAATATGTAAAAAAACAAAAAACATTGAAACTATAAGAGGAGACAATTAAAATTGGGAATACTCATTTGCTGAGATGAGAGCTGAGGTAAAGTCTGTAAAAAGTAGGCTAGATAATGCAGATTAACAAATCAGTGACTTAGAAGACAGGAAAACAGAAATTACCCAATCAGATCAGCTGACAGAAAAACAAATAAAAACCAATGAAAACAATACAAGGGATCGATGGGATAATACAAACTGTGCCAACCTATGCACAATAGGAGTCCCAGAAGGAGAAGAAAGAGAAAAGGGGGTTGAAAAGATATTTGAACAAATCATGACTGAAAACTTCCCAAAACTAAAGAAGGAATCAGATATCCAAGTACAGGAAGCACAGAGGGGTCCAAACAAGAAGAACCCAAACAGACCCACACCAAGACATATTATAATCAGGGTGGCTTGTATTAAAGATGAATAAATGATTCTAAAGGCAGCAAGAGAAAAACAAAGAGTTAGTTACAAGGGAACCCCCATAAGGCTTTCAGGTGATTTCTCCAAAAAACATTACAGGCCAGAAGGGATTGGCAAGATACATTCAAAGTCCTGAATGAAAAAACGATGCAAACTAGGATGCATTCTACAGCAACGTTATCCTTTAGAAACGAAGAATAGATAAAGAACTTCACAGACAAGCAAAAACTAAAAGAATTTAGGAACAATAAACCTATGCTAAAAGAAATATTGAAAGGTCTACTCTAAATAGAAAAGAAGCATGATGCTACAGAAAGAAAAAAAAAAACAAGTTGAAAAGGCAATAACTACAATGAGTTACTACAGAATAAACATAAAATTGTAAAAGAGGACATCTAAATCATCAAGGGTGGGAGAGGGGAACAAGAATATATAGGGTTTTTTGTTTTGTTTTGTTTTGTTTTCAGTAAGATGGCTTTGAATCTGTTTAAAACAAACAGTTATAGTAATGGGTTAATATACATATAAATAGGGTAACCACAAAACAAAAGCTCACAACAGAGTGGCAAAAACTAAAAAGAAACCAAGATAATACAAAGGAAAATTATCAAAACACCAAAAGAAAAAGAAAGGAACAAAGAGGAAATACCAAATCAAATGCAAAACTAAGTTTTAAATGGCAATAAACACACATCTATCAATAATTACTGTAAATGTCAATGGACAAAATGTTCCAATCAAAAGACATAGAGTGGCTGACTGGATAATAAAACAATAACCTATAATATGATGCATACAAGTGACCCACTATGAAGAGAAATACACATGTAGATTGAGAGTGAGAGGATGGAAAAAGACATTCCATGCAAATGAAAATGATAAGACAACAGGAATAGCAATACTGGTAAAACAGACATTAAAACAAAGGACACAAAGAAAGATAAAGGACATTTTATAAAGATTAAAGGAGAAATACAAGATGAGTATATTACCCTTGTTAACACGTATGCAACCAATATAGAAGCACCTAAATACATAAAGCAAATAATAATGGATAGAAAGGGAGAAATTGATGGAAATACAATCATAGTAGGAGACTTTATCACACCATTAACATTACTGGACAGATCTTCCAGACAGAAAATTATTAAGGCAACAGAGAAATTAAATGATATAACAGAAAAATTAAACTTGGTTGATATTTTCAGAACATTACATCCCCGCAAAATAGAATATACATTCTTTTCAAGAACACATGGAGCATTTTCTAGGATAGATCGTATACTCAGGCACTTAAAGAAGCCTCAAAATTTTTAAGAAGATAGAAATTATTTCAACCATCTTTTTCTGATCAAAATGCCAGTAAGATAGAAATCAACTACAGAAAAACAAATGAGAAAAAAATGACAGCATTGAGATTAAACAACATGCTACTAAAAAATCAATGGGTCAAAGATGAAATCAAAGAAGAAATTAAAAAATACTTTGAGAGAAATGACAACAAAAACACAACCACACAGAATCTATGAGATGCAGAAAAGGCAGTGCTAAGAGGGAAGTTTATAGTGATAGAAGCCTTCCTCAAAAAAGAAGAACAATCTCAAATTAACAGTCTAACCTACCAGCTAAAGAGTTAGAAAATGAAGAGCAAAAAATCCAAAATTCAGCAGAAGGGACGAAATAACAAAGATCAGGGAGGAAATAAATAAAATAGAGATTAAAAAACAAAAGAAAATATAAATCAAACCAAGAGCTGTTTTTTTTTTTTTTTTTTGTGAGACTAAACAAAATTGACAAACCTTTGGCCAAGCTCATGAAGAAGAGAAAAGAGAGAGCACAAATAAAGAAAATAAGAAAAGAAAATTGGGAGATTACAATCAATACCACAGAAATACAAAATATATGAGAATACTATGAACACCTATATGGAAACAAAATGGAAGATGTAGAATAAATGGACAAGTTTCTGGAAACATACATTCCACCAAGACTGAATGAAAAGGAAACTGACCACTTGAACAAACCAATCATTACAAATGAAATCAAAATAGCAATAAAAAACCTCCATACAAACAAAAGTCCAGGACCATATGGTTCCACCTAGGAATTCTTACTAAATATATAAAGAAAAAAGTTTACCAGTCCTTCTCAAATTATTTCAGAAGATCGAAAAGGAAGAAGTACTCCTACATTCATTCTGTGAAGCCACCATCACCCTGATACCAAAACCAGAAAAAGATATTAACAAAAAAAGAGAATTACAGCCAAATATCACAGATGAACATAGATGCAAAAATCCTCAACAAAATATTAGTAAATAGAATCCAATAATACATAAAAAGATCATACACTATGATCAAGATGGGTCTACCCCAGGAACACAATGATGGTTCAACATACACAAATCAATCAATGTAATACACTACATCAACAAGAGAAAGGACAAAACCCACATAATCATCTCAATAGATGCAGAAAATGCATTTGATAAAATTCAACACTTATTTATGATAAAAACTCTTGCCAAAGTGGGTATACAGGGAACATATCTGAACATAATAAAAGCTATTTATGACAAACCTACAACCAGCATGGTACTCAACAGTGAAAAACTCAAAAGCTTCCCACTAAAATCTGGGAAAAAACAAGGTTGTCCATTCTCACCACTTCTATTCAGCATAGTCATGGAAGCTCTAGCCACAGCAATCAGGCAATAAAAAGAAATAAAAAGCATGCAAAATGAAAAAGAAGAGGTAAAGAGAGTGAAAGAGAGAAGATGGCAGAGTAGAAGGATTCCCGTAGCTCACCCTCTCCCACAAATACACCAAGACTCACATCCACAGACCCACTCAGCCAAACAGAACACCTGCAGAACTCCAACAGAACATCGCTCTCTTCAAAAGACAGAGATGCCAAAAATCTGGTAGGAGAAAAGGAAAAAAAAAAAAAGAACAAAAGGCAAAGCAGAGCTGGATGGGCCCCACAGGGAGGGAGCTGCAAAGGAGGACTGGTGCTCATTTGCTGGGTCTCCCCTCTCCAACTGAGAGGCCAGCGGCACGGAGGGAGAGCCTCCGAGGGTAAGATCTGTACAGAGCAGCCCTTGACTGACAGAACTAAGTAAAACGGGTACAGGAGGTCCCCCAGACACCCAGTCCGAAACACCGGCGGGCAGCTAGGGGAAGGGCCAGGCTGCCCAAGCCAGGCAGAGGACAGGGCGGCCACACTGAGGCAGCCCCAGGGGACTGCAAGGGGCTGCGCGCTGTAGCTATGGGTATACAGGGCAGAACAACCTGGGTCCTCCATAAAACAACACGGTTGATGTGCCCTGGGGGGAAGGGTGTATACCCCCATCTCTGGAAAGCTTTCAGGGGGAAGAGAGGCGGGGCTCAGGCACAGCGGCCATATCCTCCAGGGCTTAGCATCCGGGCGGGGGCGGGGGCGGGGGTGGTGGCGAAACCTGCATCCTCACCTAAGGGCTTAGCCGACTCAAAGGCCAGATGGAGACTTGTCTACAGCCCAAGGCAGATAGGATCCTTCCATCCTGGACCCTCAGAGAACTTGCTCCACAAAGACAAACAAGGAGCTGGGTTTTGGCCCAGAGTAGGGACAAGGCTGTCCTTCGCTCTTCCCCCAGCCCACCTGCGGAGCACCGACCCAAGGAGGAGCACGCAGCAGCACAGAGCAGCTGACCGACCGGCGCTGGGAGAGGGAGTGCAGCCCCCCCGCCTTGCTGGCAGGAAAGTAGCCCCTGACCACGCTGCTGGGAGGGGGCGCTACCCGCCCTCCTACCTGGCCAGTCTGCAACAACTGACTGCAGCATCGGGAGGGGCAGTGACCCACCCGCCCACAGCAAAGGAGAGCTGAACCTGACCCAGTGTTGGGAGGAGGCACGATCTGCTTGCCGACAGGTGCTGGGAGCAGCACAGAAGAGGGCACCAATGGAGGGCCTCTGGAAACAGCAAGCTGAGCTTCCAAAACAGGACGAAGACATAAAGACTTCACATTAAAAGCACACAGACTCCAGGAGAACAACGACAACCCCCCCCCTTTTTGTTTTTAAGTCTGTTTTTACCTGTTCTATTTTCTATTACCCTCTTAATTTTTACTTCTTAATTCATTTCTATTTCTCTTGGGTTTTGATGTCCTGTTATTGATTAGACACAGGTTTCAAATACATCTTTTCATCTTTTCCCCTTTTTTTAAAGGTTTTAAAAGGACGTCTCAAACCGATTGATATTCTGCTTCAACTTGCTCTTCTATTATTCATTATACACTGTTTTCAAACCTTTTTTTCTCCCTTCTTTTAAAATTCTATCTCTCTTTCTCTTATATTTTCTTTTTTTCCCAAGTTCTATTCCTAAATAGGCATTAGGTAGATAAACTTCTTAAGGACCACAATATATAACTGATACTCATAAGCCACGGTGCCAGAGAGGTATGAGCAAGATGAAGAAGAAGAGACACCTTTCCCAATTAAAAGAACAAGAGAAATCCCCTGAAAGAAAGATCAATGAAATAGATATCAATAGCCTACTACATCAAGATTTCAAAAAAGGAGTGTTCAAAGTGCTGAAGGAATTAAAAGAGATAGTGTTTAGAGATATAAAATATGTCAAAAATGAAATTGAAGCTATAAAGAAGAGCCAAGTACAATGAGTAAACTCACTGAATGAGATGAGGAATGATCTAATAGCTGTACAAAGCTGACTAGACAATGCCGAAGAACGAATTAGTGACCTTGAAGACAGGAAAATAGACAGCACCCAATCAGAATAGCTACAAGAGAAACAAATAAAAAATAATGAAAATAGCATAAGAGACCTATGGGATAATATAAAGCGTCCCAATCTTCTCATAATAGGGGTCCCAGAAGGGGAAGAAAGATCAAAGAGGATTGAACAGGTTTTTGAAGAAATCATGACTGAAAACTTCCCAAACTTAAAGAAGGAATCAGATATCCAAGTACAGGAAGCTCAGAGGGTCCCAAACAGGAAGAACCCATATAGGCCCACATCAAGACATATCATAATCAAGATGGCCACAGTCATGGATAAAGAAATGATCCTAAAGGCAGCAAGAGAAAAGCAAAGAGTAAGTTACAAGGGAACCCCCATAAGGCTCCCAGCTGATTTCTCTACACAAACACTACAGGCCAGAAGGGAGTGGCAAGATATATTCAAAGTCCTGAATGAAAAAAGATGCAGCCTAGGATACTTTATCCAGCAAGGCTATCCTTAAGGATAGAAGGAGAGATAAAGAATTTCACAGACAAGGAAAAGCTGCAGGAGTTTAGCAACACTAAACCCATGCTAAAAGAAATATTGAAAGGTCTATTCTAAACAGAAAAGCAGCAGGATGCTACAGAAATGAGAAAGTCACAACTGGAAAGGTGATAACACATGAACTACAAATAAAGTAAACACGAAATTATAAAAGAAGACATACAAATCATTGACAGTGGAAGAGGGAGGCAGGGAAATATAGAATACATTTTTTTCTTTCTTTTTTGAACATTTGTATCGGTAGGATGGGTTTCAGTTCATGTTACTATCAGTTTAATAAAAACAGTTATAGTAATGGGCTAATAAATTTACGAAAAAGGATAACCACAAGCCAAAAACTTAAAACGGGAATCACAAAAATTAAATAAACTCCATGATAATACAAAGGAATATTACCAAACCACAAAAGGAAGAAGAAAGGAACAAAGAGGATATACCAATTCAACTGCAAAGATAAGTTCAAAATGGCAATAAACACATATCTATAATTAATTACTGTAAATGTTAATGGACTAGATGCTCCAGTTAAAACACATAAAGTGGCAGACTGGATAATAAATGAAGAACCTTCAGTATGCTGCATACAAGAGACCCACTTTAGGGAGAAGGACACATAAAGATTGAGAGTGAAAGGATGGAAAAGGATATTCCATGCAAATGGAAAAGCCAAAAAAGCAGGTGTTGCAGTACTGATTTCAGACAAAATAGACTTTAAAACAAAGGCCATAAAGAAAGATAAAGAAGGACATTTTATATTGATTAAAGGAGTGATAAAAGATGAGGATATTACACTCGTTAATGTATATGTACCAATATAGGAGCACCTAAGTACATAGAACAATTACTAACAGAGATAAAGGGGAATATTGATGGGAATAAAATCATAGTTGGAGATTTTAAGAC
Organism: Camelus bactrianus; assembly: GCF_048773025.1. Classification (NCBI taxonomy): domain Eukaryota; kingdom Metazoa; phylum Chordata; class Mammalia; order Artiodactyla; family Camelidae; genus Camelus; species Camelus bactrianus. The sequence continues at coordinate 65,221,464 of NC_133575.1, read as the reverse complement.
TGCATTAACATCACTAGACAGATCTTCCAGACAGAAAATAAACAAGGCAACAGAGAAATTAAATTATACAATAGAAAAATTAGATTTGGTGGATATTTTTAGTGCATTACACCCCCCAAAAATAGGATATATTTTATTTTCAAGTGCACATGGAACATTTTCCAGGTTTGATCATGTACTTGGGCACAAAAGAAACCTCAACAATTTTAAGAAGATAGAAATTATCTCAAGCATCTTTACTGACCAAAATGCCATGAAACTAGAAATCAACAACAGAGAAACAAAGGAGAAAAAAAGGAAAGCATGGAGATTAAACAATATGTTACTGAAAAAAAAATGGGTCAATGAGGAAATTAAAGCTGAAATTAAAAAATACCTTCAGATAAATGATAGTGAAAGCACAACCACTCAAAATTTATGGGACACAGCAAAGGCAGTGCTAAGAGGGAAGTTGATAGTGATACAGGCCTTCCTAAAAAAAGAAGAAGAATCTCAAAGAAATAATTTAACCCACCAGTTGAATAAACTAGAGAAAGAAGAACAAAAAGCCACAAAATGAAGCAGAAGAAAGGAAATTATAAAGATCAGGGAGGAATTAAATACAATAGAGATTAACAAGACCATAGAAAAAATCAACCAAACCAAAAGCTGGTTTTTTGAAAAAGTAAATAAAGTCGACAAACCTCTGGCCAAACTCACAAAGAAGAAAAAAGAGAGAGCACAAATTAGCAAAATAAGAAAGGAAGATGGAGAAATTACAACAAATAAAATAGAAATACAGAATATCATAGAAGAATATTATGAAAAACTATATGGAAACAAAATGGATAGCCTAGAGGAGATGGACAAGTTTCTGGAAACACACTGTCCACCAAGAGTGAAGCAAGAAGAAACTGACCACTTGAGCAAACCGATCACTAGAAAGGAAATAGAAATAGCAATAAAAAACCTCCCTACAAATAAAAGTCCAGGACCGGACAGCTTCAATGGGGAATTCTACCAAATATACAGAGAAGAACTCATACCAGTACTTCTCAAACTCTTCCAGAAGATTGAAAAGGAGGGAATACTCCCAAACTCATTCTATGAAGCCACCATCACCCTGATACCAAAACCAGGGAAAGACACTACAAAAAAAGAGAATTATAGGCCAATATTAATGATGAACATGGATGCCAAAATCCTTACCAAAATATTAGCAAATAGAGTCCAACAATACATAAAAAAGATTATACATCATGACCAAGTGAGGTTCATCCCAGGGACAAAAGGGTGGTTCAACATATGCAAATCAATCAGTGTAATACATCACATTACCAAGAGAAAGGACAAAAACCACATAATCATCTCAATCGATGCAGAAAAAGCATTTGATAAAATTCAACACCCATTTATGATAAAAACTCTTGCCAAAATGGGTATAGAAGAAACATATCTCAACAAAATAAAAGCTATACATGACAAACCTACAGCCAGCATAGTACTCAATGGTGAAAAACTCAAAGAGCTTCCCACTAAAATCTGGGACAAGACAAGGATGCCCACTATCACCACTCCTATTCAACATAGTCCTGGAAGTCCTAGCCACAGCAGTCAGGCAACAGAGAGAAATAAAAGGGATCCAAATTGGAAAAAAAGAGGCAAAAGTGGCACTATAGGCCGACGACATGTTACTATATATAGAAAAGCCTAAAAGGTCCACACAAAAACTACTAGAGCTTATCGAAGAACTCAGCAAGGTAGCAGGTTACAAAATTAACGTTCAAAAATCAGTTGCATTTTTTTATACTAACGATGAATCAACAGAAAAAGAAAGTAAAGAAACAATCTCCTTTAAAATAACACCCAGAGTAATAAAATGTCTGGGAATAAATCTAACCAAGGAGGTGAAAGAATTATACACAGAAAACTGTAAACTATTGATGAAGGAAATTAAAGAAGACTTTAAAAAATGGAAATATATCCCATGCTCTTGGATTGGAAGAATCAATACTGTTAAAATGGTCACACTACCCAAGGCAATCTACAGATTTAATGCAATCCCTATCCAATTACCCAGGACATATTTCACAGAACTAGAAAAAATCGTAATAAAATTTATATGGAACCATCAAAGACCTAGAATAGCCAAAGCATTACTGAAGAGAAAGAAAGAGGCTGGAGGAACAACCCTCCCAGGCTTCAGACAATACTATAGAGCTACAGTCATCAAGACAGCATGGTATTGGTACCAAAACAGACATATAGACCAATGGAACAGAATAGAGAGCCCAGAAATCAACCCACAAACTTTTGGTCAACTAATCTTCAACAAAGGAGGCAAGAATATACATTGGAATAAAGACAGTCTCTTCAGCAAATGGTGTCGGGAAAACTGGACAGCAGCATGTAGATCAATGAAGCTAGAACACTCCCTTACACCATATGCAAAAATCAACTCAAAATGGATCAAAGACTTAAACATAAGACAAGATGCAATAAACCTCCAAGAGGAAAACATAGGCAAACCTTATCTGACATACATCTCAAAAATTTTCTCCTAGTAGAATTAAAGGCAAGAATAAACAAATGGATCCTAATGAAACTTTGAAGCTTCTGCACAGCAAAGGAAACTATAAATAAAACAAAAAGACAACCTACGGAATGGGAGAAAATTTTTGCAAATGAAACTGACAAAGGCTTGATCTCCAGAATATATAAGCAGCTCATAAGACTCAATAAGGAAAAAATAAACAACCCAATCCAAAAATGGACAGAAGACCTAAACAAGCAATTCTCCAAGGAAGACATACAAATGATCAAAAAGCACATGAAAAAATGCTCAATATCACTAATTATCAGAGAAATGCAAATCAAAACTACAATGAGGTATCACCTCACACCAGTCAGAATGGCCGTCATTCAAAAATCCACAAATGACAAATGCTGGAGTGGCTGTGGGGGAAAGGGAACCCTCCTACACTGCTGGTGGGAATGCAGTTTGGTGCAGCCACTGTGGAAAACAGTGTGGAGATTCCTCAGAAGACTAGGAATAGACTTACCATATGACCCAGGAATCCCACTCCTGTGCTTATATCAAGAGGGACACTACTTCAGGATGTCACATGCACCCCAACGTTCATAGCAGCACTATTTACAATAGCCAAACCATGGAAACAGCCTAAATGTCCATCAACAGGTGACTGGGTAAAGAATAGGTGGTGTATTTATACAATGTAATACTACTGAGCCATAAAAACCAAAAACATAATGCCATTTGCAGCAACATGGATGCTCCTGGAGAATGTCATTCTAAGTGAAGTAAGCCAGAAGGAGAACGAAAAATACCATATGAGATCGCTCATATGTGGAATCTAAAAAACAAAAACTAAAACAAGCAAACAAAAAGCAAAGCATAAATACAGGAGAGAAATAGACTCATAGACATAGAATGCAGACTTGTGGTTTCCAGGGGGGTGGAGGGTGGGAAGGGATAGACTGGGATTTCAAAATTGTAGAATAGATAAACAAGATTATACTGTGTAGTACAGAGAAATATATATAAGATTTTATGGTAGCTCACAGAGAATAAAATATGACAATGGATATATATATATGTTCATGTATAACTGAAAAAATGTGCTCTACACTGGATTTTGACACAACATTGTAAAATGACTATAACTGAGTAAAACATATTTAAAATAAGAAAAATGTCAAATAAACAACCTAACCTTAGACCTAAAGGAAATATGGAAAGGAGAACAAACAGAACCAGAAGTTAGTTAAAAAAATATATATCATGAAAGTTAGAACAGATAGAGATTCAAAAAATAGAAAAGATCAATGAAACTAAAAGTTGGTTCTTTGAAAAGATAAACAAAATTTAAACCTTTACTAAACTCATCAAGATAAAAAGAGAGAGGGCCCAGATCAAAAAAATCAGAAATTAAAAAGGAGATATTACAACCAACACCACAGAAATGCAACGAAAGATAAGAGACTACTAAGAACAACTGTATGCCAATAAAATGGACAACCTATAAGAAATGGGAAAATTCTGAGAAATTTACAATCTCCCAACACTGAACCAAGAAGAAATAGAATCTATGAACAGACCAATTTCCCATAATAAAACTGAATCAATAATTTAAAAACTTGCAGAAAACAAAAGTCTAGCTCCAGATGGCTTCACAGGCGAATTCTACCAACCATGTAGAGAAGAGTTAACTCTTATCCTTCTCACACTTTTCCAAAAAATTACAGAGGAAGGGACATTTCCAAACTCATTCTATGAGGCCCATCACCCTGATACCAAAATCAGAAATAAGATATTTTAAAAAAAGAAAATTATAGGCCAATATCACTCATGAACATAGATGCAAAACCTCAACAAAATGTTAGCAAGTCAAATCCATATACTCAGGAAACTATAAGATATGACAAATAAAATTGAAGATGACACAAACAGATAGAAAAGCATACCATGTTCTTAGATTGGAAGAGTTAATATTGCTGAAATGGCCATAGCACCCAAGGCAATCTACATATTCAATGCAATCTTTATCAAAATACCAATGGTATTTTTCAGGGAACTAGAATGAATAGCTTAATAATTTGTATGGAAACACAAAAGACCTTGAACAGCCAAAACAATCTCAAGAAAGAACAGACCTGGAAGAATCACTCTCCCAAACTTCAGACTATAATACAGAGCTACAGTAATCAAAACAGTATTGTACTGGCACAAAACAGACACATATCAATGGAACAGAATAGAGAGCCTACAAATAAACCTACACACTTATGGTCAATCTAAAACAAAGGAGACAAGAACAGACAATGGAGAAAAGACAGTCTCTACAATATGTGTTTCTGGGAAAACTGGACAGCTTCATGTAAAAGAATGAGAGTAGAACATCCTCTAACAACATAGACAAAAGTGAACTAAAATGGATTAAAGATCTAAATGTAAGATTTGCAACCACAAAATTTCATGAAGAAAACATAGGCAAAACACTCTTTGACATGAATCATAGCAATATTTTTTAGATCTGTCTCTTAAGGCAAAAAAAAGCAAAAATAAACAAATGGGATCTAATTAAACTTAAAATGTTTAGCACAACAAAGGAAACTACCAACAAAATGAAAAAAACAACCTACTTAATGGGAGAAAATATTTGCAAATGATATGACTGATAAAGGAATTAATATCCCAAAATATAAAAAGCTCATACAACTCAACATCATAAAAACAGACAACCCAATTAAAAAATAAACAGAAGACCTGAATAGACATTTTCCCATGGAAGAAATGCAGATGGCCAACAGGCATATGAAAAGATGCTCAACATCACAAACTGTTAGAGAAAAGCAAATCAAAGTCACAATGAGATATCACCTCACACCTGTCAGAATGGTTATCATCAAAATGAACACTAATAGCAAATGTTGGTGAGGATGTGTAGAAAAGGGAAACTTCCTTGTATGTTGCTGTTGTGAATGTAAGTTGGTGCAGCCACTCTGGAAAACAGTATGGAGGTTCTTCAAAAATTTAATGATAGAACTACCTTATGATCCAGCAATTCCACTCCCAAGTATATACCTGAAAAAAATGAAAACACTAATTCAAAAAGATACTTGCACCCATGTGTTCACAGCAGCATTTACAATAGGCAAGATATGGAAGCAACCTAAGTGTCCATCAACAGATGAATGGATAAAAAAGATGTGGTATATATAGTAAAATACTACTCAGCTATACAAAAAAGAATGAAATTTTGCCATTTGTAACAACTTGGATGGACTTAGAAGATATTGTGCTAAGTGAAATAAGACAGACAGAGAAAGATAAATACCATATGATATCACTTATATGTGGCATCTTAAAAATACAACAAACTAGTGAATATAATAAGAAGGAAACAAACTCATATATATAGAGAACAAACTAGTGGTTACCAGTGGGCAGAGGGAAGGAGGAGGGGCAAGTTAGGGGTAGAATATTAAGAGGTACAAACTGTTATGTATAAAATAATTAAGCCATAGAGATATACTGTACAACATTGGGAATATGGCAAACATTTTATAATACGTATAATCTTTAAAGATTATGAATCACTATGCTGTACACCTGTAACTTATATAATATTGTCCAATTATATATCAATAAAAATTAAATAATTTTGTACACCAGAAAATGTATTCAATAAAGTGAAAAGATTACTAACATAATGGAAAAAATATTTGCAAATCATATATTTGGTAAGGGTCTACTATCCAGAATATATAAACCCTTACTCCTCAAAAATAAAAAGTCAATTAGCTCATTTTTTAAATGAGCAAAGAATCTGAATAGCCATTTTTCCAAAGAAGATATACAGAAGGCTAATAAGCACTCATAAAGATGTCCAATATCATTATTCATCAGAGAAATGCAGATCAAAAACATGAGACAGGACTTTGCACCTGCTAGGATAGCTACAATAAAAAGTAACAGTTACAAGTGTTGGTAAAGAAATAGAGAAATATTTAGCATTCTACATGGCTGATGGGAATGTGTTATGGTAGATCATCTGTGGAATATAGTTTTGTATTTTCTCAAAAAGTTAAACATAGAAGTTACCTTAAAAAACAAGACTAATAAACAAATTCAGTAATATTGTATGATATAAAATTAATATATAAAAATCAGTTGTGCTCCTAAGTGTACTTCTAAATAAACCTTCAGAAGAATAAATTAATAAATTAATCCCATTTACAACTGCATCAAAAAGAATAACATACCTAGTAATAAATTTCTCAAGGAAGTGAAAGACTTGCATGCTAAAAACTCTAAAACATTGATGAAAGAAATTGAACAAGACACAAATAAATAGAAAGATATTCCATGTTTATTGATTGGAAGAATTAATATTGTTCAAATTGCCATATTACTCAAAGTAATGTACAGATTTAATGCAATTCTTATCAAAATTCCAAAGGCATCTTTCACAGAAATAGGAAAAAAATCTTAAAATTTGTATAGAACCACAGACCCAGAATATCCAAAGAAACATTGAGAAAGAAGAAAGTTGGAGGCACCACACTTCATGATTTCAAACCATATTACAAAGCTATAATAATCAAAACAGTATGGTATTGACATATAAACAGATATATACATCAAAGGAACAGAATAGAGAGCCCAGAAACAAATCCATGCATATGTGTTCTATTATGTACAACAGAGGAGCCAAGATTTAACAATGGGGAAAGAACAGTCTCTTCAACAATGGTGTTGAGAAAATTGGACAGCCACATGTCAAAGAATGAACCTGGGCCACTATCTTACACCATATATGAAAATTAACTCAAAATGAATTAAAGACTTAAGAAAAACCTGAAACCATAAAACTCCTAGAAGAAGACATAGGTGATATGCTCCTTGACATCAGTCTTGGGTATGATGTTTTAGATTTGATATCCAAAGCAAAGGTAACAAAAGCAAACATAAACAAATGGAACTATATCAAATGTAAAAGCTTCTGCACAGCAAAAGAAACCATAAACAAAATGAAAAGACAATTTATGGAATGGGAGAACATATTTTCAAACCATATATCTGATAAGGGGATAATATTCCAAATATATGAAGGATGCACACAACTCAATAGTTAAAAAAGTAAATTTGACTAATAAATGGGCAGAAAATCTAAATAGACATTTTTCTAAAGAAGACATGCAGATGGCCAACAGGTACATGAAAAGGTGCTCAACAGCACTAACTAACAAGGAACTGTAAATCAAAACCACAATGAGATATCACTTCAAATCTGTTCAATGGCTACTAAGAAAAAGACAAGAAATAACAAATGCAAGTGAGGATGTGGAGAAAAGTGAAATATTGTGCGCTGTTGGAGTGATTGTAAATTGCTAAAGCCACTATGGAAAACAGTATGGAGATTCCTCAAAAAGATAAAAATAGAACTTCCATATGATTTAGCAATTTATCTGAAGGAAATAAAAACACTGACTTTGAAAAGATATCTATGTTCAGATACTCCCCATGTTCACTGCTGCATTATTTACAACAGCCAAGACATGAAAGCAACTTAGGTGAGTCCATTGATGGATGAATGTGCAAAGAAGTTGTGAGCTATATGTGTATACACACACACACACACACACCTATATACCCATTATGGAATATTGTTCAGCTATAGTAAAGGAGGAATCTTGCCATTTGCAACAATATGGATAGACCTTGAGAGCAGTATGCTAAATGAAATAATTCAGATAAAAACAAATATGGTGTGGCCTCATGTGTGGAATGTAAAAATAACAACAACAACAAAAAAAACAAGCTCATAGATACAGAGAACAGATTAATGGTTACCAGAACCTGGGGGTGTATAGTGAGTGAAATGAGTGAAAGTAATCAAAAGGTAACATTTTCCGGTTATAAAATAAGTAAGTCCCAGGGATGTAATGTACAGGCTTTGGTTAATATGCTATTGTATATTTGAAAGCTACTAAGACAGTAAATCTTAAAAGTTCTCATCATAAGAAAAAATTATAAATATGTGTAGTGAGGATATTAACTAGCCTTATTGTGGCGATCATTTCACAATATGTACATGTAGTGAATCAATATATTGTACACCTGAAAGTAATAATGTTATATGTCAGTTGTACCTCAATTTTAAAAATATTCAGCATTTCCACTTCTAGGTATATACACAAGATAAATGAAACCTATGTCCACACAAAAACTTGTGCAACAATGTTCACATCAGCATTATTCATAATAGCTAAAAACTTTCAACAATTCAAATGTCCATCAACTGATGAACAGGTAAACAAAAGTTTGTATATGCATACATTGAAGTACCATTCAGCCATAAAAGGAATGAAGTACTGATACATGCTACAACATGAATGAATCTTGAAAACATTAACTAAGTGAAA